>NC_141696.1:337908919-338510312 GCF_964263255.1 Lissotriton vulgaris | reverse complement strand
TGCAAATACCGATTCGGTATTTACCGAATCGGTAAATACCGAGTTTGTCAAGGGTGCAGGGGGTGTCACTTTGACACCCTCTAGCACCCCCAAAACGGGCATGTGTGCAATGTGGCACACAGACATGCACTAAGGGCACGTCTGTCTGTCACATGGCACATGCACAGATGTGCATGTACACAGGAATCTGTATTTTACCATGGATTTGTATTCCATGGTAAAATACCGATTCTGAAAGCCATGTGCCAATGGAAAATTGGCTACCCACATATCATTCTAGCATTTTCGGTAATTTTACCGAATCTGTAAATATTACCGATTCGGTAAATTTACCGATTCGGTAAATTTACCGAATATGTGCTCCTACATCTCCATAGCCCTTCACCGATCAGAAACGGCCAAAAATCGGTATGTTCGGCCGATTCCGATCGGTAAAGGGCTACCTACATCTGGCCCCTGGGGAATTACCAAGCATCTCAGAAGAAGGGCAAAAATGCTTTTTTTTTATATAATTATGTGACTTGGGGTAGATAATGAGAATTTTGAATCAAAACATAAAATTAACATATTGTTGCATTGTATAATTTGGTTTAAAAAAATGCCACTATGCAAATATTAGTTTTGTAGTCACAGTTCGAGAGAGAACGCCATATTTAATCTAACTATACACTTCTCAAACATTTATTTCGTTTTCAGATCATCCCCTTCCCATTTAATGGATATAGTAAATAGAAGAAAAAGGTAGCCTTAGCGCATAAAGGCGCGGCTTGTGTGGCAATAACCACCCATGATGAACAGGAGAAAACATCTGTCAAAACAGTACCAGAGGCATAGATACACAATTACTAGTGTGCCAATTGTAAAAAGATAAATCAGCTTCTGACAAAAAACTCAACACTTTAGGAATCGCACATTAAGGAAGAGGGGGCAACTCAACTTCAGGCACAAGGAAACGAAAACAAACTGACAAAAATCATAAAGCATGGCAATTGTAACAAATATAAATTAGTGTGTGCAACTGTCGGGATGGGCAGTGGGTAGATGCATGGGAGAGTAGGTAGATACACAGGTGAGTGTAAAGAAGAGATTGGTGTGGATAGCACTACAGAGCACAACAGACTACGAGTGTGCAGTGCCCAGCGCAAAAGAATATGGAAGCACAATGAAGCTGCATTTTCTTAAAAATGTATTTTAAGATTAGCATCCCCCCCACCCCCAGGGATTTGTCCTGCAAGGGGTCAGTTCCTCTGCATTAGTGCTTCTCCCCTCCTACGTGCCCCCCCCCCACCCCCCGCAAGCCCAAAAAATAAGCTTTAAACTGATGTTTATAGTGAGAGCATGGGCACACGCGTGTCTAAAACTCTTCATCACGCTGCTGAAATGCAATTTCAAGTGCAGCAGTTTTGTGTGTCTGACATTTTGGGTGGAAGGCATATGCAGAAAATGAAAACTTCCACAGCATCCTTTCCTTCCCTACAGCAAGGCAAGTGTAGTGGACATGATCTTCTGTGTGTTGGAAAAGCACACGTGAAATAATATCAAAACAAAAAGCGGCCAATGGGTGGGAGTGCGTGATCATAACTAATACTCAGACTATTGAGAAGTGGATTGTTGCAGCTTTAGTGTATGAGAATGCTAAAGTTAGGACCAAGATGCATCAGAGAGGTCCCTTGAGAGTTAGGATTGCACTAAAATTGTATGAAAGATAATGGCACGTACAAACAGGATAAATGAGGACAGATTATTTCAATAAGACGTTAAAAGTCGAAAATATAGTTAGATGTCAGAGTTACCAAATTAGAAGAAGAAAAATTAAGTCACAGGCGAGAGGATAAACTTAAGTAGGCCAATTCCCTGAACTTTTATGACTGCCGATTTTATAGATGGGGCTAATCATGTATTGTAAACAAAAATGTAAATGGAAGTGTGTCGCCGTATCCAGCAACAACTGCAGATGGTAGCACAAAGTGAAAATCCTGCAACTACTTTCTTTATGCTCTTTTACATTAAAAATAAATTCAGTAAATGAAGTGAAGCTATAATCTTAAAATAGCCAAAAGAAATAGTAAAACCCTGCCACGTTTCACTGATCAGTGATCAGTGATCTGCTAAAGCCCTTTAGTCTAGTCCAACACTCAACAGGGATTTAGGCAAGCTCAACCTGGCTGGGGGTTGAACGAAACCACTACTGACCTTGGCACAAGCTGTTCACAACTTTTAAAAAAAAGCTCACTTTAAAATCCAATCTTTTTTGCAAGATTAAAAAAATGGGTATGTTTATGCTGAGAACCAAGCAGGACAACATAACCACCTGTAGCATCATTCAAGTAAATTACCGTTAGGCATTAAAATGGAAATAAAGGTGGCAATCATACTTTCAATAGACGCTAAGAAGCAATAGATTACACTCTGTGCAGGGTGAAAGTGGGTAGCAGGAGACCAAACCCTCCAGTTTTAAGGAGTGATCCAAGAATATTTTAAGATTACATTTGCAAATGGTTTTACCTGTGCGTTTGAGACATCCACATTTATTCCAACTTCCTTCAAGGGACAGCATACTAGCCTAACATAAGGCATTCACATGTTTTTATAGCATATAAAAATGAAGTCATTTTCTTAATACAGGAGAACTTGGGTTTAATAGTGATAAAGGAACTGGGCAGTGAAGGTAAAGGTAACCATAGATGTGTTTGTGAGAGTCGGAGATTCAGGTTTTCACCCAGGAAGGGTCAGAAGAACACCAGGCAGGTATCAGAAGGAAGCCATGGTGGTGTACCACAATGCAGTGGCAGAACAATCAACCTGCAAAAATATTCCATCCATCAATCATATTTACACTATTTCGTCGAGGTAAATAAATGGGGCTTTCAGAGTAATATATCAGTACTTAGAGATATAGTGGATGTCTTATTTGTACGTCGATGTTTCAACCAAGATCTAGTGACATACAACCAGGTGACCAGGGCCCTCCTGAGGATTAGAAGGTGGAATTCAGACCCCCCCCTCCTTTATTCTAAATGCTTGGTGTTTAACCATCTAATCATCTGTAGGATCAGGGAGATTTCTGCCTTCAGTCCAAGGCACACTGATAACACCTTAACTGCAATAATTGATGAAACTAAAAAGCAGATAAGCTCAACACCTCTTTCGGCGTCATTGCAGTCGCAGCCCCCTCAATCAGCAGTCAAAACCGCTCAATATTGCATAGTCTTCTAACCAATTTGCATCCTGTAGTTTCCTAATGTTGATAACACCTTAACTGCAATAATTGATGAAACTAAAAAGCAGACACCTCTTGCAGCGTCATTGCAGTCGCAGCCCCCCCCCAATCAGCAGTCAAAACCGCTCAATATTGCATAGTCTTCTAACCAATTTGCATCCTGTAGTTTCCTAATGTTCACTTCATAACTACAACCCAAGTTCTAGGTTAAGCCAGTTTCATTTGCTAAACAAGGTCGGTGTTAATGTTAAAGACAACTAAAAATGTCTGACTGTGTGCTAATCGCTCACTCATTTTCAACTGATTGGAGAAAATGCTAAATCAATATAGGCGGTGCTGCAATTGCTCCTGCTGTCATTGGCGAAAAAGCATTATTTGTACCAATAACAGGAATAAAGGTGGAGTCATGTATCAATCTCGCAGATGCTAAAATGCACAAACACCTTTCACATGACTATGTGGCAAGTAAAACTATGCAGTCAGAGGCTAGAAAAAACATGCATTAAGGGATAACTCTTAAAGTTTAACATTTTACTTCTCTACACGCCTATTATTTCGAGCAATAAGTGTGAAAATTAAACTGCTTGAATTGCCATATACTCTTCAATCTGTAAAATATATAATACTCTTAAGTACTTGCCAAAAGGAGAACACTTCATAATATAAGAAATCTTAATGCACTGTGCAGACAAATCACCCTGTCCCGGTAAACATGAACGATCAATGATGCATTTTAGGATTAATATATTGTAAAGACAAAGTACCAATAACCTTCTTAACATCTGCTAACCACCATCTCAGCAGAGCCAAGAGAGCTGCAGCCCCCAAAGAGTTAAGAATAATGCTAATGTGCTGGGTTTGCAACTACGGTATGGCTTTATACTAACGTGAATATGGGAGATCAAGTTAACACAAGCAGACCGTTCGTTTGGAATCAAGCTATTGCCCAGGATCAATAGTTCTTGCTCAGCCAATTACTACCGACTGCCTCACACACATCAGTCTACTGCCCTCTAGTGACAGAGTAAAGGAAACCTGAAGAGAAAAAAAGTGTTTTCTATAGGACTGTTTTTTTAAATTGCATTATTGTAGAGGTACTACCCTAGAAGAAGAGTTGAGGCACTTTACGCTAGGCAGCATGCTGCTACAGAACCCAAGGTTATTATAGCATTGTGCCGTGAACAAAAATTATATATACATCCATACACATATATAAACTTCTCAAACAATTTGTTTTCCCCAATTACATACAAACCACAATCATTTACTGGGCATTGTGTGTTCCCCCAATCAATGTTTGGTCTAGCTGAACAGCTTTGAAACCTCAAATGTTCTACTGTCCCACGCCCAGACTTTAACCTGGACCTTTTATGCTTCTGCAGTATTTGCATAATCTCCAACCGCTGAACTATCAGCAAACCTTATAAAGCGGTTACAAATTCTAGCCCCACCCACATCAAATTAGGGCACGATATTGGCCACTTGGGTGGTTGCAATTCTACTTCCACTCTTTGCCAAATAAACTGTGCATTCTGTTCCAGGCCTTCCAAAATCATGCTTTATACTCTGGGACACCCTTTAAATCAGCCGCGGTTCGTGCAGGTAACAGCGGTGGGGCGGGGCCGCGTTGGAGGGGATTTCGAGGGTTGATGCAGAGAGAAAATAAAAAAAAATTCCTCTGAATATTCCTTGAAATCCCCTCCAACGTGGCCCCACCGCTGTTACTGCATGGACCGCGTCTGCTTTACAGAGAGCTGCCTCCCAGAGAGCATAGAGGTTTGTGATTATCAAAAGTGCATGTATGTATTCAACTCTTAGCACTCTACTGGTAGCTGAAGTGGCAAGACTGGCTGAAATGACAAAAATCTGGGGAATCATGGGAAAGGAGCCTCTTCCCGGGAAACAGCCATGCATGCAAGCTTTGAGCACACAAAACAAATGCTCTAGCCTTGGCGTTAGAATGAGATCTACTGCTCGGTCTTCAGACTGCAGAAGCCATTTTACAACACAGTAAAAGTGAAGTTTAACACAGCATAACACTGCAGGCAGTTTTCAACATGGTTAGTCACCCCAGAACCCAGCCACCTGAAGCCACAGCTGTGCTACCCACACTTAGCACCACAAGAAACCGGCACTGCTGAACTGCAAGCCAGATACCTTCCAGAGTTGTGCTCAACCACACAGATCAATGGCGACCAACCAATGCAATATAAACAATCAGATGACATTCGATATCAACAGTGACGCCTGGCATCCCTTGTGGCATGGCAAGTCATGCCTATGGCACCTTGTTAATTGTGAGCACATGCCAAGCGTGTTACCACCCGCTAAAGTGGCAATATATAGCGAGTTAAGTATAAGCCACACTTAACTGTTGGTGTGCTGTCAGCAAAAAAAAAAAAAGGTGCCCTGTAAATGCTGTAACGCTTTAAATGTCCTGATTTTTTTTAAAGTAATTTTGAAGGATGAGATTACCTAAATTCTTCAAAAACCCAGCCACGTAATGTAGAGCTTCTTAAAGTGTTTAGTTACCGCACATGATGCATGCAAGGTACAATACATACGTATATGCTGCAATAACCATGTCTGTGTAATAACATATATATAAAATATATTATAATATTTGATATCAATTTAGCATAAATACATTTGGTGGTTGCGTTTAAAATCACTTTTAGTGCTGCACTTCACTAACTTGAAGTCTGACCATCTAATTCACAAATGATTTCCCTGGATGGAACACAGAATAGGGCAACTGGCAGTAATGCGCCTTTTACCAATCCAACATGGACCATGCAACACCTTAAAAAGAGGCAACGTTGGTAGGAGGAGTCCGGTAGCTTTAGAGTGTTGTCCATAGGCAGATGAACAACCCATAGTCCCTGGGTCATGCACTGTAGAAGAGGCGGCCTTCAGAGACCCAGTAGCCAGATGTAGCTGCTGAACAGGAACAGAATCTACACTGACTACTGAGCGAGCGATAGGCAACAGAAAAAAGAATGTTCTGCGACACACCAGTTGACACCTAGGGGGGGGGGAAAACAATGCATATTTAAAATTTGACAAGAAAGATGTACAAAATCATCATTGCAAACTTACATTTCATTGGAACAAACATTAGGCGTTTTACAGTTTGAATAAAACCAGGTAGTTTTTAATAGTAAAATACAAATTCATCGGGTCTGGAATATTTTTTGTACCCAAAAAAATATAAATAAATTGAAAGCTTGCTCAATGCAATGATAATTGTTCATCCAGCTCAAGTTTAACTGACAAATGCAGGGTTCTGAAGGCATGAGCAAGGCAGACTAATCCTTCCATCCTTATGATGGGGATAAAGAGTATCACAATATGTCTAATAGTATCATTTGTTATTTACAAGTGCATAGAAAATGTCATTACAATTCGATTAGTAAATGCGACTGTTTCGCAAATAACTTTGATCAATGTCTCCATTTAGATGCAAGGCCCATGGTAATGGCATGAACAATTTTACTCGCTACACAAAAAATAAAAGGTGTATGCAAAGTAGTTCTGCAGTATTGTCGAAACATTCAGTTTTGAATCATGTTTTACCTCTTGTTCTTTAGATGTTTTGGAAGGAAGTACAGTATACACCACAAACCAAAAGGCATAAGAATCAGGGTCTGCTTATTCAAGGTCCACCGTGAAGGCAAACACAGAAAGCAGTGGGTAGAGGTTGCTTAAGCTAAAGTGAGGTCTATGTAATGATCGCCCTACAAGAGGCATACAGGAAATCTCAAGTAACCAGGAACGATTCCTAAAACCTTAAATCAGGGAAAAAATAAAAACAGCAAATTCAGGCAAAAAGAAGTTTCTTTTCTAGAACAGTCACAGACGATTGAAAAAAAATATCATAATAACTTAGAAAACATGTTTTTATTTGCTCTTTACGAAATGTCAGAGCACTCAAGTAGAGTGCGCTTCCTGCGCGTCAGGGAGCCTAAAAAGGACACAATTGTTAACTTCTAATAAATAGGCTGGCTGTCTCCGCCATGGAAATCTGCAAGACTTTGTTTTTTATGCTACACCTTCGCAACGTGGATGCTTTTTAAGGCCCACACGTCAAGCTATAAACCAATTTAGCAGGTTAAGACTAGATGATGATAGATGGCAGAATGTAGTCTGGGCATTCAGAGATGCACGATAAAATTCATGACATAAATCGACATTCAGGGCTTTGAATGAGACTACATTCCTATATCAACTATTTACTACGGAGATTAGAAGTAATAAACCACCATCTATAAGTGCCAATGACATGGAAGTGCTCAGTGTTTCCAAATACTGAAACCACAGACCTGCAAGCTACACCAATCAATTTGCCTTTGCCTGTCACCTATTTCAGTATAGTGGCAGAAGAGACATGGTTTCTTCAAAGTATTCTAATCTAACTGGGCAGCATTACAATGACCTTCGAGCAACAGATTACTCGAGCACAAATAAACTGCAATATTAAATTTAATTGTGGAAGGACATAACAGTTTCAGTAATGCAACAAAATAAAAGCTGCCACTTTCCTGTGCCACCCTGTTTCAGTTGATAAGCTAATACAGGGCATACCTCAGGTGGTCATGGCTGGGCCTAGAGTTCACTTGGGACCACCCACGACATGGTCTTGCCAGGATCTGAAGCCAACTATAAGAAGTAGATACCTTTGTGATCATACTGTGATCTGCATCAAAACATACCGCTTCCCCTCAAGTCCTTGATCACCTGTTCCAATGTGAACTGCTCCAAAGACATTGCTTTTGGCAGATATTAGCAAGAGTACACAAACATGCTAGGGAGCTGCAGTCCACCCCTGCCCACCAACATCCTAAGGGTTGCTATTTTGCATAACTCTCCGGATTACCCACATGCCACAAGTAATAAGGCAGAGAGGCTTTTAATGGAGACAAGTATGTTGGCAAAGAAGTCAAAGTCATACATGGAGGAAATGGATAGAGAGCTCTAAGTGGGGCACTGACCGGGGCTTGGTGGGGGTGTTATGACCAGACATCTATAGATGAATGCCCTTGAGGTGTATTGAAAACTGGTGAACAGTGAATTGAAGTTTAGAGCTGTCCTTTTCATAGAACAAACTGAAATGACCACAGAAACACACCCAAGAATCACAAAACAACATTAATTGGTTACCAAAATGGTCTCGGTCTACTAGGAGTCCCAGAGGAAGTTCTGTGGGTTGCAAGGAAACGTCTGCAGGGCCCCTAGCGACCCGCAAGCCATACTTTGATTGCCATGGGTGTGCTATTTTCACTTGGTTTGCCTTGCCTGAAGTAGCGAATGACTAATAGTCAATAGGCGTATTAGAGTAGACTCTGAAAAGATGTGATTTCCTTTCTCCACCCACGCGAAAAGCCGAAGGGAAGACTATGCTCACGTGCAGCACCACAAGGTGGAAAATATTCAATTAGAAGGGCGCGGCATAATAAAAATGAAGAACATACCAAATTAATACCCTGGGTTAGATCAGATAAATCAGCTGACAAGCCTGCACAAATGTAAGGGAGTAAGAATATTTTCATGTAACTAATATGCCACAGAATTGGCTTCCGCTGCCAAGCTCATTGGGTCACATGGACTCTAAGGATCAGTTTTGTTAGTTGAGAAAGTAGACGTTTGATCCCAAAAAGAAAAAAAAAAAATAGAAAAGTCGTGTTCCATAATCCAAGCAGACCTATCAGGGGAGAAGTCATTAACATTTCATCAACCCGGGATGTGTGGAGCACAGGGCTTTCCTCGCAGAGGTAACAAGTACTTGGGGAGTTTTAAGTTTGTACTCAAAAGCAGTAATGCTTATAACGCATTGAAAACATGCATTTCTAGTTGAGAGTCACTGTGTGGTCCAGTGAACAGAGCCAATATCAAAGGCTTCAAATGAGGCTTGTTTAACGCACCTCATGGATTTCATGTATTGCTATTTGAGTGGTCAGAAGGCGTGTGGAGAAAGGGGGGTGTATATGTCAGATCAAGCTATGAACTGCTGCATTAAGTAAAGTATGATGGGTCAACAGCAACTAGTGCCGAAACCACACAGCCACAGACTTGGTTTGTGCAATTACCGATCAACTATTGCAGACATATAAAGTACAAAAAGTTGCAGGTGCGGAATGGTGTGAAAATGGTGGGTTGGCTTCTAAGGATATGGTTTCACAACACGATGGAGCCCGCTATCCCTGTAAAAAGGTCAGTATCTAATGTCCTTCCTAAAGGCAACTTGTGCTACCTGCAATAACGAAATGACGTTGCTACTCACCTGTAGTAAGTTATTACAGTCGAGGGGCAACGTCATAATACCTGCTGCCAGCAGCCAAGGTACAAGACAGGCCACAGGGCATCATTGTACTGCACTCTAAACAAAGTAGCAAAAACATGAAATTGCTTTTAATTTTTCAGATTTGTTTTTTGCTCAGAGGAACAGTTATCAGCAGAAAATAAAAAGTTATGGGAAAAGATAATTACAGGAAAAACAGACTAGCTCTGCATTTACAAATTGTGAGCCCCATAATTTTTTTTAATTAGACATACGTTAAACAGATTGCTAAATTGTTGCAAAAAGATATTACAACCACTTTTTCGGGTGTTTAATTTTGCAAATGATTCTGCTTTTATTCATCGTGTCTGCAACTATACCATCATTCTTATGAAAGAGAAAGACACCAAAGATTTAAGCGGTTTGGGTGTTGAGCGATGGTTGGCTAGAATTATAAGGAATATAAAATTACCTTCTGCCATACATTTTAAAGATCGTGCAAATCACCTCAGAATTCCAACGGCTTGTATCCCGTATAGTCACAACATTTTTTAGTGACTTGTAACATCCTTATAATGTATGGCAGGGGGTACTTTATCCCATATATTTAAACATCATCCTAATTTACATACATGTTTAGCATTATTGGTTTTTAAGCAAAGAGGAGAACTTTAAACGGAATCCAACAGTTTCTTCCTGTACATCAGATCCTTTAATAAGGCCCACATTATGTTTATTTCATGTTTGCATTCTAGGAGCAGCACATTCATCAAATCTATTTTGATGCCTTTAAGACCTTGAGCTGTCCTAGAAAGCAATGTTAATGCGTGGAAGCACGGTGTTTGACCAATGATCACAAAACCCCCTTCAGCAGTCTCCAAGGCATGAATCTGCTTTTGTCAGGATTTTAAAAGGGTATAGAAACTGGCATGGCCCTGTAATTTAGTCTAGACCAAGGTGATGAGCCACAACACGGGGAACTTTAACTTGCACATTTTATATTTAAAAAATTCAATGTGAAAGACCTGGTTCCAGGGAAGATAACCTTGGCAATAGTGGTTTAATACGATTGGACAAGCCAGTATTAAAATAACCTGTTATAAACTAATACATTGATATAAAAATAAAGTTAAGCAACTGAATCCTCTAAGTGATGGGAGAATTTTTATTTCAAATATTGCAATTACTTCATCCATCCTGTCTGAAATCTTCAGAGCTAAGTCGAATACATGTCAACGTCCGCCAAGTAATCTCAGCAGCCTGTATATATTCCACTGGACCAAATGCCATGGAGGATGAGAAGCACATTGTATATTGATTTTTAATCGACGATGACTAGCAATGGAGTGAAAATGGCTGTAATGCTTTTATTGGGCTGGCTTAGGATCAAGAACGACTGATTTTTTTTTTTTTTTTTTTAACATCATTTTTATTGCATCACCAATATAAATGTACAGACAAGATAATCAGCAATATACATTCACAGTGTACAAGAGTGGTGTTATCCAGTCCTACATTATCCGGGGGGCCCGCCTTTTCCTCTGGTGCGGGTGGCCTTGTCCATAAATGTCTCTCGTAACACCTTACAATGTCTGACAGTAGTAGTAGTTAAGTATTGCTGGGTTGCTTTTGTGATTTTCACCCCTCCCCCTCCCCTAATTTCGGTGCCCCAACAGCCCGCCAATTCCGACTTCCTTCCCACCCCCCCCAGTGGTCGCTCTGCGTTGAATCAGCAGTGTAAGAGTGTCTGGCGCGTTGTAGGAGGAACAAACATTCTCTAAGGTGTGCTCTCCTGCAAAGTGACAGGGCCCGCCCCATCTAGCTCACCCTCACCTTCTAGCTCCTCAGCGTCCATATCTCGGAGCGCCTGCACCATCATTTCCCATGCAGTAGCCCTCTCCAGAGCCTTGTCGTCATTCATCCTCCAGGCCACCTGGTACCTCAGGGTGCTTTCACATGCGGTCCACCTCAGGCATTCCCCATACCATCTCTTATACGTGGGCCCCACTCTCGACGTCCAGTTCCTCGTTATCTCCCGCTTGGCCAGAATAAGTCCCAAGTCTATAAATTTGCTAGTGGTCTTGTTTCTAGGCGTGTGTGGGAACCAGTGGAGGATGCCAACCGCTTTGTATACTGGATGTCTCTGTCCGTCGTGCTGTTAAGGGCCCGCCCCACTTCCTGCCAATAGTCTCCCAGAGCGGGACAATCCCATAGCATGTGACCCAGATCCGCCCCGACCGTATTACATCTAGGGCAAGCAGCGTTGTCTACCCCAAAATACTGTTGTATTTTCCCCGGTGTGAGGTATGCCCTGTGGATGACAGAAGTGGATTAGTTGAAACCTGGCGTTTCTCGAGCTCTTCCTTGCCCGCCTCAGTAACTGGCCCCAGGTCGCATCAGGTATTTCCACTTGAAGGTCCAGCTCCCACTTGGCCTTTAGGGCCGTCAATGGTTGCAAGGCCTCCCTCTGCATCCTGGAGTACAAGCAAGTGACAGCCTTAAAGGACCCCGCAGCCATCATCGCGTACTGACAGGCCATGGAGGTGCCCGGCTCCTGCAAGCCTTCCCCCCAGTGGGCCTGCATTGCACCCGTGACCGCTGCATGCAACAAGTAGTCGCCTCTCGGCAGGTCGAAACGCTCTTGCAAAGCCTGAAACGGCAGCAGTACTCCATCCTCGTATAGATCACCCAGCATTTGTATCCCCGCCTCCTCCCAACCTAGCAAGCGCGACCAGTCCCCTCCATGCGGGAGGGCCGTGATCATACCCAGCGGAATTTCAGGGGCATACATAAGGCGGACTCCTGCCCGCTTACGGGCCCGGTCCCAGCAGAGTCGGAACGTCTGCTCCTCGACCGTCAAATCTCCCACCCGGAGCTTCAGGTGCAGCGAGATGTACGCCAGAACATGCCGCGGGGTACCTTCTACTCTCGCGTCCTCAGGGCCTCTATATACTCTCGCAACCTCCTGAGTAAAAATCTGCAGCTGCGCAGCCAGGTAATACCCTTCAAAATCCGGCACCGCCATTCCTCCTTCATCCTTGGGGCGCAGCAAAGTATCGAGCGCTATGCGTCTTCTGCCCGTGCCCCATAAGAACGCTATGACCAGAGACCTCAGGCGTTTAAAAATAGAGCTCGGGACCCACACCGGGAGTGTCCTAAAATAATACAGAAGCCTGGGTAGGGCCACCATTTTGAGCAGGGAAATCCTACCAGCCAGGGATAACGGCAGGGTCGACCAGAAGTCCATGGACCCCCGTAGGGCAGTAATACAGCGGGTGATGTTGCCTTCCAGCAAATCAGCCGGGGTGTGATAAATATAGACCCCCAAATAATGCAGGCAGCGCGGCTCCCACCGAAGTTCTTGCGCGGTGAGTGGACACGGTTCCCCTGATCTCAGGGGGAACAGGCAGGATTTAGGCCAATTGACCCTCAGGCCCGACAACCGGCCGAACCGCCCCAGTAGCCGCCGTGCCCCCTCGAGCACGGGGCCCGCGTCGGCCAGAAACATCAGCAGGTCATCCGCGTACAAGGAAATTAGGTGCGGCCTGCCCCTAAATGATAAGCCGGCATAGTGGCGGCCCAGCCTGGCCTCCACAGCGAAGGGTTCCATAGCCAATGCGAACAGGAGCGGAGAAAGGGAACATCCCTATGTGGTACCACGCCCGACCGGGTATTGCCTCGAGATCAGAGTACCCACTCGGACCCTCGCTACCGCATCAGTATAAAGGACCTTGGTCCAGTTTATGTATCCGTCCCCCAATCCGAAGCGTCGCATCACCTCATACAGGTATCCCCACTCAAGGCTGTCAAAGGCCTTCTCTATGTCAATGGAAAGGACAAATGGGGAAACGGCGCTCGGCCAGTCCGCACCCATCAGTCTCGTAAGCCTACGGATATTATGGGTAGTGTTGCGTGTCGGAATAAAACCGCACTGGTCCTTGTGAACAAGGCCCGTCATGTGCACAAGCAGTCTGTTGGCAAGAATTTTACTCAGGATCTTGTAGTCCGTCGTCAACATGGACAACGGACGGTACGAGGACAAAGCCGCACCCTCTCTGCCCGGTTTTAAAAGCGGTATCATGAGGGCCTCACTCATGGAGCCCGGGAGCCGGCCCTTCGTTTGCGCTTCATTGTACACCTCACACAGCCGAGGAGCAAGGTACTCTAGAAATTTACTGTAGAATTCGATCGGAAGTCCGTCAAGTCCCGGGGTCTTGTTTCTGGCCATTTGCTTTACTGCACACCCTATCTCTCCAAGAGTGATGGGCCGACCCAGCTCTTCTGCCTCCGATTCCTCCACTCTCGGCAGTTGGAGGCCGTCCAAGAACTCCCCTAGTTCATCCGCCCCTCCTGTTTCACCACTCTCATAGAGCCCCTCGTAATAAGTACGAAACTTATTCAGGATCCCGGGTTGAGTATGGCAGGGCTCCTCCCCTATCTCTTGGATCATCATGATCGGCATGCCCCTCCTGACTGGGTTAGCGAGCCATGCCAGCATAGACCCCGCCTTATCGCCTTCCGCATGCGCCCTCGTCATGTACGCCTTATGGTCAAAGCTGCGCAGCCGTTCCAACTCTACAGCCAGCCCCTCCCGTGCCCCACTAAGCCCCTCCTGCAACTCAGGGTGATTCGGGCGCCTTTTCTCCAGTTCCCTCAGCCGCGTTTCAGCCTTATCCAAGTCGTCCAGCAAAGTCTTGCGGGCCCCAGCTGTGTGCCCAATACAGTGTCCCCGCACCACCACCTTAAACGCATCCCACTCTACCGCCCTCGTGGAGGCCGTGCCACTGTTCTCCTCAAAGTAACTCTCAATACGTTCCCCCAGAGCCTCCCTGAACAACAGGTCATCCAGGGTGTCGGGTTGTAGGCGCCATGTTGGCACGCTGTTAGCAGTCACCATCCAGTTCAGGGATATCAACAACGGGTTGTGGTCCGATATCGTCTTGGCCAAGTATTCCGCCCCTCCCACCGCAGGGAGCACGCATGGCGAACAAAGAAATGCATCTAGCCGCACGTGTAGGTCATGCAAGTGTGAGTGAAAGGAGTAGTCCCTAGTAGTTGGGTGTAACGCCCTCCATGCATCTGTGAGGGCCCAGCTCTCCTGCCATTCCAACCTGCGCTTGGCGACTCTATGCACTGGGGACGCTCGCAGTGGGGGATGGGATCTATCCAATAACACATCCTCGACCGAGTTGAAATCTCCCCCCAAAAGGACCGGCCCTGCCAAATAACCCGCCAGTTTGCCCGAGATTGTAGATAAAAATGCGGGCAGATCCACATTAGGAGCGTACACATTGCAAAGAGATATCACCCTGCCTCTCAGCCTCCCCTCCACCGCCACGTACCTGCCCTCCGGGTCCACCAACGTTTTTGTTACCTGGAAGGGGACCCCCGCCGGTACCCAAATCAGTGTCCCCCTCGCAAAGGCCGAGAACGTCGTGTGAAACAGCTGCCCCCTCCAGCGTCTCTGCAGAGCAGCCCCCTCTTGCTTATTAAGATGCGTTTCTTGCAGGAACGCTATATGGACCCCCCTACGCTTGAGGTATGCCTGAACTTTATGCCTGCGTGTCATGGACTGCATACCCCGCACATTCCAGGAAACACATTTCAATGCCCCGGTACTAGCCATCCCCCCCCATACAACCGGACCAGACGATAAAGAACAATGTCCTCATGTGCTCCGCGACCACGGGCCAACCCACCCTCCCTCTCCCAACAGGAAGCCAAACCCCTCCAACAACAACTGCCCCCCGAGCAACCCCAACTGCTCGCAACACCCACCCCCCCAGGACAGGCCCCCCCGCAACTGGAAGTACCCCCATCCAAACTAACACTCCCAACCACCCCTCAAAGAAAGGCAGAAATGGCCGCAGTCTCCACTGCGGTGACCTTAGGGGCCAGTAAGGCGTGGCTCGATGCAATAGATCCTCAAAGCAAATCCACCCCGCGCACTCCACCCCACAATCCCCACATTACAGCGCCCCAAAACCTCAAATCACAGCGTTCCACTGCCACGGGCCCAGTGCCCCGGTGTCCAACCAGCGAGTCCATTCCACTAGTCCAGGTCAGCACGCCTCGAGTATCTCCTCCGAAGTCTGCGGTGTCACAATAGGGCCCCGGGCCCCGCCAAATTCCGATTGTCCCGTCTCCGAGCCCGTGTCCGGGCCCTCTGAGTCCGTGCCCTTCCCGGACTGACTTCTGGTGGTCCTGGATAAGTCCGCTACCGCCTGTAGAGCCGCCTGCCTCTCCGCCTCCGTCTGCGACACCGAAGGTTTGCCGGTTCTCCTGCGGTTCCTCCTGATCCGTTGGGATTTCCTGACCGGTTGTGCCACCTTAGCCTCCTCCTCCCTGGCCTTAGCACCGTCCGTTCCCGCTTTATAAGTGTCCCACCAGGTCCAAGCGTCCGCAGAGGACGTGAAGAAAAGTGATTGTTCATCCACCACCACTCTCAGCTTCGCCGGGAACAACAGGGAGTACTTGATGCCTTCAGCACGGAGCTCCCGCTTAAGGGACAGAAAGTTCGCTCTGAGCCGCTGCGTTTCATACGTATAATCCGGGAACATAGTGACCCTGCTATTGTCCACTTGAAAGGGCCCTGCCTCTCTCGCCCTCTGCAAAAGCCAGTCTCTGTCCTGGTAATGTAGCAATTTTAACACCACTGGGCGAGGAGGGAGACCTGAGGCCGGTGGGCGCGCCGGAACCCTATGCGCTCGCTCCAGGGAGAAGAAGGGGGACAGTCCCTCCGGTGCCACCTCCGTTCGCAACCAGTTATCGAGGTAGCCCACCATATCGTCGCCTTCAATTTTTTCCGGCAGGCCCACAAGGCGTACGTTGTTGCGCCTATTCCGGTTTTCCGCATCTTCGGCCCTCCGTTCCAGCACCTTCAAGCGGTCCATCACCTCCGACATCTGTGCCTTCACCGCTGCATGGCCCGGGGCTAATTCCTTAACCGTGATTTCCACGGATTTCACTCGGTCCTTAAGTTTATCATGGTCGGCCTTCAGGAGGCCCAAGCCTGTCGCCACCTGAGCTATATCTTGTTGTAAAGCGTCCTTTGTGGTGGCGATGGCCTCCAGGATACGATCCTGCATCCGCTGCAGTGCCGTTTGGTCTCGATCCGCTCCTTCCGCGGCCTCTGTATCAGTCACACCATCTCCCTTCCCTTTTGGCTTCCCCATCTGGGCCGGCACGAGCGATGGCCTCCAACTCTGTCCTTGCTCTCTCTCCGCACGTTGCCGGACTTCGTCCTCAGGGAGGTCCCCTGCAGCTGCAGCGGGAAGACCTGTCCCTTCCGTGCCCTGGGCGCCGCTCAGGGCTCCGGATCCAAGGCTGTCTCTAGGGAGCAGAGTCTCCGATCAGCCGCTAGACCGGATGGCGCCAGTCGTGCTCAGAGGCCCAGGGCCATCATCACAGGGCCATAGCCATGCTGTCGCCTCCACTACCAAGGGGCGGATCCCAGCCACCGCCCGAGGTGAGCCCGAGGTCCACTCCACCACCCAGGGAGGAGTGCGATGCAACCGCGAACACCTCCTAACTGTAGAGGCAGCAGCTCTCGGTGGGGCTCCGGTCCGGCGACTCAGTCGTCTCCGTGTCTCATGCCACCGCCACCATCTTAGGTCGAAGACTTCGCGCCTGAGTCCAACTTTCGAAGTCGAATAACGGGTCAGGAATGGCCCGACGTCGTCCTCCGTGGGCACCGGACCCTCCGTGGTATCTTCCAGTGTCGGATGATATCAATTACGTCGGGGTCCGATCAGATTTTCAGGATATTTTCTGGGATCGGGCGCGGAGCTCCGAGCTCACGCTGCCTACCTCCTCGGCATCCAAGCCACGCCCCCCATCAAGAACGACTGATGGCGCCACATTCTTATTATTGAAGGCAGGCGGAAGGCATCCAAGTGTGATGCAAAATAATAAGTAGCTTTCTCAGAAAAAAAATATGGACTATGAAAACTAATATAGATGACTACGCTACTGCTTTAGGGAAGGTAAGTTCTCTCTTGGCTCTCTACTGTACAGAATGGATCCTGATAAATATAACAATAAGCCAAGGTAAATCTATTTTGCAATCAGTTATCATAAAGTTCACAGTACAAAAACTGGTAGCCAAAAAGCAACCAGGTGTATGTACATCAATAAAGATCAGAAGAAGCAGATCCTGGACAGCTAAGGGCATTAACAACCTGCATCTTGTGGCCCATTGCATGAATGTGGATGCAAGCAATGCAGTTTAGACGCTCCCCTTCCCCACCCCAGCCAACCTGCAGGGGATTCTCTTACAGGAATTGCTCTCATATGATGCTGATATTTATTAGAGATCCAGCTACCTGAAAGTAGCCTTCTGTAGTAAAACTAATATCGTTTAAGTTGGTGTATGGTTACCACACCTTCTGAAGAGGCATACAAACTAGAAAGAACCCATTTATAATGAAGTTGGATTGATATTTTCAGTCTTCTATCAAGTTCCCCTACTTGTTTTTGATGCCAAGTCAACTGCAGTCAGTTGTCTTGGCACCAAGGTGGGTCATAATCCAAGGTGGAACTATAATCCAAAACAGATTGGTTCTCAATTAAACGTCCCACACATCTGGAAATTGAATTGGGGTCTGGTGGTCAAAGTGGTCTCAGAGTTTAATCTCTAAATGTCAGCCATACTTTGATCACAGGCTGTTGTAGCCAAACCATAATTAGTACAGTTGTAAACCACAGCTTTGACTAAAAATACTTAAGAGGTTGTAAGCCAGTGACTGTGGATCAATACGTGAAGCAAACATACAAATGCAGTGGTCCTGCGTAAGAGTGCAAGAGAACCAGCAGAAAAGTGTTAGCAAACTGCAATATTACACAAGGATATCTGCATCAAAAGAGTAAATTTGGCACAGAGTGAAACTGATCTAAAACTGTTAACACCCGTTTCAGATATTTTCAGCAATCCCCTAATTGCACTAAAGCAATTATTCAATAGGTGTTGTGCACAGTCCATTTAATTATCTGTCATTTTTTCAGTCTCGCTCATTTGGAATAAAACAAAATCTGCGCTGGACACAGGTAGGAGCAGATATAGTACTTGAAGGGCTGTTTGCAACTTGGCATGGCTTGCTGTGGGGCCCTCTTGGAAGGTCAAATTTAATTAACTGTAACAAACTGAATGCACCCACTCCAATATGGCTGAACTGATGGGCGATATAAATTCTCCCCTGAAAGTTCACCTTCACGCAGAAGCATGGATCATCAAGGAGCTGAAGTAATCCTACCTCATCACCTTCAAGAACTACCCCATTCCGTCTACAAGCCAGGTTCACCTTTAAGATCAAATGCATCATTTTCTAGTCCCTCTACCTCAAGAGCTGTGCTTACTACAGTGATCTGTTGCTAGCCAGATAGGTGAAAACGTTAATAATAGAAATAACAAAAGTACTGAAATGCCAAGTAGCTAAACTAACTTTCCGAGGTAGGCCAGAGATGCTCACTTGACCCAGCATGTCATTCTCTGGGACTTAATCAACTGGGTAGCTGGCCTCAGTATAGGAGAGGTGAGGTTATTGGGCCTTAATATAGTCGAGGAACATTGATGCAACTTCAGACACCAACATTTATTAAATTTTCAGCATTACTCAAATAGACAGGTGTACATTTTGTGACACTAATCATCCTCAGCAAAATTCATGGCATTAATGGGAAAAGTGAAACAGAAAACAGCTATTGTACAGACCGATAGGAATCCAGGCTGTCATTCAAGCATCTTAGACTTAGTTCAACTAAATCACTTCAAATTCAACTTACAATGTTCTTAAAATTTAAAAGAGTTTTAAAAATGTGCAATTTCTTCTCAGTTTTCTGGTGAGCAGTAACATATCATTATGGGTTTTTTGCAATATGTGCACATCAATTAACAGCCACACCAGAGTGCCTTGCCTACTGTAATGATTATTGGCCATTTGTTGTTTACAAATGAAGAGCATAGTGCCCTGGTGGACTCTGGAGGACTTTTCTCGTGGACTAGACCCTCCCTCCATACCCTGCATCCTACCCACCCTTCATCTATGCTGTGAATGCTGCTGTTTGTTCGGACAGTTTTCGCTGGACTCTAGCCCTTCCCTCCAGACCCTTGCATCCCACCCACCCCTCCTCTATGTTGGTACTAGTGTAGTGTTTGCAGTGGTCCTTTGTACTCTCTACCACCCCTATATATTACCCTTAGAGTGTTTCCAGTCACATCCCTCCTGTCAGGATAGAAGACAACTCTAACGACTAGTATCCTATGTGATTATTAGATTGTATCCATGTGTATCCCCTCCCTGTGTTTAGAACTATAGCTTTAACGACTAATCGCCTGTGGAACTGCTGGAATATAGCCAGGTGTTCCCCTTCCCCCGTGTGAAGAGATAACCCTACTCACTAGAGCAAAAAGAAATGTGTTCCTGAAATGTGTAACGTAACTGATTCTATGTAAAGTGCCTTGTAAAGGGGCAGCTGACATTCCAGGAGCCTAGTCCCGACAGCTCGACGACTTCGGAGGGTTGGAAGAGGTCCCCCGCTACACGGCGGAGGAGGACACTGGACATCGAATGCTGTCTTATGTAAAGCGCACTGATAACCTAATCGGTTCAAGATCTTGAAATGTGCAACGTAACTGATTCTATGTAAACTGCTGTGATAACATGTAACTGAACTGGTGCTATGTAAAGCGCTCTGATAACCTAATCGGTTCAAGTTCGCGCTATAGAAAACTCTAAAAAAAAAAAAAAAAAGTAGCTCGTAAATCTGTGGGCAGAGAAAGGGACAAATTGATTTGGGGTGTGTGGGAGGGGTGGGGGGGTTCTGAGTGTCAGATCTGACATGCGGACTAAGAGCCCTGAACAAGAGGAGGTCCACCTAGAGCTTCGTTGCATTCTGGGACTTTTCCAGGACCAGAGACAATTTGCTAGTGTGGTTAGCATTGGCCTAAGGGGTTCTGCACAGCACTGAGTCCTAACCCAGATTACCCTCCACACTAGAGCTACATGCATTCGGTTTGCAGGATACTACTGGTAAATGTTTTTATTAAGTATTGAGCATGAAGCAGCTCCTGCAAGTCCAGGGCCCTTGCTGAAGTTATTTTAAACCTGGTGCCACTGGGATCAATCTAGTAGTTTTAGTAGAGGAGATATGGGTTCTCGTCTTTTGACTAAGGTTGGCGATACGGTTCACACAAGGATCGCGATACGGTTCAAGCTAATCAACTTCTTGTCAAGCAAAATTTCATACTGAATAAGTACAGACTGTGCACCGCCTGATTTGCAATTAGAACTTGCACTATCTACTTCGGACTGTCAAGTTAGGACATACTGGGAGCCTAATGAAGACTTAAGCTAAAAATTCATAATTCAACTTCATGTAAAAAAATAAATAATAATAGCATAATGGGGCAGAAGCACTCTTTATGCATGCTTATGAAGTGCACTAAAGTCAGGAGTATCAGCGCCCTGTACACAGAAGCAGGTGGAGTCTCTACTTAAACGTTACAGAGAACAGGAGAACTAGCGAACTACATCCAAACCAACATTCACTGAATAGGTGGGTATTCCGGAAAATTAGAAGAAGGCAGGGGCAGCAAAGGGAAAGCAGGAGAAAGGAAGGGCATAAATGAGTTTGACAGGAGGGTGACCAAAGAAGGAAAAGGAAAAGCAGGGGGAGGCTGAAGAGAATAGAGCAGTCAGGAAGAGATGTATATGGAGGAAGTGAATAGAAACAAGAGGAAAGAGATTGGGGAGTGACACATGTAAAAGACTTAAGGATAAGCAACAAGTAGACTACCAAAACTCCTCTGGCATGCATCTCCATCATTTGGATGACCTGGATTTGCGAGGCGTTGACACTATGCAGTTAAGGCAGACACTTATTAAAGCAAACTGAGTCATTGGAAGAAATAGGGAAGAGTGCAGAGGTCACATCACTTTGGAAATCGTACCACTGCAATTCATGATTGAGGGCGGAACTACAACAAGGCTGTGTTAAAATAAGTCCTGTCAAATACATTTCAAAGTCTGATAATTGGTCCCCTTCATTGGGCAGTATAATTCATTCTTATGGCAAGCTCGAGCGCTTTGGGAGTACTTTCAAATTTACAGTGTAAACACAATTACAGTGGTGCAAAACTCAGGGGCCTATTCACAACAGAATGCCAGAGCACGGTGTTATGCCACAATTGGTAACGCTGCACGCACAACATTCTGAAAACACTGGGATGAGCCATATTTACAGTAATACGGCACACCACTGCATTTTCCCTAGTGCTTGCAGTAAATGTAGGTGCCTAGCACCAACGCAGGCACCCTTGCACCAAAAGGCAAAGGTGCCTGCATTGCAGGGATGGATTGTTCGGGTGCAGGAAGTGTCCCTTCCTGCACATAAACAATTACGAATGACAATTTGTAGTTTCTATGTGTGCTGCATTCTGCAGCACATATAGAAGTAGCAACTCTGATTATTTAATGATTGTTTATGTGCTGGAAAAGACACCTTACTGCACATGATCAATCACTAATGCCGATTTTCTCTTTCAATGTGTGCTGCACACATAGAAAGAGCAAAAACGAGGAGAAATTTAGCATTTCTCCTTGTTGCACCAGTTTAAGACCAGGTTTTCCCTGGTCTTATTTTAGAGCTGCCACATATTTGCACCAGTCTTGTAAATAGGTGGCAGCATCAAAAAGCAATGTATGTTGCGGTATAACGCCCACTGCAATACCAATTGCCTGCCCCTTTCACGCCAAGTGCTGCGTGAATAGGGGTATTATTTACACGGCGGCGTTAAGCCACGTTAAGTGGCTTAATACCGCTTGTAAATAAGGCGAAGGGGTTATCGCCATCAGAATGTAAAAAAAAAAAAGTGACTTTCTAGTGGCGATAAGTCCTTGTAAATATGCCCCCGAGTTTCTTATCATTGTGAAAAAGTGTCTTATTACAAGATTGTTTTTTAAGTTTACCTGTGCACATACCTCAGAAAAGCAGGCATGGCGAAATGCACTTTCCCAGGAGTGCACCAGGAGATCAAGATGGGAAGATAGGGCTCAAAATCCAAGCGTGGCGCGCATTTGTAGGATTTTACTATCCATGACAAAGTCACCATGCGGAAACTACTCCGTGTACAGACGCTCATTAGCAAGAATAATTTATCAATATGCCTTAAATCCAAGGGAACAGGAGGCATGTATTGTAAATTTGTAATCTGTGCAAATACATATCAGATTGGGAGTTGCGAAAATTTGAGTATTTTTTGCAGGCGTATATTAGGTCGATTTTAACATTACGCTGTCATATGGAGGGAGGGTCAAAACAGAAGGAAATTAGTTGACTTTCAGCGAGGTCAACTAGCTAGCAAGCCTGGCTAACAGCACAAACTGCAGGTCACTCAGAATAGCCATTCAGACACTGCATTTTAATCTGACACCTACATGCCATGGGCTGCATCTATAACTTTTTAAAGTCAGTGTGTCAATTCCTCTGGTCATGCCTTTCTCCCTTACAAGAACCATACATAGGATAATTTATAGTTAACGAATTTGGGAAGGAAAGAAAAAACCTTAAGTTTAGCAGCTCCAGCCAGGCCTAGCACAAATGATCATAGCCATGTTTCAGAGTACAGTGAGCTGGACAAGGGGTAGAGTACCCAGCGAAGAGCTGGCACACGCAGTGTCGACCCTGAGGAAAGGGTCGCTGTAGCACACTCATGACTCAAGGAGAGACGGGGTGTAATTACACCAAGGTGAAATCCTATTCAAAATTCTATTCGGAGTATAAACTCGAGCACGTCACGCCGTCACATGATTGGATTCTGACTATCTCCTCGGCGTGTTTGTGGTGGTTCCAGGCCCCGCATACCTGAGGCCTTGTGACTCTGCTGGCCGAAGACGCCAGCACCAGCTGATGGTCACTTGACTCGCAGCCCCACTGTTTAGTAAACTGCTCCGGGAGGGACGCTACGGTCGGAACCGGCTGCGCCTTTTAAGGGACTTTCCTGGCCGTGACGTCTCCCAATGTCCCCGCCAGAGAATACTAGAACCAGCAGGCCCGGGGTGGACGCACTGAAATGAACTGCTGATGGCAAGGCCGACGTAACAGCCACAGTGACCGATTCAGACTAGTTTTAAAAAACGATACTAATTAGAAATTACATGAGAATTACCTTTAACCCGTTCTCGTTTTGCAAGCATTTCAAGGAAAACACAAGACCTCCAGTTTTCTTAGAACGTCTTTGGTTTACAAGAGCGACCTGTAAGGAAGACAACAGGCGTTAAAATCACAATAATTCATTTTCGACATCTTCGCAAATTTGAACACTTTATATATACTCTTGGCGAAAAAGCATGCACACGACATTTCTGCTCCAAAAACAAACAATTATATATACCCACATAATTAGTTTAACCTTCCTTCATTATGTAGTAACGCCAGGAGAAATTAGTTTGAAGTAAGTTTCTTTACTACACATTAGAGTGGACTTTCGACATTTAAAGCGCCCTAAAGCTCGCCATTCAGCACGGGGGCGCTAGCTTCCCCAGATTCAGTTTCCCTTTTTTGGAACAAGGTGCAACCGACCAAGGGCGCGCTCTGGTGTATACACACAGTTAGGAGAAAACCTGCTGCAGGTGCAGACACCCACAATGTCCACCTACACTGCAGTTCGGTTTTGGGTGCATACCAGAGTTTTATACCCAAAACGGGATCGGCCTCATGGCGACCGTATTTGCACCCGGTCCTTTTCAATAACTTCTAAATATACCGATATAGAATTGCAAAGCGGGGTTGGTGGCAGATAGGGCGTGCTAGCGTACCCGTTGCACTGGGATTCGCAGGGGAATAAATGCAGTTCAGTAATAGCTCATTATATGGATGGCTCTTTCAAACTGCAGTGCTATTCTTCAAATCAGTTTTATTCAAATGGCTAACAGGCCATCCGAATAGGAACCGTTTCTTTCAGAGGTGAATTCCTGCAACACTTTAAAAGTTGGTAGTGCGACTTTGCGACGTACAAGATAGATTAATATGCAATTCTACAAGAGTCTGCCTCTCAAGTACCTGCCACACAAACAGACGAGAAAGTATCGTGAAAATGCATGAAAAAAAAAAGACGGCTAAACTACTCAACAAGCAGAATTTTATCAAGCCATGACAGACTACTTGTTAGCCTTTGCACATCAGAACAACATTTATTAGTTTGATCTCTTGCTAAGGGTTAAAGTAGTAAGGGCATTTACAACCTATGCTCACAGTTACTAATATGCCATTAGTATGAGTATATATATATTTTTTTTTTGATCTGGGAGAATTCTTTGAACATGATTTTCCACTGTGGTGGATTCGTTTAGATTGTGTGAATTTATTCATTACACAGCAGAATGTAGTTTTCTACATTTAAAGACAGTATTTCTTTTACAATTTATTTCTCCCGATCTATGCAGTATGTTGTTTAGTTCCTTAGTATGCTGTAATAGGCTGATACAGTATGTGGTTAATTGACGTCCTATATAGGTTGTAAATGGTAGAGTGTCATGTGATCAAGGCCACGGTAACACGGCCGAAACGCGTCATACTGTTCTTCACGTAATAAACGCGTCATACTGTTCTTCACGTAATAAAGAGCACTTTATGAACTTACAGCGCAGTGTGGTCTGTACCTGTTTATCAGAGGAGAGTGACGGGATTGTGGTTATATATATATATATATATATATATATATATATATATATATATATATATATATATATATATATATATATATATATATACATACATACATACATACATACACACACACACACCACCACAATCCTGTCACGCCAACTTAATAAAGTTCTCTTTATTACATGAATATAAATAAATATATATATATATATACACACACACATACATATACATATACATGGCTGTATAGCCTTCTGGTTCTTGTAGTGCGCAGATATTGATTCCCAGTGGATGCGCTGTTAAAATAAATAAAACTTCATCTTAGATGTAACCGCCCTTTAGGGGACTTGATCCGCTTTTTTACAGTCAATAGGAGCTAGAGTTTCACCAGCCTGCCTCGGTTTCCGCTCAGTTTAGTTCCATTTCGCACCGGAGTGGTGCATGCACGGACCAGCTGTGACGCGGTGGGCCCCACCTCAACGACCGGGAAACAGCCGTTAACAATCCACCAAAAGCTGGGAATCAATATCTGCGCACTACAAGAACCAGAAGGCAGGTATTCAAATGGATGGTGCACAAGCAGCAGCGCTGTTTTTTGCCTACGCCACTGATGAAAGGTAATCCTGAAACGTGTCTGGCGGTAGATGGAAAAGATGGTTGTGCCCTCTTAGGGGCTTGCTGGCATACCTTCAATAAATAACTGAGCTGTAATTGAATTTAGTGCGGCCTTACCTTGAAAGGGAACCTGCTTTTGGTGGATATATATTTTAATAAGCAGGGACAAAAGAGGCAAATACCTCTCTTGCAGCAGATCCCCCGGGAAAAAGGCAAAGGAATAAACATTTTTTAAAAATCCACCACAGTTACGTGGAGTATCTTTATAATGATAGGACTCAATAAGTTTTGTAGGTTCACTAAAGTTCTAGTATTAGAAAGCTCTCCCCTAGGCAGAGTTCCCCCCAACTATTAATGTCCAATCAGTTTTATTTGAGGAAATCTGAGATTCTTTGTGTTCAGCAGCTGGTACGTAATATCCTGTGAAGGAGGTGAACATGGCACCCTTGCTAGGCACATTCCAAGAGGTTAGCATTCTAGCTCTATTAAGCATGAAGGGTGTAAAAGCAGGCAAGTACCTGGTTGAGGAAGTATGCAAAAGACACGTTTTGTGTTTGGCAGTAGACATGGATGAACTTGTCCAACGGTTGGATGAAGAGTTCAACTTTTTCAGCCATACCCCACAGAATGTTCACAGTCGCCTCTGTAGCAAGGGAGGCCCTGCAGCCGGCACAACTGGGACACCAGAAGAGGCTTACTTTTATTGCACGACATTCTACATCTAGGCAGATCTATGCCCGAAAATGCACAAGTACCCTGACCGCTCTATTTAGTCAACGGTGACAGCCAACCTGATTGGGAAATGAAGACGCCAGGGGGATATAACATGGGTAGAGGGTCCTGTTCTACTCATTCTCAAAGGAGCCGAGCTCCTGTTTGAACAACCACCATGACTTGCATCTGCTCATCACACAAGTGTACACCACCACGTGAGCACCGCAATGGAATCACTTTTACAGAACAGGGAAAGCAAAGGTTTTCCAAACCTCATGCTCTTTGGCACAGTTACTCTTCAGCACCTGCAATAGTTTTTCCCTAGTGGTACAGCACTTCTGTGCAAAGAGGTAAGGATCTGATAAGCATCAGAAACCAGATACAAGCCCCCTGACTTTAGCTGTCAAATGATGATAACACACAAAGTACAAGGCAGCCAACGGAAGCCCCTACAACAATGCAAAACATAACTATGCCAGAACTGCATTTTTATTGACTGAATGCAAGGTCTCTCAAACAGGGTTTCTAATTCAGCAGCTTCTCAAATGAATCTCTCTCACGCTGCTCTTCAAAGAATGACCACTGCCAGCCAGGTCTGAAGCAGCAAGGCCCAGCACCTAAACCCTCTCCACTCATCACACCACGCACATATCACAGCATCAACCATCTGTGTAAACTGCTATAGTTGAATGAGAAAATAAAGAGTAAGGGCTACCTCACTGTGATACTCTTCAAGGAGAAGGGAAGGGGAGCGTGCCCTCCCAAATAGCCTGTAACCTCGGTCTTGCCTCTCAGAACCTCCTGCAAACACAATTCTTTCATGCTGTGCTTGAGATCATGTGCACCTTTACTTCTAGCAAAAGCTTCAAAGTCAACCCACCTACAGCCACCACACTCGAATAGAGGTAAGCTTGACAACAAATAAACAATAAGAGCCGAACCAAGGATCTAACCGGGCTCTAAAAGCTCTCGCAAGAGCAGAGCCCTCAAAATAGTTCGGATCTAAATTATGCACCAAACAAGTGAAAATAGAATGGGGGGGTGGGGGTGGGGGGGGGGGGGGTAAGGGGCATTTCTTTCGCTTTTATACATCATATTTTTGTACAGCACCCACAATTTGCATTTAAGCAAGTGCTCAGATACACACTAACGAAGAAAAAGGAGACTGTAAAATAAAATATTTGCCTAGTATCACACAATTGGGGAAGCCAGGATTGACATCAGGTTTTCTGGTTTCACTTTATGCAACTCACCAATTCGATGGCTACTCCTTTCACACCAAATGTTTATGCTTGGTTTTAAACTCCATGCGCATGATGGTAGAGAGTGGATGAAGGCAAAAGCCACATTGAAGCTCAGCTCGTTTTGGGCTTGAGGATCCAAGAGGACTTCGAGCTGACCCAGAGACAGGCCTCTGGCTCGAGCCTGAAGTGGCTCACCCACCTCTGCACTCAGCTAAATGCCACACACCATCCTTCTGCATTCTATATATTGTGATCATATAGACAGGGCCGGCTCCTCCATTTGGGCGGAGGAGCGTCACCCTACTGCTTTCTCGCAGTGCGAGAAGCAGAAACATCAAATGGTAATAACTATCATTTGATGTTTTTGCTTCTCGCACTTCAAGAAAGCAGAAGGAATTGGTTGGGGGCGGTCGGGTCTGCTCTAGGGCAGTGGAGGAGTGGCTTGCCTACTGCTGAAGGCGCTGACTGTTTAGTCGGTCCTCTGGAGCCGCCCAAAGTAGTAATGCGCACTCTGCCCTTTCTCCATTTAGGCTGCAAAGCAGCTTACATGGAGAAAATAGCTTCCCATAGGCGCCTGGCTGGGCGCCGTCCCGACCAATCACAACGCTGCAATTGCAGCGTTGTGATTGGCTTAGGGGAGGTGAGAGAGGCTGCCCGCTTCCTGTTGGAGGCAGGACAGCTGGTCAGGAGCAGAGATGACGTGGGATCCAGGAAGTCAAGTTTATTTTATTTTGTTAATTAACCCCCCAGCACGAACCCCCCCTCTTCACCCGCGAGTCATGCTGGCCCAGACTGCATATAGAGTACAGAAGTACATTTCGCCCCAACCCACTTGTCAACTCCTTCACTCCTTCCAATTACCACCAATAACATGCAGCCTATATGATCATACACCAGCAGTAGGCTCTATAAACCCATCCTCTGCCCAAACCCATCGCAAGTTTTGCCAAGATTCCCCACCACCTCCATTGCACCCACCATCAATCTTTCAAACAAGGCTCCATATATCAATCGCCTTTTTCTATTTGAAACATTTGTATTGGTATTTTACAGTACATATGACAAATAACATGAATAGACTGTTCGCGGATATTTACGATGGGGCTCTTTGGTTCCAGGTTGAAATTGCCACTGGGTTTAGGCTTTTGAGCTCTTTGATGCCCCTCTGCCTAGTAAACATTTAAAATAGGGGAAGTTGCAGTAGTTCTCTTCCTACACATAACATTGAACACTCAAGTGTTGGTGCATGTATTATGGTTGACTGTCCTAGTGCTCCTATATTCTCTCAGTTGTGACTTTGTTTTGCCCTATCTCCATTCATGGGGGCTCGTAAGGGTTAAGGAACTTGTCTAGGGTAGTCCACATCTCTCTGTTGGGATTCTTCCATGGGGCGTATCTTAGTGCAGTGTTGTCGGCACCTCTGAGGAATGTCACCCAGTTCAGCCATCCCTTGAACGTGGCCTTGGTTGTGTCCTTCCAATTGGCGAGCACTGTTATTGCTGCCGATGTTAGGAGGAAGTCTAGGTTTGTCCTGTTGTGTGATTGTGTCTACACTTAAGAGTGCGGTGGTAATTGTGGCAAATTCTTCTTTTAGTGTACAGTCTAGGGCCCTATTTGTGAATGTGAAGACTTCATTCTAGAACTTTCTAACCTTCGAACAGTGGAATATGAGGTGCGCCAGGTCTTCCTTTTCCGAGTCACAGTTCCAGGAGTGGTCGATTTCTTTAAGTCCTAACGTTGCTAAGCTCGCTGGGGGCCAGTATGTTTGATGCAGTAGTTAGAATTTTGTCTGCGCTAGCACTGGGGAGATCATGTTCTTCGCTGGTGACGCCCAGAGGGTTTGTAGCTCTTGCTCTGTAAGTTTGGTGTCTAGTAGGGCTTCCCAGTATTTAGTGCTCTTGATGTTGAGCTTTGAGGTACTGGGGCGGAGGAGTTTGTATATATGTGACACCTGGTGGCCGACTAGGTTTAGGTTCTCCATATATTGAATGATTGTGGGCTTGTGTTTTGTCAATTTAGCTCTAGATACGGCTGTTTTTATTATAAGGAAGTTGTAGAGTTCTATGTCCCTGAGGTTAGGTCGTGATTTTAGGTTGTTAAAGGATTGGGGTTTCCCTTCTAGCTGTACCGGGAAGGAGAACCCTAGTCTTTTCCACGATTCTATGTCTAGGGGTTTCCCCCCTGTATTTGATCTTGGGGTTCGCCCATAGGGATTCTCAGTGTGAGTTTTTGATGCTGTGTTCAAGTTTGTCTACCATAAGAAGCCCCTGTCTTGTGTTTTTAAGTATAGAGTTGTTCACCTGTGCCTGCTTGCTAGCTGTGAGGACAGTCATAGGGCTGGTGTTGGTTAGAATGGCCTTCTCGATCGAGAGCCATGTTGGTGTGTATTTCTGGTCTGGTAGTGTCTAGTACATTCCCTGTCTGGCTATGAAGGCCGTCTGAAATGTCCTTAAGTCCGCTATGTTTAGCCCTCCTAGCCTATTCATTAGCTTCAGTTTGGGGAGACTATTCTAGTTTTTTTTGTCGCGCCAGATGAATTTGTTTATCATTTGGTCTACCTTGCGGCGGAAATAGTCTGAGTGTGAGCGGAAGCATACCCGCCAAGTAGTTTACAATTGGAGTTATCATCTTTATGGTGTCTATTCTCCCCCACCATGTGATGAATTTGGGTGACCAGGGTTCCAAGAGCACTTCAATCTTCCCTAAGGTTAGTTACTCGTTGTGCTCTAGAGTGGATTTCAAGTTCTTCCCGAAATGGATCCCTAGGTATTTGACAGACCCGGGTTGCCACGCTAGCCCGGAGGCGGATATTACCTCTTTGGTTGTGTGTATGTTGAGTGGTATACACTCCGATTTGTCCCGGTTTAGCTTGTATCTGGAGTGGGGTAGAGTATACACCTATGGTGTTCATGAGTGCTGTGATGGACTTTCCTGGGTCTTCAGTACCTATCAGTATGTCATCCACGTAGGCCATGATTTTGACTGGTGTTGTTGATGGATACTCCCTTCATATTACTATTGGCCATGATATCTGTGATCAAGGGTTTGAGGGCTAAAAGGAACAGCACCGGGGATAGGGGACAGCCCGGTCTAGTACCTCGTAGGTTGAGCTGTTGTGTTGTTGACCAATTTATTGCTATCTGTGCCTTGGGGGATTTATATAGTGCCATTACCTTCCTCATAGCTTTCTCCCAGGTTGTATGTTTGCATGGTTCCAGAAATTGCCAGGACACGGTCAAAGGCTTTTTCTGGTTCTAGTGTAATTGCTACCGCTGGTCTATTAGATTTGTTCGATCACATGACAGAGGAGCCTAGTGTCGTGTGACATGCGTGTTATCAGATATTCTACTTGTGTGTTTTTAATCAGCTGTGGGAGCAGGTGGTTTAGCCTCGTGGCTAGGATTTTGGCGTACATCTTACAGTCTATGTTGATGAGTGAGATGGGACGGTAGTTTTGGGAGCGCTGCAGGTCTTTGCCTTCCTTGGGGGATGACTATAATGTTTGCTTCTGTCATGGAGTTAGTTACTTCCCCCTCCTTCTCGCAATGGTTAAAAACTTTTTTCATAATCGGATTAGCTTGTTTTGGAACGCTTTATAGAAGGATGCTGTGTAGCCATCTGGCCCTGGAGCTTTGTTGTCCTTCAGTGAGTTGACAGCCAGAGGGATCTCCTTAGCTTTTATTTCTTGTCCTGGTGCCTGCGCCTTCTCTGTCGATATCTTGGGCAGGTTCAACAATCTGTCTAGGTAGGCACTGCAGCCCTTCTGGTCTTGAGTTACATCCTCTTTGTATAGTTCTTGGTAGAAGTCCCTAAATGTGTTAAGTATGTCCTTGTGTTGGGTGTGCGTGATGTCTTTTGCTCTGTGATTGATGAGATGGAGTGATGTTTTTGTTTGTGTTGGAGGTATGATGCTAGGGTTTTTCTGCTTTGTTTGCCGCGCAGGTTAATTTGTTTGTATTTCTTTATCCACAGGCCTACTCGCTTGCTATTCTATTGAATTCATACTTTTTACTTGTGAGCTCTATCAGTGAGTTGGAGTTTGCGGTGTCCTTAAGGTGTTCTGTTTCTAGTTGTTTGATGTCTCTTTCTAATTGGTCTAGGTGGTGTTTAGTTTCCCGGTCTCGTCTTGCTTTCATTTCAATTAATGTCCCACTAACTGTTGCTTTGAGTGCGTCCCACAGTGTCCTTGGATCCGTGTCTGGTGTGTTATCTGCAATATAGTTCTTAATGGCTTGCTCTATCTCCGTTTTGTCCTCTTGCTTTGCCATGACTATGTTGTTAAAACACCATCTGCGGGTAGGGTGCTCATTGTGGCGACCTGATAGTTTCAAAGTGATACAAGTGGTCGGAGATTGTTCTTGCCGCAATTTCTGTGTGTTCTATTAGGGGTGTGTGTGTGTGTGGGAGCCTGAGATGAGGATGTAGTCAATTCTGCTGTAGGAATTGTGTGGGTAGGAGTTGGTGTAGTCTCTGGTGTCGGCGTGTTGAAGTCTCATGGGGTCTTTCAGGTTGAATCTGTTGCATAGGTTCTTTAGAGTGTTGTGTGAAGCGGGGGGGGTATGGTCTGGGCTGTTGGCTGTCTAGGGTGTAATCTAATGCCAGGTTGAAATCTCCTGCTAGTACGGTTCGGGTCGCTTGTCTCCATTCTTTTTGCTATTCCCTCCCAGTATGCTGTGTCATCATTACTTGGTGTGTATGTGTTAAGCTACGACTATGGTATCGTCGCCTCTTTTCAGGTAAGTTATTAGTAGTCTCCCATCCTCGTCGCACTGGTTCATTGTCAATGTAGATCTTGAAGCTTCTATTGATCAGGGTGAGGACTCCTCTTTTCTTGCTCACAGCTGGTGACCTGTTCTATCCACTTTGCCCTGAGCTGGTTAGCCTTCTCCCTGGATAGTTTGGTTTCTTGTAGTACTACAACATTCCCTTTAGTACTTGCTAGGTAGTCCAGTACCTTTTCCCTCTTAATCGGGTGATTTAGGCCCTTCACGTTGAACAAAACGATCTTCTGGTCTGCCTCCAGGGCAGTGTTGCAGCAGTGGGATGATGCTGTGTTATTATTAAGGTTCATTGTGTACCTTGTGTGTTCCTAGTTATCTTTCCCCTTGTCCTCCCCCCGTGATTCTTTTTTTGGGGGACTGCGTAGGGTTGGTGGCTATAGAGCTTGGTGTACCGCAGCCTGTTGGAGTTGGTCAAGATCGATCGTTTTAGTAGCACTATCAAGTGAACTGGTCTACCAGATATTGGAGTGTGGACATCTACGTGGACATGACAATACAAATGGAAGAGACAGACGAGACACCGCCCTCTCTCTCCCCCCCCCCCTCACCCTTCCCTCCCTTCTCTAAAACATCGTGCTGAAGACTTGCGATTGCAATATTCCTCCCTCCCTCCCTCCCGCCCGCCCTCTCCCTGGGATATCTTGTTTGGCACTGGTGAAACATTTTTTATAAGCTATGCTCCCGAAATTACGAGTAGCATTTAAGTGTCAGTCTGCCCCTATAGTTGAACGTAGAAAGGATATTGCTGTGGTAGATCGCCGCTCTTGGATGTTTCGTCAGTGCTGACTGGGGCCTTCTTCATAGGGGTTCTAGTGTCTAGTCATCATATCTTAGTCTCGGTGTCATAGTTCAGATGGCGTGTAATGAACACTGCTTAGGCGTGTGCCTGAGGTAGACTTTGTTTGAGGTATATAATTGTTCCTTAGTATAGTTCCTTCTGAGCTTAGTCGTTTCGTCGTGTCTCTTCTGATTATTCCGCTGTTACTTCTGGTGAAGCGCTTCTCTTGCTTGAGGTCGTTGCTGCGGTCTCCATTTCCTGTGGGGCCGGTCCTTGCAAGTATCGGACAGTTCCATTGAATCTTCAAATGTGTCAGATCTCCCCTTGCTGCTTATCTTGAATTTAGTGGGGTGAACGAAGGAGAACAGGATGTTCTCTTTACTAAGTTTGTCTCTTTGGGCTAAGAAGCCCTTTCTTATGTCCACAGTTGCCTTAGAATAATCCTGTGTTAGGATTATTTTGTGGCGGTTCCATTGTAGATTTGGGTTTTTCCTGGCTACCCCAAAGATGGCATCCGTGTTGTGTGACCGTAGTGGTTTGCAGATTATTGGTCTTGGGCCCGACCTGTTCGTTAGTTTGAAGGTTGGCACTCTGTAGGCTTGGTCTAGCTTGAAGGGGTTCTCGAATTTGAGTTTTGTGAGCTTGGGTATAAGATCCTGTATGAGTGTCACGCACAAACCTGCCTTTTCTTCCTCTCCCTCTGGTACTCCTAGTATCCTTAGGTTTCATTTTCTGCTATGGTCCTCAAACTCTGCTGCTTGTTTTTGAAGGGCTGTGGTCACCTTTGCTCGGGTGCCAATTGCTTGGTTTGTGTGGAGGCCCTGGTCTTCTATATCGCTCACTAGCTGTTCCACCGCTGATAGTCAGTTATTTACCGTATGAATGTCTGCTGTCACTGCAGCCAGTTCAAGTTGGATTGCGTCTGTTAGTTTGGTTGTCTTGGCAAGGTCGTGGACTGCCAGTTTTTTAAGTATACTGTCTAGTGTGCTGTTTATATCTGGTTTCTGTTTTATGGGGGACTCCTCATGACCTTCTGTTTTGGTTTTTTTTGGCGGTTGATTGCCAGCCATGGTGGGTAGCCCTCTACTTGCATGGAGAAGCACAAATCTCCTGCTTTTGCCCTGTTGGTCCGGATGGCTTGCAGACTCTTTCTGAGGTGCAGTGTGGCTCGACGTTCTCCATGTAGAGATTGTGTTTCGATTTTGGCTTCAAGCTCCCCTTGTTGGTTCTTTGCGTTATTTTTGGCTTTTCAGTGGGGGTAGTTTTTGTGTGTGACCGGGTGCTGCGAGCCGTGTTCTCTGCCGTCACTGGAATGTCTTGAGTATTTAGTTTGGCTCGCCCCTTGGTGTGTGGTATTATGGTTTAGTGCTGTTGGCCGAAGCTATTTGCCGAAGCTGCCCACGCTCCTCTGGCTTTTTTTTTGCGGGTGTGGTCAGCGTAGACTCCAACTTTTGCCCTCTGGGCTGCTTTCCAGCTTAGAACTGATCTTTCTCTTGCAGTGATTCTTTGCGCCTCGGTTTCCGCCTACTTCGGGTGGATCAGTGACTCTTTTGCCTTGCTTGTGTGGCGGATTCCTCTTTGTTGCCCCCTCTTTAGTTACAATCTGTGCTGTCCTCCATGCTTTCTACTGTGGGGGCTGCGCACGTTTTTCCCACCCTTATTTCCTCCATACCATTTGCCCTCAGTTTGCACTCAGGCACTGGTTGTTTTCTGGCCGTAAGGGGGTGCGCTTACAGTTTTGTGCTGATACAACCGGGCTAAAATGGCGGCCGTTATCGGTTGTTGTAACGGCAGTATCGGTTTCGCTTTTGCCTTCTCTTTCTGGGGAGGAGGGGAGGGGGGGGGGTAACTGCTCAGTCACTCCTTGCGAGGCTCTGTACCTGGCTCACACTGACTTTTTCTTTGAATAGCGGTTCCTTTGGTGCGGTTATGTGGCTAGGGGTTGCGTGCGGTCGTCCAGATTTTTATTTTTTCCTCTTCCCCTGCTTAGCGGCATCCGCAGTGTGCTCGGTGTGCGCTTGCAATGTTTGTGGGTTCTTTCACCGGCTCTCCAAAGATGGCGGCCCCCCCCCTTTCAGTTTTGAGTTCAGATTAAAGATCGCTCTTGTGTCTAGGCGGGGGCGCACTCAAATTCCTCCCTCGGAGCTGCGCTTAGTTCCGCTTTGCCCTGACTTGTTGATTTCTGACTGCGTTGGTGTGCAGGGTGGGGTAGGTGCGGTCGTGTTCTCGATCTTGCTTTACCAGTGAGCTTTAAGAAGACGGCGGCTTCCACTAGTTCAATCAGTTTCGCTTTTGCTATCACGCACTGTGGTTTGGTTGTTCTGTTAGCTCTTTACCGAGCTCTGTTGCGGGGGTGCAGCGTCTGTGGCGGGGTTGCACTGACCTTTCTTGGGTTGTGGGATATGATCCCATCTTTTGTCCTCCTCTGTCTTCCACCGCTGCAGATTACCGACTCCGGGTCCCGGGAGCCATCTTGGATGTCCACAAGTTCTTCGTACCGCTCTCGGGTTTCCTCGTTTTCCGTCCTCGTGTCCCCCCGCGGCGGTCTCCCGTTCCGTCCAACAGGTGCACTGGCTCTTCCGATATCTTCTGGTGTATTTTTTCTAAGTTTCGTGAGGTGCTTGCGTGTATGGATCTCGCTTTATCCCCGGGTGTAGCGGAGCTCTTGACTTAAGCAACTTCCCTCATTGCCGTCCAAGCCACGCCCCCAATGACCTTTTTCAATTACAATATTCGCCAAGTCATTCACTAACCTAATTACAACCAAGACTTTACCAGGTGACTACAACACCAGACCTTCCCGCTGTTATCTCCACCATTTTTTCCCATATGTTTAAATAAAACCAAATAAATTAATTACAATCTAGTGAACTTGTCTTCCAGAGATGTATGAAATGCATTAACATTGCACAAAGGATCCACCGGCATTTCGGAGTAGGACGGTGGAGTGCATGGAGATGTACGCTGAAATAATACAAGTTAAGAGAAAAAACCCACAAATAGCATGGTTTGTGGTGGGGCTTCTATAAATGTATTTTAGTTTAGCAATAACCGAATGTGGCCCCAGCATTCGTGTACATTACTATGTTACAGTACACTTCACGATTAAACATTGCATAAAATATACCCATTCTGTAGATCTCGAAAATGGTTAGTGCATTGTCTGCCCTGTTCGAGCAGCAGATTCTGTATAATGAAATACTTTATAGCAATAGTTAAGATTTTATGTAGCTTACCGCGGAATTACAAAAGTGCTGGCAAAGAAAACATGTTACTTAAACAGCAACAGTTTCGATTAACAATAGACAAAAAACCCATCTCAAATGCGCCGCACTATGACAAAGGCCGGGGCATGGGGTTCTTTTAAAGAAAAGGCACCGCTATCCACCCATCGGAGCATGACACATAGCATTCCACATGCAGCCACCACTCGTTCATTTTTCAGCATTTCAACCCGTAAGAAGTTGGACCTTTCCAACCTGAAGATAAATGAAATGCAGCCCTGGGCAGGGAGCATAGGTAGGGGGTCCGGGCGGGGCGCGGAGGCCAGTGAAGATGGTGGTGGGGGGGGGAGGTCAGTGTGTTTGGAAGGCCGTCAAATCCCTGCCAGGGGCGCCACACAAATATGTATCCATCCTCGGAGGATTATTATATTACGGATATATATTGGCATGGTGGCCCCTGGGGTTTGGTGGCCCTGTGCAGGTGCAGAGCTTGCACATGCCTAAGGCCGCCCCTGTGGGATGGGTGTGTCATGTTGGTGCCCAGAATACTAGTCAGCCACTGGGTAATCGTGGATTCCGAGACAAAAATCAACTTTCCATCCCAGCAATTCTAATAGCCACGCAATGAGGTAAGGCTCCAGAGCCAAGTTCCTGACAACATTTGCAGGCAAATACAATTTCAAAGCAATGAACACTGCCTTTGTCCGCGACAGGTCAACCAGCTAAAGTGGAATTTACAAACAGTTTGCTATCACACTCTACCCCTGAAAACACTGGCTCTAGTATTTAATTCTGGCACCATTCCCACTGGCTCTAGTATTTAATTCTGGCACCATTATCAAACAATGTACATCGATGACTCGTTAGTATTGCCATGAAAAGTTTGACCACATTACTGCACAGGAAGGTGTACAGGATGACACAACATTTAAGACTGGGCATAAGGGGTGCGACACACTAAAGCTTTTTATTCCTGCATCTGCTAAGTACTTTTTGTAAAATATAATGCAAGGGGGGGTCCTATTGTTCAGGTCGAGCCTGGGCAGTGCAGGCACTGCGAGGCATGCTGTATTGGAGTAGAAGTTGAAGCTCTGCCCACTCTCCACCCATATTTTTCATTGGCTTGTGTCATTGTCCTATGTAAATTCCGGCTTCTGATTTGTTAATACGCTTGTTAGGCCCTCCTTAGTACCGCCTTATCTTTCATTGTAACCCCCTATGAGGACTGGCCCTTTTACCTCCGATACAAGGTAGATCTCATTTAGTCTGTAAGCACTCTTTTCTTTAATGAGTATCTCCTACTGCAGGCAAACATGCTTTCTTGAAACATTCAGCGTGCCATGCGCGGTTTCACTTTCCAAGCAGCCCAGGACAATGACAGCAGCTTCTTTGAAGTGACATAGGTCTCGCATTTACAGGAGTTTCCGCTATTGCATTGTAAATTACTGCCTTTTATTTAGGTGTTAATTATCAAAACAGATAAAGGGGATTGTCATTTACAATGCCAATAGCTTAAACTCACAAATGAGACCTCTTGCATTGCAAGTGCATGTTTTTTTAAGCTGTTCTACTGAACTGGTGATTCCTGAGCAGTAAAACTGACAGTTCAAGGTCCTTTCCACACTAGGGTCTGAAGTCAACTCAAGGCACCCATGATTTCGGGGAGGGGAAGGCAATTCTACAACACGACATTCAACATTGAGCACTAATTGGCGATGCCTCTGTCCCGAAAACATGCTAAATGTCACAATCTAAATCAATGACCACACTAGTTACAACTGCTGAAATAATGTTAAAAAAAGATATATATATTTATAAATCAAGTGCAGCAGATCCCTGGGGAGGAAAAAAAAAATCCCAGAGATCAGGGGGGGGGGGGGTTGAATACAATATTACATGGAGTATCCTTTTAACTCAAGAAGTTGAATAGATTTACTAAAGTTCTAGAATTAGAAAGCCATTCACTAGCCAGAGCCCCCCAACTGACACTGTCCAATCAAACTTTTACACAAACGAGTAGGGTTTCATACTCTGCGTACTTAACTGGTGGCCAATCTGTCACCCTCTTAAGTGGTCTGCAGAGAAAAGCCTTCCAGGAGCCATCAAGGCAGCCCCCCAGCATCAGAGTGCATTATTACTGTCACAGTTAAGTCATCGCCACAGTGCAGGCTACAATGATGATACACAGCGGCCTGAAAGCCAGCCTTTGTGTTTCGGACTGGTGACCTCCATGGCACACAACTAAAGAATCCTTCAACAGCATACAAGTGGGTGGGAGAAAGGAAAATCCTTGGTTCTGGCAATTTAGACAGAAAGCACAATCACACCAACCAATAGTTTACTATCTAGAAAGCATTAATAGCTCGAAGGTCTAGACCCCCAGATCTGAATGTGGAACTATTGAGAAACACGAGGTCCTGGGATCAGGTGTCTTCTGCAGACAGGGATTTTCATGCTTCTTTATGAAAGCAAGCAACCTGAGTCCTGAAGAACAGCATTTATGAATGAGATGCTTTGAGGAATGGGTTAATGCACAATGTGGAAGCAGAGTAAGTGGAACAAGTATGAAGCATTTTCTTTGGCTGGCATACCCAACCTGGAGAACATTGACATACAAGATTAAACTGGACCATTTAGATCATTAACTTGTCCTCTTATGCATGGCTATTTGATCTGGTGGTTGCTTTGGACATCTAAAAATCAAGATTTAAGTGACAGATCATTCAGTCTGAGGAACAAACAGACCCAATTTATAGACTTCAATCCCTTAAAAGCAGTGCTGGTGGATTATCCACGGCACTGGCATGGATGCAGATACACTGCTCTAGGATGTGGTTATGAGTCAGGACCCACAGCACATACCTTACAGGAGGTAACGTTGAATGAGATTTGTGTATTGAGCTGCAGCATCCGACCTGACCCACTGCTGTTACTGTTTGGTGGTGGCCCACTAATGTAATGTAATGTATAGGCATTTATATAGCGCACTACTCTCCCGGAGGGTCCCAAGGCGCTTCGACCGCTGCAAAACCCTTCCTGGCTTCCCTGAGAGATGGTGCCTTAATGGGTATCTCCAGGGTGAGACCAGGCATCCCCGGCGGTCTGGTGGGGCCGTTAGTGAAGATGAGGCAAGCTAATGCCCAGAGTTGCCGAGTGTGATCGCTGATCAGAGTGGGCACCGAGGCGAGAGAATTATCGAGTCCGCTGACCCTGGTCCAGAAACCTGCAGCGCCGGGAATCGAACCCTGGTCCCGGGCCGTCCTCTGCTCTCGGGTCTGCCGCCTCTAACCAGTGAGCCACACTACTTCACTGCATTACTAATGCACTACTAATGCATTTCCAGTGGTGAAGCAGACTTGTGGGATTACTTGGAGCAAGGAAAAACTAACTCGTTGAAGGCACACAAGCCCGGCAAACTTTGAATTCAGAGATAGTCTCTTCCGGCATCTAGGTATACTAGAGAGGAACAAACTTGGAAGTAATCCCCACTTAATATGGATAAATCGCAGAACTTATTACCATCTGACAAACTGATCGTGAGGCACGTGAAGTGACTCACTGTCTATGTTCTGTGCACAAAGTGAAGCTCTCACCGGTGCCTTTGAGGGTTGTATATGGGATGCTGATCCCAACAAAAATGAAGTATGGGGTAGGATGAGAACTCCGCAAAGAAAATTCAGACTGAAGGTGGAAGTAAAAAAAATGATAATTGTGAGAAACATAACATACATGGTTAGTTAAAAAGATGGAAAAACCTAATATGCCGGTCAATGACGCTAGTGATGGAAATTTGACTAAAATTAACTCACCTATCACCACGTTAATGGCAATATCATACAATTTTAGGCAATCTAGGCCTAAAGTTAGAAAGAAAAAAAAAATCTACATTTTATATTGTAAAGCTTAGTGAAACTAGTGGGATGGTGTCATGAGATGCTCATTTGTGACGTTAATATTCTTCTATTGCATCGTATTCTGTTTAAATATCCAATGACAATAACAGATATTCAATTTAAGGAAAAAAATTGAAGTTCACTACATTCAAGAGCGAACCAAACAAATCACATATGCCCTTACAAACTAATCTGGATTTGTTTAACCAATAACATGCATAGAACAGAGCCCAATACCAATGCACAATTAGCAGTAGGTGTCTGGGGAATTAAGGAAGAGATGAAGTTGTAACAGCGCCACTATGAATTGCTTCCACCCGCCACCAGGAGTTCTGGTATGGTGGTACAGCTCCCTCATGAATGGGGCCTAAAAAGGTCCACATTAGACATACATGTAGCAAGGACTCAAAACAGACCACCCTGGTTGTGATGCGCTTACGTGGAAATGTGTACAACTATAGCACAATTTCAGTTAGGTACACAAGTTCTTCTAAGCATGTAGGCAAGTGCCATACAATTTCAAAAGCTGGGAACTGGAATATTTTTATTAATGATACCACGAGTGTGAGAACCAGGAGGAACCTAAGCCTTGGTACAAGGCCCGAATAACCACACTGCTGTCCAGAAAACACCGGGGGGGGGGGGAGGGGGGGGGTTGGGTAAGAAACGGATTCTGGGGCCCCAAGCCATCACTACTGTAGCACGAGGCTTCTATTTTGAAATACTGATATATCATTAACGTATTGGACTAGGTTGTGTTTTAAGCAGTGTGTAGGTTGAAGATCAAAGGATGCATTACATTTGCTGCAAGTGCCTATGAGCGAGTTAATTTCGAAGAGATGTGTCGGAGCAACACTAGGCATTCCATGGCAGACAAGATGGAATATGGTGCAGCTAGAGGCACAGAGCCCATTGCGGAATGTGACCAGGACATAAACAGGAATTCCTTTGGGTTGAATATCTTCCTTTGGGTTGAAGATCTTTAAACTATGTATATCAGCGTGCCCGTTAACTCAAGACAGTAGATCCCACAATGTAGATTTTTGGAGATTGTGTTGCCAGAAAGGTGAACCAGTGGTATTAATTCATCAAATATTACATCTTTCAAAGTCCAACATTTTCATTGGACTCAATGTATCATTCTATTGCCATAAAACAAGACTGTCAAGCTACACACTGAAAAGTGGCACCCATCAGGACACAATACATGAAAAAGTCCGTGGACAACTCATGGTAAAGAGGTTAAACTTATTAGAAGTTTACTCTAAACAATTTCTTGGCGTTTGAACACATCTGCAACAAAACCAGAAGAAAAGGGAAGTAAAGAAGCTGTATATAGTGTTGACATGGAGGGGTGTTTGGTAGCGAGAACCCCCAACAGGGACCCATCCAGTATTTCATAAGTGCGGTTGCCGTTACAGGGACAGCAGTTCAAAGTTCACTTATAACAGTTGATGTGGTTTTCCTTTTAGCTGCCTGCACCATGACTGTGCCGACCACATCCACATTCCGGAATAGTTTGTCAAAGCTCAAGCAGGCGGAAGTTTTTGGAAGGGAGTGGTCGAAGAGCATACATACTTCTTGGAGGCCCCCTACTGCACGAGCTGGAGTATCTAAAAATACTAATTCAAGACACTGCCATCATCAACACAATTTGCCTTCAGACTAAGACAACTTCTAAACACTGATCATTCTCTATTAGTCTCAAGTGGTGTTCAAAATTCACATAATTTGCTTTTGTGCAAAACTGGCATTTAGTATTATTTGAGCGCTAAATTAATCCTAGTGTCCCATTTTGGATGCAAGGATGCATTTCGAGCTAAAAAAAAAAAAGTTTGGGTAAAAAGAACAGGCGCCATGAACAACATACACTAATTAGATATGATCTGGGGTTAAGTTTTTATGGACGTGGCAAAACTGTCACGTGGCATTAAATGTTGGGAATATTGAGTGACCGGAAATTAAAACGAGTAACTAATTTCATAAGGGCCTTCTAGCCGCTTACAAAGACCAACAAAACAGACGATTGATCCTCACAAAAGGAGGCAGCGTTAAAATATGCTACAACAGCATGGAATCAAACTCTAGCTCTATACAAATTCCAAAAACACGAAATAGCAAACATCCATGAGCTGGTCGACAGCACAGACCTGTAAACGAATAAGAATTACTTTTATTTTAATCTGCAGCTTTAACAATTTGGTTGATTTAGATGATGATTCACTTTATAAGATTGTATAATAGAATAGGTGTATATCTTTTGAATAGATACTGTGTCACCATATTCAATCACTACCATTTTTGTGTTGAATAGCAATGTGAATACAATTTATCAATACGTGAGAACGTTACAGAGTATCCAGACTGCTTCCTGTTGAAACAGAATGTACCCGCGCTTCACAGCTTTACATTAATGAATTTAAAATGTGGTTATCCGTGGAAGGTTCAGGCTTCAATTATTTACTGGGCAACTCTGGACTTTTTTCTCATGCTTTCAGTGACATATCTGCCAAAACAAAAGCTTCTAATGTTATTATTAGTTTATTTCCTTTCCCCAGGTACTCTTTGATGGAAGGAGACAGGTCTTTAATTACCATAGAAGAACTTGATCTACTGCACACCTCCCATGGTGTGAATACATTTAATATTCAATGGCAGTATTCTCGGTTTACAGTCTAGTGTTTCTGGGTCCTAAAGATGTTCTTCAGAAAAAGACAACGAGAAGCTCACATCCACATAATAAGGCATCAGTTCTGTGGTAGGTACATGCAAAGTAGGTGCACCTACCATTGCATGTGCACAGATCAGGATGCTGACTTGGTAGCACTGGAAGAACATGAACGGGGAGGGCAGAAAGGTCTCTGCTGACCACGGTGCACAGACACCAAAGGCATTGGTCCTGCAGTGCAGCCAATTGTAGTTCTATAATGATTGCTACCCTGCTGTGTAACTGACATGCGTTATGGCAGGTAACACTCTACTCTGTAAACCAAAGTTTGGGGATAATCCCATGGTTAACTGTTATTGTTGTATAATCTTGGCTCCATGGGTAGACTTGTGCTCTTAGGAAAACTGTTAAGAGGCCTTTCCTCCACTTTCTAGTGGTAGATTAAGTTTGATGTGATTATTAGTGAGAATTCGTGGGAGAAGAGACTAGCATGTCTAGATGTGCTAGAGAAGATCGGGTGATTTTCGATAGCAAGTAGAGGTTACACAGAAGACAATGTTAGGATGAGCTGTGAGTCGAACTGGAAAGAGAAGATAAGCTAGAAAAAGTGGGATATTGTTAGCCTGCAAGGAATGGTTGTCCAGAAGGCGATTTTTGAAGAGAGGCAGTTAGGTTGTTGACAGAGAGTAAGGTGGACAGGCATATGACAGAGCAGGCTACCTTCAGAGGACGGACTGTAAGAAGAGGCTCATTCAAGGAAAACCATGGAGAGAATAATCACTAGATATTAAAAAAAAAAAACAAGGTCAATGTTCGTGAGGGGCTTTGGGAATATTGTGGGAGTAGGTTTCTGTAATATGGCGCAATCGTAGGAGTTTTTAAAAAAAGGTATGGCGAATTCTTACTTGTGGGCAGGAGATAGTTTTGTTGTGCGGATGGTGTTAAAACAGTCTGTTTGTTTTTAGATAGATAGATTAAAGATTTTGATTTTGTTCTTCTACTTATTTTTAATATGATGTATGCCTTGCTAGCTGGTCCTTTACAATTTGCAAAGTTTTAGAGGATTGAAGCATCTCTCGGATGTGCATTGAATTATTCAGGTATGCTCTAGTTTACAGAGGTTAGAACTGGTTCTGAAGTTAATCTTCATCAAAGTATCTTGAAGGGGTTAAACTTAGGACAAGAAGATGCTCAGTTTTCTATCTGTATGTGGACGGGCAGATAATGTCTTCATTTCCACAGGGCAGAAAGCTGGACCTCTAGCAAATACACAGGTCGCGTGGTGCTTCATAACCTCATGTTTTGAGGGGTGGTGGTGCTTGAGAACATGCACAGAACAAGGGGTTTAGCGCTACTGTTTGTTTCCAAAGATCAGGGGTTGCTGCTAATGCATGCACATCAGGCAGTGCGCAACAGGACAGCTCATTCAGATAGTTTAAATGGTTCTGCTGAAGTGTTATCCAGTGAGTCTCCTGTGCTGTGAAACCGAAGCCAGCCAGACAGCTAAACAAGCCTTCTTTCCAGGGTGCCTGCTTGCCTGAAAGAATTGCAAATGTGCGCTACGAGTTAATCTACAAACATAAAGGCCAATATGTTAAAGTTGCTTTAGAGCATGTACTGGCATTAATTGATGCAACCACTCAAGGCTTTGTGATGAGAGATTTAATATTTTTGAGTGGTAGTGCAAAGGGTTAACTGAGCTGTGAAGTGTGTGCTTCTTTTTAATGGAATTGAATTCATATCACTCAATCTATCAGTATTTGTGAAGCACAACACTGTTACCCCTCGGGGGTATATGGGCGCTGAAGATGCAGTGTCACCAAACAGTGAAGTCTGGAGTCTTTCTGAAATTATCCAGGGTGGGTGCAGTTCGGGGGTGATGGGGCAGGTCATTCCAGGTCTTGCTGTCAAAGTAGAAGCACGCTTACGACCCCGGAAGGTGTTGAAGGGACAGTAATGTAAATGCTGGGTATTATTAAATTCTATGTTCTGGAAGCACCATTTTATCTTCAACCTTTATGCGCATTTTGTAGTAGTCTCATACTTTGTTTGATGCACGTTTAAAATTAAATCTTACATATCCACAGTGCTTTCTGTCACAGGCTGGGACCTTGGAGAACTAAAAATACACAAGTCTCTGTTCTCCACTGCACCAACCAATAATTCTGTGCCTTTTTACACAGACCCCTGCAGTGCATTAATGGAGGTTTCATAATGTACTGTAGTACATTCCAAGATGAGTAACAACTTTATTTGCTTTTCATTTACGGTACACGTTATTTTGTATGTAGCTACCCTACAGTAAAAGACACAAAAAAGTACAGAATATTTCATTTTTACTTAGCCACATATTTCACCCTGCCCTCACGCTCACTGACCCCGCCTGCTCCCCTCCCCACCCCACAAGAATGCAGCATCATCGTTCCCATACTTTTTTAAGGTACTTCGACTGCTGACTTCCGGGGTAATTTCTGAAGCCTATACCTAAAGTTAGGCGAAGAGAAATTGTAAAGCACATGCACACACCATGTGGTGAGCTCTGCAACCACTACGGACTTACTGGATATGGTGCATGCACACATATTGGAGAACGGTTTTACGCTTATGCAAACAGACAGCTGGCACTGTGCCAGGAGAAAGTCATCTTTAATACTGCCAATGCGCCTTTAATTGATTGGATTCCTTTGTAAAATGCTCAAATCTCATCCTTGTACACTGTGGGCTGAAATCTTCACCCAAGCCAAAGACCTACTGAGCCAGGGATGCTTATACTTCCCTCACACTGCACACTTTCAGATCGATATGGTCCTCCCCACTCTTGCATATTCTAAGCACCCATTTTGTCATGGCAATGATACTTCTAGCGACAGCTTCCATGAACTTCTCACCCTACAATTTAGTTTCAATTGTATTCAAATTTACTGGTCATGCCTAGCTCAAGGTTCTCCCACCCTGACTGTTCTTAGTTACTTGAACTCTTGGAATGGTATGCCCTCCACCTTGCAGACATCTAACGGAGAGGACAAATACTCTATTAACTCTGCTACATGAAAACCGCACTACTAACAGACATCTGGTCAAGTTACTTGTTCGAAGGGATGTCAAATTGCTGTGAAAGGCAACTTTACGGAAATAGCTTAGGTTTCCCCAAAGTACCCTGGAGCAGAGTTCTGTGCGCTTTGACCCCCCCCCCCCCCCCCACCACACACACAATCCCCCCTTATCAAGGATTCCTTACTAGTCTGGCCAAAGTTTGGGTTAGGGCTATACAAGGGCCAAGAGTCACGCATCTTAAGTATAGCATGTGAAGGATGATGCACAACACTACAATGAAGGAGTAGTATCGTTATTACTTACACCTCCAGACATCCAATGGGCTCTCGAACCATAAACCTGAGCAATGTCCACTATGAGCCACCCACGTTCCAGTTCACCCATTATACGGCACAGCTCCTAGCCATAACTGAGAAGTTTGAGATATGAAAACAGAACTTACAAAGGAGAGGAGGACATACATGCATAAACATAACCGAGTCAAATTGCCTAGCAATTAGTGTGGAGGTTCTATTCAGACCCATGCGTACCTTCCCTACAAGACCCATACAATAGGCAATGCCCTAGCTTGGTGTTGCCTCCCATAAAAGGTTTTACCCATTGATGAGCTTTAACAGTTAATGCATCCATTAGACATCTGGGCCCAAAAGGATCTGGTTCTGTGGCCCTGGGGCAGTGTTGGGAAGAATACCAACAATGACAGTCACGCACCAGGAAAACATCAAGTGCAGAAACAGACCAACATGACTCACGAAATCAAGTTAAATACAATAACACACAGCTCACCAGAACACAAGATCCACTCCACCCACCTCAAAACACCACTACAAGGAACCCTTCGACAAAGACTCAATATGGTAAACAGACAATCCCAGAGATCAACCAAATGAAGAACCTGATGCACGAAAAAAAACTAAGAACACCTAAAACGGATACTCATAACGAAGAGAACGGGACAATGCCGCAACTTCAACACAGAGGTTCACAAATGTTCATACTCTTCAGTAGAGGCCAGCTAAGGAAGAGGTTTACCACCAAGAAACGCACAGATACCTATAGCTGAAGATGCATACCAGTTTAAATAAACCACGAGAAATATTGGCATCAAATAATTTCAACTGGATACATGCATTATGAGCTGCTAGAAACAATAAAGCCCATATATTTTAAATTGTCACGCTTGCACGTGAACCCATACTTGACCCACCCCGTAGATTTTCATACCCAAAGATGAAACACAAAACTATGGATCTTCTAGCTTTCAAACATGCAATCTACTGCCACATCACAGCCTACAGTGCACACTTCAGTCCCAGAGTGTGGTAACATAGGAGGGTTAAAATCGCGGTGAAAATACCTACATATATTCAATTCCGACCCTACCCTCCTCTTCGTGCTGAGGACACGTTTTACTAAAAAAGTAAGTCAAAATCTCTTGCACTATTCCTACTCTATATACCAATAATGTCTTTGCAAAACTAAGATAAGTGGGCCTGTAGACCAACTATACAGATGTTTCTGGTGCACAATTCCAGCAGATTTTATTGCAGTAAGTAGACCAAGCTACTGTTATCTACGAGACCATACTTGTAAAACAAAGACACAAAGAAACAATGGAAATTTAAAAAAAAGCAACCTTTTTTCCAAGAATGGGGAGCGCCGGTTATGTTTTATTGGAGAATGAAGTTTAGATTTAACTAAAACCATAATTCCTGGAGTTTTTCACCAACTGGTGAGTTATTATGAGCAAGGCAAGCCAGAAGATATACTATTTATAGCAAACCAGTGCATCCCGAAGAAACAAACTGCAGGCCTGTCTTATCAAACACGCCTGAGGACAGTGCTTTTATTAACAGTGAGGAAAACAACTTATGAACAGAAAGTCGTCCAGTCTAACCACCGCCACTCCACAAACCTAATGTTTAACAATATGGAGGTAGTATCAGTTTTGAGAGACATTGTTTTGTTTGCTAGAAGCATTGTCCATTATAAAGCCACAGAAATTCTGCGGCAAATTATGACCCCATTAATGCATAATGTGATTAAAAGCAAGTAATGCAGTAGGTTGCATAGACCATCCAGCAACGTCAGTTTAACCTCACAGCAATACAACAGGTTCCCAAAGCTACAGAAGATCGGTTTTGAAAGAAACTAAACACGTGGTAGATCGCTGACAAACTACCACCAACAACTAAATGATGATCTTCTATGGAAACACATGAATGCCATTTTATTTTAAAAAATATACAACTCCCTTGAGTAGGCCAGTTTATGCAGAAAGATCAAATAGGCCACACGCCTATTTCACACGCTTCTTGTATTAAAAAGGGGTGACTTCTATTATTCACGTCCTAGTCAAGTTTAAAATCATGGATTCCGTTTCTTAATTAGATTTTTGTCCAATTGTCTTGCGCCTCGTCAAGCAGGTCTGAGTGCTTTACATACCCGAGTAACGTGTGAAATGGTATATACATAAAACCAGTGCTTAATTTGTAAAAACAATAATTGCCAGGGCTTTCTTCAGAAGGCCACTGCAGCTTGCACCACACATTGCCCCTGCGATACCGCCAATGATAGTAACAACACAACTACTAACTATCACACTCCTGCAAGTGTAACAATTTGGACTATTGAAGGTCCCCAAAGCTATAGGAATGGCTTGGGCTGCAGGCAATAGCAGTTTGTAATGAATATTGAATTAAAAATGAACTGTTGGTGTGGTTCTCTAAATTAGCTAGACATCACCACCTTGTGGCACACTGTCACAAGCCCAAGTGTTTACAATTAAGTGCTGGTGCTGAGCACTGGAAACAACCAGCTCAAATTAAGCACTGCATAAAACATATGAGGAAAATGTATAAAGGCAGGTAACGAGAAATAGTAAAGTGTTACATTTATGAAGGAGGCCAGCTCATACAGCAAGAGCTGGCAGACAGCAGTAGGTGAATCCTCAGGCTGTTCTTGCACATGGTGAAGGAGGCTGCCGCTTGTAGCAGCTTGGTTGCGAGGACATCCCTGATGTGCTGGGACGCTGCAGGAAATGTGCCCCCCATGCTGGAGCTTCACACTTGAGAAGGTTGCGGTGTAGGGAGGTCTTCATGGTATTTCTCCGCGTCCTCCACTTAAGTGAGGCTGTTTCACGGTATTTAGTGCATGAACTTCCAGAGGTAGTCGATTCACTTATTTTGGATTAGAGTGAAGGGACCGAATTTTCTCTTTCGAAAGAGTAGACTGGCAGTACAATGGTGGACTGCTGTTAATGACGTAGGCTGTGTCTTAAGGAGGCTTGCTAGCAGAGGGTAGCTGTTTTCAATTTTGGAGAAGTCCACGTCTTGAATTAAGTTTTTAAAGATTGAATCTGGGGACGAAGTGTCTGATATTGCGTATGACTAAGATAATGGGCACATTTTGCAACTGCCTTGATGTGAAAGACCAGTTCCAGTCAAGGGTGGCTCCCAGGAACGTTGCAGAGGAGATTTGGGCACAAATCCAACTTTTTGTTCATGTGCTCACATCTAGGTCTGCATTTTAGATATTCGTGTGATACTTATAAGACAACTGTTTGAATACTCCTTTTTCGGCTACTTCATGGTGCCATTAGCAATCTGGTTAAAGGAGATTATGTTTTTGCAGCAGTTTGCCTACAGGTTCAACATAAGTGTGGAACAAGATAGGAGCCAATATAGAGTCGTACAGAACAGTAAAAGAGGGTGCAACACATACATGGAGATAAAACAACATTTGTAATCTTATGCAGTCTAGTTTCCAGATGAGAATTACAGACAGAGCCCAATAACTGGAGCCTCAATATAACATGCCACCCAGGAGCGCCTTTTAACAGCTCAAACACGATAAATGAATATTAATAAACCCATCTTCTGTATAATGGGTGTTGAGATAATTACGTGATTGGTTTCTGTAGGAGGAGTAGCACCCTCAAGGGCATAATGATAAATACCTCCGGGGGATAGGAGGGCCATTTTGATTCTTTAACCAAAACTCAAGAGGCGAAAATGATGAATAGGAATGTCCCTTGTGGCTTTATTTCCTCTTTATGCTTAAGAAATGGGTTCATTCCTTCACGCTTGCCTGTAGAAAAAGAATGCAACATATTACCCGAGATCTCTGTTAAGTGGGGATGATTCATCTAAAAAAGATAACAGACCTTGCCAGTTAATAAATGTCAGGCTTTTAGTCCGATATTGAAAAGGTCATTTGGAAAAGATTCTGAAACCTAGGCAGGTTGATCATATAAAGATTTCTAGGCAGAAAAACAAACTGTATACAAGGGACATGATGTAGCTGTCAAAACACAACTGTAAATGTTCATCACTTGAGAAGACCAGTTCCTGCAAGTGCTACACAGTGCATGGATACCCAATTACCAATATGGTTTCTGGGGGACTGGTACCCAAAGACGCTAACAGAGCTCTGTCTGGGCCACAATGCTCCATAACTCGACATCTGAACACAGGTGCACCCTCAGCAGCCTCTGGGCTTTTGAGTGTGAACTACAAAGGCACCCAAGAGCAGGGCAGTGAGTGTGGAAGACTCATTACCAAAGATCTAACTAGGAACCATAGGAAGCCACATTCTGCCCTTTCGAAGGGCAGAGGATTTTAATCCCAACCCTGAAATGTTTACCCTTAAAGTCGGTCCAGAGCACAAAAAGATTTAAAACTCACAAAAAACTGCCCTCTACTCATTCTGGGAAAACCAGAAAACGACTAATTGTTGGAAATGAGAGGATTTGCGACTGAAATTTTACAGACAGCAGAGGAATGGGGGCTGTTACCGGTTTATTCGTGTTGTTTACTGGTCACAATGCAGCTCTCCCATTTTTGTGTGAGCTCCTGAAAGAGGAGGCGCTATGAAAAAGTGACTCCCAAAAGGTAAGTTGTAATACATGTTGGTCCTATATCCATGAGTTAGCTTAAACTAGGAAGATACAACTTTGCTTTGGAGAAAGCAGGCAAGAACTATCACCAAAGGGAGGCGTGGAGCGATGACCGGGCAGTGTACAGTGTGGTACGTCACGTTACGACCTGGGCGCGACCCCTACCACAGTGCGAGGAAAGCGGCCCAAACCTACGGTGACAAACGTAGGGGCAACCATCAGCACAACAGACCACGCCAACCCCACCTGCGCAGGCGTACAGAAGAGCATTAACAGGCGCCAAGAGAATGCTGCCCACGTGCGAGCCAATCAAACGCGCTGCTCGACGCGTGACCCAATCCTAACCTCCCATTTGTACTCATTAACACCAACGTCAATGGTACTTACTGCCTGCAGTAAGTACCTCCTCAATATATTCCTAGCAGCAAAAAAATCAATCAACTACTGAGACGTAACCAGTGCTTACCCCACCCAGTGACACCACAGAGAGAGGGCCGCACACTGTTTGTTCACACCACGCGCCGAGGGAAGAGTTCAAATTTAAATTCACAGCTGCCATGGGAACAAGATTGCTCAACAGCACATAAATAATGTTCACAATCACTTGCTTTTAATCAGCGGCACACGAGAGAAAAAAAGGCTCACTGAACATTCAATCGGTTACCCTTTTCTTAAATGAAAACCTCCTCTACCTTTGGCACTCGAGTCTGCAGGACTTACTATCAATGTAACGTGTTTGGGGTGTGAATGGTTGAATGAAAAAAAAAATCTTAAAAAACACAGGATAAAAAGGCATAATAGGTAACAGGGAATATATACATACACATACACACACAGAACACACAATGAGAACCCTGCGAACTTGAGAAAAGCGAGCTGCGCTTTCCCAGGTGCTGCCGGCCACACCTCGCTTCAGGGCAGTAAACCTTCCGGGGCCCTCCGGTGATAAGCTTATCGCACAGGCGGCATCTTTCAAGCCCAATGGCTTAAGACACTTCCGGCTGGCGGAGGCACGCAACCTTGAGTGGGTATGAAGGCAGGGCTGGCTCCCCACCACTGTTATGAACCCCAAAGAGGGCCAGGCGGGTATTCTTCCGGCGGGGAAAAGCCGCGCAACAGTACACCTGATATAGACGCCTTTTAGACACACTAATTACTATACACGGAACCTCTATGTGAATTTACAGCAACTTTATCCAGGCTGATAATCAGGTAATTGACTGGGGAAGGAAAAACATAAGAAACGCTGCGACCCTCAGATATCGGCAGCTAACACTTAACTCACTGAGCTATCCTGCCAAACTGATAACTTGGACCACTGACTCCAAGTAAGAACGGGTTCTAAAGGATCAGAGTGCAGAATAAGGGTTTTGTGGACATAGGAGACTATATGTCCTGCACAAAGAGCGTGTCAAAGTCTTTCGCAGTTTTGCTACTTAAATGGCATTAATTTGTGACTTTAGCTTTAACACCAATGACAGATTCGGAGAACCACTGGACATCTGCGGAAGTGACGCTGTAGGACTTAGTTACTTGTCCAAAGAGATATAGGATGCCAGTAGAATGACTGATCTGATCATAGAATTCTCACCAGTGTCAGTCAACACTTCAGTCCCCCAAAACAATAAAATAAACATACCGCACGTCATCGTTGCGTGCACCGCTTTAGGAATATGCAGGCGGTCTAGTAAGTTTATTTATACAAAATATGGTTACATATAATGCCAATTAATTCATGAACGAGAACTAATGGAATACGACCAAGACATAAGTGCTGTACAGAGAACCACGTGACCTCAGCTCAGACCAATGGCTTGCGCCGTCTGTCCTCACGGGAGGAAAGGTGAAGTAGAACCACATTCCGCATTCATTGTAGAGTTTAGCTCACACAGTTGGGTCTTAAAGCAACCAGAAAACCAAGGTGTCAGGTAGGCAACCCCAACCTGCCACTCCCGCCCACCCTCTCCCCCTCCATTATTTTGATGGCAACATACGTGACAGACTGCAGATTTCTGCATACTGCTCCCAGCTTCAAATGGTTATTAGCAGCTCATTCGCCATAATACCTGTTTATTACTCTGCAGTACAGGTGGAATTACCATAACACAGTCAATGTTAAGTGGTAGAATGAACCATGCGAGCAAGACCTGGGAAGCAGTGAGACTAATTAAGGAATGCGCACTGTTAAAAACTTTAACACCTGCAGAATAAACTGTACAAGATTTAAGACAAGTTCAACTCCAAATGCAATAGATGCAGTGGATACAAAATCATAGGTCATACTTAAAACAATAAAATACAATAAATAGCATTGCCATACGCGCACGTGCCCGGTTATCCCCGAGCGACAAACACGTGACAGCAAAGTTTCAGAGTGAGGTACAACAGTTTCCTTCAGGCAAGTCATGGCTAAAACCGCAGAAGTTACGAATACTAAAATGACACTGGTTACAAACGGAACACACCTGTTCATAAACCACCTTTCCGCCACCACAACACAATATAAAGCACCATGTGTCCAATCGCAAACCCCCAAGGCACGCATCTGCTTTAACTCTCGGGTTCTCGTGCCCTACAGACCACGTGCATTGCAGCCTAAACTGCCCACTATGGTTTAGGGCCCTCGTTTCACACTGAATGCTTAAGGAGCACGTTGGGAGTCTAGTATACGAAACGAGATAGTAAGCAAGTCCATTTTAAGTGTAAGGCTAGATTATATAATGTATGTCCCGGTGACCAACCAGTGAGATTCTGAAACATTACGCCTCCTTTATCTTCTGCAACACATGAGTTTCCATTAGGCGATGTACAAGACCAGCCATGCGTGTCCTTAAAGATTATAACACCCCTGCAGGTATCAGTCGGACGTATAACATTCGCACAACAGGCCGCCAACCGTGCGCGATGTTCACCATTGCTACCTTGCACACTCCTGGTGCCATGCACTAGTGACAGGGTCACTCCTCGCTTGCCCGATGGGACCACAGGGACGGTTCCTGGTGACGGGCAGCCGCAGAGGCTGCCTTCCGTTAGACGAAACCCCATTCACGGTCAAAACGGGACTTCAAATTAAAATAAATAAAAAAAATAGATCAAACTCCGATCTAAAGATGCGGACTTTTCCTCATCACGGAGAAACGGAAGATCACACGGGTTGTTCTGGCCCGGCCAGACAGAGTAAAATAAGCGTCCTTTGCTTTTAAAGAGTAAATCATCTTAAAGTGGTCGTTACCATCCAGATGGAGTCCTTATCCCGAGGCCGGGTGGCTGCATCCGGGCACAGTGTCCGTCCTGGATAGGTGGGCATTGCACTGCCTGCTCACACGCGGTCAGTGTGCGTCAGGAGCTGCGCTGAGAGCATGATCGCACAGAAGAGACTCGCCGACTGCCGAGACGGGAGCTCTTATAGAGAGCCGCCAATTACAGGCCGCCCAATCAGGGGCCGCCCCCAGGGCCTCCTCACATGACAGGGCAGTCCCTCTCCCCGGCACAAAGATTTCTGAATTACTGGGGTTACACAAAGGACACTCATTCAGAAAAAAAAGAGGCAGCGAGCAGAAAACGCCCAGGCTGGGACTGTGAGCGCTTAAAGGCAGGAAACTCCGCGCCCCACACAGACACCCAGACCTTGGCAGTCCAGGGAGAGAGGGGGTGACTGGCACATATGTCAGAAGCCCAGACTGAGCTCAACAGTCCCACTCAGCCGCAAACGAGAACCGTCGGTTTCTTTCTAAAAGTTTGTGGGAAGTCCGCAGCCCCACTTCAGCAAATAAATATGCAAACAAACGCGCGAATGAGAAACAGTATGTTTCCAACATATGACAGTGTCAAATCTCTTATGACGTTTTTTTTCTATAGTAAAAAGTCGGCCAGGCAATTTTAAAACTAATCGCAATTAAAACTATCTCCGCCAATTACCAGCGCGCATCCATCCTAATTTGCTTTTCATGTGCTGCGCGTGGTGATCCGATACCTCGCGACACAACCATCTGCGATAATATTGCACTTATGTTTCATTCATTCACGTACGGGTCTACTCCAAGTTAACACAAAAAGTCACAACCCCACATACTAAACCAGTTCAGTACTTCTAGGAGCTATACAGTTTTTTGTATTCTGAAAAGGCAGCGATGTGTGCAAGTATGTGAAAACATATTACAAAAGTATCAGTCGGATACTGGTGCATGAAAGGGAAAGGTCAGACGGGGACACGCATACACCATGATTTATTTTGAGAGGCGAGAAGGGAGGTCTCGCGACGCTAACACTGACTAGGGGGAGCTATAGACCGCGAGCACGTGAAGTTACATGGGACCGTAGCTATGCTGTGTATTTGACAGCTCTTTTGGTTGCATTTCACACTGAACTGTGATATAAGGCAACAATATATATGTATAATTTAGGAGAAGCCGAACCCGCACGCCCTTACCTTCGACAGCGCCTCCTCGCGGTGAGGCGCGCGCTGTGCAGGGCAGGTCCCGCCTCGCCCTCAGCACGTGGCCGCAGGTCCCAGGAGAGAGGGCACTCCCAGGAATATCACGCCTTTCCCAGTCAGCGCGCCGGTCGCGCGGAGGAGCATGGCCGCCCGAGACACGTGCCGCTCTCAGCTCCCGTCTGACTCAGAGGAAGTCGGACGGCGCTGCATAGCATACTTGGGAGGAGGAGGAAGGGGTGGGTGGCGTGTGGGTGGAGGAGGAGGGCAGGGTGGGCGGTGTGTGGGTGGGAGGAGAAGGAAAGGGGTGGGTGGTGCGTGTGGGTGGGAGACGGTGGAAGGAAGAGCATTAGTCACAGCGCCGCGGGAGAAAGGGGCAGCGTGCGGGAGAAACTGTGCGCGAGCTGGGAGGTGAGGAAACCAGGCGCCTCTCCGCGGAGACACCGTGAGCCACATTTAGGGAGGTGTTGCCAGCCTGTTTTTTTTTACGTTCACACAAGTGCCGCTCGCTGATCTCGGGCTCCCGTGGAATGTGGGCTAATGATTTACAGAACCGGCTCAAGATTTAATTAACCCATAAAATATGTAAACAATGGGACAATGAATGCACGAAAAGTCCCTAACTCCAACGGTTGACCGTATAAAAAATTGGGTAAAATGTACAGAAGCAAAAACATTTGACCTATTAAGCTGAACGTGAATTAAACCAGAGGGGGTAGGGACAAGTAGTAATTATAACTGAAACGAAACAATAATAGGTGCAAAAACAATAACGGGAAACATCCTCATCAGACATGAACTTTATTCCACCACATACCACAAAATAAGACCCCAGTAAATGAAAACACATGTGCAAGTCTCACGTGGTCTTTACCCAATGCAGACATAAATAAAAAAAACTATACCCTGTTTCATGGCTGTCCACAATTAAACCCATTATTAAACAATGCGTTCCATTTTTACCCACAATTTTTACAATCGCATCTTACAAACTATTTTATAAGTCTTGTACCTGTACAGTTAACAGCAGTTCAATTATTTTTAGGCATATGCTACCCTGAGTCTCAGACTCCTTAAGTTCTGAGGTGCTTACTGCAAGCATGCATAAATCCATGTGACAATGGGGGAATGTCGCTAAGTCAATAAAAAGTGGTGCCCACAGCCACAAGCCAGAGACGCTTATGCGCATGTGACTGTTACAACTATCCATAAGCAGATATGGGCACTGCCAACCAGGTCCCTCTCAAACAAGGAATAGCAGAAGGGCATTTTCCAGGGCTTTTTCTCCACATGCTAAGTGCAAAAGCATTTTTATGCTCAATGCGTGTTTTTCGACCCACGGGTACACTTGTATGGCGAGTAGAATCTAGGGAGCTGAGAGTGGATCAGGAGTGAGAGACATGCGATCTATTGGCACATGTATCTGTTATGACAGAGGATGGGGCTTTCCAGGGGCATAAGTGCTATAGAAGGATTTCAACAGCATCATTTGGAAAAAACTCATTACAGGAAGGGCCAGAACCTATTGGGCTTAAGCCCTAGTGTTAAGTGCCCATTGAAAGAAGGCAAAACCCACAGGAACCCATACAGACTGACTTGCTGAACATCTGAGGAAGATTTTCCACCTAGCAGGATTTCGTAATCCAGAGTGCCAAAAACACCACAATCGCAAGCCTTCTGTGACAAAATCTCAATGGAATAAATCTCAAAAATTAAAAAGAAAATTACCTCAAGGAAAGCTCAGTTAACACTCCAGACAAATGACTCATGCACCATGGAAAAAGACTGAAACACTCTTCCACTATTTAATACATTCAATTCCATCTCAGAATAAGATTTCACCGACATTATCATTGCAAGCAGACCATCAGGGTCACCTTCAGACTTAGCACTCTAAAAATCTTTAAAGATATCCTTTACACAGCCTGAACAAGTGGGAAATCTAGAAGCTTATTCCACAAGTTCTTGCAACAAAAATCTCCCCCATCCAAGTTGAAAATCTACATTGGATCTCTCCTCAAAAAGAAAAAAATCAGATCATACGACCCAGCAAACTAGAGACTGATGTTGAATTTCCCACTCCTATGAAAAATATTTGAAAAAAAAGTTTTTATTCAAGATTCAACATTTATGGCAGAAAATGACGATGCCAGACCAACAATCCAGATACAGAACAGACAGAGGTACAGAGTCAGCCATTATAACTATTTGGGATGAAGTAAAACTAAATGTGGACAAGAACAGAGTGGCTGCCCAATTGCTACTGGACCTATCAGAAGCTTATAACTCTGTCCACCAGAATACATTACCATAAATACCCCAATCACCTCAGAATAGCGGAAAACTCTAAAAAAAACGATTGCCTCTTACATCAGAAACAGACAGTGTGGTATACCCTTTACAGTTCACTTCAGCACCTCTCTCCCAACACTGTGGCTTTTTAAAATAATAAATACACTTTTTTCCCAACCCTTGCCGCACACCCCCTTCGGCAGCCTGTGGTCTGATCCTGCACTCGAACGATTGGGGGCAGTCAATCCCCAATGGACACTGCCATGCACAGTGGGAGCTGGCTTCAGACAGGTCCTTTGCTCAACATGTTGTTGGTGCCCAACCCCTGCTGTGAATAGCCTTTTCCCCCATCTCTATTTCACTGCCCCACACCCCTCTGTTGTTCTTTTTTTTAACCATTCATGAAAGTATCAAATCATACCTGATGCCTGATTTTTTTCACAAAATGGCATACAAATCTACTTCTTCAAATGGCGGCTTCCACAATCTTAATTACGTTTTTACTCGCAAAACAAACTATTTTCCCAGTTTTTTCCTTGTGTAGAACTAGAGTTTGCCACTCCTATGGGTCCTAATTATTTGGTTGCCTAATTTTGTGTGCCTCCTTCCATAGGGTCCAAAGTTATAGGATAATCAAAAAACACTTTTTAATGGAAAGTGCATCTGAACCATAACTACATAGTGGCAACAGCCAGTGTGTAAATATATATATATATTCACTGAAAAAAACAAAGATTAAACGGACGTCGTAGGTGATAATATCAGTAAAAACATACAGTTTTAAATGAACAAAACCACTGAAATTCACCAGTTATAGTTATCCCATGTAAATATATGTAACTCGTGCACTAAAGTAACTATAACTCACTCCCCCATCATGTACAGTGTTGTCTTCAATGATGTCATTTCAGATGTTGCAGTGATGTTATCAATGATGTTACAGAACGTGTCATGAGTGATGTAATATGGGAGGTAATAAGCAGCAGCCCCTTAAGGTCTGTTGGCTGTGCAGATCCTCCGCTGCGCGAAATATACAATGTTTTTGAGCCTTTATTTCTCAAAAACTACAGAATAAACTTATACTAAATCACAAAAACCATGCTTTCTGGTCCAAGGTTTAGCTTTTTGCCAAATTTGGTGTAATTCGCTCATCAGTTTGTGTAGTATCCCTGTTCAATTTTCCTATGGAAAAATGCATGGGGAGAATGAGTTTTTGGACCACCCCCCTTTTTCTCGGCCCCCACTTGATGGATCACCAAGAAACTTTCTAGGGAGGAGATGAGATGAAAGAGACTATTGTTTTAGAAAATTTCGTCAAATGGTGCCAAAGTTACAAGCAAACCAAAAAATGTTAGATTCTATATATATTTTGTTTTTCTGATACCTTTGGAGCCGTTTGATAAAACCTCACACAAAAAGAAGAAAAAAGGTTCACCCACCTCAGCTCCTTCCTGGAAAGTTTCTGGGTGATCCATCAATCAGGGGCAGAGAAAAACAGGAGGAGATCCCAAAACATTGTTTTACTGTGTTAATTCTCATAGGAAATTCTGGGGAGCAATACCTAAAAAAATGGCTGAATGAAATGGCAGAAAGATAGAACTTTACAAAGAACGCATGTTTTTTCATTATTTGGTGTATTTCCATTCTGACAATTTAGGGAATTTCGTTTTTATATAGATGCTCAACATGGGCTTCAAAGGATTGAAAAAATAGGTATCTCTGGCCATTGGTATTAATGATAGCCTGACAAAGCCCCTCTGATGAGAATCAAAGCGATCTCTTTAGGTTGATACATGATTAGTTGCACCAATGTGCACCCGCAACCTTCTAAGACCTTTTGGAAGTATTTATGACATCACTACCCTATCGGTGGGGGCATAGGAAAGAGAAGGGTGGGCAGATTTGAGATAATTGCTGTGTATTTAATACTTGCAAAACACTGCACCCGAAAAAGGAAATGCCTTGTTTCACTAATGTCACTTCACTCTGTCTTGAATGTTACTTCTAAAATGCTAATAAAAATTTCTTTATTAAAAATAAATAATATCTGGACAGATGGTCACATGGAAGTCAGGGGGCTTATTTTTTATTTTTGTCCTTTAATAACTTTGCATCTGTTTGACAAATGTCAGTGACATTTTGCAGACCTGGTGCACCCGTTTCATTGTTGGAGTATAGACAGTCTTGTGGTGGAGATGCACAGAAAAAAGGGGGAGTCCCAAAATGGGCGTAAAATCCAATGCATCTTAAAAAGATTTTTGTATTTTGCGTATCCGTCAGTTATGTTTTGAGGAAATTTGGCAGAATTATAGATTATGATGGGCAGGTGTTTATGTGAGGTAGCGCAGGTAAGTAGGATATGTGTTTTATAAGTTTTAAGTGTTTTTAACGTAGTGGTATTTGTGGCCACATGAGTACCACAGTATTACCGAGGTATATAGCAATGACAAGTCATTACCTGATTGTCTTATGACAGCCTTTACAAAAGTTAAAGGCGGCAATGTTGTTTTTAGCTTGAGCTTCCCTGTGTTCTGTGTTTACACCTTGCAATCTAGGTAAGTATTAGGTTTGGTATGTTTCCCATACCCATTACCACTTTATTAAAGTCGCAATAGGTAGAGACAAATATTTATGTTCGTATATATGAAGTACTGCAATACCGCAATACCACCACGGTACAAAAACAAAAAATAGAAATACACCACATTTGATAAATATAGTCATCATCACCATCAAAAGTACTTTATTTTGGTTTTTACCATAAAAGCAATACATAAAATCCATAAGGGCATTTCATGTGGGGAAGATGAATTAAAAAGAAGTAAGCAATTTAAGTACACAATTATGATTAGAAACTTCGTAAGATTAAAAATGGCAAATAAAAAGAACACGTGACTATAAAAAGATTTTTCCATAACCTGAAATAGTGCATCTTGATACAAGCCAGTAAGAGTTCACAATGAACTGAGTAGATCGAAAAGCACTCTCAGCCGGCGAATTTGTGGTTATTGCACATGAGATTACCCATTGAGAAACAGACAATAGCAGCAGACATTTGCAGATAGAGCAAGGTGCGCCATAGAACATCAAAACAGTTAGAAACACATAAAAGCGAGAAGGAACCTAGGCACAAATACTCCACGTAAACGAATAACCATGAACGCTTACAAAGGACAGGCGAGGTCTCCCATAGTCAGTCAGTCAGTCAGTCATTAAAACTTTATTTGAGTTATTACAACCATAAAAGTATACACTATACATTTATAAACTTTATAAAAACACGAGTTAAAATTTATAAAATTGCAATTCAGTCATTTCCCGGAGGATAACCCTGGCAACATTATTTCTAACAGTATCCTCCTGAGATGTTAAAAACACATGAGAAAACATATCTGACTAGACCTTCCAAACATAATACATACATTAGAGTACAGTCTCGATAACATATGCCTATAACTCTGTATTCTGGAGGAGCTCCCTAACGTGAATCATGTATTTCCCCAAGGCGCAGGCTATATCCAGGTTTCCCATCCCCACCAGGAGCTCTGCAGCTTGCTTCTTATTCGTAATCCTGTAATTTTTGAATAACGGGCCTAAAATCTCCTTACGTATATCAAGGGTCCTCCTACAGTCTAGTAAAACATGAGTAATGTCACAGGTGGAGCCTAATGTACATGTGGTCTCCCATAGATTTGGATACTTTCCCTTGGGCACATTTGTCATCTAGTCAGGGTTGATCGTTGTTTGAATAACTCTACATTTCCAAAGAAAAGATCAACTTTGTGCCCTATTAAGGCTCTCATTTAAAGTTTGCCAAATAGTACACCCTAAAAGTATGATTCCAGTATTTGCATTAATCCAAATGTTAACTATGATGTTGTGTTATCACCCCTAATTTAACATTAAAAGATAGTAAGAAAAGGTTATTTTTTACCGCACTCAAAGATGAATATTTAGCACCAGATGTTTGATGGGGCAATAAGCAGTATTTAATGTGAATTTTTTGATGCTGTAATTTCACTTTTCTATGAATAGAAATACCATGTTAAACGGTGGAAACCCATTTGCTGCATATGTAATTTTTTTTGTTACAATTGTGACAATACATCAGCAATGAGGGAAAAGTTTTAGATAACCTAGCGTGGGAGTATCTGTGTCTTATACTTTAGGAAATAACTTTTAAAAGTAATTTACTGAGACCTTAAAAGCTTTGTATTCTGTTTCTCTCTATTATTGACAATCCATCTGACTCGTTTATCTAGGTTCTAAACATTAAACCAAAAATCCTTCTGAGTGATTTGCAGATTTGCAGCTCTAAAGGCAGAATTTAATTTGTAAAATTGTAAGCGCCAGTTCCAAATGATTTTTTCAGAAGCCTACATCTGGCACAGCCAAATGCCTGTAATGTCCAATACCAACGTTTCCTTGTCTTGATTCCACTTCATGCCTCTTTCATCCACCACCAGGCACTCTTTGCCCCTTTATCTCTCAGCGGCAGGTTATTTTCATACTTCTTTTTTTGTCACTGTTTTCCAGTCATTCTCTATTTCCTTCTTTCCCCTTTTCAGTGTTTCTCCCTCTCTCTGACACGCAGTCAAAGATTTATTAGGAAAACAATCCTGGCTGGACTGAGTGCAACATACTGAATTTTTTCGGATGTAACTTGTTGACACTAGGACACATTCAGTAGCAACTGGACATTGTCTGCCTTCCATTCGGTAGAGAGACCTCCAGGGTTGAGAGGGCTTTCTTCTTTTCGTTTCCAGAAGGGCCCAAAACAAAAGGCCTGATGTAAAGGGCCATCAACAGTTCTATTGGTTTAGTATCATCCTGGCTGGGAACTGTATGGGGCCTAACACCTAGATGAAATGCAATGGAGGGAAACAAAGGCACAAAGCATGAAATCACTTAACAAGAATGCAAGAGAAACTATGATTTGGAGGCAGTTTTTTCACTTTGTTTAAGTCCTGTATGTAAGAGATATGCATGAACTCTAAGAATGTTAGATGTAACTGTCTGTATGAATAATTACACAAATAACAATTTAAACAGCACTTACTAAATTACTTTTTTATTGAATTCTTTATAGCACTACTCATACCAATTTAGGGTGCCAGAGCACTTTACATCATACACATACCAACACTCTTACACACTATACTGAGACAATGCATGATACAAGAGTGTAAACCAATGTACGGGAAATGTTAAATAAGACAATGAGGGTTACAGGAGTCATATATCGTCCAAACTGGCAGGCATTATATGTTAAGACCGCATAGTTAGGAGAAGTAAAATTGCAGGATTTAAAATGAAATCCAGTAGTTGGTGGTGTTAGTTGTAATAACATTTTATTACTACCCAAAGAAACCCTTTATAGCAACCTTAGCAAAACAACAGATTGCGTAGCAACCTCACAAGAACAAATTTTGAAAAAACAATAAAGTTCTAAACCCATGCCTTTCCTTAGCATACCGCTCCTTGATGTTCGTTCATAGCTCACTGTACTAATTTAGAAGGATTAACCACCAAAGTTATCTTAGCATTAGTATTATCCCCTGAAAACTGGTGGGCAAATAAAGATTGCTGTAGTCGGTGCCTTAGACCCATAAGATATTTTAAAATACAGCCTCTTAGTGACCAACTAAGTAAGCCAGAACACATGACAAATGTATTCTTGTTCCCAACGTCTTTGAGGCAGAGTTTAAAACAAACATAAATGTAGAAGTAGACTGTCAGACACTGCTTTTCATGACTCCGTCCCATTGTGACTCCAAGGCCTTCCGCTGCCACACCTTGACACCCAATTTATGGGTACCCGGAGTTAATGTTTCCATTTACAGCACTGATAATAACAAGAATCCTGTTGGTAGGGACATCCCTGATAACATGATAAATTAACTTCGTGGGGAGTTGGTTTCAAAGCCATTGATTTAAGGTAAAAATGGATCTTTCCTAACTGGAAAAATAATGAGTGAGGCTTAAGTCTAGTAGATTTAAGAACAACCATGACTAGTTTTAAACAATCGTGCATGCTTCAAATGTAAAAATGCAAAGAAAAAGTTTAAGAAAGCTGGGTTGTCCTTTTTGCATTTGTATTCACTTAATTGAGAAATTCTAATGGTTTGATCAAGGATACATTTCTTACCCCTAGATCTCGTTATCTTTCCCCTCTAGTTTTATAGTCTCTAGTTTATTTACTACTTCGAGCAGAGTAGGCTTGAGTTGGGAGTCAGTTTTATTGAGCGAGAACTGCGCTGCGCTTTGTCATACAGTGCTTCACAGTGAGTGGTTTAGTATAAGCAACATTACATTCTATGCAGTACAGTTCCATATTTGCTTTAAATCATCAATTCACTTGCAGGATATCAGTTTTTTAGTTTGTTTTGAGTCGAATAACTTCGTATATGTCATAAAGGAAAACCACTTCTAAAAAAAATATAAAACGTGGCACTCGACTAAAATATTTATGGGAGGAAATCAGATTGTAATACATGGGATTTTGCAATACCTGTATAAATATATGTCTCTAAATTCTTTATATCGGCGATTAGTGACACACTCTGTTGCCGATTATAAAGAAAAGACGTCAGAACTCGATGTCATAACTTGATTGTAATAAGTTATTGCAGTCAAATTTTTCAGTGATTAGTGACACACTCTGTTGCCAATTATAAAGAAAAGACGTCAGAAATCGATGTCATAACTTGATTGTAATAAGTTATTGCAGTCTAGTTCTGACATCACAATGCCTGCTGCTAGAGTGAGCAGCTGAGTTGACAGGCAGGTCAGGTCAGGTCACAGAGCAGCTGTTTAAAGCAAAGAAAATTAAACATTCTTTCTTCTGCTCAATTTTTTTAGCTTATAGTGACTAGCAGAAAGAACATGGTTATTTTTTGCATTCTTTAGATAATTATTATAGAAATGTTAAAATCTTTCTATGTGTTTCTTCACATTCTGAGTCACTGCAGCTTATTTTAAAAACTGACTCGTATTGAACTGTTTCTAATATCTTTTTGCAATAAATATGTAACAGGTTTTTGGTGTGTTTAATTTTGCACTAGAGATTCTATTTTTATTCTTCACTTTTGCAAATAGTCTCTTTCTTTGTGAAAGAGCTACAAACCAAGGTTTTAAGTGGTTTGTGCGAAAAGTGATGGTGTGACCAGGTATTATAAGGGATAAAGTATCCCCTGCCGTACATGATAAGGATATTGCAAGTCACCTCTGAGTTCCATAACCTTGAAAAGCAATTTGGCCTTTGGCCTCGTTCCTTTATATGGTTATGGAACTCCTCTGTGACTTGAACTTTATTCCTTATATCTGACTACACAATGGCCTCTTGTCCCATCATCATGTTTCTCGCAGTTACCCCATCAAAACAATCAACCTGGTTTGTAATAGTTTCCTTCCACACTGTAGCACACACATAGGTGTGCACAGAGACTGCACTGGGCCACATACTGTGCTACCATGTCAATAGATAGTGGTCTGAGAGCAAATAGTGAAGGTCGGATTTCACATCTAAGACCAAATAAAGGTTTAATCTTGCCAGGAAACAGACATGTTTTCACTTTAGGGCATCCCTATTTCATTTTAATTAAATCTTGATAATTTTCACTTTTTCGAAATCGTTGTGCCAAATTTATTTTCTGCATCTTATGTGATAGTTTTGCCCTTATCATTACTACCCACCACATTGTCAACAACCTACTTCCTTTACAACTGCCTATTAAATAGGTACCTCAGACATCCGGGCCTAGTTCACAAAGCTAAATTTAGACTTTTGCGTAAATCTACTATTTGTTTTATATTCACAAACTACAAGTTTAAGCTTACTATTAGTAAGTTTATGAGTGTGGAGACCCAGCACTCGTGGCAGAGACTTCACACGTAAAAAGAGATAGGCCTGTCCTATCTTTCTATCTGCGGAGATCTCCATGAAAATGAAAGGAAGAGTCCGCCTACCTGGGACTTAACCTGTGACTTACGAATCTCTGGTGGCCATTTGGCACCTGCAAAGAGTTGGACACCATTTGTGAATACAGGCCATGGAATGTAAAATAAAAAATTGTTTTTACTGTTGTGGTTCATTACAAGACGATAAGTGTCAAGAGAGCTTGATTTATATTGAGTAAATTATTACACTTACTGTAATAGCCTCTGATATATAGAAATAAAGAAATACCAATTAATTTATCCGAAGGTTGCATTTTAACTGTAGCTCACTTCAAAAGGGGTACATCTGTTTATTCATATCAAATGTATGAACGAAATGGGCCTCCTGCCAAAGGTTTTTTGTGCCAATTTTAATGTGCACACATGCATAACAAACTGAGTAGCTACTTACTCCCTGAAAGCACCATGAAGTCTCTTGAGGGGCATTTAAGAGATATACAAATGTGACAATACAGTCCAGCTGAAAATGGAGAAACCTGCTATTCTATATCCCAAAGTAAACCCAGATCTCAAGGGATGTTGTAAAGGAAAAAGTCAATAAATGAACAAGAGTCGTGCAGAGTCCAAGGAATCCCATACCCAATGACAATGGCTCTCCCCCCAAGAAGTCCTCACCATAGATCCACACTACTGAGCACTGCACTTCTGTGATAGGGCTGCCTGAACCATTTTAGAAAGCATTACACATAAAAGCTGTAATTATACAGGCACACGTGATACAAGGACATACTGTGCTTGATTCAATAATGAGAGCCAAAGTTGATTTAATGTTTTTCCGATCCCCATGCAAAATTATATTGTACAATATAAGTGTTCCTTTTACCACATCAATTAGGCCATATTGTGGCTATTTGTTGCTGTTCGGCTCACTCTTTGAGAAAAGTGTGGTGGTGTCATAATGCAACTGCTTACAATTAACTTGTTTTAGCACCTGATTTGATGAGATCACGCTAGTCTCAAAAGTGAATGAGTGTATTTATGTTTTAATATCAAAGTATAGCCACTTTACTCACCATAAAGGAGTAAAAAATATTCAACTTAAACATTTGTAACTCTGGCCAAATACCATTCTGCTTGTGTATGGTAAACAAAGGAAACGGAGGCATGGAGTAGAAAATATTGCCTTAAACGATCGAGGTTTCACATTATTAACGGCCAGACATGCTGTCAGCTTTTTATTACAATATATAATATTGACAATGTATTGTTGTTCACATATGGGGTCGGATGACCTCTCTTTGCTCTTCTTCTGCAACTGAGGGCCTGGTTTAGATGTTGGCGATCTTTCTGCTGGCCTCGCCTGTTGGTTTACAACAGTAATCCAGGGTGGGTGATGCAGAAGTGTCACAGCGGCCGGAATTGTTGGCTCAGAGGAGAGACTATAGAGCATTCCATTGCCATGATAGTGCCTCTAGCATGTCTGTTGTAGGGTGTGGCATGCAACATGTTGTGCATGTCACACAGTGCACGCACAAATGTGCACCTTTTGGGGCATATCATGAGCCCCCCACATGCACCCCGTTCTACAGATGACCCCCTGGGGCTCTTTTCGGGGCCCCTTTACTGGCCTTCCCTCCAAGCAATTCATGGAGGAAAGGCAGGTCAGAATCTTTTTGGTAGTGCCGGCATAGGCACCGCCCAGATTCCCGCCTGCTTTCACCACAGCCACTGCCGGATGCTGGCAGTGGTGGCAGTCTTGTGGCAGTCCCACTGCCACCATCATGATCGGACGTGAGGCCGACGTGATTGCAGTGGTGGGACTGCCACCCACCAGTACGCGGTTACAGGACCACCAACTTCGAAATCAGTCCCTCATTCTTGTGTTGCATAACAGCCAAAATATTTGTCAAAGGTTTTGGCATGCTGATGGCATACCTTTATTATAATCAATGGCTGGAAGCAAACCAGTATAGAAAATATACTTCAGGCAATAAACCCTTTCTCCAAACTGGATTTTATGGTTTAGTTGCAGAGGCTGAAGAAAACCATGTTAGTGTCTGCAACCGTAAAAATACTTGAAAAATCAATTGCTTCTAAATTCACCAATTGTTTAATCAATTTAAAGTGTATTCTTAATCGGAATAGAGTAAAAAAGAAAACACATAAAATAATAGAAAAATGACAATAGTCTTTGGATCAAATAAATCAGAGAACTGAAAATGAAAACAGAAAGGAGACAATCTTTCAAATTGGAAGAGGGTAGTAAAAGTAGTCTAGGATAGCTCTAGTAGTCGCTATACTGTACTATTCAGTGTTTTCTTCAATTTGTGTCTGGCATTTTTAAAAACTAAACAGCAACACAAAAGTGATTGATTGAAACACTTGACTCAGAGCTTCTTCTTGCCAACATTTAATTTCATCATTTTTTTAATCTAGTCAGCCAAATGCACCACGATTTGCTTGGATTGCTGTGCAAAGGAAACGTAGTCAAAAAGTTTGGGCTACTATTGCTTTGGGTACGGTCAAGACTGATTTGCATCTGGTTCGTTCTCTTCTGTAAGAAATGGAATGGAATATTACCAAAATTAAATTTAATGTAGTTAGCACGCAATGGCTCAAGGATTTCCACCCATACTTTAGTTCACTCATAGCAAATGGTAGAACTTTGCCATGATAAATAAAACACAGGCACCAGGCAGATTACTAGATATGTCCATATCATTTAAAAACATTTCTGAAAAGGGTGAAGGATAATCACTCTGTGAACAGTCAGTCGTTCAGTAATTTGCAAACCTTGCCTTTGTGGGGCCCCTGCATGGATTTCTGCCTCCTTGCTGGATGTTTATGATACAACTCAAGCTTAATTTTTTATCAATGATAATTAACCGTAAAATTCCTGAATCACTTTGGTAATGAAATCTTCTAATACATACAACGAAAAAACGTAGGGGTCTAGATTAGAAACCCTTTAGTGATTTCTTAGAATGATTCAGATGTCACATCGGGTACATCAGAAAAAGCAAATTATGTTGAACCAACAGACCATATCACCAAAGTGTGCAACACCCGTGATTGTCAGTCAACCACAATGAGGATTCCCATCAATGTCTTGTGTTGATCAATATTATCATCTGGTAGTCCTACCAAGGTATTGTGTCTCTTGATCAATGAGACAGCTGGCATACCTCGTTGGTTGGCTTGGGGTAATGACCCACAATCACTCAGTTTTACCACAGTATAAACAAATAACTGCGAGATGGCCATCTCGCAGTTATTTGTTTATACTGCGCTCACCGTATTGTACTGTTCTTGGTTTTAATAGGAAGGGGCTTACGCCCAATAAAGTAATTGTTGTTAAGTTCCCTATCCTCTTTTAATCACCACTTATTTTATTTTGCACTGCACTTTTTCCCATTATATCAACATCATGTGGTAAAACTGAGTGATTGTGGGTCATTACCCCGAGCCAACCAACGAGGTATGCCGGCTGTCTCATTGATCAAGAGACACAATACCTTGGTAAAACTACCAGATGATAATATTGATCAACACAAGACATTGATGGGAATCCTCATTGTGGTTGACTGACAATCACGGGTGTTGCACACTTTGGTGATATGGTCTGTTGGTTCAACATAATTTGCTTTTTCTGATGTACCCGATGTGATATCTGAATCATTCTAAGAAATCACTAAAGGGTTTCTAATCTAGACCCCTAAGTTGTTTCGTTGTATGTATTAGTTCCTTATGGGGATAATACTTAGGCAAGGTCTTTAAACATCCCTCCAGCCCTCATCTATCGTATTGTTATTAGTAAATGAAATCTTCTACCCATAACACACGCCATGAAAAAACCAAAAGACAGGGGATCCATGGTACCGTTGTACTGGCCATGCCTAATAGTACAGCAATGCTAACAAGCCATAAAGAACAAAATATAGATTGAGCCAAATCTTTTAGTTTTATGATGGGACCCTTACATTAGTACATATGTTGCACGAGTACTGTTACTGGAGATGAGTGAGGTTCGGCCAATCAGATTTGTGTGTGTTAGTGACGTCATTTTCAGCCTTTTCTACCCCAAACAAAAGTGAGAGTTGAGTGTAGCAACAGAATGATGATACAGTTCTACAAAGAGCACTACTGATGAGCACAATTCCCATTACTCAATGGGTGACTAGGGGGATCTCTTCTGGGAAAAGCCCCCCATGCCTGCCTTGAGCAATACTTTTCAGTAGAAGACAAAAAGATAAATAAATAGACATACATGAACTATGCAACAAGCAGGGAGCTTCTGCATTCTAGCAATTGTAAGCCTGAATTGGGTTAAATACCAGAATAGTGAGATTTAAGCACTGACCTGCCAAAATGTCGGAAACCACATTTTTTGAAGGTATATATGTATAATTGTATAAGTATAGGTGTACTACACATAAGTCTATCTGTACGAATTTAAACTAATATATATCAGTAAGTTTAGGTTTAATATATATGACTCACCATGTACATACTTAGGATGATATATGTATATATATTAGCCTAGGTACGTACATGTGGAGTTATATATTAAACATATACTTACTAATATATTTTTACCTTCATGGTATTTTGGGTACCGATATTTTGGCCACAAAATGTTGTCAGCTCATTATTTTGGTTTCCATTGTTCTGACATGCATCCCTGAAAAGGGACATGAGCTCAGCGGAGGAAGAAATTAATATAGAGGAATCAGAAAAATAATTAATGGGATGCCTCTACAGATGGAGTCAGCTCGAGCAGGTCAGGGACACAAAAGGCAATCAAACAATATTTCAGGTCTGAATAGCTCAGGAGCCCAAGTCCTCTTGTGATTATGCTGTTGAGATTGTAGACTCTGGAGAACTAGAAATAAGGATTATTAAGCCCTGAGAGGAGGTTGCACAAGCCACCATGACGATGTTAGAGCAGAAATTGAACAGAACACACGTTTGGTGGATGTGGCAAGGGGAATTTCTCACAGAAACAGACTGTAGCACAAAATTAGGTGTTGGCAGCATCTTAGATTGTCTCAGCTCCTTTCACAATTAGACACTGGATGTGCCGATGACGAGAAAAAAACGACTCTACCAACATGGCACTTACATAGCCTACTTAGAGAGTTGTACATTAGCCATAAGTTTGCAGGTTTAGGATATACATTGGACCTTCAGCATCTTCTATCTGTGATGTCCCTCCTCATCTATTATTTGCCTCCTTTTTTCTGTATTGTATTTTAGCCTGAAGGCTGTACCTTTCCTGCTCTGAGGATATGAGAGCGGTGAACAGAAATGCCATTATCTAGAAACTGTAAGATTAATTTAACCGGCTTGGTAATTCTAAAATATATGCATTTCTTGAGCATACTGCATCAAGATTTTTATGAGGAGTTTGGAGGAACAGTTTGAAAAAGAGTAAACAAATGCAAGTTTCAATTGATAGAGGGGATATGACCTTACTAATCCTTTACAATTACCATTGTGAAGAATCCTTCTGGCATATATTAACCCGTTAGAAACAAGAGCAACAGTAGCCTTTCAATAATCTGCTATTACCATTCTTGGGTCTGGCATGGAGACATCTTTAGCAGTCTCTCCAGACTACCGTTTTCTCCAAAATATACACAATATACACACACACATATCAAGAGCTTGTGGTCAAGCAGGCTTCACCCACTTACTTGTTATAATTGTGTCCACATTTTGCTTCTTATTACTACTGCATAGAGCATGGAGCAACTGCCCAACCCAGTTTAGCCACTTCCTTCCTTCACTTTAGGTAACTATAAACAGCCTTTACACATGGTTCATATCAGCCTAGAAATAGTTATTTTCTTTTCAGTTGCAAAGCTGGTTCAAAGTGTATTTTTTATTTTATTGCTTATATTAACTTTAAATGCTGGATAATTTATTTTATTTTCTCCCTTTTTAAAGTTTATGTTCTAAAATGTTTAATTGGCATTGTATCCTTGTAGCTGCCTGCAATTGGAGTGTTTGCTTTTGTGGTAATTCATTCTTGTCTTCTCCACAAATAATGATAGTAAAATGCATGGCACAACTGAAAAGCTTGTTGTTTAAAAAAAATCTGTAGTCGATCACTCACACAGGTGAATGCTTTTTTACATTTAAAATGATTATTACAAGCATAAGAGGTGATGGAATATTTCCTTTTTTCCATTTGTTTTGTATGCTTGCAATTAAAAAAATACAATCACACATGAAAATGAAAGACATACTGGCTTTGCCAATGTTTGTTTTTACTTTGGGTTTTTATTTTCAAATTGGACATTTAGAGTTTCCGCTTGCTCTTATCGTGCCAAGAGAACAGATGATTTGTGCACTGGGAGCAGAGCCTTTGTTAAATTTTGAGCTCTGTATTTGGAAAAAGCTGATAGAATGAAAAGTTACAAGAAGTGTGGAATACTGACACAAACATCTGAAGATTTAAACATTTTCTTGCAGTGCCAGAATCTGAAAATGGGCAATTCCTATTGTAGGAAATTTCAGATCACTGGATCAGCATTTAGCGTGTGAGCTAGATGATCAAAAGAGGCTTCTATGTAGCGAGAGTGTTTTCGTTTTTGTAAAGAGACTATTTATACATGTATTGAATGATTAACAAACACTAACTAGGCCAAAAGGGCTTGTCAGTAAGACGTATTGTCTTTGCTAATGTTTTTTTAGCCATGCTATCTGTAATAGTTGGCGGTCTAGTGGTCGCCACTCATGCACCCCTACATCCGCAGGCCCGGCATGGCCTGCGGGGAAGTAATAAAAGGAAGGCGGCCGCTCGGGGCACATCACTTCCGACCTGACCCGTGGTGTGGTCTCCCTGTGTGCTGCTCCGTGCGTACCAGCCCCAGCGCTAGGCCATCCACACCCATGGGCAATTCCTGTACACCATCCACAACATCACACTGGCGATGAGCGGAGGAGGCCCAACCCTTGCTCTCACCTTGCGACGCTCGGCCGGACCGGCCGCCTCCTGTGTGCCCTGAGCGCGGCTGTGTACCGCGTGTAGTGAGAAGCTGCCCGACGTCGGCGGCGTGTGCGCGCCCGACCCTGCCTCAGCGCCGGCCGCGCTTGATGCGGTGCAAGCATCAGAGAGACACGCGACCTCACCGGCTGTCCTGCTGTGCCTCCCCAAACCTGTCTGCAACAACACCGGGTGAGTGACGATTGTGTCCACACACACGGGGCGGGGACACAGACACTTCCCAGCTGCTGGCTCCTGTGGCCCAAGAAACACTGACAAATTCAATAGAGAAAAAAAGGAGAGGAAAAATACATGTAAAGACACTCAAGTAAGGAGAGTGAAAGGGGGAATCAGCACATTTCAAGATAAAAGAACAAGGCTGAAACCATTACAGAGCACCACGTGGGACATCCTGCGCTACCCTACCCTAGGTCCTGCCAGATCACGTTGCACCCCACAGGCCTAAACGCACCCAGAGACTCACTGCCAGGCGCTATGGTGGACAACAACAACGCCGCTGCACCAGCCCACATCCCATTCCAGCACGCCGCATCAGGGGTCCTGCCTCCTATCAGTGAGCTGGAAGATCCCGCGTCAGCCACCCCCCCGGTGGAGAATATGGATTGAACGCCTAAATAACTACTTTGTCGCGTCCAGAGAAACAGACGAGGAGGTAAAGAGATCCCTGCTACTACACTATGCTGGGGATGAGATTTTCAAACTCTTAAAGCACCTGCCCAACACAGGGGCTGCAAATGACTACAATGCGGCAGTAACAGCGTTAAACGGCCATTTTGACCCGTAACTAAACCCAGATTTCAAAGTTTTCAAACTCGGACAAGACCGCCAGAGGGAAGGAGAGTCCATGGACGTGTTCTATGCACGCCTCCGGGAGCTTGCAAGCATGTGCACCGATGAAGACCAGCCAAAAGAAATAAGGAGACAACTCATCCAGGGGTGCTGCGATAAGACCCTACGAGGGCTCATACTGCGCAAGTTATAGAAGATTGGATAGAAGGTTATGAGCTCGCGCTCTATTGTCCACAGTATAGAGTAGAATTTATTAGGGCTGCTACTAGGGATAATAATGACGTCTATCCACCGCCATGAATAATGTAGTCAAACCACATTAACAAAATTACATGCGATTTTTGGAGGCTGGTTGCAAATGAGGGCCACGCAGGTAGAGCTGTGAAGGATACTTTTTTAGATGAACTGACTTGGGTGACACACTTCACATCTCTTTATAAGCAATTCGACAGTGGTTCTGATGAGACTCCATGGTTGCCACCACCGATTGAATGTCTTGCTTTCACATTAGATGAAACGAAAAGGGCAATCAGTGAACTAAAAAACAGCAAAGCTCCTGGCCCGACAAAATACCGGGTGACCTGTACAAACATGAAACTGAAGTTTGGGCTCCATATATAAACCGTTTGTTTAACGCTCTATCTAACAATTGTCAATTTCCAGATAGCTGGCGCACAGCAGAAGTTGTTTTAATTTTTAAAAAGGGAAATAGATCTGTGCCATCGAACTATAGACCAATTAGTCTAATGGACATCCTGCAAAAACTCTATGCCAAGCATTTATTATTTCGGATAAATGACTGGCTGGAGGACAAAACAATACTTACAAAGTTTCAAGCCGGGTTCAGGGGCAAGACCGGCACCATAGACCAGGTCTTCAGATTCTGTTGTATATATTGGAAATATGTGCACATTAGGAAAAGCCATTTGTACGTAGCTTTCGTAGACCTGAGAGCAGCATTTGACCTTGTCCCCCGCAACTTACTCTGGAGATCCCTAAGTGAAGCTGGATTGCCAGGGTGTCTCCTGGTTCAAATAGTCGAGTTGCATGCTAGGAATCATGCCAACATTAGGTGGGGCCCAAATGGTGAACTGACGCGTAATATTCCAATAGAGCGTGGTGTCCGTCAAGGATGCGTTTTGGCCCCCACCCTATTCTCACTATTTGTTAACGATATCCCTGATCATTTGAATGGCTGTGCTAATGACTCACCTCAACTAAATGGCGAAAGGGTGCCTGCGTTGCTTTTCACGGATGACACCATCTTAATATCCCAAACTAAGAAAGGCCTCCAGGCACTTCTGAACTCCTTTAGTATCTATTGTGTGAAGAAAGGATTAGAGATAAACGTTGACAAAACCAGGTGTATGGCATTGAATCCTTGTAAACCGGATAGAGGGACTCTGAATTTGAATGGTCAAATTCTAGAAACTGTTGATAACTTTTCCTACTTGGGGGTAGTACTTGATTCAAACCTGACATGGAAGGTCCAAATTGAGAAAAGCAAGGTGTCCTATGCCCATAATGTCAAGCCAGTCATCAGCAAACTTAATGCTAGTACAAGTAAAGGTGTGACTCCTGTGCTTGAACTTTTTAAATTTAAAATCCAATCTGCTGCCCTTTACGGGGCTGAGATATGGGGACCCTGGGCAAGGGATAGCTTCCATGGTCTGGATAATAAATTTATGAGAACAATTGTAAGGGTACCCACTAGCACACCGTTGATCCCTCTCCAATTTGACCTGAATCTTAAAAGAACTGATAATCATATAACCATTAGACCACTAATGTTCTGGATAAGGATATGGTCTACCCCAGAACTAACCTATTATAGGAAGGGCCTTCAAGAGATATTGGGTTTAGATTCCTTCCATTCCATTTTATGGCTCAGACACATTAAAAAATGGCTCTCAATTCTGGGCTTGCCTCAGCTATGGGAAAATCCAGATAACTTACCACCATTCGCCAAGTCTATGGTGAAACGAGCCTTCTGGTCCTATATAACTAACAGGTTAGTGAGTGAAAATAGAACTGGGTCCTTAACCCAAGAATTCTTAACCTTCAAAGACGACCCTTCCTTTGAAGTTTTCCTAGAATTAATAGAGCCTCCCCTTGCGAAGTCTCTATTTCTGAAATTCAGGTACGGGAATCTCATGCTGAATTCCAATATAGAACGTTGGTCTAAGAGAAAACTGGAATGTCCAAATGTTGCACATGGGAAATGTTCTATGTGCTTAGATTCTTGTACGGAGGATGAGGTCCATATGCTGTTTATCTGTAAAGCATACTCAAAAGCACGAAAAAGATGGATCAAACCCATGTGCACCCTCCTAGGAACAAGATCTTGTATCACGGCATATAGGATTATCAAAACTAATACTTTCCAACCTATTGTATTTAGTATTAGTAGGTTTCTTTACTCTGTGTACTTTGTTCGCAGGAAGTTTGGTAAAGTACTTTGAGCAGTAAAACTCTTGCTGTTGCCCGAAATATCCACCCTAACCTTGTATATGCTTAGCTATCAGTTACAAAATGAAATGAAGCCTTGGTGTTTTTTAATGAGGATGTTTGAAATGAATTTTGTATTTTAAGAGATAATCTCCTTTTAAAATGCCTTTTTTTAAAACAAAAAAGATCTGTATGCGCATATTGTTATGATCCTATGTTCTATGTATGTACATATGTGTCTTTTATGGCCAAAGTTGCCGAAATAAAAAAAAAATAGAAATAGAAAATTACATGCGATTTATCCCGAGCAAAATCAAACAATTTACAGAACAATTATTAAATCAAGTATCATATTCCAAATTTGGTGTCAGTCTTCTTCTTTAATGTTCGTTACAGCATCTCTCAGATTGCTAGCCAACACGTGTTTCATATAATTTAAGCAGTTTATGCATTTAGACTTCATCAGGGCAGCATGTATATTTTTGCGGGGCTGTCTACACCACTGATCTTCCGTTCCAAGTGGCGTGATATTTTAGTGAATTCGAAGTTTGTAAAACGATTCTGTGAAGAAGTAGCACCTCAATTTGTAGAAAAAGACGAAGCCCACGTCAGGGCAAAGTCCAGGCACAACATCAGTGTATGTAAGTTGTTCGCGGTAACGGTGGCAGCATGAGTACTGCGCAAACCAAGGATCACACTGGAGGACATACTAATACTAGACAGATCGCACGACCTGTCCGCGGCTCGGGCAAATGAAATGGATCAAGCTCTAATCAAACCACATGCAAAACCAGACTCCATCAAGACGGAGCGAGCCGATGCGGTAAGGACCAAGCCCAAAGGAGACATGTTCGGGGGACCAAAAGGAGACGCCTCCAGGTCAAGGTGCGGATATTGTGGCCGCGAATCGCATGCGGCTAAAGACTGACCTGCCCAAGGGAAGACCTGCTCCAATTGCAGAATACTCAATCACTTTGCATCCGTCTTTAGAAGGCGGAACAGAAACCGAGAATTTCGAGGACAGAAGCCCCCAACGCGAGCCATTCGACAGCTGTCGGTGGCAGACCCTGCGCCTCCCAACCACGCCCAGAGAACACCTGCGAGATACCTACCGACCAAAGAGGATTCCTCAGAGGACGACGAAGAAGAGGTATACATTGTATCTTTCGCTGGGGAACTCAAGCAAAGCCACCGGCCACAACCGAAGTGCATAGTGGAAGTCGCCTGAACCAAGGTGAAAGCGGTCATCGACACGGTAAACGCCATGGGCCTACAACAATACCAAAGCCTACAACCTCGCCCTACTGTAGTACCATCCAAGACCAGAATCTACGCGTATGGGGCAGACACGCCTTTGCCACTGAAAGGAAATATTTCGGTACCTATCAAGGCAGACGATCTGGAGGTAATGGCCACAATCCACGTCATCGGCAGGGAAGCAGATACCCTCCTGAGCAGCCACACTGCCGAAGATCTGAAGCTGATCGCTTTTGCTCGACGAATTCGGATGTACCAAGTGGAAGAGCTCCTTGGGCAGTTCCCCGAGTTGTTCAAAGGCCTCGGGTACATTAAGTGTGACCCCATCAAGCTACACATTGATAAGTTGGTCACCCCAGTCGCCCTGCGACAAAGAAGAATCCCTTTTCACCTGCGACCGCTCGTTGAGAATCAGCTGGAAACCTTGGAGGAGCAAGGACTCATTGAAAAAGTATCAGGGTCAACACCATGGGTATCCCCGATGGTCATCGCGGAAAAACCCAAACAGCCAGGAGCCATACGTCTGTGTATCGACATGCGGCTGCCCAATAAAGCGATTAAGAGGGAACGCCACATAACACCAACAATGGATGATAGTGGAGAAGTGTGGCTCAGGGGTTAGAGGCGGCAGACCTGGAAGCTGAGATCGGCCCTGGTCCAGGGTTCAATTCCCCACCTCGGCGGGTCTTGGGCTGAAAATTCCACGGACTCGATCATTCTCGCTCCGACGTCTTCTCGACTCATGGGTTCACACTCTGCGACTCTGGGCAATAGCTTGCTTAATCTCCACAACGGCCCCTCGCGGTGGGATGCCTGGCTTTCACCTTGTGGATACCCTGCCGGGGTTATCTCACAGGGGAATACCAGGACGGGTTCCCTAAGCAAGCGCCGGGAAACCCACTGCGGGTAGCTGTGCGCTATATAAGCTCAAATACATTTACATTTACATATCATTGCGGATGTCAACAGATACAAATGGTTTTCGAAAATTGACCTGAAAGCAGGGTATAACTAACTACCCCTGTAGGAAGAGAGCAGATTCATCACCACGTTCAGCACCCACCTAGGACTCAGGAGGTACAAGCGGTTGAACTTTGGGATATCATCGGCAGCTGAGGTGGTCCAAAACACAATACGAGAGCTGTTGTCAGGTTTGCCGGGAGTACTAAACGTGAGCGATGATATCCTCATCCACTCAGGAACAGCCGCAGATCACCACAAATATCTCCGTGACATGCCTCAGCGAATATGGAGCCACTTTACACAAGGACAAGTGGCAGTTCTTCTAGCCCTCCCTCAAATTTTTCGGCTACGTGTTCAATCAGGAAGGTATACAGGTAGACCAGAGGAAGTCGCAAGCCATCAAGGAGACCCCCGCACCAACAACACCGACGGAATTGCGGAGATTCCTGGTAATGGCCACGTACTGTGGACGATTTATACCTGGCCTGTCCACCCGGAGCGAGCCGTTACGTGCACTCACGAAAGCCGAAGCAAACTGGCACTGTGGCCCAAAAGAAGAAGAAGCCTTCCAAGGGATAAAAGATGCCCACATAGGAGAAGCCACGCCAGCATACTTTGATCCCGCGAAACAGACGGAAGTATTGGTCGATGTAAGCCCAGTAGGACTCGATGCAGTACTGGCTCAGGAGCATGAACCAGGCCAGTGGGCTGCTCTAGCGTTCGCCAGCAAGTCCCTCACCTCCACAGAAACAAGGTACGCCCAGATCGAGCGCAAAGCGTTCGTCATCAAGTAGGGCCTGTAATCGTTTCCACCTGTACCTCCACGGAAAACCGTTGACCATGGTCACTGACCATCAGCCTCTGGTCCCCCTTTTCAAAGGGACTGCACCGCATCCGCCTCCACGCATCGAACGCTGGGCCGTCCAGTTGCAACCATACGAGATGGAGGTGGTGTACCGCCCAGGGTCCAAGAACCCGGCTGACTTTCTCTCAAGACATGAGTTGCGGTTTAAAACATTTTGAACTGTCTACCAGGGCACTAGATGATTTGCTGTGTATCCAGCTTAAGTCCAACCTTATTTTACTTCAATAAATCATTTCTCATTCGTTTGAATTTCCAAAAATGTAGTTTTATTTCATTTTTCTTTACCAATGTTTCATTTCACATTGGTTGTTTTTCTTTTTACCATCTCTTTGATACATTATAATCAATAGCATTTTTTAATACATCCTTGCCATTCCCTTTTTATTCCCAATGCATTTCGGCATATGAATGCCTTCATCTGGGGAAAATCTGTAAAGTAAATAGCGTTTTTTTAGATATCATTATAGAATTGCCTCCACCCTCCCATTTGGCACCCTAGCGCTTGCCTATACAGTGTTTTCTTACATCCCCTGTGTATTTGTGTAATCTGGCGTAATATATCGTTGATTAGTGTCCCTACCGGCTATGCCCCTTAGATTATTTACTGAGGTTTCAATGTCATCACTCAATCAATCTGGCTAGTATTACGCGCGTTTGTTTGCTAACAGCGAGTAAAAATGTTTACGATTATGAAGTCATCCCGTGATATCTAGCTGGTGTGATGCTGCCTTGTCAGATACGTTTGTTAATCTTACCGTGTAGTCAGTTGTAACCTGGCGTGTAATGTTTCCGTATTTCTCAGTTCGCGCGCTGTGTTCGAATGCAGATACGTGTGTGACAAAGCTGTTGCTTAATTTAAAGGTGTAGACTCTCTTCCTGTGTTCTGTTTGTATTGACAATAAAGTTAAACCGAACAAAAAAGTCCTTTTGTCGGTATCGCATTTGGGACTACCTTGTGTTAATTATTCTGAAGATTACTATAACGTGTATAACAAGTGATGGTTACTCACAGTAATATGTTAATACCCCCACCCATTACGCCGGCCACACGCTCGACCCTGTCTTCTCCTCCAGCAACCACATCTCCTTCAGCCACGCCACCGGGCTCCACTGGACCGACCACAGCTGCGTACACTTCAACTTCAGGAAAACAACGACCCACCACCGCCCTCAACAAACCCCCCGAAGATGCTGGAGCAAGATCACCACCGACCAACTCACCACCTCCTTGCGCCTAAACCCTCCCACCAACACCACGGACCCCACAGCGAAGGAGCCCGCAACCTCACACAGTGTATCACCGACTGCGCCGACACCCTTACTCCACTGAAAAACCCTCCCAGCAACCTCAACAGCAAGAAAGCCGCGTGGTTCACCAACGATCTCAAAGACTCCAAGAAATCCTGCCGTGACCTCGAGAAAGCCTGGCCCCACAACCATTCAATGGACAACATGACAGCCCTCAAGAACGCCACCCGCAAACACCACCAGCTGATCCGCACCACCAAAAGGTCATACTTCAGAGAACGACTGGACAACAACACCCACAACAGCAAGGAACTCTTCAACGTCGTGAAAGAGCTCTCCAACCCCAACGCCAGCAACAACGACATCATGCCTTCTCAAAACCTCTGCAACTCTCTGGCCACCTTTTTTCACCGTAAGATCGTCGACATACACGACAGCGTCGGTGCCCAGAACACGTACCCCACCAAACCTACACCCCCCACCACCACCATGTGCGCCTGGACTCAGGTCAGCACGGAAGATACCACCCACACGATGAACACCATCCACTCGGGCTCCCCAGCCGATCCCTTCCCACACCATATCTTCAACAAAGCCGACTCTATCATCGCACCCAAACTTCGGGACATCATCAACAACTCCTTCATATCCGCCACCTTCCCGGAGAGCTGAAAGCACGCAGAGATCAGCGCCCTCCTGAGGAAACCCACCGCAGACCCCTCAGACCTCAAGAACTTCCGCCCCATCTCGCTCCTCCCCTTCCCTGCAAAAGTCATCGAGAAAACCGCCAACAAACAGCTGACAGCTTTCCTGGAGACGAACGGCTCCCTCGACCCATCGCAGTCCGGATTCCGAGCGAACCACAGCACCGAGACCGCCCTCATCGCGGCCACAGACAACATCCGGACCCTGCTGGACAACGGAGAAACCGCCGCCCTCATCCTGCTCGACCTTTCGGCTGCGTTCGACACGGTCTGCCACAGCACCCTGACAACCCGCCACGCCGGGATCCAAGGAAAGGCCCTGGAATGGATCACCTCCTTCCTCTCCGACAGAACCCAAAGAGTCCGTCTCCCGCCCTTCCTCGCAGAAGCCACCAAGATCATCTGCAGCGTACCTCAAGGCTCCTCGCTCAGCCCCACCATCTTCAACGTCTACATGAGCCCCCTCGCAGCCATCGCACACAAGCACAACTTCAACATCATCTCCTACGCCGACGATACCCAACTGATATTCTCCCTCACCAACGACCCCACCTCCGCCAGAGCCAGCTTCCAGGACGGAATAAAAGACATCGCAGACTGGATGAAGCTCAGCCGCCTGAAACTGAACTCAGACAAGACGGAAGTCCTCATCCTCGGCCCATCCATCTCCGTCTGGGACCACGCAGGCAACCTGGGCTTCATCCTTGACTCCCCCTCATGATGGCCAAGCAAGTTACCCCCGTTACCTCCTCCTGCTTCAACACTCTCCGCATGCTCCGTAAGATCTTCCGCTGGATCCCCACTGGAACCAGGAAAACGGTCACCCAGGCCCTCGTCACCAGCCGTCTGGACGACGGGAACGCCCTCTATGCTGGGACCACCGCCAAACTACAGAAAAGACTCCAGCGCATCCAGAACGCCTCAGCACGACTCGTCTTGGACATCCCCCGGCACAGCCACATCTCCGCCCACCTGAGGGACCTGCACTGGCTCCCCGTCAGCAAAAGGATCACATTCAGACTCGTCACCCACGCACACAAGGCTCTCCACGGCTTGGGCCCCGAATACCTCAACAACTGCCTCACATTCTACATGCCAACCTGCCAGATCCGGTCCGCCAGCCTTTCCCTCGCCACCGTCCCACGGATCCGCAGAACCACCACCGGAGGAAGATCCTTCACCTACATGGCGGCCAAGACCTGGAAAACACTCCCCACCCACCTACGACTCACCCAGGACCATCTCTCCTTCAGGAAGCAACTCAAGACCTGGCTTTTCGAGCAGTAGCAGCCCCCCACCCCCCAGCGCCTTGAGACCCTAGCGGGTGAGTAGCGCACTTTACAAATACTCTTGATTGATTGATTGAATATGGTTTGTGTTCACATAAACTTTAGTTAAATAAGGACTCTCGTATGTTGATAAAAATGATGAATTCTAGTGGTGCAGGATGGTCTCCCATCCAGTGTCTGGCCGGGGTCAGCCCTGCTTAGCTTCAGGGATGTTAAGGTTTTGTTGCTAGTGAGTGCATGGGCCCTATATCAGGTCAACCTGTCTAGTCTTGTCTGTAAATAATATACGCCCTGTGCTTGCTTGGACAGTGAATATAACATACCACAGTTAACATCATGGCAAAGTCATCATAAATAACATAAAAATTCAACTCTGTCGTTGAGTCCATTGGGTTTTATTGTATTTAGATGATAAATCCAGTTGTTGGGAGACTATCCTGCACCACTAGAATTCATAATTTTTATCAACATACGAGAGTCCTTTTTTAACTAAAGTTTATGTGAACACAAACCATATTAACATATTACTATGAGTAACCATCACTTGTTATACATGTTATAGTAAATCTTCAGAATAATTAACACAAGGTAGTCCAAAACGCGATACCGGCAAAAGGAGTTTTTTGTTCGGTTTAACTTTATTGTCAATACAAACAGAACACAGGAAGAGGGTCTACACCTTTAAATTAAGCAACAGTGTCGTCACACGCGTATCTGCATTCGAACACAGCGCGCGAACGGAGAAAGACAGAAACATTACACGCCAGGTTACAACTGACTACACAGTAAGATTAACAAACGTATCTGACAAGGCAGCATCACACCAGCTAGATACCACGGGATGACTTCCTATTCGTAAACATTTTTGCTCGCTGTTAGCAAACAAACGCGCGTAATACTAGCCAGATTGATTGAGTGATGACATCCAAACCGCAGTAAATAATCTAAGGGGCATAGCCGGTAGGGACACTAATCAACGATATATTACGCCAGATTACACAAATACACAGGGGATGTAAGAAAACACTGTATAGGCAAGCGCTAGGGCGCCAAATGGGAGGGTGGAGGCAATTCTATAATGATATCTTCAAAAACGCTATTTACTTTACAGATTTTTCCCAGATGAAGGCATTCATATGCCGAAATGCATTTGGAATTAAAAGGGAATGGCAAGGATGTATTGAAAAATTGCTATTGATTATAATGTATCAAAGAGATGGTAAAAAGAAAAACAACCAATGTGAAATGAAACATTGGTAAAGAAAAATGAAATAAAACTACATTTTTGGAAATTCAAACGAATGAGAAATGATTTATTGAAGTAAAACAAGGTTGGACTTAAGCTGGATACACAGCAAATCATCTAGTGCCCTGGGAGACAGTTCGAAATTTTTTGAACCGCAACTCATGACTATAAGTACACACTCCGGAGTAGGGAGTGATTCCTAGGAAGCGCAGTAAAACTCGATAATAGGAATTGAATCCTTGCAGTGCACGCCCAACACTAGAAGTTTCTCTCAAGACACCCATGTCAGTCCGGGAGACAAGGAGAAGATGAGGAAGTCAAAGAATATGCCCAACTGGTAGCTCTAGCGTCATGCCCCTAGAGCATGTACCTAGAAGAAGTAAGAGAAGCGGCTGCCACCGATGCCGTCTATACCAAGACACTAAGCGCCATGCAGGAAGGGTCGTGGACAGACTACCTCCGTCAGTCCAACTCGTGGACCCCGGAAGATCGAGAAATCCTAACGAAAACGTGGTGGGTCCGTCATGAACTGAGTGCCACCAGAGATGGCATCCTGCTGAGAGGACCCCGGCTAGTCATCCTGCAGAGCCTCAAGAACCGGGGTGTCCAATTAGCCCACGGAGGACACCAGGGCATAACCAAGATGAAGGCACGGATGCGAGAAAAGGTCTGGTTCCCAGAACTTGAGGACATGATAGAGGAATACGTCCGACGGTGCTCCCTGTGCCAACTAACAAGTGGCCCGGAGAGGCCCCTTCCGATTATCACCGAAGAAGCATGCATTGTCCCGTGGTCCACGATAAGCGTAGACTTTGGAAGCTTCCCAGGAGGAAAACACCCCCGTCATTGTAGATGCGTACTCCAAGTATCCTATTGTGGAACACGTCATATCGACAGCCTTCAACCATGTCGGACCAGTACTAGAAAAGTTCTTCGCCATGTTTGGTTTCCCTCAGGAAGTACGCAGTGACAATGGTCCCCCATTCCAAGGGGCCGAATTTGCTACATTCCTCCAACAACGAGGCATATCTCATTGCAGCATCACCCCGCAGTGGCCCCAAGCCAACGGGGATGTTGAACATTTCATGCGAACTCTGAACAAGATGTTCCGCATAGCAGTCGTGGAACAAGTAGACCTGGAACAGAGACTCCACGAATTTCGAGAGAATACCGAAGCTCCCCTCACTGTACGACTCAGCAGAGCCCATGGGCCCTCATGCTCCATGGTCCCCGCCGTGACCTACTCCCCACTTGCCCGGGATGGTCACCACTTCAACTGAATGTCGAGGAAGCACAAGAGCGGAGAGCGCAATGTAACCAAGATGCGAGCGTCAGACGCCATGCCACTCATAGGAGACTTAAACATGGAGTGACAGTCGTCCTGCGGAGCCGACGCCAGGGAGGAAAATTCCGAACAAACTACGAGCCGGGCACCTGGACCGTCACTGCCAACCATGGCTCCATGATAACGGCACGGAGAGGAGCGGAGGAAGTATCCAGACACATCTCGTGGTTTAAGGAAGTCCCACCAGAACAACACCCAGAGACAGCCAGCAACCCCCCAAGTCCCATGGCTACTGAGGCGCATGGAAGACGGGCTGATGAGTCGGCGAGTGGCCAAGTTGGTGAAACCCCCGAAGTAAGCCCCTCACCAGAACACAAGGTTTGTCCAGAGGACTCTGGCCGGAGCGGATTGGGAGAGCGTACAGGCACCTGAAGATGTGGCCTGAGGCCAAACCCCCATCCGAGCCAGAGGTTCAGAGACTATGCTTGCTGTATACCTGGGGGCTCGCCAGCTGAGAATCATGGAAGTACCCCTGTCATGTGTTGGACTGAATAATGTATGCGAATCGTTGTAAATATGTTAAGAACAAATTATAACATAAGAACTGAGTTGGATAGGGATGTAATAGTTGGCGGTCTAGTGGTTGCCACTCATGCACCCCTACACGCCTGGCCTGCGGGGAATTAATAAAAGGAAGGCGGCCGCTCGGGGCACGTCACTTCCGACCTGACCCTTGGTGTGGTCTCCGTGTGTGCTGCTCCGCGCATATCAGCCCCCGCGCTTGGCTGTCCACACCCGTGGGCAATTCCTGCACGCCATCCCCAACATCACACTATCCAGCATCACGGCTGCTGTGCAGCATGACTAGAAAAATTAAGACTTGATTATGCATCATCATTTTGTAGTTGTGCACATGCATTCAACATGCATGCACACACTTCCAAAAGGACAGGATCTTTTTAATTTACTGATCTGAGATGTAAATAAAAGTATAGCAAAAAGTGCTATTTTAAATCCTAGATCGAAAGTATGTTTAAATATATTGGATCAGTTGGTTGATGGAGCGAGTTGGGCAGAGAATGTAGCAATATGGTGGGAGGGGGGGAAGTAACAAGAGTGAAATAACATAGGTGAAAGAGAGCAACATGGAACGTGGGGGCAGAAGCACACAGGCGAGAGGGAGCAACACAAGTGTGGGTGGGAGAGAGAAAAACATGGGTAGAGAGACTAGGAGGGAGAAAATCACACCCGGGAGACAGTTGGAAGACACCTGCACTCTCATGTAGTGGTTAAACAAAAAGTCGTTCCCTAACAGCAAGCAGAGGAAGCATAGAAGTCATCCATTGAAAGAGATGCTAAAGAGGCCATGCTGTATGGGAAGGGCAAACACAAGACTGAGGAAAAAGCAATAACATAAGAATCCGCGAAATGAGAGTGCAAGGAAAGCCAACCAATGGTAAGTAATGGACTGGCACCAAGCCCCTGTATGTTCTTGGTAATCCCAACATACGTCTTTCGCAACCAAGCAGCTTGCACTGTATGGTAAGCTCGACCTAAAGAGGGATTCTATTACCAAATTTAGGAAAATATGGAGTGAACAGCAGCACTGAGTTTTGAGTATTTAGATGAATAGCTGGTTGTAAGGTACCTATGTTCAGATCGGAATCTTCTTTTTCATATCAAAGGATACAGTTACATGTGTACTGGATGCAAGCGAAAATTCTCAAAGCAGGTTAGAGGGAAAATAATAAATGTTGGAACTGCAGGAGGGCATCTAGCTCCCGGACACTCATATTGCAGAATTATTATTTTCTGGTTTTCAACTGGAGGCTAATATTCAACAGGATGGTTATGATCTTGCAGGAACCAGTGACAAATAGTATATGATAGCCATATGAAGAAATGTTTTAGTTTTTTAAAAAGTCTGTGCTCTTAATAAAAACAAAGCCTTGATTCCAAATCTGAAGAAAAAACACAATTTCTAATCGTAAGCAAATGAAAGACATTGCAAAAGCTAGCATCGACCTATAAACCGAGTACATGAGCAGGCAATGGGCATTCAAAACAATCACTTTTAAAATGAGACAAGCTTTTCAAGTTTGTGCAACAGTTCACAAAGGGGCACATGAATCAAGCCCACATTTTGGGATTTCTAAATAGCGAATTTTACCGATTCGCTACTTAGAAATTGCAAAATGCAATGCATGTAGGAATCACAAAAAAAATGTGATTCCTTAAAATTCCTTAATTGCAACTCGCAACTTGCCAGTCACAATTAAGAAATTGATTCCCAATCATTCTTATGGGCCTATGTGCAAATTGCGAGTACTCCGTAGGTATTCTCAAATTGTGCATGCAATTTCAAGGGTGCAAGGCTTCCAAAAGAATACCCTGTTGTACCCCTGAAATTCCAATTTTTACACATGTTGCACACACACATGCCCCAAGGGCGTGTGTGTGTGTGTAAAATGTGACTTTGAAATATGCACTTTAGTGCATTTTTCCAAGAAATCGCAAATTGCCATCAACTTTAGTTTGATGGTAATTTGCACTTCTTAATAGCGAAATCACAGTGATTTTTTATTTAATGCATTTCATTCAAGGCATCGCAATGTGCGATTCCTTCGCACCTTGGCTGCGCAGGATATCCCCCTCCTGTGCTGGGCCATAATGATAATAGGTGTGGTCATGACGAGCTCAGCTCGTCATGAGCACACGAGCATCGTGCCTCATGACGAGCTGAGCTCGTCATGAACACCGAAGGGGTTAGATGCAATATCAATTTGCGATTTTTGCATTTGGGATGATGCATCCCAAATGCAAAAATGCAGGTCGCAAAGGGGCAGATTCTGAGAATCTGCCCGTTTGCAACTGTTTTTTTCCTTGATGCATGTGGCCCTAAACGTGTTATTGTGAGCAGCATTGTCAAGACCAATGATCAGGGTCAGGGGCTAGAATCTCAATGGTGTTTTAACATGATACCCAAATGAAAATGATCAAAGAACACCTGAAACTGAAGTACATTGAAAATCGCCCTTCAAACAAAGCACTTTACAGAAGTTTGATATTCCAGAAGTGATCTTATGTAACACTGTATAAGTGGCAATAGTTTCAGTAACTATAGATAAAGAATGGTAAATTGCTATCTTTTGTAAGGAAGTGTACACAATGCAAATCGGGGTATTTTCCCTTTGACCAGCATAGTGCCCTCGTGGGTCCATGTACTAAGGGAATTTGAAAGGCAGACCACTAAGCTTTTGTAAACCGTACAAGTAAGAGGGGATGGGATGTGATCAGTTTCAGATTTGGGTCTAGATTTCCCTGCTACACACAAGGGGGCGTCTATTCTTGCTATGCACTATGGCTGTATGTGATTTGTTTGGTTTCATTGAATTTGCATAACATTAGGCTGGCTACTTTTCTTTGGATGGCATTTAGGATATATATATATATATATATATATATATATATATATATTGGTGTGATCAAGCACTCTCTGGAGTGCGAAACGCGTCACGACGAGATTTATGGAGTAATAAATCTCTCAACTTGGTAACCCGGTGGTTTGCTGTGTGATCCTTGTCCGAGTGCTCGTGAGGAACGCCGCTACTTGTATATATATATATATATATATATATATATATATATATATATATATATATATATATATATATATATCCAGCTCCCCTCACAAGTAGAATGGACCAGCACTCGTGTTACTTAAATCTCTTTACAGATTTATTGGTGAAATAAGTTGAAAAACAAACAATTTTGGCAATATATATATATATATATTTCCAACACACAACTCTGGAAGTCCGATGCTTCCAAACGCGGCGGTCCTGGATGGTTACCCTTTAAACTGCAAAGCAAATTTCCTTCGTTCCAAAGAAAACTCCAGGACACTCCGGGATGCAGAATTCATTTATTGGCACAATTACCCTCTACCAACACGCTTGACCTTACGGCTTGTTCAGCATCCCGGAGTGTCCTGGAGTCTTCTCTGGAATGAAGGCAATTTGATATATATATATATCGAAAGAATTGCAGCGGAGGCCAGAGGGGGTTCCAAAGGATTCTCTTTATTACTCAGGTGCACAGAGATAATTGGGTGGATGCATATCTATACATATATATATATATATATGTATAGATATGCATCCACCCAATTATCTCTGTGCACCTGAGTAATAAAGAGAATCCTTTGGAACCCCCTCTGGCCTCCGCTGCAATTCTTTCGAGAAGAGTGGGGTTTGGGATATTTTTGCGCCAAGCCAGGAGCGCATACGGATGGCCCTGTCATCAAAAGTGACCCGGATTCAGACTGGCAACCAGCTGTGCTTGGCTGTAATTATTGTACCGAGGGATCGGCAAATCCGGAGTCCACCGTGACATTGGGGAAACGAGTGCGGAGCGAGGTATTTACCTCCACTAGGACGTCGTGTGGCTATGTGGCTGTCCCTGCACATCACCTTCCCTATCTGTTCGGTTATGACCGAGGGGACCGGAGGAACTCTTTGTACCAACGGAGCACTCCCAGGAAAACCGACCAACCCAACCTGCAGATGAAAAATGACATTAGAGCCGGTACCTACTATCTAGAACCGCACCCCACACCACCGGCCCAGCAGCATGAACATGATGCATGCTGGGAGTTGGAGTCTGCCTACAGTACAGCGGGACTCCGACAGGTGAGCTGAATGAGCTGGCGTAGGAGTCTTATGTCGCTAGCCCAAATACAGAGCTTGCAGGACTGTGGGTAACATTTGTGCTTAGGAACTCGTGGGGAATGGCGCTGAAGAAGGCTCAACTCGCCGAAATGCATCCGCCCAATTATCTCTGTGCACCTGAGTAATAAAGAGAATCCTTTGGAACCCCCTCTGGCCTCCGCTGCAATTCTTTCGAGAAGAGTGGGTTTTTGGATATTTTTGTCCCAAGCCAGGAGCGCATACGGATGGCCCTGTCATCAAAAGTGACCCCGATTCAGACTGGGAACCAGCTGCTTGGCAGTGATTATTGTACCGAGTGATCGGCAAATCCGGAGTCCACCGTGGCATTGGGGAAACGAGTGCGGAGCGAGGTATTTACCTCCACTAGGACGTCGTGTGGCTATGTGGCTGTCTCTGCACATCACCTTCCCTATCTGTTTGGTTTTGACAGCCCGAGGGGACCGGAGGAACTCTTTGTAACAACGGAGCACTCCCAGGAAAACCGACCAACCCAACCTGCAGATGAAAAAAGACATTAGAGCCGGTACCTACTATCTAGAACCGCACCCAACACCACCGGCCCAGCAGCATGAACATGATGCATGCAGGGAGTTGGAGTCTGCCTACAATACAGCGGGACTCCGACAGGTGAGCTGAATGAGCTGGGGGAGGAGTCTTATGTCGCTAGCCCAAATACAGAGCTTGCAGGACTGTGGGTAACATTTGTGCTCAGAAACTCGTGGGGAATGGCGCTGAAGAAGGCTCAACTCGCCGAAATGCATCCGCCCAATTATCTCTGTGCACCGGAGTAATGAAGAGAATCCCTTGGAACCCCCTCTGGCCTCCGCTGCAATTCTTTCAAGAAGAGTGGGTTTTTGGATATTTTTGCGCCAAGCCAGGAGCGCATACGGATGGCCCTGTCATCAAAAGTGACCCGAATTCAGACTGGCAACCAGCTGCTTGGCTGTGATTATTGTACCGAGGGATCGGCAAATCCGGAGTCCACCGTGACATTGGGGAAACGAGTGCGGAGCAAGGTATTTACCTCCACTAGGACGTCGTGTGGCTATGTGGCTGTCCCTGCACATCACCTTCCCTATCTGTTCGGTTTTGACAGCCCGAGGGGACCGGAGGAACTCTTTGTAACAACGGAGCACTCCCAGGAAAACCGACCAACCCAACCTGCAGATGAAAAATGACATTAGAGCCGGTACCTACTATCTAGAACCGCACCCCACACCACCGGCCCAGCAGCATGAACATGATGCATGCTGGGAGTTGGAGTCTGCCTACAGTACAGCGGGACTCCGACAGGTGAGCTGAATGAGCTGGGGTAGGAGTCTTATGTCGCTAGCCCAAATACAGAGCTTGCAGGACTGTGGGTAACATTTGTGCTCAGGAACTCGTGGGGAATGGCGCTGAAGAAGGCTCAACTCGCCGAAATGCATCCGCCCAATTATCTCTGTGCACCTGAGTAATAAAGAGAATCCTTTGGAACCCCCTCTGGCCTCCGCTGCAATTCTTTCGAGAAGAGTGGGTTTTTGGATTTTTTTGTCCCAAGCCAGGAGCGCATACGGATGGCCCTGTCATCAAAAGTGACCCCGATTCAGACTGGAACCAGCTGCTTGGCAGTGATTATTGTACCGAGTGATCGGCAAATCCGGAGTCCACCGTGGCATTGGGGAAACGAGTGCGGAGCGAGGTATTTACCTCCACTAGGACGTTGTGTGGCTATGTGGCTGTCCCTGCACATCACCTTCCCTATCTGTTCGGTTTTGACAGCCCGAGGGGACCGGAGGAACTCTTTGTAGCAACGGAGCACTCCCAGGAAAACCGACCAACCCAACCTGCAGATGAAAAAAGACATTAGAGCCGGTACCTACTATCTAGAACCACACCCAACACCACCGGCCCAGCAGCATGAACATGATGCACGCTGGGAGTTGGAGTCTGCCTACAGTACAGCGGGACTCCGACAGGTGAGCTGAATGAGCTGGGGGAGGAGTCTTATGTCGCTAGCCCAAATACAGAGCTTGCAGGACTGTGGGTAACATTTGTGCTCAGAAACTCGTGGGGAATAGCGCTGAAGAAGGCTCAACTCGCTGAAATGCATCCGCCCAATTATCTCTGTGCACCGCAGTAATAAAGAGAATCCGTTGGAACCCCCTCTGGCCTCCGCTGCAATTCTTTCAAGAAGAGTGGGTTTTTGGATATTTTTGCGCCAAGCCAGGAGCGCATACGGATGGCCCTGTCATCAAAAGTGATCCGGGTTCAGACTGGCAACCAGCTGCTTGGCATTGATTATTGTACCAAGGGATCGGCAAATCCGGAGTCCACCGTGACATTGGGGAAACGAGTGCGGAGCGAGGTATTTACCTCCACTAGGAAGTCGTGTGGCTATGTGGCTGTCCCTGCACATCACCTTCCCTATCTGTTCGGTTTTGACAGCCCGAGGGGACCGGAGGAACTCTTTGTAACAACGGAGCACTCCCAGGAAAACCGACCAACCCAACCTGCAGATGAAAAAAGACATTAGAGCCGGTACCTACTATCTAGAACCGCACCCCACACCACCGGCCCAGCAGCATGAACATGATGCACGCTGGGAGTTGGAGTCTGCCTACAGTACAGCGGGACTCAGACAGGTGAGCTGAATGAGCTGGGGGAGGACTCTTATGTTGCTAGCCCAAATACAGAGCTTGCAGGACTGTGGGTAACATTTGTGCCCAGGAACTCGTGGGGAATGGCGCTGAAGAAGGCTCAACTCGCCGAAATGCATCCGCCCAATTATCTCTGTGCACCTGAGTAATAAAGAGAATCCTTTGGAATCCCCTCTGGCCTCCGCTGCAATTCTTTCGAGAAGAGTGGGTTTTTGGATATATATATATATATATATATATATATATATATATATATATATATATATATATATATATATATTTATATATATATATATATATATATATATATATATATATATATATATATATATATATATATTCGCCAGTAGATAGTTATTGTTAGGACCTATTTTCCATAGGAAAACCGCAACATTCTATTCCCAATAACTTTGGCGCCGATTGACGAATCTTCGCAAAATCTACAGAACTCGTGGCCCGCTCCAGTCCGCTCCTATCTTGAAAGTTTCGGGGAGATTCGGCAAGGGGGGGGTGAGAAAAGAGGGGGGGTCCCAAAACATGTTTCCCCATGCAATTTCCCATAGGAAACGTTAGACACTGCTACAGCCCGAACTGCTGAACGGAATTACACCAAATTTGGCAAAAAGGTAGCCCTTAGTTCAGAAAGATCCCTTTTTGTTAAATGTTGTAAATCCGTTCAGAAGTTGTTGAGAAAATCAAAATGGAAAAAGCTTTGATATCTATGGCCGCTCAGGATCCGCGCACCATCCCGATCCCGAGCTTTATTCTAATTGGCTGTCAACACTCCAAACTAGGAAGTGTTGGCAGCCATCTTGTGCCTCGAATCAGTGAAACAAATGCGCAAAACACGAAAGGGAGGCAGGGTAGAAACACCCTGACCCCCTAGGCCTGCTTAGGGGGTCCCACAAGGGCCCCAAAACCCCAAAAATATTTTTTATTTTTTTAAAAAGCGGTGAAATCTGCAGAGGATTTACGGATCAGGCCGCGCTTCGTTAATATTTAGCCCCTGGGTGGGCCAAATCCCAGAGGCAATCTTTTATTGTAATGGGGGGCCCAAAGGGGCCCCCCCGAACACCGCCACCCCCCAGGGCTTATCTAAAATATTTGCTGTGGGCTCACGGCCCCCCCCCCGCAGCCCCGGGGACCGCCACCCCCAGGGCTTGTTTTTCTTTGTTTAAACATAAAAACCTGTGTGGGGGTGTTGAACCATCCCACATGCCCCAGGGACCGCCACCTCCCCGGGGCTCTAAATAATAAAATTAGGGGGCCCGTGACGGACCCCCAAGCCCTGGAGACCACCACCCCACGGGGCTTTGTAAATGGTCGGAAGGGGCGCACCATAATTCCCCTTTAATACTGAGGGTCCCTGAGGGTCAAAAAGGCCACCAGGTACTTCCAGTATGCCCCAGGGAGCTGCGTTGCAGAGAGGTGTTCAGAGGCCACGCCCCTTTTTACAGCTTTCTGCAACGCAGCTCTGTGGCGCTTAGTGGAGGTACCTAGTGGACTAGTTTGACTCTAGGGACCCTCAGGATTCAAGGGGACTTAATTTCCAACTTAAAACGACCACTGAGCGAGTTTACACAGTGATAAAGGGAGGGGGCGTGGCCTGAGGTGACGTGTGCAAACACGCCCTGTGGTGTGTTTTAAGTTTGGGAAATAATTCTCTTCAATCCTGAGGCCCCCTGGGGGCCAACTAGCCCACCAGGTGCTTCCAGTAAGCGCCACTTCACTGCGTTGCAGAGAGGTGGTCCAGGCCGTGCCGCTTTTTACACCTCTCTGCAACGGCACTTACTGGAGGTACCTAGTGGGCTAGTTTGACCCTAGGGACTCTACGGATTCAAGGGGACTTTATCCCCAATTTAAAATGGCCACAGGGCATGATTGCACAAATGTCACTTCAGGCACCCCCTCCCTTCACCAGTGTGCAAACGTGCCCTGTGGTACAGAGGTAGTTTTAATCACCCTGCCCTATTATGTACTATGGTCTAACAGAGGAGGACATGGTAATCACAGGGGTACCACAACGCAGAGTGTTCCCTAGTGCATGTAGGTGTTTTCACTGTATTCTAAGTGTCTTTTAACATAGCACTGGCTCTAGGACTGGTTAGTCAGACTCAGTTACCACCAGTACCCGTCTGAAAAAGTTGAGGGTACAGGATGATTTTGCAACAAGGCTTCTTTCTGCTCCTCTGCTTGTTCTTTCTGCATGTTTTCCTTCTTCCTGCACTTTTCTTCGTCTTTGCGGGATTCTGTTGCTGCTTTCTGCATTTCTTTTTTTTCTTTCTATGCGTTTTTTCTTCGTTCTTCACATGTTCTACCTCTGTAGGCATAGTTAGAAACTAGCATTTAAAAAACCTTTGAAATTCACTTAAAAAACCATAGGTTTCAGGCACGTTATAGTTAGGAATTAGCATTTAAAAAAACTTAGAAATTCACAGAAAAAAACTTAGGTTTCAGGCACATTATAGTTAGGAATTAGCATTTAAAAAACCTTAGAAATTCACTGAAAAAACCATAGGTTTCAGGGGCGTTATAGTTAGCTGGACATTTCACTCGTACAAAACCATTGCAATTCTCCTGTTATAGTTAGTTCAGCTACCTATAACTCGCGTACCCGCAATGCACTGCTGATGACGCCACATATTACATCACTCATGACATGGTCAGTGACATCACTCATGACATCACTGATGACATCTCAAATGACATCACTGATGACATCATCCAGTGAATGTGTGTTTTTCCGAAAATTAAATATGTTTTATATATGTATATGTCAAGGTCTATGGAAGAATAAAGAGTGGCCATGAAGAGTGGAGTACACGCCAGCAGAGCGTACCGGCAAACAATGTTCCACAATACGCACCAGTATCGTATGCCATCAGGACACGTGAACAAGGCTGTGCCAACAGTCGAAACCCGTTGTGTAATAAACACTTTAATCTTATATTGGTGACCTGTCTCTTTGTTCTGAGAGCGTACGATACTGGTGCATATTGTGGAATATATAAACATATATTGCGGGTTGAGTGGTGCTGTACGCGGTAGGGATTGAGTGGTGCTGTAGGTGTTGAGTGGTGATGTAGGCATTGCTGGTTGAGTGGTGCTGTAGGCTTTGCGGGTTGAGTGGTGACGTAGGCGTTGCGGGTTGAGTGGTGCTGTACGCTGTGGGGATTGAGTGGTTCTGTAGGCGTTGCGGGTTGAGTGGTGATTAAGGCGGTGCGGGTTGAGTGGTGATGTAGGCATTGCGGGTTGAGTGGTGCTGTACGCGGTGGGGATTGAGTGGTGCTGTAGGCGTTGCGGGTTGAGTGGTGCTGTACACGGTGGGGATTGAGTGGTGGTGTAGTCATTGCGGGTTGAGTAGTGATGTAGGCGTTGCGGGTTGAGTGGTGATGTAGGCGTTGCAGGTTGAGTGGTGCTGTATGCAGTGGGGATTGAGTGGTGCTGTAGGCAATGCGGGTTGAGTGCTGATGTAGGCGTTGCGGGATGAGTTGGGGTGTAGGCATTGCGGGTTGAGTGGTGCTGTACGCGGTAGGGATTGAGTGGGGCTGTAGGCGTTGCGTGTTGAGTGGTGATGTAGGCATTGCGGGTTAAGTGGTGCTGTACGCTGTGGGGATTGAGTGGTGCTGTAGGCTTTGTGGGTTGAGTTGTGATGTCAGCGTTGTGGGTTGAGTGGTGATGTAGGCATTGCGGGTTGAGTGGTGCTGTAGGCGGTGGGGCTTGAGTGGTGATGTAGGTGTAGCGGGTTGAGTGGTGATGTAGGTGTTGCTGTTTGAGTGGTGCTGTACGCGATGGGGATTGAGTGGTGCTGTAGGCGTTGCGGGTTGAGTAGTGATGTAGGCGTTGCGGGTTGAGTAGTGATGTAGGTGTTGCGGGTTGAGTGGTGCTGTATGTGTTGCGGGTTGAGTGGTGCTGTAGGGGTTGCGGGTTGAGTGGTGATGTAGGCGTTGCGGGTTGAGCGGTGATGTAGGCGTTGCGGGTTGAGTGGTGATGTAGGCATTGCAGGTTGAGTGGTGCTGTACGCGGTGGGGATTGAGTGGTGCTGTAGGCATTGCAGGTTGAGTGGTGATGTAGGCGTTGCGGGTTGAGTGGTGATGTAGGCATTGCTGGTTGAGTGGTGACGTAGGCGTTGTGGGTTGAGTGGTGCTGTATGCTGGGGGATTGAGTGATGCTGTAGGCATTGCTGGTTGAGTGGTGCTGTTTGCGTTGCGGGTTGAGTGGTGATGTATGAGGTGGGGATTGATTGGTGCTGTTGGCGTTGCTGGTTGAGTGCTGCTGTAGTCGTTGTGGGTTGAGTGGTGCTGTACACGGTGGGGATTCAGGGCTGCTGTAGGCGCTGTGGGTTGAGTGGTGCTGTACGCGGTGGGGATTGAGTGGTGCTGTAGGAAATGCGGGTTGAGTTATGATGTAGGCGTTGCGGGTTGAGTGGTGCTGTACGCGGTGGGAATTGAGTGGTGCTGTTGGCAATGCGGGTTGAGTGGTGATGTAGGCATTGTGGGTTGAGTGGTGATGTAGGCCTTGCGGGTTGAGTGGTGCTGTACGCGGTAGGGATTGAGTGGTGCTGTAGGTGTTGAGTGGTGATGTAGGCATTGCTGGTTGAGTGGTGCTGTAGGCTTTGCGGGTTGAGTGGTGATGTAGGCGTTGCGGGTTGAGTGGTGACATAGGCATGGTGGGTTGAGTGGTGCTGTACGCTGTGGGGATTGAGTGGTGCTGTAGGCGTTGCGGGTTGAGTGGTGATTTAGGCGGTGCGGGTTGAGTGGTGATGTAGGCGTTGCGGGTTGAGTGGTGCTGTACGCGGTGGGGATGGAGTGGTGCTGTAGGCGTTGCAGGTTGAGTGGTGCTGTACGCAATGGGGATTGAGTGGTGGTGTAGGCATTGCGGGTTGAGTGGTGATGTAGGCGTTGCGGGTTGAGTGGTGATGTAGGCATCGCAGGTTGAGTGGTGCTGTATTCAGTGGGGATTGAGTGGTGCTGTAGGCAATGCGGGTTGAGTGGGGATGAAGCCGTTGCAGGTTGAGTTGTGATGTTGGCGTTGTGGGTTGAGTGGTGATGTAGGCATTGCGGGTTGAGTGGTGCTGTACGCGGTGGGAATTGAGTGGTGATGTAGGTGTTGCGGGTTGAGTGGTGATGTAGGCGTTGCGGGTTGAGTGGTGATGTAGGCGTTGCGGGTTGAGTGGTGATGTTGGCGTTGCGGGTTGAGTGGTGATGTAGGCATTGCAGGTTGAGTGGTGCTGTACGCGGTGGGGATTGAGTGGTGCTGTAGGCATTGCAGATTGAGTGGTGATGTAGGCGTTGCGGGTTGAGTGGTGATGTAGGCGTTGCGGGTTGAGTGGTGACGTAGGCGTTGCGGGTTGAGTGGTGTTGTACGCTGTGGGGATTGAGTGGTGCTGTAGGCATTGCGGGTTGAGTGGTGATTTGGGCATTGCGGGTTGAGTTGTGATGTAGGCGTTGCGGGTTGAGTGGTGCTGTACGTGGTGGGGATTGAGTGGTGCTGTACGCGGTGGGGATTGAGTGGTGGTGTAGGCATTGCGGGTTGAGTGGTGATGTAGGTGTTGCAGGTTGAGTGGTGATGTAGGCGTCACGGGTTGAGCGGTGCTGTATGCGTCGCGGGTTGAGTGGTGCTGTACGCGGTGGGGATTGAGTGGTGCTGTAGGCGTTGCCGGTTGATTGATGATGTAGGCATTGCGAGTTGAGTGGTGATGTAGGCATTACGAGTTGAGTGGTGCTGTACGCGGTGGAGATTGAGTGGTGCTGTAGGCGTTGCGGGTTGAGTGGTGCTGTACGCAGTGGGGATTGAGTGGTGCTGTAGGCGTTGCGGGTTGAGTGGTGATGTAGGCGCTGCGGGTTGAGTGGTGCTGTACGCGGTGGGGATTGAGTGGTGCTGTAGGCGTTGCGGGTTGAGTGATGCTGTACAAGGCACACACCACTATTCGTCACTGCACGCTTTTACCAGACATACACACCACCTATTGTCAGTGCACACTTTCACTGGGCAGAAACACCACCTATTGTCAGTGCACGCTTTCACCGGGACAGACACCACCAGACGTCAGTGCACGCTTTCACCAGGCACACACACACCACCAGGCGTCAGTGCACGCTTCCACCAGGCACACCCCCCCAGACGTCAGTGCCCGCTTTCACCTGGCACACACACACCACCAGCCGTCCGTGCACGCTTTCACCAATTTGCGATTCGCAATTAGCTAATCGCAAATTGATAATAATTTCAAGGGTGCAAGGGTGTCTTAAGGACACCCTGCTGCACCCCAGAAATTGACATGTGTGCGCATATGGCGTACATACATGCCCTAAGGGCATGTATGAGCGTCACATGCCACCTTTACAAAAAGTGCATTTGTAAAAGAAATTGCAAATTACCACCAACTACAAGTTGGTGGTAATTTGCGGTTTCTTAAGGGAAAAAAGCTCATTGGAAATGCTTGATGCATAGCATTTAAGGAATCGCAATTTGCGATTCCTTAAATGCTAACGCAAAGTTAAGGAATCGCAAATTTTGCGATTCCTTAAATTTGCGATGCAAATTTTTTAATACATCGCATTTCCCGTTTTGTTTGTCGCAAACACTGCTATTTTGCGATTTGCAGCGTTTGCGAACCAAAAAAACACGCTTGATACATCTAGCCCTTTGTCAAGATAGATACAAATTGTACCCCATTATCACTAATTACATGAACTGGAAGACCTTCATCCATGAAAACTCTATCCATAAATTGTAACACCCCCACAGAGTCAATCTTTTCAACAATAGTAATTCATGGCCACCTAGAGAAAATATCAATGATAGAAATAATATATTTCGAGTTAATACCAATTGGACCCATAATGACTATTGCAATAGTGTGCCAAGGACCGTCAGGAATTATAGGTTCACACATATCCGGTCTTGAAGTCTTTAAGGCTTTATCCGAATTCGCACAAACAATACATTCCCGTACAATTCTTTCTGCACATATATCAATACCTGGCCACCAGTACCATTTTTTAACATTTTGTTTGGTCTTTACAATGCCACAATGATCTTCATGAGACAATTTTACAATTGAATTCTTTAACGATGTGGGGGGAACAACTTTATCACCTCTAAAAATAGTATCATCCACCACAGAAAGCTCATCCTTCACTTCCCAAAAAGGTTTGAGATCAGAAGCCACTTTAGACTTTTCAGGCCAGCCACTCGAATGAAGTACATGAGTGATACTAAAATGCTTTCCTTAAGATACTTCTCATTCCACTTTTCCTTCTCAAGACAGAATTGAAACTCATCATGAACCAAAGCAACCTGTAATGAATCTCATTCACTCACATCACATTTTTGTCATTCAGAAGGCATGCGAGACAAAAAGTCTGCTAAGACGTTACTTTTGCCAGGGACATATTCAATTTTATAAATGAATTCCTGTAGACGCATGGACATCCTGGCTATCCTAGCTGAAGCCTTAAATAATCCTTCTGTAGTCAAAAGTTTCACTAAAGGTTTATGGTCAGATCTTACTGTGCACTCCTTGCCCCATACAAAACTTCTGAAATGTTCTAACACCCAAATCACCGTCAAGGTTTCCTTCTCAATAACTGAAAACTTGCACTCAGGAGCAGTAAGTGTCCTAGAAGCATCAGCGATTATGCACTCCTTACCATACTCATCAATCTGTGACAGGACTCCGCCTAACCCTTTATTGCTCGCATCAACTGTAATTATAGACTTCCTATCCAGATCAAAAGAACACAATACAGGAGCATGGATGATGGCCTCCTTGGTAGAACTGAATTCATTGTCACACTCCTCAGACCATGAAAATCTAACATTACTTTTGAGAAGTTGTCTGATATTGTATACTTTACTTGAAAAACCATGGACAAACTTGGAATAAAATTCAACCATCACTAGGGATGACCTAATTTCATCCTTGTTGGATGGAGGAGGGGAATTTTTATAGCTTCCACTTGTTCAGGTTTAGTTGCTACACCATCAGCACATAAAACATGACCAATATATGTAAAAGATTTGACAGCAAATGTACATTTAGAATGCTCTACAGTCAAACCTTTCTGTTCCAGAACACTTAAGACTTCATTAAGAACAGAATCATGCTCACTGCTATCTTTCCCAAAAATGAGAATGTCGTCTTGGATAAACCTTACTTTGGGATGTCTGCCAAACAATTGATGCATAATACTCTGAAAAATGGCAGCGGCAGATGCCAAGCCGAAGGGCATCCCTTTAAATTGAAAGCACCCTATAGGTGTAATAAAAGCAGTAAGGTGTTTGCTTTCCTCATCCAGTGAAATGTGATGATAACCCAATGACAAATCAATCGTAGAAAAGAACTTAGCATCTTTAACCAAAGTCAACATTTCTGAAATTTTCCGTAAAGGAAACTTATCAATAACAATGTTTTCATTTAAATGCCGAAGATCAATACATAAGCGAATTTTACCATTAGACCGTCTGGCCACGACCACTGGCGAAATCCATTCTGAGGATTCAATTGGTTCTATGATATTCTCTTTAACCGCATGCGCGCTAGCGGTTTTCCCGCTGAGCGCTGCGATTTCAAAAATCCTGCGTTACGTGACAAGGTCAACTCGTCACACGCACAGCGCAGGTAACGCCCATGACGAGTTGACCTTGTCACACGCATCGAAGGGGTTAACCAGTTTATCCAACTCTTTCTCTACTTCATTACGGAATAAAATGGGAATGTTTCTCACTTTGTGAGTCTTAGGATTTGCGTTGCTTTTTAACACAATGCAGTGTGTAAAATCTTTGAAATTCCCTATTTTCCCACTAAAAACCTTTTCAAATTTGGTTAACAAGGAATTCCCAATTCCACTCCCATCTTCAACAACCATAACAGGGTCAGGGCTATTGGGATTCAAAATAATGTCGAGATTTTCTTCATCTTTCCATCCGAGGACGGAAGGTCTTTTTTTTGCGACATATAATTTACCAGGAATAGTAATTAGAGAGATTTATTGCAAGAACACAGGAGCAGGGTAGGACGCAGCCTACACAGGTATTCTTCTACTTCAACTGCCATAAGCTACTGCTTCTGGAATCTTGCTAAGCAAGCACGAGGAAATGGAAGGTTAAGTGAAAACAATTCTACATGTAATCATGACATGACAGTTTGCTGGTCCGGTGTTGTGGAGTGCCTTCTGTGCGTGGGTGTGGTGCTTGAAGGTTATCCTCTTGTTGATGGGGAGCCAGTGCACGTCTCTCAGGTAGGGTGTAATGTGGCTGCGGCGGGGGATGTCGAGGACCAGGCGTGCAGAGGCGTTCTGGATGCGCTGAAGCTGTTTCAGGAGTTTGGCCGAGGCTCCTGTATAGAGGGCGTTTCCGTAGTCCAGCCTGCTGCTGACGAGGGCCTGGGTGACCGTTCTTCTCATTTCAGTTTCAGTGGGGATCCACTTGTAGATCTTGCGGAGCATGCGGAGGGTGTTAAAGCAGGAGAAAGAGACGGCGTTGACCTGCTTGGTCATGGAGAGGGTGGAGTCGAGGATGACCCCTTGGTTGCTTGCGTGGTCGGTTGGTGTTGGAGCTGTTCCCAGTGTGGTCGGCCACCAGGAGTTGTTCCAGGCCGAAAGGGTGGATCAGAGGATGAGGACCTCCATCTTGTCCAAGTTCAGCTTCAGTCGGCTGTTCCTCATCCATTCGGTGACGACCTTCATTCCTTCGAGGAGGTTGGTTTTGGCGGTGTGGGGGTCCTTGGTGAGTGAGAGGATCAGTTGGGTGTCTTCGGCGTAGGAGATGATGTTGAGGTCGTGCAGATGGGCGACGTGGGCGAGCGGTGCCATGTAGATGTTGAACGGTGTAGGGCTGAGTTATGAGCCCTGGGGTACGCCGCAGATGATCTCGGTGGCTTTGGAGCGGAAAGGGGGAGGCGGACGCTCTGTGTTCTGCCGGAGAGGAAGGAGGTGGTCAAGTCCAGGGCCCTCTCTTGGATCCCGGCGTCGTGGAGGCGTGTTCGTAGTGTGCAGTGGCAGACCGTGTCAAAGATGGCTGACAGGTCCAGGAGGATGAAGGCTGTGGTTTCTCCATTGTCTAGCAGGGTCCTGATGTCATCCGTGGTGGCGATGAGGGCAGTTTCGGTGCTGTGGTTGCTGCGGAACCCAGACTGGGACGGGTCCAGGATGCTGTTATCCTCCAGGTCAGTTGTTTGTTGTTTGCTGTTATCCTCAGCGGGTCAGTTGTTTGTTGACGGTCTTTTCGATGACATTCAATGGGAACAGGAGCAGGGAAATGGGCTGGAAGTTCTTGAGGTCCTTGGGGTCCGCCTTGGGTTTCTTGAGTAAGGTGTTGATCTCGGCGTGCTTCTGGCTCTCCGGGAAGGTTGCTGTCTCAAAGGAGATGTTGATGGATTTCCGTAGATAGAGTGCGATGGCTGTGCTGGCTACATTTAGTGCTCGCTACTAAATGTAACGCCCCATTACTAGATCTCAACATCCTATTAATAATTTATCTGACACGTCCCATGAATAGATAATGCTAATTTAAAATGCTAAAGCACAAAACTGGACCCTATAATACAGAAAATAATTGTATAATAACAGTATAACAAGTAAGTATTACTTCCATTAAAAGCTCAATCAAGGTATAAAATTCAAGTACCACATGCAAAGCCCTAATTTGAAATGAGAGTTTCATATAACTGGACACACAAAGCATTGGTGGAAAACATTACCCCTGCTAATGATTAAAGTCCTGTTCACCAACCTAAATGTCACTTTATTGGAACGCAAATGATATGCAATGTACCGGATCTCTGAAATATTACTAAATGTAAGGACCACTTCATTGAAATACGTAAAATAACAATGCAAGTGGTACATTAATGGAATACGACTTTAGGATAAAATGGAGGCACAGGCCCCAAGGCGCTAAAAATCTAAGTGCCGTTTCCTGGAATGCAGCATTACTGGAACAAGCATAAACGTGCCACATGACTTAATCACACAACACTCTGGGATGAAATGTGTGAACGCACCTATATACTTTTCATGAGTGATAAATGCATCATCTATGCAAAGTGGACATATGGAAAGTACATGTCATTGTACTCAAAGCGCACACATTTAGAGTTGCTCATGCTCAGGCAGCTGGCATGAACCGATGAAAAGACTTTCTTAATAATGGCGAGGTGCCACAAACGAATCGAAATAGAGTCTAAAACTATTGATTACTAATTTCATTAGGCATGCTCTCTTTGGAAACAGAGACCTTTAGAAGTGAAAATACCCTAAAAAGAATCCCTCATATGTGTTTTGCACCAATAGAACAACTAACCCACCTGTCCATAAATCACTTACAAAAAAATCATTCGGATTACATCCGTTAAACGTCAGACTTGTTCTGGAGAGACCTTTAAAACATCTGTATGTAAGTACCACAACTCTCATCACACCAGCCTACACTATATGTTGAACTACTCCTACATCGACTGAGACCCTACCCTGATAACACTGTACTGTCTAAGCATCTACACCCTAAACCTTAACTAATCTTAAACCTAGCCCTAAATCCCACCTTAACCCTGTTACCCTAACTCTCATCCTATGCTATCCTTACTCCTAACCTCAACTCTACCCCTCACTCACCATAAAGCTGAACCATAGTTTTTGCGTTGATTTAGCAGTGTATACAACTCGGTCACTGCAGTGGAGCTGATGTAGTGAGGGTGCATTTCTCTAATCTGATACTCTCTGAAGATGCCAGGCATTGCAGATGTTTAGAAACTCAATGACAGTATAATTTGGACGTAGGTGAAAAGGGGACCTCTGCAGTCCCTTGCACTCTACCATCCCTGCGCTCATAGTCAATCACAGTTCTCGTGAATACCATTCGAATTAATATTTATTTGGGCAATTCTTTTGCGACCTCCCACAAATGGGAAACTTTGCAATACAACCGATTAGTATATAGGGTGCATCAAAAACTGCCTCCCTGTAGGCAGACCAGCCAGTTTGCAATCTGCACATCCCTTCTTTCCACATGGGGATCGTAAATTGGACCTCAAGTCTGCTCATGCAGAAATCATTTCCTGTACACCCATGTTAGGTACGAGGGTGATCTGCCCCAACTCCCACCCTAGAAACACAAGTAAACCTTGACCCACGCAACTTTAAATGCATTTCTGGGGCTGGAAACTATCTGCAATGAGTATGTTAGTACCTGCAAAATTATGAGTCTGTGGGTGTTCATCTACTTCTGCCTATTGGAGTGGAGTGGTGTGGCTCACTGGTTAGAGGCGGCAGACCCAGAAGCAGGAGTCGGCCCGGGACCATGGTTCAATTCCCGACGCGGCAGGGTTGTGGACCAGGGTCAGCAGACTCGATAATTCTCACCTCGGTGCCTACTCTAACCAGCCGTCCCACTCGGCAACTCTGGGCATTAGCTTGCCTAATCTCCACAACGGCCCCATCAACGCTGGGGATGCCTGGCTCCACCTTGGGGACTCCCAGTAGGAACCATCCCACAGGGAAAGCCAGGACGGGTTCCCCAGCGGTATACTGCGCCAGGATACTCTGGTAGTAGTTGTGCGTGTTACAAAACAGCACATAACATAACATATTGCCCTAACCCGAAACCTTCAAAAGCCTGTCCTAACCCTAATATGAACAGTGTGGAATCGATAAGTGCGCCATACAAAAACTCTACCAATCCTAATTCACTGAACAGGAATTGTGAATATAAATGTACACAGTGATCATTTTGTGAGGAAATTACAACGTAGTTGAGAAAATGCTGTTTGAATCGGGCCCTCAGCGGTCTAAAAAGGTGAGCAAAGAATTTTAAAAGATTCTTGAAAAAAGAAATCGCACAGGAACTACAAAAATAAGGTTTGTGATTTCTAAATGTTGGATCGTTAAGGGATGCTGTCATAAAGCCTCCTCACACAGACAGGCGGAGTACATTTTACATATTATGTGTAACACTCTCCAGACAAGGATGCCTCACACAGTATTCACATTCATTCGGCACATACAGGAGAGTTTTCCATGCCACTTGTTCAAGGGAGTCAGGGTTAATCCTCTGCACAAATTATGCGACTCATTCTCAGAAGCTGGTTATTTACTTTACACCGGTTTATGCAGGAAAGAGCGGTGCTGAGTACACAATGGAGGAGCTCGAGAGTGGGGGTGGTTCTGGGTGGGTGTGTGGAGAGAGTGGGATAAGCACCTACCCAGGGGCTGAATCACTCATCTCTGAGTAACACTGAGGGCTCTTGTAAGAGAATCACATAAAATGAGCCTGGCATTTGCCTTTCCTTTGAATGCATATATGTGACTTCATAATAATTTCCAATAGATTACATACGTGGATAAAGCGCTCTTTCAAAGTTTGCAGCCTGCGGTTTGGAATAATTCGCAGACAGATGACTTGTTTTAGACGCATGTATAGTTTTGTAGTATGTGTTTTGTGATACAACTGTTTTTCTTGAGATGCTCTAGCATCAATGTGTAAAAGTCCTGCGCAAACGCAGGCTTCTGAATGGGCATGCAGAACATGACTGAATTAACTCTATAAATACTTCATGGACAACACTAATTGCTGGTTGTGGTATCTATTTTTCTCAAACGGGAAGTTTTTGCTCCATACCTTTCTCTTACTCAAAATGGTCACAGAGTCAACAATAAAGATTGGGTACATGTGCACCGTAAATACTAATTAGTGCGCAAACTATCATACCCAAACTGACATTTTCTGCAGATAGATTTTGCAAGGAATAACCTGGAGTAATTTCCCTAAGGAAATATTGCTCGCACACAGGAAAAACATGTGGTAACTGGGTGTGAAATGTCTCTTAACATGTTATGTCTCAATTGAGACCATCTTCTCTCGGGTGATGCAAATTTAGTCGTCGGCTCCATTACAGGTTTCCACAACAAACTGAAAACCTAGGGGCGCATTACATATGCAGCGTATTTTCCTTCATTGCACCGGGAGCACCTTTAAAAAGAAAAGTGCGCAGCATTATGAGGAAGACGCTGCCCTCAGGGCCGCCGCAATCTCCTGCTTTCTTGGGGGCAGCGCATTCACGTGAAATACAAAGCAACCGCTCCGTGTTTCACTGCACAGGCGGCAGCTTCTTGCACTTTTAAAGGGGATTAGAGATCCCCTTGCAGGCGGGTGCAGTAAGTGACTGCACCTGCCTGCAAGGGGATGTCTGGGGGGCCATAGGACCCCTTTCCCTCCTTGAGAGAGCTGCTATGAGGAGGGTGCTCTGACAGTCACCATTTAAATGGCTCACTGTCAGTGCACCTCCTGAGGGCTTCTCTGCCTCTGCGCTTGTGTCTGTAATAAGCGCAGTTGCAGAGGAAAAGGGATTCCCTCATTTGCATGGGGCACGCAAATGGGGGAATGCCCCCTTTAAGATAGTGCTGGCGCTTTATGAGCACCAGTACTATTGGAATTACAGAAGGGGCCGCACAAGCTTCTGCTACCAAAGAGCCTCGGGGTGCGCACCCAGGGCACTTATGTAATATGGCCCCTGGTCTTCCAAAAGGCTCCAGTTAGGGCAGATCCACCCTTTTAGACGCCAGGATACACTCCTGGCTGATGTGCCACACAATTAAGCATAACATAACATCTCATACCATAGGGTGGCTGGTAAGTACTGCACCACACAGTATTTTATAGGATGCACTATTTCTGCATAAAATAAGGGGCAACTGATAACGAGGACTAATTGTTTAAAGTGCCACTGAAAACCTGAACGTTGTATTTGTTTCCTGCTTAATCCATCTGCTTCTTGGTTTCAGTCTTCATTCCCTTCTCAATTGTATACAGTATATTTCTCACTGCAAAATGCATGCGCAAAGACAGGTCGCTGAAGTGTGTATGTTCTGTTTATACTTTGAATGCCAACATAAGCAAGTGCATCTTGCAAGAGGCCGCACTGTGCAACACCATATTTAATTTATATTTTTTAACGTTTTGAATGAGCTGAAATGTTTCCACATTCGGCGAAACACACCCCTACCTTCTAAGGAGTGCCGACAAGCACAGGAGATGGCTTGGTCAGTGGAGTAAATTACAGGAGATGACTAGGCCAGTCTGGGGATATACCCTTGGTTGCTCCTGGTAAAAATGATGCAGAACTCCTCAGAATTCACTTCCGCTACTATAAGCTGGGGACCCAATTCACAAGGATTGCTGTGTAAGTAAGAGTGGCATACTCTTACATTTCTGGAGCACCCCTGTCTTACTCCTGTAATGTAGGGTTATTAAAAGTCGCTCCAGGGGCAGCCTTAGGCATGTGCAAGCTGTGCACCTGCACAGGGCCACCAAACCCCAGGGGCCACCACACCAATATATATCCTTAATATAATAATCCTCTGAGATTGGATACATATTTGCGTGGCGGCCCCTGGCAGGGATTTGGTGGCCTCCGGCTCTGTTCCACTTCCAAACACCCTGACCCCCCCCCCCCCACCCCCCCCTTCACTGACCTCCCCGCTCCGCCCCGACCCCCTCTTCCGGGGCTCCCTACCTACGCTTCCTTCCCAGGGCCGCTTGAGCCTAGAGCCGCCCCTGGTCGCTCCTTTGAAAACCTTTGTGATTCAACCAACAATCAGCAACCCCGATGCAAGAGTTAATTATGGAATATGTATTTGTATAATCAGGGGCTGTGATAAATAGTTGGAGGCAGGTGCCCTCAGTCCGGTATGGTGGACTGTCTTTCGGATTTCACAAGGAATTTTTACACACACAGACAAAAACTTAGACACACTTTCTCCCTCCCTTTGTTTGGAAAGACTTAAAACATCTTGGGCATTTCACTAAATATTGCGCTTGCTCTCATTTAGTACCGTACCCCTACCAATCTGCATTCCTCTCCCTTTCTGCTGCCCCTTAAGCCCCTCTCCTGCGCCCCGCTTGTCTATAATGTAAGTATTTTAACATTATGTACCAGTGTGATTGTTGGGAAATCTGATGTTCACAACCCCCACCCCCCCCCCCCCCCCATTTTACTGACCAAGCTACACCACTATGTATAGTGTTCATCGCAATTTCCATATCATCGAAGTGTGGCTGCTAACTGGATACCCATTCTTGTGGAACAGAGACAATCATCAATCCTGTCTGTTGGCGTTTGAGTGTGTACAAGGCTTAGTTTAGAAAAAGGTTGTGTACATTAGTGTGCGGTAAAATACTTTCTATCTTGGAAGATCTTTGTAATGCTTTAGGTGTATTGCATAGTGTACCTTGATTCTTAAGCTTAAAAGACCTTATAGACAGACTGCCATTGCCTTGTGCATGCTTTGTGTATTGTGCAATAAAATGTGTATCAAATGTAATTTGTAGGGGCGGATCCTGCATGAGGACCTTGGGGGCAGAGCCCCTCTAGTATTGAAGGAAGGAGAAGGAGATTGGAAGACTGGCCTGAGGCACTCATACTGCCCAGTCTAGAAGTAGCAGTACAGTACAGGTGTGTACAAACACACGCTGCGCATGTGAAGTGGACGACTTCAATATTGCTCAAATCATGCATGTGCAGTGTGCTTCTGTGAGGCATACGTGAGGGCTGTCAGTCACTGCCTAAAGCAGCAGTTTTTCCAGGGTTTTGGTTGAGTAATTGGCTCGCCTGGGTCTGTTGCATAGGTTGAGTACATCCTTCCAGGATCCCGCCTCCTCCTCTGACTAGCGGGCCCTTGATACCGTCAGACTATGAGAATAGGAAGCAGGATTTTGGTGAGACAAAGTATTTCACATGTCCCCTCTTTACCGTTGCTGAAGCCTTTTGCCTGCTGTTCTTCCTTCAGCTCTCTATCCTCTGCAGCCCTCAGTCTTATTCCTCAGACCAGCCCATCGGGTTCCAACTCAACTTTTATCAGAGCTCAGAGCATTCAATGAGGTCCAGTACCGCTTTCATTGGCCTGTGCTGGGCCCGTATTTCCCTCATTCTTTCACCAACCGAGAGACACCTCTGGGAGAAACACCATTCGGGCAGATGGCATCAGAAAAGATGGAGACTGAGAATTTATGGGTGTTTCATCAGTAACTTACTGTCACAAATATCTACAAGTGGGCATGTCGTCAGGATAGCATGGACCTGATGGATCAAGCAAGCAGTTTTACAGTCGCAAAGGTTCAATTTGAGCATTTGCGATTGCAAAATGGCTTTCTAAAAGGTACCAAACCAACATTGCGATTTGGTAACGTCACCAAATCACAATTTGGGTTTCAGAATAAAGAATCAGTATTTTGCAAGCGGTGTGTAATGGGCGTACCCTTCAAATACAGATTCTATAGCTTACATATTAACGTTTTGAATCCATTATCTGATCGCAAAACATATCATTTTTTATTTCCAAATCAAAAGTTGTGGTAAACATTCGCAAACGGAAAGGGCAGACCGAGGGGCAACTTCCCCTTTGTAAATGTCTCAACAAAAACATTTTGAGGAGCAGGAATTGGACATTGGGACCATGGCATGCTCCTAAAAAATGTTTGGAAAAGTATTCATTTTCTTTTTTAAATGCACCCCGTTTCCTTTTAGGAAAACTGGCTGCATTTTAAAAACAAAAGATTGCTTTAATTAAAAACAAGAACAGATATGGTGGTCTACTAACCCCAGCAGGCCACCATGCCTGTGACTTTAATCAATCGTAAAGGGTCTCCATTTGCAACCTACCTCATGCATATTAATGAGGTAAGTCAAATTGTGACCCACTGAGCATCGGTGTTTAGTGAACCAACCTATTAATAATACATAGGATGGTTCACAAATACCAATGCTTTCAGTAAAAGTCAGTGTGCGAACTGCACGTACTTCTACTGAATGCATTTTAGTAAATTCATATTAAGACATTTCAAATCGTTATTTGATTTCAAGATTTCTTAATAGGAATCTTAATACATCAGGCCCCGTGATTTCCTAATAGGAATCTTAATACATCAGGCCCAATGTTTTCTATCTATGTCCTTCAACTGACAGCCAAATGCATTGTGAGTGGTGTAGGTTCGTTTTGCTTTCATTAAACTGTTTGGTTAAATACAACTAATGACAAGGATTTGTAAAAAGGAAAAAGCAAGAATGGAAACAGGTTTCACTGACGACATGGGGTGAGGCGGCTGGCTTAATATAAAGACAAAAAAACAATGTGAAATATAACAGAACGTTGGCATGGCCTATAAGAAATGCTTCGGTAATAAAAGGCCATTCTTACAGGAAACCACCAAGGAGAAACATGAAGGGAGGTAGGACGCGTGCCAGGAGTAAAGAGAGCCAGCAAATCTCGAATTACACCCCAAACATCCATGCGCTTGCCAGCACATCTATTTTAATGTTTGCAAAACTTGCCGACAACAAAAGGACATCTCGTGCTTCGAGCACAAAAGAGAAAACCAAACATCAGAACCCCTCTCTCCAGCACTTTATACAGAAGTGGCATAACCCAAGTAGCCGCTCTGCATGGCAGATGCCTTGGCTGATTTGTCTTATTGGCCTCGATAGAATGTGCCCACCATGATGAACTTTGCCTTCTCAAGCACCAGTGAAAATACAGTTTTGAGCCACTACTCATTCATGGCTACTCTGGAGTCCACAACAAGTTGTCACTCTGGTAAAAAAAATACAGTAACACAAATTCCTGCTTCTCATGGAAAGAAAATCCAACCTTCAAGATTAACCCCAGGCCTTGGCAGAACTCTAAAACCTGGCTCGTAAATACCCCAATATACATAGGGTTGCATTGTAGCACACATACTTTCCCTAGGTGCAAGATTGTCAAGAAGCTTCTTTGAGACGTCTACGAAAGGTTAAGAAGGATGAATATGGCAAGGAATACTTCAATAACCTATTCACAAATAGCAGGACAGGAGAGACGTTCAAAGGTTAGTACCATTCAATGGGGCTGGACCTGCCTATTTCACACCATCTTTCAAGTTCACAAAAGACATTCATGGCTGCTGATGGCTGCTTCTTGCCCTCTCAATTTTGAAACCAACAGCAACATATTACAATTTCTCTGAGGAACTGGGGCACCGCACTAGCCTCAATCAATCAATCAAGCATTTATAAAGCGCACTACTCACCCAGAGGGTCTCAAGGCGCTAGGGGAGGGGGTTCCGCTACTGCTCGAACAGCCAGGTCTTGAGTTGCTTCCTGAAGGCGAGGTGGTCCTGGGTCAGGCGGAGGTGGATCGGGAGGGAGTTCCATGTCTTGGCGGCGAGGTAGGAGAAGGACCGTCCCCCTGTGGTGGCTCTTCGGATGCGGGGGACGGCGGCGAGGGCGTGGCCGGTCGATCGAAGCTGGCGTTTGGGAGCGTAGAAGTTGAGGCGGCTGTTGAGGTATCCTGGGCCTTGGTTGTGTAGGGCTTTGTGTGCGTGGGTGAGGAGTCGGAAGGTGATTCTCTTGTTGACCGGGAGCCAGTGCAGGTCTCTCAGGTGTCCGGAGATGTGGCTGCGACGGGGGATGTCCAGGATGAGTCGTGCTGAGGCGTTCTGGATCCGATGGAGTCTCTTCTGGAGTTTGGCGGTGGTTCCGGCGTAGAGGGAGTTGCCTTAGTCCAGACGGCTGGTGACGAGGGCCTGGGTGACCGTCTTCCTGGTGTCGGTGGGGATCCACCGGATGATCTTACGTAGCATGCGCAGGATGTTGAAGCACGACGAGGAGACGGCGTTGACTTGTCTGGTCATGGAGAGGGAGGAGTCCAGGATGAAGCCCAGGTTGCGTGCGTGGTCTGTTGGTTTGGGTGCGCTGCCTAGGCCGGAGGGCCACCAGGAGTCGTCCCAGGCGGAGGGTGAGGATCCCAGGATGAGGACTTCCGTCTTGTCCGAGTTCAGTTTCAGTCGGCTGTTCTTCATCCATTCGGCTACCTCTTTCATCCCTTCGTGAAGGTTGGCTCTGACGGTGGCGGGGTCGTTGGTGAGGGAGTAGGGGTGGTAAGGGTTTGTTATGAATCAGGTATGAGTTCAGAGTAGTAAGAGGTTTTTAGCATTGACAGATGAGTGGAGTTATGTGGTGCTGAGGGGGTCTTAGGGTTCAGGGATGGTTGGCATAGAGGGTGTTGAGGTTTTTTTAAAACTTTTATGGATGTGTGGAGTTTAGGGCTGGTGAGTTTTTTTAAGGTTAAGTGATGGGTGGTGAATGGTTTTTGGTGTTTTAGTGTTCAGGTGGAGTTTAGGGTTTTAAGGGATCAGGAATCGGTGTAGTTTATATGTAGAAAGTATTTTTAGGGCTCAGGGATGGGAGTTTAGAGGTGGTGTTGGGATTTAGGGTTTATGAATAGGTGGTTCTTAGAGGTGGTGAGGGTTTATTTTAGGGTTTAGGAATGAGTGGAAATTAGGGTTGGTGCAGGATTTATGGGCTAAGGGATGAGTGGGCTTCAGGAGTAAGGGGTTTAGGGTTCAAAAATGGTTGGAATTTAAGGGTAGTGAGGGGATTTTAGGTTAAGGGATGGCTAGAGTTTAGGAGTATAAAGGGCTTTAAGTGTTCAAGGATAGTTGGAGCTTAAGAGTCGGAGATGGGTGGATTTTAGGTGTTGTAAGAGGTTTTTCGGGTTCAGGATTGGATGGAGATTAAGGTTAGAAAGGGCTTTTAGAGTTCAGGGATTAGTAGAGTGTAAGAGTCAGAGATGGGTGTTGTGTATGCATAGGGAGACATTTTTAGGGAGCAGAGTGTGGTGAGGGCTCAGCAAATTAAAAGCATCCAAAGTAATTGTTTGATATAAATCTGAAATATTGTCCCCTGACTTAAAGGATTGAAATAAATACTTTACATAAAATGTTGCTGCAAGTAAGAACTGCAACCATTTCACTTTCACCTTAAAATAAGTATGTAGTAGCCAATTTCAAACGAAAAGACATTATATGAATTGGTTTCTATGAAATGGTGAAACGCCATTCATCCTTTAAAATACCATTAAACCGTTTAGATGAAATGGTTGCTCAGTAATGGTATTCCATTAAATTGCATCTCTATGAAATCACATACAACTGGGTACTTTAGCCTTCATCTAATATGTTAGTAACATCTAAAGGTGACAGCCAACACCAGACCCAAATGGCACTTCCATTTTCTGTGGCAACTACCACTTGCAGGAAAATATTTCTGGTTTGGGGGGAAACCTACTCACGGTTGTACACATAGGAAAAGCTGGACACTGCATGACCTACAGTAAGCCAATAATATTGTGTACTCTAGACTTCACTATGGCAATAAAAACTCTGCACACCCATGCATCACATGCAAATTCTCTCACTGCAAAAGAAAAACACTACTTCTGCTCCATTTTCAGTATTTCCGGGATTAGACAATTACCTTCAAACTTAAACTAAATTCATTTCTGCATTCAAGAATCAACTGACATGCTGATAGAAAATGTATATATTGCTATTTTTGCGTCTGCTTCTCATTCCCCTTGGAACACATGCATGCCTCACAATTAAAGGAATTCAAAACACATGCGTCTTTCCCTTTTCTGTTAGTGCAAATAAACACAGAAAATAAAGAATATGCAGACCTATATTTTTCTCCAATAAAGTAACAAAAAGTCAGCCGTCGACATTCCTTAGAACATCATGCATTCTGTGCTATCAGGCATGAGATGGAGTGGCTTTTGGATTAACACACCTATCTAAGCTATTCCAGTTTACTAAGTGAAAGGGTCGCACAGAACATTAAAAGGAATACAGAAACAGAAAATTGTTTTCTGCTTATGCCACCCAGACTGTATTTTGTGGCCATACATTGACATATTTGGCAAAGGAAAAACCTCAAATATGCACTAGAGCTGGGAGAAACAAAGATAATGTTTGTACTTTATGCAGAGTACATGCTGCCTGTAGACTGAAGTTAAACCGTCAATACGGAGCAGTATCAGCTTTTTGAAAATGTCAGTCTTTTTATTTAAAATGGCTTATCAAATTATTTACAAAATGATTCAAAGTATAAACGAAAGAAAATATCCATTCCGTGTATAGCGTATTTCCTCAAATATTGCAAAAAGTAACAAAAATGTTTTTGAAATGCAGGTAGTACCAAGAAAAGATGTTTGCAACAGTTCTGTTTCATGGTCCTGGGTTATTTGATGTTTCCATCCGTGGTTAATTTGTAAAAAAATATAAGTGCAGGGGCTCTCGTACCTTGCTGCAGAACCAAGTTCAAGTCTCGGCGTCGGCACAACATGCTGAGGTTCTGGCCAAATCACGTAATCTCCCCATGCCTACCATAAATGAAAGTGTCCTTAACTGGTGCTAGTGAAAAGTACTGTTGATGATTAAGTGCCTGTCGGAAACACCAGTTCAAATTAAGCACTGGTTTTCACTAACCTCCTGAGACCCAAGCACACTACTAACTAGTTCTTTTGAACCCACGTATATTTAGTTAGCGCTGAACACCTTATTCCTGTTCATGAGTATTTCCCCGAGAAACCTAGGGCAGTAGGGCATAAAGTGAGCACAAATAGTGCTAAGTTAAGACAGGTCACTGCCACAATTTTGGGATGACTGTGGATGTATCACATAAAGTGAGCACTTGAAGTGCTAAGTTAAGACACATGGTCGGATCACAAAGTTTACGTTTAGCCACAGTCTCTGCCGCAGATTTGGGAAGACTGGAGTCTTAAATAGTTAAAGAGCTGCAACAGTGTTATTTTACCACTATTAGAGTGTGGTAAATGGTTGTTTGTGAAATAAACTTTAAAGGCATGTGCAGTTTTTGACTAGAAATGTAGCAGCATTTTTTGACCTTTCTATCAATCAATCACTAGATTTGTGGAGCACTACTGATCACCCATGAAGGGTTCCAGGTACTGACAAAGCAAGTCAGTAACAAAAGCAAACAACAGAGAATAACACTAAATCATTAAGCACCATAACGCAATTAAAACATAACAGAATGCACCATCACAATACAACACAACAATATAATACTGCCATAATACAGCACAAAACACAACACTAAAACATAACAGAACACAACCAAAAGGAAATATCTAAACACAAATATTCTTGTCACACATAACCATCTCTGGAAACCTCCTTTCGTAACACAGTGGTAAAAGGTGTTTGCACCAAGAACTGCTTTACTTACCACCAAGGATATGAACCAGCACCAGCCAACAATGTTTTGCGGTTTGGCCGCAAGAATCTTAAATAGTCATAAAGCCAGAGCAGTAGTATTTTACCACCATCGACAACCATAAATGGCTGTTTCTCACTATAACTTTATATGAATGCATGTATTTTGGCTGGGAATGTAGAATTCTTTATTGAAATATCGAAAGAATACAACACAAGATGAAATAATAACACACAACTAAAAGATAACGGGTAACAACACAACAAGAATTCAAAACAAAAGAGAACAAAATAATGCAGTAATGTAGCACAAAAAAAATAACAACATAAAATACAACACATCACCACCACAACAAAAAACGCTTCAAATTATGCACAAACATTCTTTTCACACATTACCACCTCCAGAAATTAATAATGATGGTGGTAAAAGGTGTTTGTACCAAGCACTGCCATAACTCAACATCAGGACATATAGAGCCATTGAAAAATGTTTTGTGATTCGGCCCCACATGCTTTCAATTATGTTTCATTCGAGTTGGAACACTGGGAACCTTTGTAAAGTGCAATACAGCTAACAACTCCCCCAAGCAGCCCCCACAGTTTGCAGCAAAGTTTCATTCTTTTCTTACTACAACAAAATTAATTAGTCCTGGCTGGAACCTGCATGCTAATGGAGAACCTTGTGGATGAAAAAAAAGCACTAGTCAAAGGGAGAGCCAGGTGTATTAAGTAGGTCATTTGCAAATGTTTTGCAGCACAGCATGTTTTCTCTCGTGATCCCTAGTCGCGGAATCCAAAGTCATCCCTAGATCACGTAGCACAAACTGTTAAAATTTGACGCCGGCCTAAAATTACTGCTAAAAACACAATTTTTACAAAAAGTGCTGAGAAGGTCAGTGTGCAGCTCCGCATTTCTTTACAACTGGCGCTGCCTTAAAAATAGCACAGCGATGGCCTAACCGAGGAACAAAGAAGCCGTAATGGTCCCATGGATTAGCTTAGTTTCCCATGGACGGCATTTAACAATATAGGCTACATAGAATGATTTACAAGGTATTAAATTTGGCACGGTGTAAGTCATCGAAATAAAATGAATACATCCATTCAGCCATATTCTGAGCTCTTAAATGAAAAATATTTCTGAATCTTTCTTTATTAAGCGCTACCATACACTACATTACAACACTTAACAGCATTATTTAACTATCAAAGCATGCCACATATGGCTACTGGCATGCAAATCTAACTAGAGAGCTTGCAAAAATAGCCTTCCCTGTTTTCACAGTGTGAAACACAATGCACACCTTATTGTTCGATAAAAAAAGGTTCTGTCTCCCCAACACTAGTGATCATATGCACTTTTCACTTTACCGGTATGTAAGCCCTGTAGACCCTTACACATTTATGCTTATAAGTGTGGCCTGAGAACTCTATTGGATTACAAAGCACTTTTTGGTTAGTTTGAGGTAAATCATTTATCTTCATGCAACACTGTTGTTCCTAACCAATTGCAGCCTTGAGAAAGCCCGTAGAAATGAAACACGTGCTAAGAAAGTGCATTGAGACAAAACACGTGTTGGCTGCAGCAATGTGTGAACTTTAGAATCAAAGGGCAAATTAACTAGTATTAAATGCTTAACAAAGTGTCGACTTGTAGAGTTTTTTTGGTTGGCTACTAACTGTTATTAGTTCTCTGATATGTATTTATCCGAAGTGTGTGGAATTCCCTTCCCTCAAAGATTGTACGAAGCCTGGAGATGGTCTGAGAAACATTATTCTCCTTAAAATGCAAGTCAGGCACAGAGGCAGCTCATGCTGCAAACTCAGGGACCGTCCAAGTCAAAGTTTATTTTTTAATCACAATTAATTAGAAAATTATATTAAATGTATTTGCCTAACCTCTGTCATTAATAAGAAATCTTTAAAACGATTTTTGAGTGATTTTTGTTTTGCAAAGCTGATAAAACAGTCAGAAATTTCGTTAGACCTGAGCCATCCTATGCTCAGCTTATGAAACTGTTTTTCCATACTCTGGAAGGCCAACACATTTTATTTATTTGAAGTTTTACTAGTGCGAAATACACCCAAAGGTTGAGAGAGTGCTTTAAATGAGGCTAAGTTTTATACAGATGAACCGTTTTTGCAAATGGCATTTTCATTATTTACATTTCAAACTGCAAAAATTGAGATTGGATTTCGTTCAGTCAGTTTGCTGGTATGTAACAGGCCATTTCTTTATTTATTTCGCCCTTCTGTAGGCACTAGGCAGGCGCGACCGCACCTAGGATGCTCGCTCCGCGCACACAGGGATGACTGGGTGGCCATGAGTAGAAATTTTATTTTGGTGTTACATATATTTTGACGCCAGATCAACTGACTCAGCCTGAATTAACTACCACAGACACTTACAGGGGTTGTTATTTTCTAATATTGAAGGTTTCTGTGCTGGTCATATAAGCCTAACACTGAGGGATAAAGGATGAATTGGCTACGTCACCCCCAGCAAGTACACAAAGCAGAGCCCTTCTTTGTTTGCCACAGTGTCAAGGTGTGTAAGCACGGGTATGAGTACCTCTCAGGTTTCATGTTTAAATCTGTTGCATACTTGTCTAATTGATGGACTTCACAAATGTACGGTCTATTTGAATGTACACATATTCTTCGGACAACTCTGATGTAATGGGATATTGCATGATCATCACATGCATCAGTGTGACGGTATGTTCGTAATTATTGCTTGACATGTATCATACCTTTTTATCACTTGTAATGTAACGGAAAATGTTAAGTATGTCAAGTGCGTGCAAACGCAGCTAACACAAAAAATCAATAAACAGATGTTAAAAAAAATGAGTACCTCTCAAGTGAAAGCATAACATAACTTTTATTTTTGGGACTAGAGCCAGTTACTGATACAACCAGATCAGTAGCAGGTTGGAGTCCTCTGTGGTCAGCATGTACTACACCTTTGGTGTCAACCCACTTCTGTATTGTAGGTATGCAGGAACTTCTTAAGTGGGCACACCACACAAAATGACGAGAACTGTACAGATAAAATGTGTGTTCAGGTGCTTGGGTATGGAGTCAAAAAGGTGGACCGTAAAAGGATGAAGGGGTGGTGAGGAGATGGAAGGGAAAGATTACATGAAGTATCAAGGAAGGTGGAATATTGGTGGGGTGTCTCCAGGACATACAGTAACTGGGATGTGTGTGTTTGGGGGTGGCAGTCGGTGTGGGGGAAGGTGTTGCTCTGGCTCTTTTCCGAAGTGGATTAGGGAGAATGTCTGAATTGAAGGGGTTTGGAGATCCAGATCCTTGGTTCAAAGCAGTAGACTTTACCTATGTATTTTCCCACCTGCAATTTGACTGTCAGGTACCACCGAGTTCTTGATTTGACAGACTGGCAGACGGAACAGCATGCTTTGAAGGGGATGCAATTGGGCGGGGATGGATATTACTGTATAAATCAGAAATCATCCTCACTGCTCTAAAGCTAATATGGGGTATAGTCAAATAATTTCAAGTCTGAGAGTCAGCTTTGCACTGCTTGTTTGCTGGCAGTGGAGATGAGCACAGATTCTACTTTTGGATGTTTGTTTTGACACCCAGGCTAGTATCACTATTTAACAGTCCTTCATGCATCCGATGATTTCCTCAGTGGAAACCTCCAGGCAGAGCTGAAATTCAACTGCATCCAGAAGTTGGCATTCCTGTTGGTCGGGATAATTAGAAGGGGCTGCATGCGGAGTCCATGAATCCCTGGCAATGAGATGGGGCCTTAAGGAACTCAGGACATAGAGAAAACTTGTATTTGAACTCAGATAACATACAAACACTTTGGCCCCTCTTTTTCCTGGTATATTATTTGATCGTTTTGCCAGTTCTTTCTTTTTTTAGCAGTGGTTTGTTTGTGTGTGTGTTCTTAATATGATGCCATATAGATTTGACATGAAACCTCTCAGGCTGCATCATTTCAATAGCAATAACATTTCAATAAGTGTGTACTGCACTTTTTTTTTATTTAAACGTCCGTCAGTGAGCTACAATCAGTACATCAGCATTTACAGTAGATTCAATCACGTTATGGGCAGCATCAAGAAGTGTTCATCAAAAAGAAAGTTGTAACAATTAGGATAAATGGATGGCAATGGGCATCAAATTACATTTCAGACAGATAATAATACTGTATATAGCAATGTCAGCGTATTTTGTACAGTTATTACAATACGCATATACACATATAGGAGTTGGGGGGACCGCCCTGGAATATAGAGGACAATAACGGGAGAGGGCACCTACAGCAGGTCTCCTTACATAACGGGATATGTCATGTCCAAACGTATCAAGCGGGTATGGCTCATGGCTCATCAGTAGCAATGGTAGGGTGCTCAGATAAGTATGACTGCAGTGGGCCCCAAATGTCACAGGGGGGTGAGGAGTGGGGGAGTAGTTCAGCGTATGTGCAAAGTTGATCTTGCCAAAGGATTATGTCACACATCCAGTCCTTAAACTTGGGTGCTTGGCCACGGCCCTATCTACAGGCCACTTGTCGCTTAGCCAACACTGAACAAAAGGACACCAATTTCCTATATGTGACAAGGATATGTTCAGTATACCTTAGGAGTGTTATAAGAGGTGATCTGGAGATAGGTGCAGAAGTCATGGAATCTAGGGCCGCGAGAACACGGCGCCAATAGCGAAGCACCCCTGAACATCCCCACACTAGGTGTAAGAAATCTGCATGTTCTGCCTGACATCCATCGCAGCAATAGGTCTCCCCAGTATTGAATATTATGTGTGCGTGCCATCTTCCTAAATATGCCTTCCTGCAATAATGCCACGTCCGGGTGATAGGTGAGTGGGAGAAGAGGGGAATAGAGGCACGAGTCGGATGTATGTCCTAAAATGCGAGCCCAAGCTTTTTTCGTACAGTCTACAGAGGTGGGGTTATGCCCAGAGGCTCAACACTGGAGAGTAAAATGCCATCCAGCGGTATAGGGTCCGCAAGCCAATGTTCAGTGGCGACATGAGGAGTATAGCGAGATGAATGAAACCAGTAGTGAGCGAAGTGTGCCCGTGCGCTTATATAGTAAAATTCAAAATTTGGAATGTCAAAACCTCCCTGTGCATAAGGCCGTACAAGCGTGTCCCATTGAATACATGGTTGCTTCCCGCCCCATATCGATCTAATCAGTTCTGAGCGAAGAGTACTAAAGAAGTGACGGCCAGTGTCATAGGGATGTTGAGGAATAAATATAGAAATTTAGGCAGGATAACCATTTTAATGAGGGATATGCCACCAGCCATAGTCAAGGGTAGTGCCATCCATCGACTAATACAGCCAGTGACGTGTTCCATCGCAAAACCGTCGTTAAAATGCATAAGTTCCTCCCGGTCTATTGTAACACGAATCCCCAAGTACTTAACCTTGTCTTCGCACCACACAATGGGATAATCTGTTTCAAAGGGAGTGGCTGCGGTGGTCAGTGGGAATATTTGTGATTTGGACCAGTTGATATGAATTTCAGAGTAACCGCCAAATTTAACAAACTCACGCATGATTGGGTTTAAATTCTGACCGGGTTGACATTGTCCGCATATAGGGAGATGAGAATAGGACGCAGGATGCAACAAATGCCTACGTGGTTGTAGTGTTGCCTGATCTTTCCTGCCAAGGGCTCCATCACTAGGGCAAAAAGGATAGGGGAGAGGGGACATCCCTGACGGGTGCCACGGGATAGGGAAAAGAGGGCGAAGTGTGCCCGTTGATCAAAACTCTTGCCGTTGGTGAGGTATATAATTATCAGACCGAGGAAAAGAAGCCAATGGGAAGTCCCCTACATTGTAAGACAGTAAAGAGGTAATCCCACTCTACCGAGTCAAAAGCCTTGGAAGCGTCTAGAAAAACTGCCACCAGTGCCAATTTGGGATCAACGGTTTGTAAAATGAAGAATAAGGTTCTAAGGTTATGGGATGTCGCTTTCCAGGAATAAATACCGCCTGGTCGGGAAGGACTAGTTTATCTAGGAGGAGGCAGAGGCGATTCGCCAATAATTTAGCAAGAATTTTAGTGTCTGTGTTTATAAGGGAGAGGGGTCTGTAAGATTCACAACGGTTTGCAGGTTTGCCCGGCTTTAATAATGACGTGATAAGAGCCTCCCTCATTGAGAAAAACCTCTTTCAGTATTGGGAGTAGCTGATTAATTTAGGATTTATAAAAATCAATGGGTAGTCCATCAGATCCTGGAGTTTTGCCCGATTTCATCTGCATGATGGCTGCCCACAGCTCATCATCCTGAAATGGTGCAGGAAGGAATTTGCGGTATGTGTCACCTAGCCAGCCTAGAGTGATGTCTCCAGAAAAGGAAGTAAAATCTGAGGGGGGAGTTACGTTGTGATTTATACAGATTCGCAAAGAATGTGGTGAATGTTTTAAGTATATCTTGACTGTCCCTGTGTCGCATGCCCTCATCATCAACCACATCAAGCACATAGTTAGAAAAACAGGGTTGCTTAATAGCATTAGCTAAGCGGGTCCAGGCCTTTCACCCTCCCCATACGCGGGGCAGTGAAATACTTGCCCCGGAATTTCACTTCACGGTCTGCAGTAGTTGTATAGTCTGTAAGTTTTTCACGGAGCAAAGCCCGGTATGTACCAGAAGTATCATTCCACATGTCAGCCTCCAATCGTTTAATCTCAACCTCTAAACGCTGAAAATTTCTCCTGATGTCACATAGTACTCCAAAGCTCTTAGACATACCTATGCCCCGGACAGTGACCTTAAAGGCCTCCAACAGTGTGCCCATCTGATCAACCAAACCTTTATTTCTGACGAAGGAATCTGTGATCTCTTCCCCCAGTACAGTCTGAAAGACCGCGTCCAGTAGAGTCTCGGGCAATAGTCTCCAGCAACGGGGGGTGGCAACAGAATTGGGGGGAGCTATCTCAAGACACACAGGGGCATGGTCTGAGTACGTGCGGGCCAAATGAGCAACCAATCGGATCCAGGGGGTCGCTCCTCACGAACAAAGCCAGTAGTCAAGACAAGACCACTTAGCATGACCAGCAGTATAAAACGTGCCGTCTCTCTCATTAGGATGCATGTACCTCCATGTACCTACCAGTCCATGTACCTCGAGTATCCCTGAGAGAGCTTCGCAAGCTAGTGTAGTGGTGTGATGTGGTTGGGGGTTAGATTGGTCAGAAGTTGGATGTAGAGTGGTGTTGAAATCTCCCCCCTACAACACATGTGTGGAGCCTACTTTCAATATGCGTCCCCAAAGAGTGGTGAAATAGTTAGGATCGTCTTGATTAGAGCCATAGCTACAAGCCAAGGTAACCAATTGTGTATCCAATGTACCAAACATTATGCAGCTACGGGCAGAAGTGTCACTATATGTGCCTTCCAATATGAATGGTGTATTATTTTTAACTAAGATGAGCGTACCTCGTGAGTATGTCGAGTAGGAGGAGAATGCACGTACGAAGGCCCATCTACTGCCATAGCACGAAGTGCGGCGGGGATCCATGTGGGTCTCCTGAAGTAGGGCAATGTGTACATGATAACTATCTAAATATGGCAGGATTTGTCTCCTTTTACGAGGTTCTCGTAATCCCCTAATGCTTAGGTGATCAGATTGTGCTGTCATAAGAAATGGGGGAGATGTAACTGATGTGGATGTGTTTGTGTAGAGGTATTGCCACTATTCAGTCCACTAGGGCACTTAGCTGTCCAGGGCCAGTTGGCAGTAGCAGTGGGCCCTCCAACAGCATATTAACGATGGGACCACGGAAGCAGAAACAGAGTCCAACAGGAAGTCCACATCTCATGATGTCTTGTCATGGTCAACTTGAGCAATCAAAACAATGTAATTGTGGTGTAGTTTAGCTGCCAGGTGGCAAGGGATATCTAGAGTCCCGTTCTCGTCTCGGCAAACGTTTCAAAATCTTTTTCAGGAAGTCGTCCACTTGCTGCGGGTTTGTGCAGATGATGTGTTTGTCTTAATGTATAATCCGGACCTCCGCAGAGTATAGAAGAGCGTATTCTATGTTGGCCTTGCAGAGTTTTTGCTTTACAGGGAGAAATTTCCGACGGGCCTCCTGAACTGCAAGGGTAAAATCAGGATATAGGGAGAACAAATTGCCTTCAAATTGCAGCGGCCTGATTTCACAGGCTTTTTGTAGCACAATGTCCCGGTCCCTGTAATTACGAAGTCTGGCAATAATAGGTCTCGGGGGGCTCTTGGCGGGGGACGCAGCCCCAGGGAGCAGTGTGCACGCTCTACTACAAGATAAGGTGAAAAGGATGCTGTACCAAATGATCCTTTCAGGAGACGCGCAACGTATTCTTCCATACGGCCTGTGTTGGTACTTTCTGGTATGCCCACTAAGCGGATGATGTTGCGACGGCTTCGAGCTTCGATGTCCTCATTTTTAGCCGCTTTGACTTTTAATAGTTTGTCCATGTTTGTGACCTGATCTTGCAGCATGGTTTGAAGATTATTGACAAAGTCGAATAGTAAAACTATTGAGCTTTGCAAATGTTTTTTTTACCATGTTGTACAGTAGATCAATTGCTATGCTGCATGGTTGAAAGTAAAAATATTTAAGCGCTGGACACGCCGGCATTAATCGTGCCATATCGCTTTTTAAAAAATTTTCAGCAATTCTGCAAAGAAGCCACAGGTGATGTGATACATGTTGTGTTAGAGTGTGCTTCACTTGTTTTTTATTTCGTGATATATTTGAATGAAAAACACAATACAAAAGCACACTGGATGGTGTGTACACTGGAAACATATTGGACACAATGCTGATTATGTTGGACCCTTCTTGAAGTCATTAAAACTCCACTGGATTTGTTATCTGTTTTTTATTGCCCACTTACAAGCACCATTGGTGAGGCCTGCAAGGTGGGATGAGACAACTCCAAACTGCTGCAAGGAGACCTATAAAACTCTTACTGTAAACAAAACAACTCCAACAAATGGTAAATCGGGAGAAAAGGAAGAGAGCACTATTCTCTCTATGTCGGTAGCCATGCATTGCTTTTCTAAAGTTTAAAATGTTTTACATTCTGGTGCTTGATAATTATAAAACATGTAATGTGGGAACAAACAAAGGAGAAGCTTTGCAGCTGGAAAGACTGTGATTTTCATTGGTCCACTGTCTAGCAATGATGTGAGGAATATTTTAGAGGGACATTCAAGTCGTGAAAGGAGATAAATATCAATATTTTAAATACAGAAAGATGTATTTGGCATGGGTGCTAGTACAATGTCATGTTGTTTAGACCCGAAAACAGGGTTTGCAATTTTTTCCAAGCACTTACACTCAGACCTAAATGCTTTGTTTTCCTTAGTTTGATAAATTTCGATATAACAATCAGTGGGCGAGTTGTTTGGCATCTGTTGCACCATTCTCAAAGAGCTTTAAGTACCATGGAGCGATGGGGTCAGGGATTTTAGTTGGGAAGCAGCAGAAGATGGAAAGAGCTGGAAAACGTATGCACTCTGATGAAGTGCTTACCATAAAAGAACAAGCATTGGCAAAACCAACAGGTCTCGCCTTTGCGAGAGGTTCTATTTTTGTTCTCTCTATTCTACAGTGGTAGTGTGGATTGTAAGTGTAGGTTGTTTGTGTTTGAGTTAATAAAATAGTTTAAATGTTTTGCTGATTAAGGGATGCATGTTGGATGTTTTGCCCGCCTCTGTAGACATAGTGGCTTTGCAAATGTTTTTTGTCGATGTTAGCCAGCTGTAGCATTAATGCCCTGCACTACCTCAATGGCATTGGAAACCATTACTGCAGATTACATAAGCTCCCTTTGGCATGTGTTCAACAAATTATAGTACATGCTCTTGTTAAGCCATTTTAGCACAGCACAGAGAGACTTGGTTCTTATAGTAGAAGAGGTCTTATTTTAGCCTCCATTCAGTATAGAAGAATGTATAAGGTATTTATGTACACACCTAATTGAAAGGCAGCAGAACTCTGTATATAGTCAAGGCAGATATATTTGCATATGGCCATGTCTGAACTGGGGTGGTGTGGAGTGCAAAAAAACGATGGATTTAGGCCCAGATCTCTGTACTGGGGTGAATGTATGACAGTGTTCTGCATTCTGTCCATCAACTGTGATTTTTGCATTTGTCACCCCAAGTGGGATGGGTATGCTCAGAATTGAGTCCCATGCTCTCTTCACCACTGGATTCAAGCAAGCCGGGGTGAAGACTGCTGGAATGCCAGAAACCGGTCCTCGGAACCTTGTTTCCGGTCCAGGGAAGGCATGGCTTGGCAGTTCGGGCGGGACTGTTCCCGTGAGGCACAGGGTCAGACTGATTTGCATATGGCCATGTCTGAACTGGGGTGGTGTGGAGTGCAAAAAAACGATGGATTTAGGCCCAGATCTCTGTACTGGAGTGAATGTATGACATTGTTCTGCATTCTGTCCATCAACTGAGATTTTTGCATTTGTCACCCCGAGTGGGATGGGTATGCTCAGACGTGAGTCCCATGCTCTCCACACCACTGGATTCAAGCAAGCCAGGCTGAAGACGGCTGGAATGCCAGAAACCGGTCCTCGGAAGCTTGTTTCCGGTCCAGGGAAGGCATGGCTTGGCAGTTCGGGCTGGACTGTTCCCATGAGGCACAGGGTCAGGCTGATTTGCATATGGCCATGTCTGAACTGGGGTGATGTGGAGTGCAAAAAAACGATGGATTTAGGCCCAGATCTCTGTACTGGGGTGAATGTATGACATTGTTCTGCATTCTGTCCATCAACTGTGATTTTTGCATATAGTCAAGGCAGAGCCATCACAACATGTGAACGAAGTGGTAACTGGTTTTTGGAGAATTGCTGGTTCGATTTGACGTAAATGTGTGAATCAATGCCTGTAAATCAATCACCTCTTGCAAGATCGTCTCTGGGCAACCTATCAGCGAACATAAATCAAATGACTTAGCACGAAGAAGATGATGTAGACTGCTCATACAACTGCTTTCCTTGCTCCCAATTATCTGCATACGTATTTACAGATCCCCCGCCATATGCCCCTGTTCCCCCACTCCTTGAGAGAACAAATAGCGCCCCTAGTCACAGAACACACAAGTATTCTGCTGACAGGAGATTTCAACTATTGGGCTGGTGACCCCCAAGGAGGTCCACACTCAAGTGAATTGACCAAATTGCTTGAATTCCTGAATTTCACCCAACAGATTTAGTCCCCCACACACATTAAAGGTCATATTCTTGACCAATTATGGATCTCCAATCGGTCGGTCTCAGCTCTGTCCATACTGCCTTGTGTGTGGTCAGACCATTATCTAATAAAATTCATCATAAAACTGCCAAACTTTGGGGAAATTCCCCCCCTAAAAGGCGGCACTGCAAGAAAATGGAACACCATCAACAGTGATGAGTTCATCAACACACTAAGCAGCACCGCACCCTGCCCTAAACAAGACATCAATCGCCAGGAGGAATCCTTCTCAAACTGGCTCTTATCAGCCAGTAATGTTCATGCCCCACCCAAACAAATCAGTCTCACCAGCCGGCATGAGGCTCAGAGGTGGTTCTCACCCAAACTGAAGTCTCAAAAACGCTCCCTGCGCCAATCGGAGAGAAAATGGAGACAGAACTACTCATCGGAAGGGAAAGACAACTACGTCGAAGCCATGAAGGAATACAAGAAAGACATTATTTCAGCAAAGGCAACTTACTTTTCTTCACATATTCTAACTCTAATAATCAAGCCAAAGAAATCTTTTCTATTGTAGATGATCTGTCGAACCCAGAGAGTGTATTAAATAAACTGAAACCCTCTCAAGCCTTCTGCGACTCCCTGAACACCTACTTCATTGAACACCATCAAAGCCAGTATTCTCCCCACATCATTACTTAACACTGCCCCATTCACCTTCAGGAGCCCCCACACAACCGATTAATTTACCCCCATCAACACAGAGACTCTGTACCAATTATTGGACGAGGTCTGAAATGGCTCCCCTCAGGACCACTGCCCCCCTCCCGATCTGAGAACACCTGCATGGCCTTTCCAGACCCAGCTCTTGCCCTCCTCAACCATTCCTTGGCCCAAGGCTGCATACCCAATGCCTTTAAGGAAGCCATTGTAGTTCCCCTCCTCAAAAAACCAGGTGCAGACCTACAATCACCAGCCATCTACCGCCCCATCTCTCTGCTCCTCTACTTGGCCAAGCTACTGGAAGCTCATGTGGCCAGATGCCTTTCTAACTTCCTGGAACAGACAGGATTCCTCTACCCCAGTCAAGCCGGCTTTCGACCTGCACATTTCACAGAATCAGAGATCTTAGAGGTACTTGACTCCCTATGTGAGAAAGCAGATACAGGCACGCCACAGGCCCTGGTACTGCTTGACCTCTCGGCCTTTGATACGGTTGACCACGTAATTTTGGCCGAAAGGGTAGAAGAGGCAGGCATCAGGGGCCCAGCTCTCTGCTGGATCAAATCCTTTTTAAACAACCACTCTCAGGCAGTCCGCTCCGGCCCGTTCACTGCCCCCAAGCGAACAAAAACTTGTGGGTTTGTCCCTGCTCCCCCACTTGTTCAATATCTACCTCCATCCACTAATAAGCGCCCTCAAGGAGAGAAGAGACACTATTTTCAAATACGCCAATGGCCTCCAACTCCTGTTCCACATCGACAACTCCCCCCAGTCTATATCAGATTTCAAAGACACCATTACTTTAATTCGCCAATGGATGGATCATAATCATTTAAAACTAGCAAAACTGAACTAATACTGATAGGTGCGGCTCAAACTAACTGGGGCCCACACTACTGGCTACCAACCTTGGGCCCCCACCTTCTCCCGCCACCTCAGTAAAAATCTTGGGGTTACCATAAGCAATGACCTGTCCCTCAAAGAGCACATAAGCACTGTGGTCTCCACCTGCTTCCTGCAAATACGCCAAATAAGGAAAATAAGCAGGCTTCTATCCCAAACTGCACTAATCCAGGTCGTGATAGCCCTGGTTTTATCCCGGCTTGACTATGCAAACGCCACCTTCCTTGGACTCCCAATTGGACTAACTAAACAACTACAACTAGTTCAAAATCAAGCAGCAAGATTAATGTACCAAAAACCCAGATGGCAACATGCCTCCCCTCTCCTTAAAAAACTTCAATGGTTACCTATCCCTCAACGCTGTACCTTTAAAATTGCCTGCCTGGTGTATAAATCCCTAAATAACCGCAGCCCCAAATTTATTACTGACCGCATTTCTCGATACACACCCTCATGCAACCTCTGCTCAGCCCATCTTCACCTCCTCGCAGTACCCACCTTCAAACTGAAGCAGCAAGATGGGCTGCAGGTTTGCGACCCTTGCCCCCCGACTATAGAACTGAATCCCATTGGAAATCAGAATAAGCACAAATCTGATCAACATCAGAAAGTCTCTCAAAACATGGCTTTTCTCATGCGCCTATAATTATTCTGCTCGGTCTGGCAATCCCTCTGCCTCATCAGCACCAAGAAACCAACCGGTGAACGAGCGCTCTACAAAACCCTTCTAACATATCATAACATAACATAACGTTAACTTTTGGAACACGTGGTTTGCATTAAGACTGCACTAGCAGTTCATTTTGTAAAATACATAGCTGTAAAGTTTTGGGTTTCCATATATGGGTGCGATAATTATTGTTAATGTATTGTGCCTATGTGTGCTGATTGGCGATCTCATCTGCGCCTCTAGCTCTCCATTGGAAGCAGTTGTACTGAGGCGTCGCAAAGCTAAAGCAGGTCTCAAAGAGGTAGAGACTGAAAGGGCAGCCGATGATGGAGGGGGCAAGCAGTGATGAGGGAGGGGGTGGATGGAGGGAACAGGCCCTCTTGAAATACAGCAAATGTGGTGAGATAAGAACAAGAACTGAAACGGCTCTAGGAGCATCAACAGTACAAAGAAACAAAAGCAAAGTTTCCCAAAATACAGGCTGAAAGAAATCAAAAAAATAGTGAGTACACACAAACTGAAATAGACAAACTTGAATGATTCATTTTATAAAATACATAGATGTAAGATTTTGGGTGTGCTTATATGGTTACGATAATTAGTGTTATTGCATTGTGCCTCTGTGTGATGATTGGCGGTCTCATGTGTTTGTGTAGCTCTCCACTGTAAGCAATTGTAACAAGGGCCCCGGAGGCTAACACAGGCCTCAGAGGAGAGGCGATGGAAAGCGCAACCGATGACAGAGGGGGCAAGCAGTGATGAGAGAGGGAGTTGGTGGACAGAACAGGCGCCCTCGGAAAACAGCTAATGTGATGCGATAAGGACAAGAGTTACGGGGCTGTTTACAGAAACAGTGCTAGGAGCACCAACAATACAAGGATACAAAAGGAAACCTTCTCAAAACACATGCTGAAAGAAATTTAGAAAAAATAGTGCTCATACACATACTGAAATGAGCAAAAGTGAAAGGATACAAGTAATAGGCCAGTGCTCCATAGGAGGGAGCATGACACAAGAAGTAGGAGCAAAACATGCAGATTAAGCACATAAAAGCAAAACTCTAGGAAGGACACTCAATAAACTAATCAAAAGCAAATGGCCGGAATGTAAGCCCACAGTGTGGATATAGCATGTCTCAAAGAGCAGTGCATGCGCTGTCTAGGCGAGACCTAAAGAAGTAGTTCCATAAAAGTAAGCAGTGGAAAGTATTAATTGATTTGATTACATTTTTGGTTTTGTAGAGAGCTTAAATGCCATATGATGCCTTGGTGCTGCTTCTGTCTGTAAGGAAAGAACTGCTAATCTAATTCCTGAAAAGCAAAGTTTTAAGAGATTTCCTCAAGGACAAAAGGTTTGGGCTGTCCTTCAGATTCAAGGGGAGAGAGTTCCACAATTTAGCGATTCCTAACATAAAACTTCTACCGACATCAGCCTATCAAAAGAATAGTAAAAAAGGCTATGCTCCATGAGAGGGTCAAAGACATGCTAGACATCCTAAAGCAAATAAAACAGCACATAGAACATAAGCAAATGTGAATTACAAAACAAGAGGCCAACAGTAAGCAATGGGAGGAATACATTTCTAGGTCAGTTTTCGGCATGTGCCCAATATATCTTTGCAACCAGGTAGCTGTGCTGTCTTGTAGGCTTTGAGCTAAAAAGGAGTGCAGAGAGATCACTTCTCTCATGTGTGCCCTAATTCTTTTAATTACTCAGTTCAATTGTTGGTTCATCACTAAAAAGACCAATGGTGTGCTCTATTAAACAGAACGTTCATAACAACCTACCTCAAACAGCATGTCCTGCTTTACTGTCCACTCCATCCTCCAGATTTGTTTTCAGCATCAAAATTAATGGCCTTTATTCGGTCTTATTCTTACACTTCTATGTCCATTATTGTGACAATTGAAGGGATGTATCAAACAATTCCCATCGTCAAGCATGTCTAATCCTGAAAAAACAAGCAATATATATAATTTACCTTCTCTGCAGCTATGTTGTTTAGATTGTAAACAATTCTACCACTAGCAAATTTAGCAGCAGTGAATTTATACAGCAATCCATTCATTACAGATTGATCAAGAGGGGATAAATACTGATCACCACAGTATTCCCTAGTTCAAAATCATATAGAACCTGGGACAAGTAATCTTTGACAATTCATCTAATTTATTCTGATGTGCTTATCCTCTTATCAGTTGCAGAATTATATAAGGGATAACGTACCCCCTGGCCTACATTATAAGGCTATTGCAAGTAACGGAGGAGTTCCACACCATATAGAGGAACAAGGCCGAAGGCTAGGTTCCTTTATAAGGTTTGAAACTCTGAACAGATTTGAAATACCCTTATCATGTAAGCCAAGGGGTACTTTGTCCAATATAATACATGGTCACACTATCTCCTTACCCACAAACTACTGAAACCTTGGTGCATAGCTCTTTTGTATGAAACAGCGAGCATGTTTACAAACATGAAGAATAAAAATAAAACCTCTAGTGCAAAATTAAACACATCAAAACGTGTTAGTTATTTGTTACAAATATATATTCGAAAAGGTTCAATGGAAGTCAGTTATTTAAAAAACAATCTGCAATATCACGGAATGTGTAGAAACATGCAGAAAGATTCTAGCTTATCTCTAACTATCTAATGAGTGTAAAAAATATACTTGCTCTCTCTGCTTTTCACTGTAAGCTAAACAAAATAGAACAGAAGAAAGACACGCAACGTTCCATTGTTGTTGCTTTAAACAGCTACTTCAATTATGCGCCATGACTTGACCTGTCTTTCACCTTGGCTTCTGGCTCTGGCAGCAGGCATTGTGATGTCAGAACTCGACTGTACTAACTTATAGTAGTCGAGTTCTGAGTCTTTTCTTTATAATCCATTGACTTGGATAACAATAAACATCTGTTATTTAGCGCCAAGATACCCTTCTGGGTTAACGTGCGCTATGCAAATACACATATTACATTATAATCGGCGACTGAGTGCCGATTATAAAGAAATTAGAGGCTGGGGTATAAAATGGGATTACAGAATGCCATGTATTATATATGGGATAAAGTACCCCTGTAGTACATTATAAGGATATTGAAAGCCACCAATGAGTTTTGTGACCAAATAGAGGAGATAGGTCAAAGGTCAGGTTCCTGTACAAGGTCACAGAATTACAGGGTGAATTGCAATATCTTTAATATGTATAGCAGAGGGAATTTTGGCCCATATGTAGGAATTCGCTGAATTTCAGCGTTTGCGATCGCAATTTAGGCAGTATGCAATGTAGCACACAAAAACCCACTCGCAAAATAAGGAATCACAAAATTTGCGATTCCTTATTTTGCGAATGCATTTAAGCAATCCCAATTTGCGATTCCTTAAATGCAATGTAGGAAGCACCCAAGTTGTGCTTGCATTTTTCAAAGTGCCATGTGGCGCACATACACGCTCGCGACATGTGCACACATGCTTATTTCAGGGGTGCAACAGGGTGTCCTATTGACACCCTTGCAACCTTGAAATTGCATTCTAAATTTGAGATTCTCTAATTGGGAATCGCTAATTAAGAATGTCTTCCTATTCATTCCTATGGGCCTTCTAGCCCATAGGAATGAATAGGAAGGTATTCCTTATTTGGGAATCTCAATTTGCCATTTGCAAATAAGGAATATGTAAGATTCGCAAAATATTTTGCTAATCCCACCTACATTGCGTTTTGCGATTCTCTAATTGCGATTCCCCACTAATCGCAAATTGAGAATCGCAAAACGTGTTTTTCCTACATATGGCCCTTTATTTCTTATATTACATGGCCAGATCTTCACCATTCCGGCAAACCATTTAAATGCTTGGTGTCATGCTCTTTCATATGAAATACAGCGTTTGTTTGCAGACATGAAGAATAACGGCAAATTCAAATGTGAAATTAAACACATCGAAAAGAACTAATGATATGTTTATTGTAAGTAAGATTAAAAACGTGCTGGAGCTCAAAATGTGTTGAAAAATCAGTCACTATTTTCTTATAATGACCATTAGTGTGCGAAAAATAAACATGTGGCTGTAAATATTTCGTATCTGCTAATCACTGTTTTGTTTTAGAAAATCAGATCATAACAACGCAAAGCCAGATTTTGTTGCATTATTTAAACTGCCACTGTGTGCACCTGTGGCATGCATCGCACCTTGGTTGCTGACTCTTTCAGGAGGCATAATGACGTCCTATTCCTTTCCTAACCTTATTACTATGCTCGTGTTTTTGATTCCATTAAAAAGATCTTAATAGTCTTCTTCCATCCTGAAAACTTCATCAATTAACCCTAAACTGTTTTGCTCAAAGTCTACTAACGAAATGCATGCTAAGACCTTGCTATTTGATAGGATTTATATACACATTCTGCCATTTTGACAGCTTACAGGAGGGTTAGTGCAACTTTTTAATGGTACTTGTTCCATACAATAGGCAATAGTTCCTTCCAGAAATCTTTAAGCTCCTTCCAGTATAGATTTAATGCCAATTAGTTTATATTCAGCACTCAAATCCAATAACTGAGCTTCAAATAACTCTACAATGCCTCATCCAAAAACAGTGCATGGTCCACTATCCGCTCTCCTTAGAACGGCCCACAAACAAACTCAGAAGATAAAAATAAATAGCCCATGATCTGGGAAAAATACAGACTCCTTGCAATTTTTACATTTCCCCGCTATTTATATTAACAATACAATTTGCCGTTAAGACTTGTGCCTATTCTGGTAGGGGCAAGAATATTTAATGGCCAGGTGTTGACAATAGGTGAGCCTCCTGTAAAAGCAGAATATACGTACACATGCTTTTATCTAACTTTGGCTCTCCCTGACCTAAAGAATGACTGTTTACATTCCAGTAAGTTATCCAAAAAGAACATGTTTCTTACGTTTGATAATGCTCTATCTAGTGAATACTCTGTATAAACACAGATTCCTCACCTTTAGACTACCCCTAGTGGCTCTGTACCATCCCAGGAGTGATGGATGAAAGACGCATGTAAGTGGCAACTCTGCAACCTGAAGTTAGTTTCTTGTATCCTTCTTCTTCCAAGCCTTTAGACGCAGATTGTACAATGAACTTTTTAGATTTTAGCAAGGACACTCTACAAAAAGAGGCAGGAGGGTAGTGAGGAATATGCAGGAAGATAAAGTGTTAACCCGAAAAAGCATTACTGAAAAACTTTTTTCCACTAGATCATTCTAACAGCAGATTCCTCACCTTTACAATAGATACCATATGAGTACCCCACAATGGTGAAGGGTCTGGGCAGCAGATTCATACCAACACACCTTGTGTAAATGAACTGGTGAACTAACAGTTCTGCTGGGCATCAGTGGCAGTAGTGTTTTGTGAATGTATACTCCGACACCCACGCCACAGCTTAGCAGATGTCTAGAACATGGACCCCTTTCACCAAAGCAATTGTAGTGGCCTTGGCTCTGGTGGAATGTGCTCACAAGTTCTTCAAGGGTCTGTTTGTTGTTTGCATATCAGATTTTGATGCAGAAAACTATCCACCTTTACAGAACCCTCTCTTGTATTGCTTTGCCTTTCTTTTCACCAGAACACCACACAAAGAGCTGATAATGCACCTAATGATCCTTTGCGCGATTGATGTTAAAACTCAGCACCACCTGAGGGTTTACATGATGGAGCCTTTCTTCCTCTTTTAAGGCTAAGAATGGGGAAAACACTGACAGAGTGACTGATTGATGAACAAGGAAGAGAGTAATGACCTTTGGTAGGCAAGCTGCCTGGGTCCTCAGTAAAACTTTGTCCAGCAAGAAAGTTAAGTGCTGTACGGCACATTCACTAAAAGTACATACAGTGCTGATGCCATCACAATGTGAGAGATGGTTGTAAGTTTCAAAAGACATAAGGAATGGCTGTACAGAGGCTTGAGGGTCAAGCGTATGCGAAATGTTATGACCAAGTTCAGATCCCATTGAGCTGTAATAAGTGGTTGGGGGAAACGTGAAAATTGCATCACAACTGGTGACTTAAACAAAAATTGTTGGTCAGGTAAACATCAGAAAAGGAGGAAGACAAAAAACCTTTCACTGTGCCCTTAGCAATGAAATAAGAGCACATCAGAAAGTTTGACGTGTAAATAGGCCTGCAAAAAATAGAGTTGATGGACAAAATGCAGAACAATGTCTTACATTCACCGCAGTACAAAGATCTGGGCCTAAATCCATCGTTATTTTGCTCACCAAGCCACCCCAGTTTAGACATGGCCATATGCAAATCAGCCTTGACCCTGTGCCTCATGGGAACAGTCGAGTCCGAACTACCAAGCCTTGTCTTTCCTAGACCGGAATCAAGCATCCAAGGACCGGTTTCTGGCTATCAGCCTTCTTCAGCCTGGATAGCTTGACTCCAGTGATGTGGAGAGCCTGGGACTCACGTCTGAGCATACCCAGCCCACTCGGGGTGAAAATTGCAAAAAACACAGTTGATGGACAGAATGCCGAACAATGTCTTACATTCACCCCAGTACAAAGATCTGGGCCTAAATCCATCGTTTTTGTGCACTCCACACCACCCTAGGTCAGACAATGGCTATATGCAAATCAGCCTTGACCCTGTGCCTCATGGGAACAGTCCAGCCCGAACTACCAAGCCATGTCTTTTCTGGACCGGAATGAAGCATCCAAGGACCGGTTTCTGGCTATCAGCCTTCTTCAGCCTGGATAGCTTGACTCCAGTGATGTGGAGAGCCTGGGACTCACATCTGAGCATACCCAGCCCACTCGGGGTGAAAATTGCAAAAAACAAAGTTGATGGACAGAATGCAGAACAATGTCTTACATTCACCCCAGTACAAAGATCTGGGCCTAAATCCATCGTTTTTTCGCACTCCACACCACCCTAGGTCAGACAATGGCTATATGCAAATCAGCCTTGACCCTGTGCCTCATGGGAACAGTCCAGCCCGAACTACCAAGCCATGTCTTTCCTAGACCGGAATGTCTGAACTGGGGTGGCAGAGTGGGCTAAAGAACGGTGATGAATTAAACCAAGATCTTTTGACTGGGTGTGAGTGTTTGATTGATTCAGATGCTCCGTCCATCTCCACCCCATTTTGTACCGCTTTTGGCCGCCATAAGTGTGGCAGGGTATGCTCAGACGTGAGTCCCTTGCTCACTTTGCCACTGGATCCAAGCAAGCCGGGCTGAAGACGGCTGGAATGCCAGAAACCGGTCCTCGGAAGCTTGTTTCCGATCCAGAGAAGACATGGCTTGGCAGTTCGGGCTGGACTGTTCCCATGAGGCACAGGGTCAGACTGATTTGCATATAGCCATGTCTGAACTGGGGTGGCAGAGTGGGCTAAAGAACGGTGATGGATTAAACCCAGATCTTTTTACTGGGTGTGAGTGTTTGATTGATTCAGATGCTTTGTCCATCACCACCCCCTTTTTTACCGTGTAAATAGGCCTGGCCGTAGTTTACAGAGTTTTGCTATGTGGAACTCCGTGAAGATACAAAAAAATCTGCGAAATTCTGCGGTAGCAGAGTGCAGTGCAAACTGCAGTTTGTGCTGGCATTCCTGCCGCTCGGTCAGAAATTCTACCCGAGCGGCAGCTCGGGCTCGCGAGCTTACCGTTCGCGAGCGGGGAAAAAAATCTGCTGCACATCGCCAAGCGGAGTTTTCTGCCCTCCACAAGCTCTGCGGAGTGCAGAAAACACAGCAAATTCCACAAACGGAGCTAAGTTCACCGCCCAGGCTTACTTGTAAAGTCAGTGTTTCAGGCACCATTCCAGGTACCACATCTGTTCCAGTTCTCAGAATAGAATAACTTCATGGAAGGGTGTCTGGCAGCAAAGATTACATCAACTACCTTTTCGGCAATCCAAACACATTTAGCTGCTGCTCCTCAATCTCCATGTATGGAGGTGTAGGTTGTGCAGACTCAGATGCAGGACCTTGACCCATTGCTGGGAAAGGAGGTCCTCTCGAAGTAGAAGCCTGATCCGAGGTACTCTGAGTACTATACTCTCCTGGCTCAGTCTGGGGTGATAAAAAATTACTTCAGCTCGGTCTTTCTTAATCTTACTCAGAACTGGAGGCAGGAGAGGTAGTGGTGGAAATGTATACAGGAGTCCTTCCGTCCATTTCTGGATGAATGTGTCTGTTAATGAGTGCCTTGGTGGACAGTACAGCATGCAGATTAGGGCTCAGAGTCATGCATTAAGTGTGCCTTCTTGCACCCCTATGCGAAAGGGAAAGTGCAGGTTCGTAGCTGACATATGAGGTGCAGCCAGCACAGCTTGAACCTTGATGTTTTCCGTGGGTACATTATTCCCTAGCATGCTTTGAAAATGTTTTGCCAGCGTCAGAAGACCAGCAAAGTTGGAACAGACATCTGGGTTTGCATCACAGGATGCAGAATGAAAGGTCCTCATTTCATCACACCACAGGGATGGTGGGTGCTTATATGCACCTTTGCTCTGTCTCTTCCACGTAGGTTTGGAGTTATGTTATGTTATGTTAGTTTATTTCTTCTATAGCGCACGGCTACTCCAGGGAGCATCCCGGCGCTTTGACGAAGAATATCGGCAAGTCAGACAATAACATAACAACTAAAATGCAGGCAGATAAGAAGGGAAAGAAATTATTTAGTAAAACGCCACGTTTTCAGATCTTTTCTAAAAGCAAGGAGACTGGGAGCCTGTCTGAGGAAGAGTGGTAGTTCATTCCAAGCCTTTGGGGCTAAATAGCGGAATGATCGACCTCCCAACCTTGCCCGCCTGATAGTCGGGACTGTCATCTTGGATAAATAAGATGATCTCAGAGGCCTGCTAGGTACATAACGGGAAAGACGTTTCCTGATGTACTTAGGGCCAGTGCCTTGTTGAGCTTTGAAGGCAAAAGTCAGACTTTTGAAAAGAATTCTCTTAGCAATTGGTAACCAGTGTAAGGTGTTCAGTAAGACAGTGGCACCTGCTCTTCTCGGGAGCCCGTAGATAGCACGGGCTGCCGAGTTCTGGACTACTTGCAAACGGGTCAAAAGATGTTTAGGTAGACCCAGAAAGAGGACGCTTGCATAGTCCAGTCGAGATCCGATCAAAGCCTGGACAATTATTTTCCTGTGCTGAAAAGACACTAAAGGAAGAAACTTCCTCAGCATCCGTAAAATGCCGAAGCATTTACCTGAAAGGCTCAAAATATGAGGCCCAAAGGACAGTTCACTGTCCACAATCACTCCCAAGTTTTTGGCTTTGAGAGACACATTGTCTGGGGGGAACATATCTTGGGGCCACCAAGCTTTCCAGTCTGGTTCACAGGGACATCCAAAAAAAAGAAGTTCAGATTTATCAGAATTACACTTTAAGCCATTGCATCTGAACCACTCAAAAACCGCATCAAGGCACTCCTTGATCCGTGTGCCGTCGAATGACCCGCCCCTGTCACAGGTGAATAGGAGCTGGGTGTCATCGGCGTAGGATACGATCTGGGCGCCAAAGGACTCCGCGACTGCCGCCAGAGGGGCCAAAAAGATGTTAAACAGCATGGGGCTGAGAATGGAACCTTGCGGAACCCCCACCTCTAGCCGAGCCATATCAGCGGAGAAAGGGGGCGCCCAGATCGTTTGTCGGCGATCGGCCAGAAATGATTTTAGCCAGTTCCATACCGTTCCCCGGAGACCGCTCTCCCAGAGTCTTGCAAGGAGGCGATTGTGAGGAACGGTATCGAAAGCCGCCGACAAGTCCAGCATTACCAACATGGCTCTTCCCCCAGAGTCGAGTCGAGTTGCCATGAAGCTTCTCTAGCACCTGGGGATATAGCCTAAATGTAAAGAATCTGTAGTTAGAAGCAATGTTCCCTCTAATAATCTATCTTGGTGTGTGGCAGGACAGAGCCTAAGTGCATTCTTTTCAGAGCTATGTGCGAAAATTTAACTCAACAGGAAACACAATTCGGTTGATTGGTGGCAACCTCAGTTTCATTTTTTAAAGAAATGGTCTGAAAGGCAAATATTTACCTATAATTTGTCTTGCTATAAGCCACAGGCTTTATATAAAAAAAGTCTAGATCAGGTGGAAGAGTTTCTGAAAATATTCCAGTATTTCATGATCTGCCAGTACACCCAGAAGTATTATTGTTCTGAGACATAAAATTCCTTTATGTACATTGTTATTTATTTGTAGAGTCAAACTCACAAAACCGGTCGTGGGTGGCTTGTTGTACGGTTCAGAGAGGACCAGACTTGGCAGTTCAGGCTGGACTGTTAGTATTGGAGCAGGATCAAGACTGATTTGCATATGGATGGGTTTAGGAATGATGGGCAAAATAGTGATGGGTTAGAATGCTACTGCGAGCGATTGCCAGTGGTTTGCCGTATTGCAACCAACCTCCCGTCACCTTTTGAATGTTTGATGTTATGCCCTAAGTGGTCACGGGTATGCCCAGACGTGGGTCCCTTGCTCACTGTGCCACTGGAATCAAGCTACACCAGACTGAAGAGCACCATTCAGGAGAAACCAGTCTTGGGTTGCTTGTGTTCCGCTTCAGAGAGGACCTGGCTGGGCAGTTTGTGCTGGACTTTTTCTATTGGAATAGGGTCAAGACTGATTAGCATATGGCTGGGGCTATTCTGAAGTGGAATGGTGGGCAAAAAGAATGATGGGTTGGAATGCTACCCAAGTGATTGCCAGTGGTTATACTTATTGCAAGCATCTTCCCATTGGCTTTTGTGTGCTTTATTTATTTGTAGCGTGGCAGATGCTGTTCAGGTGCATGGTAGAAGTTAATAGTAGCACAGGATTACGGTAATCACTCTAGTCTGGGAAATGAAACCATGTCTTATAGCAAGAGAAATCACATTCGATCGCATATGCTGTGACATGAATTATAATGGCTATCTTATGTAGTATGACAGAAAAAGTCCATCAGAATTCATGTGGGAGGAGGATACATTCATTAGTATTACCATGCCACAGACTAAGTTAATCAGAATTTCTTCACACTTTCAAGTTATTGTGTCCCAAGAACAGTGCAGAGAGACAATCTGTCTGCAGAATTATGCTGATGATGTCACATATTACATCATTCATGACATGGCCAGTGACATCACTGATGACATCTCAAATGACATCACTGATGACATCATCCAGTGAATGTGGTTTGCTTCGTTATTTAAATATGTATTATATATATATAGCAATTTGCATTGAAGAATGAGTGGATATATAAATATAAATATCTGGATGGAGGATTTAGTAGCAGTGTGATTGACTGTTTACTTGACTAATTTAAAGTGTCTCACTAAATATATTGGATAGTGACTAAACTATGTGAACACCTGTATCACTTTGTCAGTTCTTGTGTAGACTGCTTCTCCAGTTGGTTACTAGCTATTTGAAAGTCTATATTAGGTATTGTTAAGTTAACTGAGTATTTGTATGGGAGAGTGAATGTGTGTGTGGTTCGGTGGGGGGTGTGTGACTGCTCAAAGATGTGTGAATAGTTGAATCAGTAGGTATATGAAGTTAAAACTGCATGTTATAACAGTTGTTTGGGTGAGGTGATGAGCAAATATCCCTCTCAATGGTACATGTCCAACAAAGAAGAAAAATAAAAGGCAGTGTATGTGTCAGTTGTTGTTTATAAATAAGTATACATAAGACTCAGTGATTGTATGCGTGACTGTATGGATAACTGTATACTTGTAAGAGTGATTTTATAACACACTAAGTATAAGTTATTATCTATATAAATAGATAAAGTGGTGTTTGTATAAGTGTATAGCTAAGTAAATGTAAGTATGAGTATGATCCATTGTTTGCATAGGTGAATAGGATAACTTCATAAGTGAATGGAAAGGGGAGACCACTCGGTCACCCCGAATGTATGGTCGGGTGCCTTGATCCCCCGGGAAACCATTGCGGGCGGGGGGCGTGTCCCAGCCGGTATGCCCAAAGCGGCGTGGCCGGAGCACGCTCCTCCCGCCCAAAAGGGGTTGTCCCAAACAACCGCCCGGAAGTCCGTGTACCGATGGGCGTGCTGGGGGCGCGGCCCCGCCCTCCCGCAGCTGGATAAAAGGCGCGGGAATCCAAGGAAGCATCCTCTTGTTCCTGCGCTCTGAAGGCTGTACCACTTGTCGATCGTGAGCCCTCAAGGGAACAAGCTGCAGTTTTTGAGAACTTGTAATCTTTGTTTTTCTCTTTCAGTCATAAAGGCGTAGCTGGAACCGAGTCGCTTCCGCAGGACAGGTCGAGCTAACTAAACGCGGACATGCCTGGCAAGATGCCCGGAAAGAGCTCCGAGATGGAAAGAATGCTGCGTACATTGGTGAACCAGGTTGCGGCGATGGACCGAAAGTTCGGTAAAGTAGACCGGCTGGATCGCGGCTTAGCGGCCCTCAGGAAACAGGTGGAGGCCCAAACTGCCCCCTCAGGAAGGCCTAAGAGGGTCATAGGGCCGGCTTTGCCGAACGTTACCCCAGGGGATAAGGGGAAAAAGAGGAGGGTGAAAGCGGGTCCTAGCGAGGCCCCAGTCCCGGTGGAGACACCACCAATCCCAGTAGCGCCAGCGGCCAGCCTGGTACCCGTACCGGATGGGGGGGTTGCCTATCCCCGTGGTTATCACACCGCTGGAGAACGACCAGATGCCCCCGGAATTAGCGCTTCAGTTAGCGGCAGTGTTACCATGGTTGAAAAGGGAGCGGGGGGATCTGCGGCTGCGGGAGACCCGGCCGAAGAGGCCAGACTAATTATCGAGCAGTTACGGCAGACAAGGGATGCTGGGACAGCGAATGTGCCTTCTATTTCCCCACAGGTGGCAAAGGTGGTCCCGGCAGACAACCAAGATAAAACAAAGGACGCGGCTGGAAGTGCGGCGGAAGCCGGTAAGAGATCGTTACCGATGGTGGGGGAGGGCGCGGTACCCTCAAGGCGGGAAAGCTTGGCTCAACATGTTCCCATGGTTACGAAAGAGATGGTGTGGGCAAACAAGTATATTAACATGTTTTCACTGTTGACTGATCATCGAGAGTTAGAGTATGCAAAGACCCAGAAGGATTTATGGCACCCCAGTGTATGGCGAGCCAAGATGGCGGAATTCAGGGTCGAGGAGACAATGAAGAACTGGATCAGGGCCTTTTCTATCTTTGTGGCGATTATCGCAGAACGTACACCAGAAGTGTTGAGTGACTTGGCTTGTTATCAGAACAGGATCACGAACTTCCACGAGAAGTATGGAGGTGATGAATGGAAAGGCTATGATATGGCTTTTAGAAAAGCGAAAGAGTTTAACGAGGCTTTGACATGGGATTGTCTGGATACGGTAGCATGGCATGCGCAGCTCTTGCCAGGATCAGCAAGTAGTTCGGGGTCAAGCACGAATGGCTCCAGGGCATTCTCACAAAGGCAGTCACAGCCCTTTCGTCCGAGCTACGGGGGGGAGTCCCAGCCTAGATCGGGCGGGAACGGAAGTAAGCGAGGGGTGTGTTGGAGTTTCAATAAGGGAACTTGTAACAGGCCGCAAGGAACGTGTAGGTTCCGGCACGCGTGCTCTGGCTGTGGTAACTCCTCACACCCGGAAACCAGTTGCCGATCCAAGGCCAATGGCACAGGAGGGAAAGGGGGTCCCAAGCAGGATTGATACGGTGCCCCGGAAGCGAACATCTTCGCCCGTAGCCGGGACTCTGCGAGATGGCTTTTCATATGGCTTCAGGATCCCGGCGGGCAATTTTCGTGGGAACACTTCCTGTAAGAAACAATTGTCCATTCAACACAACCCAGGAGTTGCCGCCAAAAAGATCGCAAAAGAGGTTAGCTTGGGGCGGGTGGCAGGACCGTTTGGTGACCCACCAACGGCTGATTTTGTGTGCTCCCCATTAGGGGTGGTGCCGAAAAAGGACCCGGGGGAGTACAGGCTCATTCACAATTTGTCGGCCCCGAAGGGGGCTTCTGTAAACGAGGCGATTGACCCTGAGGTCTGCTCTGTAAAGTATGCTTCGTTCGATGACGCAGTGGTGCTGTTGAATCGCCTGGGCCCCGGCGCATTGTTAGCTAAATCAGACATTGAATCTGCATTCAGGTTGCTTCCAGTACATCCTCAAGATCAGCGCCTGCTGGGTTTTATGTTTCAGGGGAAATACTACATGGATATGTGCATGCCAATGGGTTGTTCAATTTTGTGTGCCTATTTTGAAATTTTTCGCTCGTTTCTGGAGTGGGTGTTCACAAAGGCCACAGGGCACAAACATGTGATGCATTATCTTGATGATTTTCTCTTTCTTGGCCCAGCGGGCACTCGGGACTGTGCGCGGGCATTGCAGGACTCATGCGGGGTTTCGAGATTCCATTGGCGCCAGGTAAGACAGTGGGGCCGACTACCTCCCTGGAGTTTCTAGGCATAGAACTAGACTCTGCGGAGGGGTGCTTCCGTTTGCCGACGGAGAAGATTGCCAAGTTTAGGGATCCCCTGTTACAGTGTCTCCGGACTGAGAAGGTGACCCTACACCAGTTACAACAGACAGTGGGTCAGCTTAATTTTGCATTAAGAGTGATACCGATGGCTCACCCTTTCTCTCGATCCATTGCCCAGTACATGGTAGGCCTTAGGGAAGGACACCACCGCACGAGACTGTCGGCCGAGGTTCGCCAGGACATGCTCATTTGGCTGGCATTCCTGGCGGACTTCAACAGCCGAGTGGTCTGGAGCAAACCCCCAGCCTTGTCGGCGGAACTCGGCTTATGGACCGACTCGGCGGGCAGCGTGGGGTTTGGTGCGATCCTCGGAAACCGCTGGTTGGCACTAAGATAGCCGGCGTGGTGGCAAACAAACGGCCTGACGAGTAACATTGGTTTCCTAGAACTATTCCCCATCTGGGTGGCTCTGTTGGCATGGCCGGAGGAGTTTAGAGACCGCTCGGTGGTATTCTGGTCCGATAACATGACTGTGGTTGAGTGCATTAACCAGCAGGCAGCGCGCTGCAAATGGATCTTACGATTGTTGAAAGAGATTGTATTGCGATGCATGAGATTAAATGTACAGTTCAGGGCAAAACATGTGCCGGGTGTACTGAATAATGCAGCTGACGCGCTCTCTCATTTCAAAATGCAGACTTTCAGGGATTGTTTGCCCTCAGCGGAGCTAGTGGCGGCACCATTTCCCGAAGCACTATGGCAAATCGGTGCCCGGGACTACAAAACCTCGTGGCAGCCAGTTTAGCGCCCAGGACAAGGAAAGCTTATGAAGGGGCGTTCCGCTCATACTGCGCCTTTCTGGGGCCGGCAGGGGAGCATAGATGGGGCAGGAGGAGTCCTTGGTCCAATTTTTAGTGGCACTTCATAAGGAAGGCCGGTCGGCGGCAACTGCCAATCGGTATAAGGCCGCCATATCATTTATGGCACAGCTCCATAAGATGAGGGACCCGACGGACTCCTTTCTAGTCAGGAAGGCTCTCCGCGGCTGGCGGCGCCTAGAGGGTTGCAGAAGGGATAACAGGCACCCGATTGGTTTTGATAAGTTGACCACTTTACTGGCGAAAAGGGACGAGACATGCTCCTCGCCTAACGAGGCAATATTATTCCGAGCAGCGTTCTCATTGGCGTTCTATGGGGCCCTGCGGGTGAGTGAACTAGTGGCAGCAAATAAGAAAGATGTGGAAGGAGGTCTGCGCAGGGATCACATCCAAGTAAGGGGGGATTCTCTGCTGATCTCGATAGCCAGGTCAAAAACGGACCAGGAGGCCCTGGGGAATAGTGTGGTGTTGCAGCGCGCTCCAGGGAGTCCCGGTTGTCCAGTGAGGCATGTGGAGGCCTAACTAAAACAAAGGTTGACAACAGGGGGGGGGGCCTGCTTCGACATAGGGACGGCACCCCATTGACAAGATTTCAATTTCAGAGGGTAATGGCGATTACGATTGCAGCAGCGGGCTTGAACCCGGGTGATTTTGGGACCCATTCATTTAGAATAGGGGCCGCTACAGAAGCTACGGCTCGGGGTCTGCAGGCAGACGAGGTGAAACAGTTAGGCCGTTGGCCCTCGAATTGTTTCAAGAGGTATGTGCGACTGCACATGTTGTAAAAGACTGATGAAATGCACTCACGCTCGTTGTCTTTTGTTTGGATTACAGTTTCACAGGCCTGTGACGCAGGGCGGAAATTGGGATCGGCCCAGGATCAGCTAACCACCGAAACAGGATTACAGAATGGAGATCGAGGGGTCTGGGTCGTGGGCCACTCATACGTGAGGCGTGCCGGGGACATATTCAAAGCAGGTGATGCGATCCACACATCTGAGGAATATGGGTTCAGAGTGACCTTCCATGGGAAGGGCGGCCTCTGTATTGACCGATTGCAAAGTTTTGTGGAGGAACTATTAGGGCGGCACAGGTCACCGCCATCTGTAGTCATAGTGCACATAGGGGGCAATGACTTGGTGAGACTGGGAAGACGAGCTTTAGTTGAGCACATACTGTCCGTAGTTAGCTGGTTAGCCAAAAGGCTCCCGGGATGTACGATTGCCTGGTCCCACATGATTCCCAGGAGGATATGGCGGGGAGGTTTGTCTACGACAGCGTTGAACCACTCGGTAAAGAGGGCCAACAATAAAATGGAGAAATTGTTTCGCTCTGCTCATCTCCAAAGCATTTCTCATGGGTGCATCTGGGGCGATCACTGTTATTCTAATGATGGGGTACACCTGTCCAGGGTGGGTAATGACTTACTGATAGGAGACATATTAGCTTGGCTAGTGGGCTTGAGGAGACATGACCTATAGGAGGTGTGGGGGGGCCAGATAGTCGGTCAACTATCTGGCCTGTGGCGGTAAGGTCATGATCGGTGAGCAGTGATTTCAAGGTCCCTAGGGGGGGCGCCACCCATTATGGATGGGAGCGCCCGGGGGGAGGCGGCCATGGGCCCCTCCCACGGGGGGCGGCACCCACTGCGGATGGGTCGCCCAGGGGGAGATGGCCATAGGCCCCTCCCAGGGGGAGACGGCTATATGCCCCGTCCCAGAATTTCCCGGGGGCCGGATATCCGCTCCGGCGGAAGAGAGTGCGGGGAAAGGGGGGGAATCCACGCTGTCCTTCTTACGGATACCTTGCAGACGAACTCGGACGACCTTAAGATGGCGTCGAGTGAAAGGGGGCCCCCACGACAAGGGAAGTTACAGTTGGCTACGAGGGTAAAGTCCTCTGCGCATGTGCCACTCACACGTGAGGGCGGGAAGTTGGTGATAGGGATCTGACACCGGTTAAGACCTTGCCGTTGGCCCTTAATGTTAGGTTGTACAAATTCAAATGTAATGCGTTTGTCAGGATGTTAGACTCGGCTAGGAAACCTTTGTATTAGAGATTTGTTAAGGTTAGCCTGAATACCTGTCTTCATCAAAATGTAATTGAAGTTGAATTTGTACATGATACATGAAACGTTTTAATTTAAAGTTTTAAATTTTGTTTCATATTTTAATAAATACGGCCGGGGGGGTCGTGAGACCCCCCCGCCTTCCAAAAGTTCAAATCTGTGTCTGTCTCCTCCCATGGGGAATTGGTGTTGGGAGGGGTGGCGGGCATCCCGACCCATATAGGATGTGTGCTGGTGTGTAATGTCGATATAGGTGTATAAGTATATTTGATAGTGTTCTATTGATCATTGACTGCATGTATGAGTGAATCTGTAGATAAGTGATTAGATGTGTGTATAGATCTAGGAATCACTAAGTGGGTTTTTAGAAACTTGTATTGGTGTGTCAATGGATTCAAATATGGTACTCTGTATTTTCCAGTTAGTGATGAAAGGTTATACTAGTGTATGATGAGGTGTATCTGATTGTCATGTGGATGATGTCATCAGTGATGTCATTTGAGATATCATCAGTGATGCCACCGACCATGTCATGAATGATGTAATATGTGACATCATCAGCAGTGGATTGCGGGCGCGCGAGATATAGTTAGTACAACTGACTAAGAGTTCGATTAGGATGGCGGCCGCCACAAGGGCAGAGGTACCGTGCGCCGAATTAGGATGCACCCGCCACAGTGGCGGGTGCATCACGCATTTTTAACATTGCGGCCGACGGTGCTGAAAGCACCGTCCGCCGCAATGTCAAAAATGCATGTTGTGCGTTTCACAGCACAACATGACAGGCACCGCGCGGTGCCTGCCATGTTGTACTGTGAAACTTATGGTACCCCCCATGTGCACCCCTACCCCCCTTCACCCTGGGGGCCCGCAACGCAAGGACCGTATGCCTTTTCGTGGCGGCATTTCCCTCAGACCATCCTAATATGGCTGGCGGTGTCTGATAGACACCGCCACCATATTAGACCTTTTCCGCAGCGTAAAAGCGGCGGACTGTCTTCCCGTCCGCCACGGTCCCGTCCACCGTTTTAATATGGCGGGGGGAAATAGCTGACGGACGGGCAAGGATGGGGGATGGATCGCATGGCAGTGGAGATCCGTCCGCCATCCTAATCGGCCCCTATATCGGAGGAATTTCAATGGTTTTGTACAAGTGAAATGTCCAGCTAACTACAACCCCTAAAACATATTTTTTTTTCAGTGAATTTCTAAGGTTTTTTAAATGCTAATTCTGAACTATATCAGGCCTGAAACCTATGTTTTTTTCAGTGAATTTCAAAGGTTTTTTAAATGCTAATTCCTAACTATATCAGGCCTGAAACCTATGATTTTTTCAGTGAATATCGAAGGTTTTGTAAATGACAATTTGTAAATGTATTAATTGGTATTTTATTTTTTGATACTGATTTACTAAATATTTTAAACTATTTATTTTTAGATATTTTATTTTTAAAATCACATTATAATTACATTATACATTATATTACAAAATATACTTTCTCAAAATGAATTACTTTAGTTTAAATACTTTGCAAATAGGCAATAGACTTTTGAGTACAGTAGTTACAGTTGTTGAAATGGGCAAAACACAATTTCAAACACAATGCAACATTAACCTCAATGTGAATTTCTAGTTAAACGCAATTAGTTACTTTATGGATTACTTTTCTAACCACAAGACTGGATCCTAGATTCAGTCCTTGGACAACTCCTGTAAACAGTTGAGTAAAAGTGTTTTAGTTACAGTAGTGATTTTTAGGAAATACTATTGTATTTTAAAAGTTGACACTTAGACATTTTTTCACATAGAATCACCAATGTTATCCTATAGCAGGAAATTCCTTTAGCAGGTAAGTAATGCTATCGTCACTTTTTCTTACTCAGTGGTGGATCCTGGACCCAGCACTTGTGCATCTCCTGTAAACAGTTGAAAGAATGCGTTTAAGTCATACAGGCGATTATTTAGGAATATTTTTAGTATGTGAAAATAGACACTTAAAAACTTTTCTTGTGAAAACCAGACAATGGATTCTTATGGAAGGAAATACAAGTTACTGGTAAGTATGGTTAGAATTACTTTTCAGGGTCAGTGCTGGGCTAAAAGATGCAGCACTGGGTTCTCTCCTGATAACAGGTGAGTAAATCGGAATTCGTAGTTCGGATGATTTTAAGTGAATATTTTAAAGTTCCAAAACTCTACACTTAGAAGAATTTCCAAGTGAAACCAGTCAATGTTAGCCTATGGAAGGAAATTAAAGTTACTGGTAAGTATGGTTAGAATTACTTTTCATGATTAGTACTGGGCTTAAAGATGCAGTCCTGAGGTCTCTCCTGAAAAGAGGTGAGTAAATAGGAATTCGTAGTTTGCTGATTTTATAGAAATATTTTAATGTTTCAAAACTCCACACTTAGAAGAATTTCCAAGTGAAACCAGTCAATGTTACCCTATGGAAGGAAATTCACTTACCAAGTAAGTAGTGTGATCGTCACCTTTTCTTACTCAGTGGTGGATCCTGGATCTAGCACTGCTGCATCTCCTGTAAACAGTTGAAAGAATGCGTTTAAGTAATATAGGCAATATTCTACCGAGACACAAGATGGCTGCCAACACTTCCTGGTTTGGAGTGTTAACACACAGTTGACAGCCAATTAGCATGCAGCTCGTGCTCGTAAGGGTACGCGTACCCTACTTCATCCATAGATATATCTATGATTTTACTTTTGATTTTCTCAGGAACTACTGCACAAATTTACACCATTTAACAAAAAGCGTGATCTGTGAACCAAACTCTACCTTTTTGACAAATTTGGTGTAATTCCGTTCAGCAGTTCAGGCTGTAGCCGTGTCTAAAGGTCCCTGTGGAAAATTGAATGGAGAAAACGCGTTTTGGGACCCCCCTTTTTTCTCGGCCCCCGCTTGACGATTTACCCCGAAACTTTCAGGATAGGAGCGGAGCGCCCCATCTTCTAGGAGAATTTCACAAAGATTAGTAGACAGGCGCCAAAGTTATTTCAAATAGAATGTTGCGGATTTCCTACGGAAACTAGGTCCTAACTATATCTATATTTATTCATATAATACATATTTAAATTGGAAAGAAAAATACATTCACTGGAAGATGTCATCAGTGATGTCATTTGAGATGTCATCAGTGATGTCACTGACCATGTCATGAATGCTGTAATATGTGACGTCCTCAGCAGTGCATTGCGGGGGCGTGAGTTAGCTCAACTAACTCTAACGGCAGAATTTCTATGGTTTTGTATGAGTGAAATGTCCATCTAACTATAACGTCCCTAAAATCTATGTTTTTTTCAGTGAATTTCAAAGGTTTTTTAAATGCTAATTTGTAACTAGAAACGTCCCTGAAACCTATGTTTTTTACAGTGAATTTCAAAGGTTTTTAAATGCTAATTTCTAATTATAATCTTCTTTAAACCTGTAGTTTTTTCAGTGATTTCAAATTATCACTTCATTATGAACCTAGTGAAAACAGCCGATATCCCCAGTTTTCCAGTAATAGCTTCCCCCCCCCAAAAAAAATTGTCACAAATGAGAATGACAACTAACGGTAATACACACTGAGTGCCAAAGGTACTACTAATTCAGTGCACTGTAAGTTATCGCCACATGGCATTATTGAGGCAGAATTCAATAGACAAAAAGACATTGATCCGAGTGCGGCTCCCCAGACCACGCATCATCGCAGGGTACGTACACGCTGAGCGCCTGAGGGCAAGATGGCGGCCGTGTAGAATGGCTGTGTGCGATGAGGTGGTGGGGATGAACGTTTAATCCTGGATGTCACCGCAATGCCGAATGCCGAAGGGAATCTTAATACGGCATGGAAACACTTCGGGAGTGTGTCCCACAAGAGTTCGTGAGCCACGGTGAAATACGGTGCACAACGGTGAGATCAGCGCTCAACTAATGCTCCTGCCTCTTACCTGCCGCGGGTCCATTGGACGTCTGCTCCGGGTGGTAACGCTAGCGGCTAGAGCTGTGAGAGGAAAAATCTACGTAGAGGGGTGGTGCCTGGAGTCACAAAGTTTGCGGAGTCAGCGGAGTCAGCAAAGCAGACAAACGCCTCCTGCAACACCGAAGAGTGAAGCTTCTCTAAAAGTCTCTCCGGAGGGGGTCTGCACGGAGGCTCAAAAACCGCGAAGGCAGCAGGACGGACAGGGGATCCCTGCCTCTGGAGGAGGTCATAGAAGCCGGGGCGTGTGTAAGATCAAAAGACAGAGAGGAGGAGTAATGGCGCCGAAATTGAATACCGCATCAAAAGCTGCTGCAAAAAAGAAAGCAGCAGCTGAAGCCGCGGCTCAGATGCAGGATGAAGATATGCATCAGATGAAGCAGACGCCCCTGGTAAGGAGACATCAACATGGGGGGAAAGTTAAGCTGGCAGCAACCCCTATCATTGATATGTTAGCGAAAATGGGGAAAGAGAAAGAGAAAGACTGTAAAGCCGGTGCCGTGGTTATGGAAAAGGGGCAGGAAAAGGCGGCTGCAGAGGCCATTACAGAAGCGAATGCGGAGGGGGGAGAGCGGCCATACCCCCTATGTTACCAGACATAAGCATGGAGCTTGTTAATAGCGCAGTGGAAATTAGCGGCTCATACTCGAAAAAAGAAGCAAGAGAGGCTCAGGAAGAGGCTGGCGAAAATTTAGAGATTGAAATTTCGAGCCCAAATAAGTCAATGGATATGAAATCGCAGCTAATCAAGAGGGAATTGCTGATAATATAGATGATCCGATGAACTATCCCGGACACGAAAAGCCAACTGATAAGGATAAGGAAAAACCCCCTAGCGAATGCTTTTTTTCTGTCTCATAGGGAGGCGAGTGGTCAGAGGATGACAGCTCATTACAGGAAGGAAGTAATCTGGACTCAGAAAGTGAACCTGAACATGGCTCTGATCGTTATGTATCCACAGCTAGACCGCCTCCGGGGATTAAAATCCAGGAGCTTAGTTGGGATCACTCGTCAGACTCTCCTCTACTTGGGAGCCCGCATGGTGAAACCGCACAGATGTCCTTTTTAGAGGTGATACACAAGGAGATCCTTGCTCATGGAGAAGAGACTCGCCAGGATAGCCGTAAGGCACAGGCAGCTGTTAGAAAGATGCAAGGCGATGTAAGGAAACTATCTAAAGCGTGTGTCAACCTAGGAGACCGAATATCAGACTTGGAAGAAAGAGTAGTCTCAACAGAGGCTGAGTCGGCAGCAGCGACTACCAAGGTGGATGCCCAAAACGCCCAGATAACGGACATTCAATGGAAGCTGGAGGACTTGGAGAATCGGCAAAGGAGGAATAACCTTCGAGTTCTGGGAATACAGGAGGGGGCTGAAGGGTCTGATATGAGAGCTTTTGTCATTAGGCTTTTCGAGCAAGCTTTTGTTGATTTACCAGGTTGGAACTGGGCAGAGGAATACAGTGTGCACATCGAACTCCGTTCAAACCAAAAAAACATGCAAAAGAAACGGACAAGCCTAGAGCTATATTGATATTCTTGGGCAATTTTTTATTGAGGCAAGCAATATCGGAAAGAGCGAGACCAGACGCAAGAAAAACAGTTGGGGAGATATCGTTTTTTGTCAGACCAGACTTCTGCCATATAACAGTGGAGAGACGCTGGAGGTTGAGACAGCTGATTCTACCTTTTCAAGCTAAAAAGATGCAGGCTTATCTGATCAATCCGGCACAATTAAAAATAATTAACGCTGGCAAAACACTGTATTTCACTTCGGAGATGAAAGCTTAAGAATATCTGGATTCTCAAGAGACCCAAGCATGTTGAATAATAATGTGGTCTGATATATCGATAATTTTCGATAAGACGACTAATAGGTTAATCTGCTATTCCCCCTCTGTGGAACTGTTGGTATTACTGTTACTTGGAGTATGATGTGTGGCTATCGTGGGGCATTCGGTGATGAAGTTACTTAGCAATGGCAGTCTATTATCCAGGGCATGGAATTTTCCTTTTCTTTTTGACAGATTATGAGAAATTTCATCTCCACCACTTCAATCGACTCTCCATCACGTGCACAGACCAGGTCTGAGCGCCTCATTTGAGCGGGTGTGTGGGTGGTGGGTGGTGCTGGGGGTGGGCAGGGGCGGTGGAGTGGGTGGTGGGTGGGAAATTGGTGGGAAGGGAGGGGGAGGGCAGGGTGGGAGCAAAAAGAAAAAAATGAGTTGTTTCGGTATGTAAGGGTTTTTGGCTTCAGTCGGAGAGTAAGAAGAATGTCAGTCGAGAAATTAAGATTTCATCTTCTATACCATTCAGAAAAGAAAATAATAGATAATGTCACACATTAAAATTTGTTCTATTAATGTCGCTGGGTTAAACGATTGGAAAAAGCATCAGAGAGTGGGACACTTTGCGAGATTTAACAATATCGACATTCTATGTATACAAGAGACACACCTGCCGTGGGCCAGTAAAAATCTATTAAATATAAGGGGTTACGAGATACTGGCTTGCTCATCACAAGCTTCGATGGTTAGGGGGGTGGCTATTCTTGCCAAACAAAATCTAGGAGGAGCAAAAAGAGTCAAGGCAGATAGTTCAGGAAGATGGGCAATAGCAGAATTGACTCTTGGTTATACATTATGTACTGTGTATGGCTCAAATTTTGACGACCCGGAAGTCTTTGATATTTTAGAGGAAGAGTTGGTAGACTGGCCAACACCGATCATTATGTGTGGGGATATGAATGTATTGGTCGATTGGAACAGGATAGGTAGCTATGCAGGATCTAAGCCAAAAGTGTTCAGGGCGCTCACTTCACTTATGAGATCGCATGGACTTGAAGATGTGTGGAATGCGAAAAATCCTACTGAACCAGGCTTTACCTACTTCTCTTTTCCACATCAGAAATATACTAAACTGGACTATTTCCTCCTCTCCTCAGATAAACTTTGTAAAGTCAAAATAAGGAAATTGCCAAAATATATTCTGACCATAACCCATTGATTTTAACCTGTGTGATGGATAAAGTAAAAAGGCGGCTAACGAAATGGTCATTTGAAAGAAAGCTTCTTGCTGATGATAGATTTGTGAGACATATAAGGCAATTGACAAAGGAATTCTATGACATGAATCGGTACAGTGCCTCTCGCAATACAGTCTGGGATACGTTTAAGGCGTCTCTGAGGGGGGAAACAATAAATTGCTCAGCCAGACTGAGGAAGGAAGACAGAATGAAGGCTGAAAATCTGATTGGGGAGCTGGGTATAGTGGAAACACAACATATCACAGAGATCGGGCAGGGGGCTGATGGTCAGGCAAGTTTAAATAGAATGATTACCATCAAAGCGGATCTCCAGGAGATAGTGACGCAGAAGGAGTCTAGGGAATACCAGTCCTCAAGGGCAAATCGATATGAGACGGGGGAGCAGGCAGGTAGAGTGTTAGCACTTCGAATTAGACAGGAAAGATCTAATAATCTGATATCCTGTATACAGGAAAAATGGGACCGAATATACTGAACCGGAGGAGATTCTGAAAGTTTTCCAGACCTTTTACCAAAACCTATATAATGAAGAAGGTGAGGGGCTAGTACAGAGCCCAACTCTTAAAGATGATGGCCCGAAAATAGATGAAAGAAGTAGGGAAATATTGGAACGAGATTTGACTCTGTCAGAGGTTAGGACAGCGCTATAGGAACTAGCTGCTGGTAAAGCTGCGGGACCCGATGGGATTCCCCTCGAAGTTTATAAGTGTCTAGGGGAGGAAATAGCCCCAATTTTGCTAGATTTATTTAATGGTATAGTATGCTCAGGGTCAATTCCGGAAACTTGGAAGGAAACTAACATTGTTATATTCCATAAAAAGGGCAAACCCAAGAATAACCCGGGACCTCGTCCGATATCCCTAATTAACTCAGATACAAAATTATATTCTAAGGTTTGGGCAAAGAGGCTGGGAGGGATCATTGGTCAGTTGATTTCCTGTTGGCAGCATGGGTTTGTACCAGGTCGTGGCACCACAGACCATATAAGACGCGCTATAGCCCTCTTTGATGCCCATGCTGCCAAGGGAAAAGATATGGCCATGATCCTTCTCGATGCTGAGAAAGCATTCGACCGCGTGACCTGGGAATGCTTATGGGGGATCTTGGCCGGAAGAGGGTTTGGAAATAAGAGTATGAAGGCAATTAAGGTAATGTACAGTCACCCGATTGCTAGGGTTATGGTTATGGGCCAAAGCTCGGATAAGATAATAATCAGAAGGGGAACCCGCCAAGGCTGCCCCTGTTCCCCGATATTATTCTCGCTATATATAGATCCTCTAATTCAAAAAATCCTGAATTCGGATCAGATCATTCCGGTGATACTTAATGGACATACTACCAAAATCCTGGCATATGCTGACGATCTGGCAATTATTACATCTGCCCCACAACAAGCAATGGATGAGATTTGTCAGTTGGCCAAGAATTTTGGAGCTAGGTCAGCGTATCGCCTGAACGAGGAAAAAACTCAGATCATTTGTACGAACAAAATTATCAAATTAGATCAAAGATACGTGGACTCAGCAGTGTATCTGGGGATAAGGGTGAACGCCAATGTCAATAAAATTATCTCGGATAATTATCTCCCATTGATAGAGTCAATTGAAAAGGAGCTTAAGAGGATAGACGTGCTACATCTTTCATTGATCGGTAGGGTAAATGTCCTGAAAATGACTATGTTCCCTAAGTTGCTCTACTTGTTCCGTGCCATACCATTGCTTTTGGAACAGGGAACAATTAGGAAGATCGAGAGAACATTTATCCGATTTATTTGGCAGTATGGGAAAGTTAGAAGGTCGATTGCACATATGTCTCTACCACTCGAGAGGGGTGGCCTAGCAATGCCCAACATCAGATTATATCATTGGTCATGCCTGCTAGCACAAATTAATGTATTGTTTCAGTGTGATTCAGGAAGAGTAGAATCCCCGATAGACGCTCAAGTTCTCCCCACTATTTTTGAGCTTCTAGTAGGAAGGAAGGCAGTAGGACTGCTGATGTGTGAGGTCGAAAGAAGATACTATAAAAGAGCCAGGTACAAGAATCTGATGGGTGCATGGGGAACTTGGAAGTTGTTAATGAAATTTTTAAACATCCCAAAAACTCATGCTTACATTGACATTTGGAAATCGAACATCTTTGCCCATTTAGGCCAAAATATAAATAGTCGTCTCTGGAAGGAGCTGGGAGTTAAGTGTTTGGGTGATGTTATAGTAGGTGACGAGATTCTTGCCTTTAATATCCTGCAACAAAAATTTTGGCTCCCACCTAGTCAATGGCTGTTATATACACAACTGACCCAAACTATTAGATCATTTAGGCCTAGGTTATCTCTCTCGTCAAGTTATCCAATAGTGGAATATTTGAAAAAAGGAGGCAACAAAATTAGAATATGCTACAATAATCTTCTGCAGGAGCTAGATGATGATATTGAAAAGACAGAAACCACTATAGCTCAAATATTGGGTGACCCAGACGTGGATCTAGATCGAGCCATAGTATTAAATAAAAGGATTTTTCGCTCCTCAAATTTAAGGGCTCAGCATTATAAAACACTATTTAATTTATATTTTACTCCATCAAAATTGTTTGCCTGGGGAGTAAGGGATAATGATAGATGCCCTAGATGTAATTCGGCCCAGCAGATCTACTCCATATGTTTTATAATTGCCCGAATTTAATACCAATTATCAAGGAAATACAGTTATTTCTGGAGGGGCTGCTAGGACAAAACATCGTTCTATCCCCTAAGGTGATCTTATTGGGAATGGATGGAATACTGAAGGCAGAAGGTGGGGAGGAAGCCCTAGTTTTTATTTCTGCGGCTATACTACGGCTATTAATCTCAGCCGGTTGGAAAGATACCACAGCACCCACCTTCCAACAATGGCTTTCAAGGTTTTTAGGAATGCATAACATCGAGGAGTGTTTATATGATTTTAAGGGGAAGAAAAAGCGAGATATGGGTAAGAATATATGGGCACCTGTTAGAAAATGGAGGGAATCTAGACACTAAAAAATGAAAGTTGAATGTGTATAGGATGGTGGGGCTCTCTTACATCTCCCGTCTATTATAATGTGTGTTTTAATCTTGTCTGCCTATCCTTAGACACTGATTTTTTATGCTGCTTTTCTATTGCTGATGTTGTCTCTATTTATTCTGATTATTTATTCTTATTGTGTAATGATTATGTAATGAATTTAAATATGTAATGAACTCTTTTTTTACCTTGAATACCTGAAACAACTCAATAATGTTTTTTTAAAAAAACGTACACGCTGAGCGCAACAGGTACTACTAACTCAGTGCACCATCAGTTATCGCAAGGAAGTGTGAATAGTTTTATGTCAGCAGTGAGGCATACTATCACTCGAAAATCACCCAAAAATACTTATAATATAAAAAGAACAGAAGAATCGAAGTACATCAATAATTAAAATCCGGTGATTTTGAAGATGTGGACATATAAATGTTGCAGATTACTCAATTGCTGTTGCTCGCTATGTCACGTCATATATTACCAAGTCTGAGAAGACAGAATTGAAAGAAATGTGGGAGGAAATTTCATAGGAGAAGACACTTAGCAAAAAAGTGTACAGCTTCAGCTTGAAGATGCTTTCACCTCAATTGGATCCTACGAACGACCCTAAAACCTACATATTTGGACAGTGTATTCCATAAATGTTGCATCTTTTGTTCCATACACCTACACTGCGGTCAGAAGAGCTCACAATTTAAATTGAGACATGTTTTTTTTAGTACAGAGAGAATTGTACTCTATGTCCTCAAACTTTGTCAAGAGGAAGTGACTAAAAACATTTCTCGATGTTTGTGCTGACTACTGCTACCAAGAGGTGGAGAGCGTTACGATGCCAGATGTGATGTGGCAGAGATCGAACTTGCACCTTTCTTTATAGCTGGACGAAGTTACCAATAAATTATCACTGAAATTACAAATACATCTGTGGAGTGGTCACTACAACCCTTTATGATAAAATATTTTGTGTATAATTTAACATCTGCTGTCCTACCTCAGTGTACCACAAGTCATGAACCCTTTACAATAGAATCTTTTCTGTATTATTTCATATCTGGTGCCTGTACCTTAGTGCCGTACAAATCATTGACCCTTTATGATTGAATCTCTGTGTCTGATCCAATGATTACTGTTGTACTTGTTGCCAGCACCAACCATTCCTGGAGGGTTGGCTTACAATCACCCCACATGCATTCACCAAGGATGTTAGTGGACATGTGACCCTGGTAATAAAAAGGAGTCGAGCGCACGTGCCCGTACCCAGTGCCACTATCTATCTGTGTCCGTGTGCTCATTATGTATGCAAATGCTACCCCAGGGCCCTACCACATTACATAGTGCTCTGAACAGCGTATGCAACCATCTTACCTTTGACAGTGGGGGAAAACTTTAGTTATGTAACTTTGCCTCGGTCATTGTACAAGTACGTACGTAGAGACTGCATAATTAGAGTACTGCAAGCAGAGTGTATAGTGAATTTATAAGTGCATGAGGATTGTCGTAGTGATTGTATAAGTACATATGATGGTGCAGCCTAACTTCGACAACAAGCTTCTCTCTAGTTGACTGCCCTCCATGAGCCTAAAACTGAAACTTCAACTTTCCATGTCCCTGTATTGCTACAGCTGCAACACTCCACTGAATGTGCAATAAACATTCATATCCACACAATCCATCAATCATTCATTTGTAAAGCGCACTACATACCCGCGAGGATCGAACAGCCAGGGCTTGAGTATCCTCCTGAAGGTCAGCAGGTCTTGGGTCTGTGATAGGCTCAGTGGGAGGGTGTTCCATGTCTTGGCGGCGAGGTGGGAGAAGGATCTCCCACCGGTGGTTGTTCTTCGGATGCGCGGGATGGTGGCGAGTGAGAGGTCGGCAGAGCACAACTGGCAGTTGGGGAGGTAGAAGGAGAGCCGTCTGTTGAGGTAGGCTGGGCCGGTCTTGTGGAGTGCCTTGTGTGCGTGGGTGAGGAGCTTGAAGGATATCCTCTTGTTGACGGGGAGCCAGTGCAGGTTTCTCAGGTGGAGGGGTGATGTTGCTGTGGCGTGGTATGCCGAGGATTAGTCGTGCCAAGGCATTTTGAATGCGTTGTAGTCGTTTGATGAGCTTGGCCGAGGCTCCCGCGTAGAGGGCGTTTCCGTAGTCGAGTCTGCTGCTGACGAGGGCCTGGGTGACTGTCTTTCTTGTATCCGTCCGGATCCATCTGTAGATCTTGTGGAGCATATGGAGGGTGTTGAAGCAGGAGGAGGAGACGGCGATGACTTGCTTGGTCATTGAGAGCGTTGAGTTGAGGATGATTCCCAGGTTGCGCGCATGGTCGGTGGGTGTTGGTGCTGCCCCCAGTGCCGTCGGTCACCAGGAGTCGCCCCATGCTGAAGGGTTGGAGCCGAGGATGAGGACCTACGTCTTGTCCGAATTCAGGTTCAGACGGCTGGTCTTTATCCAGTCGGCGACGGCCTTCATTCCTTAATGGAGGTTGGCTTTGGCAGTGATGGGGTCCTTGATGAGGGAGAGGATCAGCTGAGTGTCGTTAGCGTAGGAAATTATGTTGAGGTTGTGCTGTCGGGCTATGTGTGCGAGCAGGGCCATGTAAATGTTGAACTGTGTCGGGCTGAGGGAGGCTCCCTGGGGTACGCCGCAGATTACTTCGGAGGCTTTGGAACGGAATGGGGGAGGCGGACGCTCTAGGTTCTGCCGGGGAGGAAGGAGGTGGTCCAATCCAGAGCCTTGTCTCGGATCTCTGCGGCATGGAGTCGTGCGCGTAGTGTGTGGTGGCAGACGGTGTCGAAGGCGGCAGAGAGGTCTAGGAGGATGAGTGCTGTGGCCTCACCGTTGTCCAGCAGGGTCCTGATGTCATCAGTGGCAGCGATGAGGGCAGTCTCGGTGCTGTGGCTGCTGCGGAACCCTGACTGGGAAGGGTCCAGGATGTCTCATGTCCACCATCTTTCTTGTGTGGTACTATGCATGAATATAGCGTCACTGATTCCTGTACCTTACATGTTGGCCATATTGTTTGACTTGGCTCACAGAGTGACACTTTGACTTTTGTAACCCGGGTGACGGTAGATCTCCAACAAGGACACCTGCATGATTGCCACAGCCACTCCCTCACGGCTGGTATACACCCACACAACACCCATCCAGCACAGGCGTCACAAGACACGTGACCCTGCCAATATAAAAGACTGGGCGCACATGCTTTACGCCATTTTAGAGTTTAGAGTGCATGGCCTCACTTCTCACTGAGTTAGTAGCACCGCAAGCACTGAGCAGGTGTACAACCTGCGATGATGATAGGTGCACTAGTATGTCCTCAGCCATGGCGATATCAAGACTCAGTACCAAATGTGAGACCTGTTAGCTTGCAGAACGGAGCTGCATGATGTGGAGGGTGCCGGGACCGTTAAAAGGTGAGCAGTGAGGCCTTGGTGCGCAGCATCGGGCAGATACCTCTGGCCGGCGGGAGTGGATGGGATACAGCAGCCTGAATGCAGAAAGACGGCAGAGCTATTTAGGGGTATGCACTCTGCCACAGCGTCAGATTGGTAACACGGGCACTGGTGCAATGCCAGAGGGGCCGGTGCCCAGTTCAAACTGTGGGCTGCCTTTTGGAGCAGTCTGGTGGGGGGCAGATTTGGGCTGTTCTTCGGATACAGCCAGCAGCCCAGTGGGTGTCTAAATGGCCTTTCTGGTGGCAGATGGGCGTCATTACCTCACGTTTAGCAACAGGCAGAGGTGTCACTTTCTTTCTCTCGCAGGGCCGGCTTATTAATGAGTGCATACCTAGCAGGGCAGGGGGCCTGAGCAGAAAAGGCCTCACTTGTTTTTAAGTCACCAGTGTAAATGAATCTGTGCATTTTTTAGTATTTCCCCCACCCCCCCTTTTTTAAATAAAATTTTGTCAAAGCATTGTTTTGAGGAAAGGCAATATGCAAATGTGGGCCACTTTTTTTTAGCGTGCCCGGATCAATTTTGAATCCTAAACCAACCCTGCTCTGCCATCACTAATTCTGTACTATCTTTCAGATGTGGGAGCTTGAGAGTACCAGTAGGTCGCGGCACGTGGATAAAGACAGAGCGGTGGTGTAAAGATAAGCTGTGATGGTTTTGTACACGGTGCGGGCCCTCAGTATCCCTCCTCATCTCTTCATTTCTCTCCCTCACACTCTTTCTAGCTCCCTCTTCCTATTACACTGTTTGTCTCTTCCTCTCTCTCTCTCTTCTTCTCGCTCTGTTTCTCTCTCTCTCTCACTTTTCCTCTCTTTGTTCCTCTTTCTCACACTCTTTCTCTCTCTCTTCTTCTCTCTCTCTCTCACTGTTTCTCTCTCTTTCTCTCTTTGTCTTTCTCACTCTTGCTCTTTGTGTTCCTCTCACTTTCTTTCTTTTCTCTCTCTTTGTCTCACTATTTCCCTCTTTCTCTCTGTCTTCTGCTCACTCTTTCTTTCTTTCTCTCTCTCTTCCTCTCTCCTTGGATGGGCGCATGACACACAATCGTATCTTGCTTTTTATCTAACTGGCTGTGAATCACAAATCGACGTTCACCCCCCAACACCACCAGAGATGAACGCGCGTAAAATCTGCGATGATGCGTAGCCATCTTGACAATTAACACCCACTCTGAATTGTGGGCTCTGCTATACCGTGAGTACGCAATGCCTGGGAAGATTGCTTTGGCATGTGGTGGACCCTCTTACACACACGCCAGTGGCGGAAGGTGAGCAGGATGACTTCTTTCCGCAGCAGTGAGCAGTCACCTATGGGTGGTGGGAATGGATAGTGTGCAGCAGTCTGTGTGCACAAGAGTGCACTGACACCTCAAAGCAGTGGCAGTGGATGGGGGCACGAGCCTCATAGCGCATTAGCGAAACAAAGAATTACGGGTGTGCAGTTGTATGTACTCTGCAATTACTAATTCTATACTATCTTTCAGATCACTAAACTTGAGGGCTGCACTATCTCCCGTCACATAGTTGGAGACACACAGGTGGCACAAAGGTGAGCTGCAAAGATTTTCTCCAGTGTCAACACTCCCTCTCCATCTCTTCCTTTCTCTCCCTCACACTTTCTCTTTTTCTATGTCTTATTCTTTCTTTCTCTCTTCTTCTCTCTCACTCTTTATCTCTCTCTCACACTGTTTCTCTCTTTATCTCTCTCTCTTCCTGTCTCTCACACTCTCTCGTTGTCTTTCTCTCTGTCTCACTCTTTCTCTCTTTGGCTGGCTTCCTCTCTCTCACTCTTTCTCTCTTCTTCTCTCACTCTTTTTTATCTCTCTTCCTCTCTCTCACTCTTTCTCTCTCTCTCTTCCTCTCTCTCTCACACTGATTCTCTCTTCCTCATATCTCACTCTCTCTCTTTCTCTGCATTCTTCTCTCTCACACTGTTTCTCTCTTCCTTGTAGCTCACACTTTCTCTCTCACTCTTTCTCTCTCTGTCTTCCTCCCTCTCACAGTTTCTCCTTCTTGTATCTTACTCCTTACTCTTTCTCTCTCTCTCTCTTTCTCTATCTTCCTCTCTCTCACTCTCTTCCTCTCACTCTCTCTCTCTCACTCTTTCTCTCTCTCTCTCTATCTCATTTCCTTGATGCATGACACACCATCTTATCTTTCTTTTTGTCTTGCAGGCTGTGAATCACAAATGGACCAGCGATGATACGCCACAGCTGTACATAGTTTTATTTGTTGTTGTTTTGTTTAAATAAAATGTTTTATATGTAAATCTATACCTGACTAAGATTCTTATTGATACAACTGCAGAGGGACACTTCCGGGCCCAAGAAGGTTGTTAGGGGTATGCTGGTGATGTGGGAAGAGGATGTGTTACCTGCTAATGTGGGGAGATGCAGTGTGAAAGGGGTATCTCTCACAGAAAGAACTCCGGTATGTTTTCAGAAATGCCTCGGACAGATGCCAGCTGACGGACTGAATCACAAAATGGCTTTTCAATGCTCATGTAGTGTGACTTATGAACAGTTCACACCCAGGCTGTGGCCCGTCCGCTCGACTCACAGACGCAGAACTTCGAGCAGTCGACTCCCAAGGGAACAGCAGCGTAGTAGCTCGCAGAGGTACAGGTACAGCAGCGTACTCGTTCGCAAAGGTAGAGAGCTGCGAGCCGACAGACTGGCTTCTAACGGCATAGCTGTGAAGTAGTGATTTTGGGCACAAGGGTTATCTTTCTACTGGTGTCCTGGAGTGGAAGTCATGCTGCCTGGTGCTCACCTGTTTCTCCTTTATTGCTAATAAATCTTAAACCAAATCATCATTACACAGAGCTCCGCTATGTTAATTTGCCCCGGAACCTTTCCTTTATATTTTCACTCAATGCGAGGCACAAGATGGTTGCTAACACTGCCTGATTTGAAGTGTCAGCAGCTAATCTGTGGCAAGCTTGTGCTCAACAGTTAGGCACCGACCAGAAATATATTTATTTTTCCTTTAATATCTCAAAACACTACTGAACGAATTTACACCATTTCTACAAAAGCGCGCTTTCTGGACCAAGACCTTTCCCCCTGCCAAATTTGGAGTAATTCTGTTCAGCAGTTTCACCTGTAACCTTGTCTAAACTTTCGTATGGAAAATGCATTGAGAAAACACGTTTTGGGATCCCTCTTTTTTCTCAACCCCCCCTTGATCAATCACCCCTAAACTTTCAAGATAGGAGCTGATCAAAAAAGAGAAACTTTTTGGAAAATTTAGTAAACATTTGTCAAATGACGCCAAAGTTATATGCACATGGAGGGCTCCAGGAAGGGTCACGCAACACCCCTCTCAACATGAGTGAAGCCCCGGGTCTGCGGGGACTCCAGCGGCACCCCGCAGCCCCAGTGAGCCCCCGCTATTTTATTTTTTTAATTCCCCCAAGATCTAGCCCACACCGGGGTCTCATGAAAATAAAACGCAGGAACCCGCGAAAAGTTATAAGCTCATGGAGGGCTTCAGGAGAGGAGCCGCACAACACCCCTCCCAACATGAGTAAAGCCCCAGAACTGCGGGCACCCCAGTGGGCCCCCACAGCCCCAGCGAGCCCCCGCTAAATTTTTGTAAAAAATTCCCCCGAGACCTAGTCCACCCTGGGGTCTCAATAAAATAAAACGCAGGAACCCGCGACCGCAGAGCACAGAGCGAATTGCGCCAATTTCGTTTTTTTATTTAATGATTTTTTGGGCCCAGGTGTCCTTCTGGGACCCCTGAGCAGGCCTAGGGGGTCAGGGTGTTTCTACCCTGCCCTCTTCTCTTGTTTTCTACCTTTGTTTCTCTGTTTTCTGGTAACTCGCTTCTGCCGACACACAAGATGGCTGCCAACACTTTGGTTTGGTGTGTTGGCAGCCAATCACAGTGAAGCTTGTGCACAGGACTTAGGCTCCGCCCAGATATCAAAACTTTTATTTTTCTAATTTCTCAGCAACTACTTAATGGATTTACATCATTTAAAAAAAAGGTCACTTTCTGACCCACGCACTACCTTTGTGCCATATTTGGGGTAATTCCGATCAGTAGTTTCAGCTGTAGCCTTGCACAAAGTTTCCTATGGGAAATTGATTTTTGATTCTTATTTTTTTATTTTCTCAAAAACTACTGAAATGATTTACACCATTTACAAAAAAGGTTGCTTTCTGAGCCAAGCTCTACCTTTCTGCCAAATTGGGGGTAATTCCGTTCAGCAGTTCGGGCTGTAGCTCGTCGCAACCTTCCTATGGAAATTAACATGGGGAAAACGCATTTTGGGACCCCCCTTTTTTCTCAGACCCCTTCATGAATTACTCCCAAACTTTCAGGATAGGAGCTTACCTGGATAGACTTTTTTTTGGATAATTTCGCAAAGATTCGTCAAACGACGCCAACGTTATTAGCAAATCAAAAAATGCTTTCCCTATTGAAACTAGGTTTTAACTATAACTACCTACTGGCGAACGCCAGTAGGTAATATATATACATATATATATATATATATACATATATATATATATATGATAAGCTTATGAATATCTAAATAAAGGTAAATATGCAAATCACAGATTATGTGTCAACAAGCTGTTGCCCCATGATTTCAACATTTCAGTTACTTCCCTGCCAAACAAGTCTCTGTGGGCAGCCATTTCCAGCATGTAAACTTAGCTGTAGTGAAGTAACTTCCAACAATCTTGATTTGATTTGATTTGTTATTTATTAAGCGCTCGAATGCCGTGGCGTCTTGGCGCTGATTGTGGTACATGGAACAGAAGGCCGTGAATGAGATATTAGATCGTAGAGAATAACCACGTTTTCAGCTTTTTCCTAAACATCAAAAGTTTAGGTTGGAGTCAAAGTGAGGACGGCATCTTGTTCCACAGCTTTACCGCACAAAAGGACAAGGAGCACCCCCCCCCACCTTACCGTACGGATGTTTGGAACACAGATGAGGCCCATCGTAGTGGATCTAAGTGTTCTAGTGGATGAGTACCTAGAAAACAGTGTCTGTATCTCCCCGGAGATTCCTCTGTGGAGGGTCTTATGCACCAAACAGAGGGACTTAAAGTCAACTCTTTGCTGTACTGGAAGCCAATGTAGCGCCCTAATGGCATCCAACGTATTCCCTGAGTATTCCCTTGGGAATATTCATGAGCAGTCTAGGTACAGCATTTTGCAGGGATTGCAACTTCCTGCTCTGCGCCTTGTCAATTCCTACAAATAGCGTGTTACAATAATCTAGTTTACAGAGAAAAAGTGCCACTACAGCGGTCTTTTGGAGTTCGTGTGGAATGAATGGAAATATTTTCCTCAGTATTTTCAGAAGGAAAAAGGACGAGGAGGTCAGCTGGTTGACTTGGGCTGAAAGATTGAGTTGATCATCAAGGGTCACACCCAGATTCCTAACCTTGGTGACAGGGCAAGGGCGGTACCCAGCCTCCGTTTCCCACCAACTGTTGTTCCACAAAGAGGGTCCCTTACCAAACTCAAGGACCTCAGTTTTGTCGGTGTTAATTTTCTAAACATTTTGGCTCATCCAGGTCATGATGTCTTTCAGACATGCATTAAAACTATTGGCTATCAGCTCTGGTTGTTTAGATATTGATATTGTGAGCTGGGAATCATCGGCATACATGATCAAGGAAAAGCCATGTTTCCTGATAAGATTGGTCAACGGGGATAGGTATATATTAAAAAGGGTGGGTGACAAGGCAGATCCCTGCGGGACACTACATGGGAGATGAAAGGTCTCAGAGCATAAATTGTCCCAATGACAATCCTGTTCCCTGTCTTCCAGAAAAGATAAGAGGAGGGTCAGAGAGGTATCCTCTATGCCCACTTTTCTCAGCCGCTGCACCAACACCGTGTGGTTCATGGTGTCAAATGCAGCTGACAGGTATAAGAGGATAAGGACCACTCTGCCCCTGCCATCAACTATCTTCTGAATCCCCTCAGTGGTTAGTATTAAGGCTGCCTCAGTCGAATGGCGGGGCCTGAACCCATGTTGTGTCGGGTCCAGTAGATTATTCTCTTCCGGGTATTGTATCATCTCCTTGTTTTTTAGCTTTTTCTAGGATTTTTGCAGTCATTGTTTAGAAATTGGCATATCATTTTTGGTCTCTATAGGATCAAGGGCAGGTTTTTTGAGGATTGGCCTGATACAGGCTTTTTTTCAAGCGCTGGGATATTGGCCGGTTTCTAAGACCTGGTTCAGAAGAGGGGTAAGATGTATACTGATAGCCTTGGATTCAAAGTGGAAAATTGCAGGAGGGCAGATCATTCGGGGAACCTGATTTTGTTAATAAAATACGTTTCTGGGCCTCTTCCAGGGTAAATGCCCTAAAACGTGAAAGCCTACAGAGTCCTGTCCAGGATTTTATGGTAGAGGTGTAGCCACCCGAACTAGCAGTGGCCAAGTTTAAAAGATCGTTGTAAATCAATTGTATTTTACTCTGGAAAAAGTTAGCCATTTCATTACAAAAAGCTTCCTCTGTTCTAAACTGAGCAGTATGCTGTGGTTTGGCTAATGTGTGGATGATTTTGAATAGTTCCTTAGAGGAGCTTGTAGCCTCCCTGATTTTAGCAGTAAAGAACGCCCGCTTGGCTTCGATGATGGCCATCTTGTATTTTTCTAGGTTTGCATTGTAGGCGGACTTATGCTTAGAGCTATAGTCAGTCCTTCAAGTCCGTTCACTTCTTCTGCAACTCATCTTCATGCGGTTAAGGCCAAGGCCATACCAGGGTGCAGTTGCTGTGACTTGTTTGACATGTAATTAAATTACTGTAAACTCAATTTAATCGTTGACTATACTGGGACCCTTTTTGATCCTTATGCTTCTCCTTATAACTTATGTACATTGATTTCTTCTTTGTTTGAATACCTCAATTGAATTTCTCTTGAACTTAGCCAAATGGGATACATTCTACCATTGTCCATTGCTCAATTTCATCAACTGATGTTTTCAATAGACAGTTCATTAGCAATTTTTCAATAATGATGTAAGTCAATTTCAACTGATCTTTCATTAGGCCACCCCGCTATAAAAAAAATCCATCACCTCTTTCAACACAAGATCGTTTTCTGGGGCATTCTGCCAATCTCCCATATTATAACATATTACTGTATCTTCAACACTTGCAATGATACATTCTTCAATGTCTTCTTACTCTTTGGAATTCATCTTACCATCTTGAACTGGAAGTCTAGACAAAAAATCTGCATTGACGCTCTTTCCCCCTGCAATGTGTGGTACGGAAAAGTTGAACTCCAACAATTTAGTTGCTAGCCTTGCAAAACTAGCTGTGGCTTTCTTTATCTTATTTCCAGATAAAATATCCACCAACGGTTTATGATCCGTCCTTAGCCAAAATGCCCTTCCCACAAATAAGACCTGAACTTCTCCACACCCTAAACACATGCAAGCATTTAATTTTCAATTACTTAATATCTCAATTCGACATCTTTCATCCTTCGTGACACAAACCCAATTGTTACTTCCTTGTTACCAACCATTTGTGACAACACTGCTCCCGTTCCATATGAACTAGCATCCACTGTGACATATGTATCTCGACCCTCCACATATGCTTACAGGACAGTCGCAGCCAAAATACTCACCTTAAAAAGCTGAAAATGTTCCTGACATGTAGATGTATATATGTAATCTGCTCCCTTTTTTAATAGACTTCTAAAGCATTCAGTAAGACTCGCAACATTTTTAATGAATTTCGCATAAAATTCACATTAGCCTATAAAGAATCGCAATTGATCCTTGTCAAATGGGTGTGGTGCATTAACAATTCCATCCACGATACTGAGTTTAGGTTTAACTCAATCTTTAGAAAATACATGTCCCTAATACCCCATCTCATTCACTACAAAAATGCACTTCTTCTCCCTGACTGTTACTCCATTGTTTTGAAACGTTAAAAGCACTTGTTCCACCACTTCATTATGTCTTTCTTCTGATTCAGTGTGAACCAATATGTCATCCTGAAACACAACCACAAAAGGTACACTTTGAAACATGTTGGTCACTACTTTTTTAAACACAGAGGCAGAGGAGGCCAGTCCAAATGGCATTCTACAAAATTGAAAAGTGCCACCAGGTGTGACAAAGGCCGCTAAATGATGAGAACGCTCATCTAATTCCACTTGATGATAGGCTGTACGCATATCCAATTTGGAAAACCACTTGGACTAACCCACAGCTGTGATCAAGTCATCAATACGTGGTAACGTATAGTTCTCCACCCATATGGCATTATTAAGGGGCCTTAAATCCACATATAAGCATAGTTCTCCAGTTTTCTTTTTAGCTAAAACAATGGTAGATAACCACAAGGTGACATTCATTTTTTCAATGATCTCTTCACTTTGCATTTTCTTTAACATTAGTGTCAATTCATTTCTTATGCTGTATGGAACATTACGCAGTTTGTGTTTCACAGGAGAAAAACACCTTCCTTTACATTAATAACATGAGAATATTTTTTTACCCTTCTAGTTTTGTCATTAAATACACTCTCACATTTCTTTTTCTACTGTGTGTGGTCAGATACTGCATTTATCAAAGATATAAAGATTCTAGCCAGGTTTGAGGACCATGCCAAATTCCGCATGGTGCCACCATCCTAGAACATGTATATCTTTATATGCTTTCCCATGTAATGTTTTGGTTTCGAAGGTTATGTCACTCCAGAAATACCATCCCAGCTCTATCCTACTGCCTTCAAACACAGTGGTGACCAAGTCCGAAGGCAACAAAAACTTGTGTGACCATGACTCTTTATATTTATCAATTGAAATTATGGTAATTCTGGCACCTGAATCAATAAGTAGGGGAATATCAGTTCCTTCAATTTGTATCTGTACCAAAGGATCACTAACTTTCTTCTCTACTTGAAAGTTGTTGATTTCCACGCAATCAACAGATAACACCAACTCTTCTATTTTTTTCTCCAAACCCTCAAGTTCATTTACAACTACAAGATCTTGGATGCTCCCAACAGATATACGTCTACCTTCCCTTCACACTTTCCCAAAATGAACAACTTTTTTGCATTTCCAGCACTCTTGTGCAGCAGCTGGATTTTATTTATTATTGGACACATGTGAATTTAACCCACATCTATAACACTACAATTGACAACACCCAGTTAATCCACTCTTTCTACCTCTGGCATTTGTGTCCATGGTACTTTCCCCCCTTTTTGAACTGGCATCACTTTAGATGACAAATTGACATTTACTACACTTGTGATGGAAGATTCAACTTCTAGTTGCTTAGCAGCCAACTGTGAAAATTCAATACTTTTGCTAAATCTATCACCTCATCCCACAACGGATTCTTGCAAGATAATAACTTTTGTTGAATCTTCTTTAAATAGCACCTAGAAACTATCTGATCCCAGATTAATTGAGAAGTCAAATCTTCAAATTCGCAATAACCAGCCAGAACTTTCAGTGCAGTAAGGTAAGAGTCAATAGATTCATTTGGACCTTGTACATGTGTAAACAATGTATGCCTGTGCATTACCAGATTAACTTTACCCTCAAAATAGGTACTCAACTGTCATCGAGTTCTTCACTATCATGACCTGCATAATCTACTAAATGGCCAAACACATTTTGACCTTCAACGCCTAAATAGTAATAAAGTAGACTACGTTTTCTATCCGCTTTAAATTTTAAACCCTCAGTAGCCGCTAAATAGGCATGAAAAGATCTTTACCACAAATGCCATTTTACAGGTGGTTCTCCTGGTTCCTGTAACAAGGAATTAGGAGGAGTAACTGTTTGCATTGTGATTAAGTGTTGCAATAATGAATATATATGGCAATAGTAATAAACCGTAAATAATAGGGAAAAGCCTTTTATGTAAAAATTGTCTCTATAGTCGTCTCTTCCCTGATATAAATATAAAACCAAAAAGAAAAATAAGAATGTGAACACTGGTAGAGTCAATTTCTAACAATTGCAGAGAAATCATGTTAATCGCTTTTAATGTGAGGCAAACAACAATAATTAGAACAGATGTGTGAAGAAAGTGTGTTATTCGTTGTTAACATAAGGTAACGCCATAAAAACTGAATACAGAGTAAGTGTGTGAATCACTGTTAACATGAAGCAGACATCAGCTTTGTAACGTTGCAGTACCACCTTCTACCATAAGGAGAGCTGTAACAAAACACTACAACAATGGTAATGCCTTTCATCCAATTCCTTATGAACTCTAATGTAATCCATAGCAACTTCCTGTAGTGCAATGGAGTCTTGCAATAACAATGCAAAGATCAGGACGTGTTGTTAATCAAGATACGAGCTGCTGGCAGCTAAACTGCAGTGCAGTCTCGCAATACCAAAGTGGAGATCGGGAAGGCTGACCATGATCTCAAAGCCTAGTAGACCGTAAACGAAGCCAGCGCATGTTGTTTTCAATGAATGCCCTCGGAGAATTCACAATTGAATGGTAGCGCAACCTGGGAACTGCGAATAAATAACGTCAGTCTCGCTCGAGGAGGTGCGCTTGGTGGAGTTCACCGGTAGCAAAATACTTGGTTTAAATCTTGCCTAGCCAAGGCTGCTAAAGTCAACCCACCGTGAAGTGAAGTCAAGGTGTCAGTAATATCATGTAGAAGCTGAAGCAGGGTTTAAAGTTCAAACAGCTTTTGATGCATGGAACAGAGGCGTGTTCCACAAAAACTATCCCTGAGCTCTCAAAACAAATGGAATTACTTTACAGTACCTTGAATCGCTTAATGTCCATTTTTTTTTCTTTAGGAGAGAAATTTAAAAAAACTTATGAATAAACTATTCCAATAAATTCATATCTCGTCCTCATCGTCATTGTAGTGAAGTAACTTCCAACAAATTTCATAAGGCTTATATAGGCTTTATTGTTGAAGACAGGATAAACATGAATTCATGTCATGAGGGCTAACAGGATCAGTACTAACTGACTCTTTGGTGTTCTAATCCTAAACCCACACATTCCAAACACTACAATACACATAATACAGGCTCCTGAGAAACCAGGACATTCTAGGCTAAGTCTGTGACATAAGCTCACTAATAAATGGTACATGTTTCTTAAAAACCACATAAGCCTTAACTGCATATGTGCCCAAGTTATAGCCACTGTTCAAAACTATAGATTCGGCTGTTTATATTGTTAAGACTAAGAGCCATCTTTGCTCTTACACTCTCTCAGATATGTTCTCTCTCTCTTAATCAAACGCATTATTTCACCCATTCTAAGTCTCTCTTGCTTGCTTTCTAAGTTACAACAAACACTCTTACTGTTTCATACTTGCTTTTGCTCTGTTACCAACTGGTTCCCTCATACCCTAAATACAATTGGGCCGCTAATTCTATTTCAAGTTTATGTATTATCATTCAAGAGGTTTCCCCTCTGGATCTTACTGGGTACATCCTAGCAGAATTCAGGGGGAAAATAGAGTAAAATAACTATTTGTGGATCACGACCTTCATAAAAATGTGAACATAGCATGTAATGTATGTATTCCTTACTTAGGGGGCTGCAACTCAGAAGCTGGAGCAGATTATGCATCTGCTAATTCCAACACTGTGCAAAATATTGTTAGTGGGTGGGCACTTTCCACCTCATTGTAATCAGACCCTCACTTTCCTTCCCTCCTATCTTGCTATTTCATTCAATTTTTAGCTTATATATAAATCTGTCATACTTTCAACCATACTTTCATACCAGTCACACATATAATTGCTGAGTAATTAGCCTTCCTAATAGCTAAAGAGATACATGAACATTTTGGTACAGCTCTGTAGTCTAGCCCACTACCCAAAGTTCAAAACGTATTAAAAAGGAACAGTCACTCATCCGCATAAAAAGAAATCTGATTTGGATGTGAGATGGAAACATGTGGATAATCATCTCCTGGATGAAGAAAAGTGCAGCATTGCAATGCTACGGGCAGATTGTGTGCTATAAGAGTGCTATTTAACAATAACAAATAACTAAATCCCTCTTATTCTCAAATAGATAAGAAATAAATAGAAAAGTAGAGGGTGGAGCAGTGTTAAAATATGTACACATTCTTTGTTGCAGAACTGAAAACTGTACCATAACATTTAAACTAATCTTTCAAAATAGCTAAATTAGCTTAGTATCTTGACTTTAAATAGGGAATCCAGAAAAGGGGGCATAGCTGTCATTTTTAATTCTTGCTATCACTGCTCATTCGTCAAGGAAGATGTGGCGGGTTGCGAAGGTGCTCTGTTAGACCTGGCACCATTGGCTTGGGTCTCCCTTCCATTTCTGCCTTTGCCTCATGTATTTTTGCTGGTGTTAGATGCTTTGGGCACTGTGCCACTGCTGTCCAGTGCCACAGTGCAAGTGCTCCCTATGTATTAATCAGTTTTTCGATGTTTGGTTATTTGGTTTACTTGTTAGACCCCAGTACAGTGCACTGAGTGTGCCCAGGGCGTGTAAATCCAAATGCTGCTGGTGGGCCTGCAGCACTGGTTGTGCCACCCACAGAAGCAGCCTTGTAAAAATGTGTCTAAGGTCTGCCATTGCAGAGTCTGCTTGCAGTCTGGTTCTATCATGCTGACTGGGTAAGGGCACCCACTTGCCAGTCCCTAAACCTTCCCTTTTCTTCATATCAGTCACCCCTATGGTAGGCCCAAGGGCAGGGTGCATTGTAAGTACAAGGTAGTACAAGCCCTGATGTGTGTGGCATGTACTAATAGTGAATTACAGCCATTTTCATTTTTCACTATTGCAAGGCGACCTGTTCTCCATAGGCCAGAATGAGCTGTTAGAATTATTAAATTTTATAATCCTAACAGACTCAGAGAACATGGTAGAAATTTGAGCTTAGTATGAATGAACTCAGAATGATAAAATGCATCTTTTAGTGAAGTTGGTTTTAACATTCTGTGTTTTCAAATACCACTTTTACAAAGTAGGTATTTGCTTGTCTAACCTTTCAAGCCTGTCTCTGCTAGGTTGTGTATTCCTTTGTCTGGTTTTGTGAGTGACAGGGCTGTGGGATTCCAAGAGACAGGATGAGTCAGCCCAGTGATGAATAGAGAGATCTGCATCTAGATGGGAAGGAGGAGTTGCACCTGAACCTTGAATAGCGCTGTGCCTGCCTTCCACAATGCTGACTCCACCTCCTGGGGAGCGGCTGATGTCTCTGCCCTGCACTCTGAAAGAACAGAAGGAGTCCTGTAAACAAAGTGCTCCAGGACTGTACTTGCCTTCCACCAAGCTGGCTTCACCTCCTGTGGGGCGTCTGCTGTTTTGGCCCTTCACTGTGAAAGAATGGTAAACAGAGTGCTTCAGAACTGGTTTGGACTGGGCAAAGGCTCCTCTGCCCTCAGAGAACAAAGGATTTGGGGTTATAAATATTGGGACCCTGATCCCATGAAATTAGATCACTTTGGACTACAAGAAGAAACCTTTACTGAGGAGAGGAACCTGAAGAAACTGAGGAGAGACTATTCCCAAGCTGAAGTGCTGCTTGGGGGGATTGGCCTGCAGTGGTTGCCTTACTACCAAAGGAAGGAGAAAGGAACTTTTGTGTACTTTGCTTTCAACTTGTGAAGGATATCTAAGGGCTTGGAAAATAGCTTGCCTCCCGCTGAAGTCTCAGGGACAACAGACTTCACCCCCCAGCTCCCCAGAGTTCTTTGGAAGTGCCTGCTGCTGTTTTGGGCCTTCTGAGGGACTACGTGTCGCAAGGAGCTGGAAGGGCGACTCATTGAGGAAGAAGGATGTCGCTGTGCCTGCAGTTGCAACTCAGAAGGAGGGTGTCGCCGCTGGAACTGTTGCACTGCACCGCATCGAGAGAAGTGTGCCGCAACGAAGAGGAAGCATGTTGCCGCCGCTGCTTCTGCAGTCGCAACTCTGAAGGAGGGTGCCGCCGCTGTAGCTGTCGCATTGCACCGTATCGAGAAAAGAGTCTCGCAACGAGGTCGGAGTGTGTCGCCGTCGCTGTATCTGCCGTCGCAACTCCAAAGGGTGTCGCCGCTGGAACTGTCGCACTGCACCGCATCGAAGAAAAGTGCCTTGCATCCCCGAGAAGCGTGCCGCTGTCGGAGCTGCTGCTGTCGCATCGTTGATGTCACCGCTGTAGTTGTCGCATTGCGCGGAAGCTTCACGCATCGTGGGAGAAGAGTATCGCAGTTGGAGCTGTTGCCGTCGCATCGCTGAATAAGGGTGTCGCCGCAGCAGCCAACGCATCGAACCCAGAACTTCTCACATCCCTGAGGAAGCGTGCCGCATCTGGAAGATCTTCACGTCTTTATTTCTTTGTACTTGAACTTTGCCGCATTTCCCTCACTGCGACATTGCTTGTCGTGGAAGCGCAACGCAATCTAAGGTACATTGACACAAAGTGTTGCATCTTAAGAACTGAACTAAGCTAAAACTACCATCTTAAAGTAACAGAATTGTGTATTTTTGTCATTTATGGTCTTGTGGTAACTCTATATAAAGTATACTTATTTTTTATATAAAACCTTGTGTGGTGTCCATCTGTAGTGTTGTCACTGGGTTACTGTATGTGGTCACAAATGCTTTACACACTGCCTCTGAGATAAGCCTCTCTGCTCGTGCCAAGCTACCAAGCGGGTGAGCAAGGGTTATTTTAGGAGTGTAATCCCCTTATCCTGACTAGAGGCAAGAGTGCCTATTTGTCACAAGTACCTGCCTGTGCCAACTAGAGATACCCAAATCTAACACGCTTGCTTCGGAATTTCATTTAGCGCTCACTCTACCATGACAGGACTGTTAATATATCCCCCCCTGGGGCCAGCCACAGAGTTTAAAACTGCTTTCTTCGAGGTTGTAGGCTCCCTGTCATTGACGGCTGCTAACTTCAGTATTGTAGGCAATTTACATCTTCATTTTGATTGCTTTGCTGATCCTGAAATCATCAATCTACTTGCTGACTTCACGGCTTGTCAATTAAATCAGTTCGTGTTGGGCCCAACTCATAGTGCTGGTCACCTGCTTGACCCTGTTTTTACCAACATCCCTTCCCTTACTGTCAAGACTCCCAGTCCAGTGTTCTGGTCCGACAATGTTTTGGTCTCCATGTCACTTCCGCTGTCCTAGCCTGTGTACAGAGCTGATCCAATGGCTTCCTTTCGACAACGTTGGCATAGATTGAATCTGGAGGAGTTTCATGCCATCTTGTCTCTTAGTCCCCCTACTCTAGCCAGTGACACCGATCTGGCTAACAAAACACTCTGTGACTGGGTTTTACATGCTTTAGACTTACTTATTCCAGCCAAATGGTCCAAGGGCCATTGCACGAATGCCAAGTCGTGGTAAAAGGATTCTTTGGCCGCCATGCGCAAATCCTGTAAAAAACTTGAATGGGTCTGCGAAGGGATTATGACCCTGTGGCTAAAAAAGGCTATCAGGATGTAATTAAGAACTATCACAGGGCCATACACTTCGCACTGGCGACCTACTTTACCAATAAAATTAAGTCCAATAAGAACCCTGCCAAGTGTATTTTTTAAATCCTTAATGATCTTAAAAGTAGGAAAGACTCCGCTACTTCTGTAATTACGTCTGAGCGGCAGTGTGAGGACCGGGCTACTTTTTTGTGAGGAAGGTGGAAGCCATTTATAAGTCCTTTCCTGGGGCTTTCACAGCGTTTCCGATTGCGCATGGTCCCCCTCCCACGCACACTCTGGCAGCCATCCCCTCCAACTCACAGGATGAGTTTCTCCTGCTAAGTAAGAAAGTTAAATCTGGTTCTCCCACAGACCCAATGAAGCCAGCCCAGTTTAGAGATTCCTTACCTGTACTTCTTGTACCATTGTGTCAGGTGATTAACATCTCGCTTACCACAGCAGTTGTCCCTAGGATGTGGAAGCAAGTAGTCCCTCTACTTAAAAACCCTTACTGGATCTGAAAAATTGGAAAACTTCCGCCCTATATCGTTACTGCTGTACGATTGCTGAGGAACACGTAAATAACACCCTCACGTGCTTTCTGAATAACATCAGCTTCTTGGATCTGTCCCAGAATGGCTTCCGCCCTGGTTACAGGACGGAAACTGCTCTCCTAGCTATTCCAAACATCTGCGGACCATTCTGGATGGGGGCACACTGCGGCGCTGATACTGCTTGATCTAAGCGCCGCGTTTGACACGGTGTCCCACCGGGTCCTTCTAGATCGTCTGGAGGAAGCTGGTGTCATAGGTTCAGCCTTGGTATGGTTTAGATCGTTCCTGTCAGACAGAACATTCCAAGTTTCTGCCCCTCCCTTTCTCTCCTGCACCCAGTACATCGGGCAGGTTGTTCCTCAGGGCTCTGCCCTTAGTCCCGTTCTTTTCAATCTATACGTCCAACCCCTAGCTGCAATGGCCAGGGACCATGGGCTTACCATGGTCTCGTATGCTGATGATACGCAGTTGGTGGTGGCCCTCTCCGATAACCCTACGGAGGGAGCCGCCAAATTTCGGAATGGCTTAGCGGTGGTCTCGGTGTGGATGACCACCAACTGCCTTCAGCTCAACGTCAATAAGTCTGAGATGTTGTTAGTGGGGAGAGATAAGGGACTATGGAGTGAACATTGGTGGCCCAAGACCTTGGGTTGCGTTCCCACCCCCAAGCTGGTAGTAAAATATCTTGGGGTTTGGCTGGATGCCACCTTTAGCTCTCAGGAGCACACCAAGACAATAGCAGGTACCTGCTTTGGCATACTCCGAGGATTAAGGCCCTTTTTGGTGTTCTTTGACCCATCTACCCGCCAAATGATAGTACAGGCGGCCATCTGGTCCAGATTGGACTATGCTAATTCGCTCCTGTTAGGGCAAATAAGGCAGAAGTAACTTGTCTGCAGCGTGTTCAGAACGCAGCAGCCCGAGTCCTGCTGAGGCTTCACAGAACCTGCTCTGCGACGGGGTTATTCGTCGCCTACATTGGCTCCCTATGACCAAAAGGATCGAATGTAAAACCCTGTGCCTGACTTTTAACATTTTAAAACTTTCCTCCCCTGAGATTCTGTCCAATCTGCTGGTACCTTACGTACCCTCGTGCCAGCTACGATCAGCTGGGCAATATCTGGCTACGGTTCCTCGTGTGTAGCGTCTCCGAGCTGGAGGACGATCCTTTCGCTGTTTAGCGGCTAAACTGTGGAATTCCCTGCCTACGCAGATTCGCTGTCTGGATAGCCTGCTGTCCTTTCGTAAGGCTGCCAAAACCTACCATTTCTCCATGGCTTAGTCCAGTGTTTCCTTATTGACACTGCTTCTAGCACCGGGACGTCTCTTTGCTGAGGCAGCTGCGCGCTATATAAAAAGAATTAACATAACATAACATATTTTCAGATCAATAACTAACAAAAACTGGACATGGTTTAGAAGCACATTTGGTCAAAAAATTGTCTCTCCCTTATTGCTTCTTTACCTGTCCCTGGCTTCATATACCAGTGACCAAGAACAAGTCGAATGCTGGAGATGCCTTCAGGAACTGTATGAATGAGGTCAGAAAATTGATGAATAGGAATTGCCTAAAGCTTAATTCCTCAAAGACTGTAGTGATACTTTCCGTAAATATCCTGTGTTTCTGGACACCTTCATGGTGACCACCCCAAATGGACTCTCTACCCACTCACGTGACACTGGTAAAAAATGTGGGGATAGTGATAGATAGCAAACTGAAGCTCACTGAACAGGTGAACAAAGTTACGTCAGCTTCCTTCTATTCCTTAAGGTTAGTGAAAAAGATTGCAAAATTCCTCCCTTTTGAGCTCCTTAAAAATATTCTTCACCTCGCTGGCTCTGGACTACGGTAATAGCCTCTACTCAAAACTTCTGGCTTCCTCTCTGAAGAAACTGCAGATGCTGCAAAATGCTGTGGCTTGTTTTCTGCAAAAAATTCCAAGGTACCAGTCAGCAAAAACTGACATAAAAAATCTACAATGGCCTTTAAGGCACTCTGCATGACTTACAGAACCCTTCATAGTCTGGGCCCCCAACTTTTTAGGAAACATCTGCGATGGTACATCACTAAAAGACCTCTCCTTTCAGCTTTCACAAAAAAACATGATGGTGCCTGCCTTTCAGAAATCCACATGAGTAGAAAAAGTGTCTTCAGGCCAACAACCCTTCAGTGGCACTACCAGCCTCTCAATCTTAAAACAGCTCCATCCCTGGCCAGGTTCTGGAAGACTTTGAAAACCTGGCGTTTTGCACAGGCTTAGCTGATTCTTCTGCCTCTTTTATATCTTTCCTCAGCTACAGGAACCAGCGCCAAGACGCCCTCAGGTTATTTGCTTGCACTTTATAAAATAATGCCATTCATTCATTAATTAGCTCTTTTCCAGCTTTTGCCTCTTTTTGCCCAATTTGGCTTTCACTCTGAGAACCTACTTAATGGTGGCTGCACTGAAGGCGTAACAAAGGCGTTCTGTCCTTTCCTGTACTGTGCCCAGTGCCATGAACTCAGGTATGTTGACCTCCCAGAGCTACACCTCCACCGCATTCTGTGCCCTCGGAACTGGTCACTACCACACACATTGATGCCACGACGCCCCACTTACCACAGTTAGATTTTTTGCCTGAGGCATCTGCCATTTCACTTGATGCTCCAAGCTCACTCCTACACCACCTACCATTTCACCCGCTACTCTAAGCACACTCCTATGCCCCCCTCAAACCACTCCATGCAATACATCTGCAACACAACCGCGTCTTGCATGCTCACTCCTTCACATGAGCTCTCTCAACAAAGACTGCACGGAGGTCTGGGGCCTCATTGACTCGCTTGCACTAGACATTCTCTTCCTCATGGCGAGCTGGTTCAACCCATCATCAAACCCTGACATCTCAATGGCCATCCCTGAGGGATACAAGATCACCCACCGTGACCACTACAACAAATCTGGAGCAGGGCTCACCATCATCCAGAGAGACTCCAACCCATGCACCATTGTCATGGATTACACCACCATGGCCATGGAACACATGAAATCAAACTCCAGGTGGACGAAAAACAACCATAAGGGAACCCTCATCTACGGCCCATCTAGACCATGAATCAGTCTCACAAAACTCATTGCACACTTCATCACCCCCATTGACTCCAAAGAGGACATGCTCTTCCTTGACCTCAATTTCCATTTAGACAATCTCACGGACCTTGACCCCACAGACCTCCTCGGCTGCCTGGACAACATCAGACTCAATCCATCCGTGGCCCCACACACACCACAGGTTCAACCCCATCTTCATCTCCAGTGACAGAATCAAATACAGCCACATCTCCAGGCTCACCTGGATAGACTACTTTGGGGTAGAAGTCAGTATCACCACCTCACATCATATGCATGTTTACATATGGGCTGGTGGGAGGAGCTGGTTCTCACAGCAAAATATGGGGCACTTCTAAATTAACATGTAATGATCTGGTTAAGATTTATAAATGATCTATTTGAGGTTTGGAAAGGTAAAAAAGGAAAGTGCTTCGGTATTTGTGTCAACAATTAACAACTATGAGATCAATTTAAATGTTGTGTGAGTGAATATACAGTCATTTTTTTGGATGTACAGGTTTATATTGTAATTTATATTGTAAACTTGAAACTAAACTACATAGTAAGAAAACAGCTGGTAACACATGTGTTGCATGCCACTAGCTTTCAACCCAGGCATTTAACAGAAAGTATACCCTATGGGGAAATGCTGAGGTTAAAGAGCGCCTGTAGTAGTAACACAGACCTTGAGCTGGCCCAACAGGAGAGTAAGCTCAGATTCATAGCACAAGGCTATTCAGAGAAAATCTTAAATATGGCCACCACCAAAATAAGGCTGTTAAATAGATCTGAATTATTATCCAACTCAAATGTTTTTGAGAACACTAATTGCAATCAATTTCCAAAGCTACCAGACAAAATGACAAAGAGAGAAAGAAAGATCAGTGAACTGATTGGATTACCCTTTTCCTTAATGCTTCTTCTCAGCACACCGTTATTTTTAAATTAATAGGCGTCAGTAGCTTAGTTCCGTTTATGTTTTGGTCCGTGCCGTTTGCTCTTTAAGCTCTTCATTCATCGTTTCAATTGTGGCCAGTACGTTTGTCTTACCGCGTTGCACATCTACCACTCTAGTTGTGGTTCATGCCTTCACCTATGAGCCTCATGTTTTACGGGCTGCACAAGTGCCATCTACTCTTAGTCAGTGCCTTTTGAACTGCACGCTGCACTTGTACCACCTTAATTTGTGGTCCATGCTTACTCCAGCGTCAGATACAACTGCACTTTTCCATTTGCGGGTAGCACGCACAGTACTCAGCATTAGAGTCAATTTTTACTATAAATCCACATTTTATGGGGTCTTTAGTTGTATGCATTTGTAGGCTTTTGTCATTCTATGACATTGTTTTACATGTGGGTTTTGTGCTCCCCTTGCGCTATTTATCCTATGCCTCGAGCTGACTCACATTTGTATGTAATCTGTTGCTATCACGCGTTTTAACTATATTCACCTTCACAACACTCATGAATAAGGAGGTTGTTTGGGCTAAAATCCCCTGACCCACCAGGGTCACGTTGCATGGCTCTTGGAGCGCTGGAGGTTCTCTACGTGCGTAATCTAATAATCAATTTCTTTACAGGTACTCCGCATTACATACACTTATAGGACATCGCTCTACCATGAGCTTCACCAATGCGCCCTAGGTATGTTGTGCTTTTAATTTTGCATTAGCTATCGCTCTATGTTACTTCTCTGGTTGTAGACATGCTCAATTTACTTATCTGGTGTTTTTCTAGGACTCGTTTTAATCATCCTTGACCCAGCTTCTGAGGATATAGCTCATTCCTCTACCTAATTGGTAAGCTAGCCTCTATCTGGTCATAATAGCTTTCTTTGAGCACTGGCACTGGTCTGGAATTAGCCTCACATATGGTGTCACTTTTTGAACGATTACACTCACCACATCTCAATATATCTTCAGTTTTAACCTTTTCGCTGCCGATGACGAGCTCAGCTCGTCATCAGCCACGGTGATCGTGTGCGGATGACGAGCTGAGCTCGTCATGTAACGCGGCTTTTTTAAATTTGCCGCACACAGTGGGAAAAGCCGCAGCAGCGATGCGGTTAAGTACTGCACACTCTTTCGCACACTGGTGACTGCACCATTTGTCTTTTGGACACACATGACCCCCCCCTCATGTTATCTTCATTCTTTTTAACCCTCATTACCTCACTCTCTGCCCCTTTCTCCTTTCTTCTCTAGTATCTCCTTTCTCTACAATTTGCTTTTTCTCACATGTTTACAATTCTTTTTGTGGTCTCACACCAATATTCTAAATTACACTCATATTGTATGCAATTACAGCCCTGAAGAAGCCCATGTTTGGGCGAAACGTGCTGGCTGGTTCTATCATATGAAGCACATCTGAGAATAAAAAGACCAGACACGAATATCTGCAAATCCCTTTTATTGATGTGCTCTTGTGTACTAATTGCTTGTGTTTATATATTGCGTTTATATATTGCCTCTCTTCCAATCAGTTCACACATTTATATTTATGATCTACAAGCGGCGGATCATTTGAGATGGGCAATATCATCTACAAATAGTGACTGGTCCTGGTGGTGCAGTCATCTATGACCCAGCTGCTTTCTTGCCTTTCTTCCCAGAAAGAAAGCTCAAATTAGATTGATACTTGCATTCAATAAACAGGATAAACAATTGAGAAGTATTGTCAGACACAATTAGACACTAGTGTTAAATGATCCCTCATTGGCCATCTTCTCCCTAGAAACCTTTAAATCACATACAGAAGAGCACCTTTGATGAGCAACTTTCTTGTTAAAAGTAGCCCTGTGGTAACAGAAGGAGCTACTTGGTTTTCACTGAGAAAAGGCTTTTTCAAATGTACATCTTGCTGAGCTTGCAAATTTGGGATGAACAAAACAACATATACAACACCCTTCAGTGACAAAGATAGCAAGATTAACAAACTTTCGACATGTAAAACAGACTATGTGATATATGTATTGGAGTGTCCGTGGGGACAACGCTATGTTGGCAGTACTAAGTTACAGGCACAGAAGCGGATACTCCAACACATTCGGGCAATTACCAACTTACCCCGTTGCTTGTCACTTCAAAGAAAGGCTGGGACAGTTCAAATATTATTTATTGGATTCTGTTCCAACCCACAGAAGAGGTGGCAACAGGGAAGCAGTTTTAAGAAAAATAGAGACCCAATATATTTTGGAATTAGATACCAAAACCCCAGGGGGACTTAATGCCACTGAGGATCTGTTTACATGTCTCTAACTGGGTTGCTAGACAACAACCAATTCACCGGGAAGGCCAACATCATGTTCAAATTATAACTTCTGCAGCGCCAGTTCAGCAATCTGGTTAACTATACTAAATAAGACATTCAGACAATCAATACTAGATCTTGCCTTAAAATTGGCAAATGTATTCAATAATTTTTAATTCTTTTTTGAATACATGATTGCTGATTGAATAATAGAATGTTTTAAAAGGGGAATTTGAACAGTTAAATTATATTGATATTACATCATCATAATCATTGAGAAGTAACACAAGCTGCTACCTATCCGTTGTTATTAGTTTAGCACTTTGGAACTTTGTAAACAAAATAAGGCGGTTGGTTAAATGTACACAGCACTTTATTTCCAGCACTTTGGCACAATGGCACTTCATCAGACTATCCAAGAATATGGCAGTGCAGGTTTCAATCGAAGGACATCAATAAAAGCATACACTATGAAAGCAATATGAAAATTTATTGGATTAACCAGAAATAAAAAAATAAGCTAAAGATCATAGGAAATTCATATATGGCAGTCATAGTAAAATCTTATACGTAGAGTATTCATATGGTTTCCTTCAGTCTATAAAGTCCTACAATAGCCTTTGCAGACAAGGAGGTTCCTACTTCACAACACAATAACATCTAGTTATATAATTGAAAGTAGGAGCAAAGGTAAAGGTGTCCTATGTCTGCTTATGAATAACACTATTTAAGGCAACAATCATGAATGTGTTTTATATGATATGCATTTACACATTTTATCGAAACTGTATTTACAATGATGTTTTTTATTGAAAAGGGATTTAAAATGTTCAGAGTGGAATGATTGAGTAGTCTGTTTTTAGTACCAATGCTGTAATTGAGCACTTGTCACTTTAAATACCTTTGTCTCACTATGCAACGCCGTCATGTGATCAAGGCCTGCTTAGGCTGAAATGCGTAATGGCGGACTGTTACGAATAAAGCATAATTGCACCAATTTGTTGTGCCCCGTGCCCATGGTGTTCCAGAAAGTGGGGAACGAGGAGTGGGGAATCTGGAAATATATATATTTATATTTGTCTTTTCAGTGTCCTTCAGCACCAACGGCCGCCACACTACATTCAGGAATACATTCCTCTTTATTTAATCCATGAAGTGCACCAGTTTGAAAATGTTTCCGCTTATATCTTCAACTGGACAATCTAGCCTCTCAGCCCTGTGTTTAAAAACAGTCCCTCTACTATTGCACTGCTCACATGCCTCATCCGCTAGAATGCTCATTCTGAGTTACCTTGGCATATATCGGCCGCCATTTTATACGCCATACCTATGTTCTAAATCAGTCCTTGATCTGAATATATGATGTTCATTTTCACATTTGTCAGTGATTCAAATTTCACCAGGATCATAAGGATCCATATCCAAAATATTGCTTGGTGAATTACAACAACATGTAAATAAATTGTCAGATCAGGCGAACAACAATTTATCAAGAAAGAAAGTTTGGTGCAATTTTATTCTTTTAGGAAAATTAGTTAAACTGGTACTTCAAAAGCTTTTTTTTCAATCACATGTCACCCCACAGTCCTCGAGTTGCATATATCTCATGAACCTCATCAGATAATTGGAGTAATTATGTACTTAATGTACTCCACTGTAGATATGTGAAACAAGCTTTTCCATATAATACAGCTAACATGACTAGGTGCTACAGTACAGTTATTAAGAGGTTATAAAGTGACTCTGTGCTCATGTACAATTTATGACTCTGATCACAGGATGTATGTATCATAATCAAATACAGTAAACCTTTTGATATAAATAAGGGGAGCAAGATGTTCAATGATCAGATAAAAAAAATTCAAGGTAGGCATGTAATCAAAAGTTGGATAAAATTAAAAGTGCATGTCTTACCTTTTAAGCACATATCACCCTGCCTGTGGCCTTCCTTAGGGGTGACTTATATGTAGTAAAAAGGGAGTTTTAGGCTGGGCAAGAGATTTTGAATGGCAAGTCGACCTGGCAGTAAAACTGCATATGCAGACTCTGCAGTAGCAGGCCCGAGACATGCTTAAAAAGCTATTTGTCTTGATGGGTGACATGGTTATGTCAGTGCTTGAGTAGATATCTGAGTGAGTGTATCTGTCTCTCTTTTGGTGTGTGAATGTATGTGTAAGTAACGATATTGGCAAATGAACGGCTCTCTTAGTAGCTCTATGGGTCTGTAAATCTGTATGCAAGTGGTTGTAAGGATAGCTCACTGGCTTTGCTAGTGAGTGTTGTGGTAACTGTGTGTGCAATTGGTTCTATTACTGCAAGATACAGTAGTGCTGTGTGAGTGAATGTCTAAGTGCCTCTATTGCTGTCTGACTGGGTGTGCAAGTGGCTCTATGCTTTTGTAAATAGGTGTTTTAGTTGCAGTATGGGTGGGAGACTACACATATACCTGGGCATATGGATCTATAAGTGCACACGTAACTCACTGAAACTTCAAAGTGCATATCTCACCTTTTAAGCACATACCACCCTGCCCTATGACCTACCTACCTTAGGGGTGACTTATATGTACTAAAAGGGGAGTTAAAGGCTTGGCAAGTGGATTTTAAATGCCAAGTTGACCTGGCAGTAAAATGTCTGCAGATGCTGCAGTAGCAGGGCCAAGACGTGTTTAAAGGACTACATGTCTGGATGGGTGACTTGGTTGTGTCAATACTTGGCTGTATGTTTAGCTTCCTTGCTGTGTTAGTGATTGTTGGAGTATGTAACTGTGCACAACTGGCTCAGTTACTGCTGGATACATACCTGATATGTCAGTGTCTCAATGAGTGTCTAAGTGCCTCTGTGCTGTCTGACTGCATATTAGAGTGGCTCTTTGCTTTTGCTAATAGGTATGTGAGTCACAGGATAGGTTAGAGACTGGATGTTTAACTGAGCGTATAGATGTGTAAGTGGGTGTCTAACTCACTGAAACGTCAATGTACTTGTCATACCTTGAAAGCACATACAATCTTCCTCTATGACCTACCTACAGCCTACTTTACAGGTGACTTATATGAAGAAGGGTAGTTTAAGGCTTGTAAAAGGATTTTATAGGCCAAGTCGATCTGGCAGTAAAACTGCAGACACAGACGCTGCAGTAGCAAGGCTCAGACATGTTTAAAGGCCTGCTTGTCTGGATGGGTGACTTGGTTGTGTCAATACTTGAGTACATCAGTCTGTCTGTGGGTGTGTGACGGTATGTCTAAGTAACTATGGGCTAGATGTAGGTAATTGTAAATTACCGATTTGAAAATACCTAATTTTACCGATTCAGTATTTTCGAATCGGTAATTGCAATGTAGATAATAATGCGGTAAAAAGTACAGAATCGGTAAGATTCGGTATTTACCGAATTGGTATTTACCGATTCGGTATTTGCCATTTATTCCTATGGGCCTGGAGGCCCATAGGAATAAATGTCAATTACCGAATCGGTAATTACCGATTCGGTTAAATTGTGAAAAAGTCCAGGGTGGCAGGGTGTCACTTTGACACCGTGTTGCACCCCTGATTAGTGCTTTTGTGCACATGTGGCACACATACATGCCCTAAGGGCATGTATGTCTGTCACATGGCACAGGTGTAAATGCACATATTTGCATTTACGTAGGAATTTGTTATTTACCACCAACTAATAGTTGGTGGTAAATAACGAATCCTTTAAGCCCAGAAGCACTGTTTGAAGTGCTTCCTACATTTCATTTACCAATAATAATGATTCAGTAAATACCGAATTGGTAAATACCGATTCGTTATTTACCGAATCGGTAAATATGCCCCCTACATAGGAAAAGTCTATTACCGGTCTGTAACGGCCGATTTCAGCCGTTACCGACAGGTAATAGGCCACCTACATCTGGCCCTATATCACTATTTCACTGGCTCTTAGTAACTCTAAGGGTTTGTAAAACTGTGTCCAAGTGGCTGTATGGATAGCTTACTCACTGTGTTAGTCAGTGATGGGGTATGCAACTGTGTGTGCTACTGGCTCTGTTACTGCTAAATACATAAGTGTAGTATGGACGTGTGACTGAATGTGTAAGTGGTTCTGCCTTTGTCTGACTAGGTGGCTGAGTGCCTCTATGCTTTTGTTCATTGGTATGTGAGCCACAGTTTGCATGAAACCCTGAATATATAGCTGGGCATGTGGATCTGTGCGTCCCCATGTGACTAACTGAGATTTCAAAGTACATGTCTTACCTTCTAAGCACATATTACCCTGACCAAAGAGGTATGTACAGCCTACGTTAGGGGTGACTTACATGTAGTACAAGGGAAAATTGAACCTTGTCAATGAGTTTTAAATGCCAACACGATCTGGCAGTAAAACTGGACACAGAGCCTCTGTAGTAGCAGGCAGACCACATGTTTAAAGGACTACTAGTCTGGATGAGTGATTAGGGAATCACTACTTCAGTGCACATCTAAATAAGTGTATCAGTCCCTGTCTGGCTGTGTCACTGGATGTTTAACTGACTAAGTCGCTCTATAACTCGCTGTCTTAGTATCTCTATGGATTTCTATATTTGTATTTTAGTGGCTGTATAAATTATCTACTGCCTCTATTTCTGAGTGTTGGGTTTTATAACTGCATGTGCAACTGTCTCTATTACTGCTGGATACATATGTGGTTTATGGTCATGTCACTGAAAATCTACATGCTTCTGTCTCTCACAGGCTGGATGAGTGACTATGCCTTTCTAAATGTGTATATGAGTTGCTGTATGGGTGAGACACTGGCTATTTAACTATGGCGAAGGGATCTCAAAGTACACATGTGACTAACTGAAACTTCAAACTGCATATCTTACCTACTAACCACATAGCACCCTACCTTATCACTCAGCTACTCCCTACTTAGGGGATAACTCGTACATAGTGTAACAGTTTCAACATTAGCAAGGAGTTTTTAATGCCAACTTCACAATGCAGTAACACTACACATGCATGCTGTACATATCCAGGGCAACACAATAATAATGGCCTACTCACACACCTACTCTCAGACTGAGATCAACGCCTTACTCAAAAAAACTTAGGCTGACCCAAAGGACCTCAGGACTTCTGACCCATCTCCCTTCTCTCATTCCCGGCGAAGGTCATCGAGAAGACCGTCAACAAACAACTGACACGCTTCCTCGAGGAGAACAACATCCTGGACCCGTCCCAGTCCCGATTCTGCAGCAATCACAGCACCAAAACTGCCCTCATTGCCGCCACCGATGACATCAGGGCCCTGCTGGACAACGCCTCTGCACGCCTGATCCTCGACATCCTTCGCCGCAGCCACATCAAACCACACCTGAGAGACCTGCACTGGCTTCCCGTCAACAAGAGGATCACCTTCAAGCTCCTCACCCACGCACTCAAAGCACACCATAACACCGGACCGGCATACCTCAACAGACGACTCACCTTCTACACCCCGAACCGCCAGCTCCGCTCCGCCGACCTCGCCCTCGCCACCGTCCCCCGCATCCGAAGAACGACCACCGGCGGCAGATCGTTCTCCCACCTCGCCGCCAAGACCTGGAACACCCTTCCCATCCTCCTACAGCAGACCCAAGACCTACTAACCTTCAGGAGGCTACTCAAGACCTGGCTGTTCAAGCAGCAGCACCCCTCCCCCCCCCCCCCCCCCCCCTCCCCAGCGCCTTGAGACCCTCACGGGTAAGTAGTGCGCTATACAAATGCTCTGATTGATTGATTGTTTGACCTACACAGACAATAACATACTGACGCACACACCCACAGAGACACACTCATTCATAAATATGTGGAAGTGTGCTTACGCATGCAAAAAATGCGAAAAGGGGGCAGCCTGACCCCTAGGCCTGCTCAGGGGGTCCCACAAGGACCCCAAGGGCCCCAATTTTTTTTTTCAAAAATCACGGGATGCGTGTAGGATCCGTGCATCCTAGAGATATTAAAAAAAAGAAACGCGGTCTCCAGCAGTAAATATGTTAATTTTCCCCGGGGGGGGGGGGCCAAATCCTGGGGGAATTATTGAGAAAATAGTGTGGGGGGTCCCAATCGCCCCCACACTGCCCCAGGGACTGCCACCCCGGGCTTTAATTTAATATATGCTTGGGGGCTCACGGGGCCCCCCGCAGCCCAGGGGCCCGCCAACCCCCGGGGCTTCCTCAAAATGGGTGGAGGGGTTCTCAGGACCCCCCAGCCCCAGGGACTGCCACCCCGGGCTATTTTGAAATGGGTGGTGGGCTCTCAGGCCCCCCCAGCCCCGGGGACCGCCAACCTCCAGGGCCGGCTCCTGGAGTGTCCCGGGGTGCCCACCCCGGGACACTACTGTTTGCAAAGGCAGGGCGGGAGCCTCGCGGCTCTCACCCTGCCATTGCAAACTGCTTTCCTACTTGGAAGAGAGAGCAGGAAACCCCCTTGGGGACCTCCCCCCATGATCCCCAACGGAGTGGGCCAGCCCCAGGGGATGGGTTCCCTGGGCCTATTAGTGGCCCGGGAAGGGGGCCACGCGCCCCCCGCCCCCTTTATTATTATTTTTTTTAATTAAAAAAGGGCCAACCCCGTGGGATGGGGTCCTCGAAGCCAAAAGTGGCCACAGGAGGGGGCAAGGCAGGCCCCTCCTAATAATTGATTTTTTTTTTAAAAGGCCCATGTCCCAGGGGAATGGGGTGCCCGGGGCAGAATATGGCCACAGGAGGGGGCCACAGGGTCCCCTTCCAAATTGTTTAATTAAATAGAAAAAAATTCGGGGCAGGCTCTGGGGGATGGGGGCCAAAAAATTAGAAAAAGAAGGGGGGCTACACAGCCCCCTTCTTACAAAAATGTGTTTTTTTTTTTTAAATGGATTGAGGCCGGAGGCCACGCGCCCTTATTGCACCACTCTGCAAACGTGCCCCCTGGCGCATTTGCAGAGGGCGAACAAATTATCCTTGAATACTGGGGTCCCTGGGGGCCAACCAGCCCACCAGGTACCTCCAGTATGTGCCAGGGGGCTGCGTTGCAGAGAGGTGTTCTGAGGCCACGTCCCTTGTTACACCTCTCTGTAACCCAGCTCTGTGGCGCTTAATGGAGGTAGCTGGTGGGCTAGTTGGCCCCCAGGGGACCTTAGGATTCAAGGGAACAGGGCGTGTTTGCACACATGTCTCCTCATGCCCTTCAGAATCACCTGTTATCAGGAGAGAACCCAGCACGGCATCTTTTAGCCCAGCACTGTCCCTGAAAAGTAGTAACTTGTATTTCCTTCCATAGGAATCCATTGTGTGGTTTTCAGCAGAAAAGTTTCAAAGTGTCGATTTTTTAAACATACAAATATTCTTGTAAAATCAGCCGAACTACGAATTCCGATTTATTCACCTGTTATCAGGAGAGAACCCAGTGCGGCATCTTTTAGCCCAGCACTGACCCTGAAAAGCAATTGGGTATATGGGTGATATTTTTCCCATTTGTACAAGAAGTAACTCTCGCGGCAGGGTGCACAAGTATGGGCTTTATTATACCCTGTGTGCACAAAATTTCAGAATGAGGTGCTACCGCCAATCAAATTGTTGCACAGTTCTCGAACTCAACAAAGCATGGCCGTCAATTATTCATAGCTTGAAAGCACTACCTATGATGGCCCTGCTGGTCACCAGGGACAACTACCTATGATGGCCCTGCTGGTCACCAGGGACAACAATGAACAAGGCATTACGTCACCAAACAGCTCCTAGTACCACCCTTTAATGTGTGTGTGCAATCACTGTGAATTGGCCAATTGCTTGTCTTTACAATCGCTCATTCAAGTTGGGCAATGTTCTTTATCCTTGGAATACGTAACAAACCGGGTCTGGCGTGTGGCACAGTAAGGCTGCGCCAAATTAAGAAACAAACAAAACAATTTGCCAGTACTGTGCAATTATTTATGAGATTTTTTGTTGAAGAGCTACCAATTGCTCTCTCAAAAATGACCACTCTTTCAGTCAGACCAATTCATGAAAAAATAATTTTGTTAATCTTTATATGATCAAAATTGTTTTTCAAATTTTTCTAATTCATATATTTCGCAGTATTTTGTCCTGCAGTGTTTATGTTTTCAACTATCTACAACAATATGTATAACACAGAGGAGGAACACGGACATGAACCCAGGAAATGATAAATCAAATGAATTATGCAACAATTAGACAATTAACATACAACATAGACACTGGACAACACTGAACATTCAATACTATCTAAGGGAGGTTGGGGCGGTGGAAGTTAGTGGCGTTATCTCAAACTGTTTGTCACAGAAAAGCAGAATTAATCTTAGTTCTATGTGAAATTCAGCCTATTTACAATCAAATGATATTTGAGTCCAACTAGATGAATGCTTGCATTAACCAAAACACAAAACAATCAATTTTAAGCCACCAAACAACTAACGCCTCAATCGGTCGACGCGTTTCGAATCCTAGTACATTTAATAGGATTCTCTTCAGGACCACACAAAATCAATCTGTGGAGAAAATAAATAAAAAGCAAACTGTCAGTGGACAACAGAGAGACTCTCAACTTTCACTCAGCATCCAACACGCACTCAGTATGTTACCTGTCAGTGTAGTGGCTTGGACACGACGATAAACTGAAAAATCAAGAACATTCTTTTTCAGACATAGCTTTTTTAAGAATGGGGTTGCTAATCTCAAAATTGCGGGAATCTTTGGTACTCACTAGAATATAATGACATCCAAGACCTCATGCGGGCATCCAAAGGGACGAATGATCCATTAGTTCTTGTCGTTTTAAATCTTTTCGGGATCTGACCTCGAGACTTAATCTAGAAAAGAGACAACAGCGGCTCTCAGTGTGCTATTTGGGGCTCCTCACTCAGTGCATCAACCAGAAATGACACAACGGAGGGCGGCATTGTTAAACGGATGGCGAAAACAACTAACTACAACTAATGGCGATGTCGAGTTGTACTCTCTAGACAACGCTCCTCTCTACATGCCTCGACGAGGAAAGATTTTACGAGAAGCAGCTTGGTCGAGCGGGTTGCGGAAACTGCTGACAAAGGCTCTAGGCGGTATCTAATTACCTGAGGCTGTGCGTCTTGCTCCTCCAGGCTGGGTCGCGGTTGACTGAAAACGCGATGCTGGTTCAACCGGATCGTGTTATTTTAAGTCAGGGATATTTCCGGGTTCAAGCTCTATGACTCATGGGATTTGTAGTTTAAACAGTATGAGTCATGGGAGTTGTAGTTTAAGGGTAATCCGCCGACGCTGGAACGAGCGCTGCAATCAATGAAATGAGGAATAAAAAGGGGATGACAAAGTACTCGGATTGAATACTCGGATGCCAGAGGATGTATGTTTGGTGAAAAAAGGTTTAAATTCACAAGGCTGGTGGAAAGCCAATGAGTGAATGTACACTCACAGACTATATAGTTCAGACATTTCATTCAGACCTTGTGTGGTCGTATTAAATTTCAGAATCAGCATGGCTTCTCTTTGACGTAGTTTGGCCTCTACATCTCCGCCTCTTGGGTCATGGTCAATTTTGGATATTATGGTCCATTTCAGATCTTGTTCCCCATGGATCATTCGTCCCTTTGGATGCCCGCATGAGGTCTTGGATGTCATTATATTCTAGTGAGTACCAAAGATTCCCGGAAACGCGTCGACCGATTCAGGCGTTAGTTGTTTGGTGGCTTAAAATTGATTGTTTTGTGTTTTGGTTAATGCAAGCATTCATCTAGTTGGACTCAAATATCATTTGATTGTAAATAGGCTGAATTGCACATAGAACTAAGATTAAATCTGCTTTTCTGTGACAAACAGTTTGAGATAACGCCACTAACTTCCACCGCCCCAACCTCCCTTAGATAGTATTGAATGTTCAGTGTTGTCCAGTGTCTATGTTGTATGTTAATTGTCTAATTGTTGCGTAATTCATTTGATTTATCATTTCCTGCGTTCATTTCCCTGTTCCTCCTCTGTGTTATACATATTGTTGTAGATAGTTGAAAACAAAAACACTGCAGAACAAAATACTGCGAAATATATGAATTAGAAAAATTTGAAAAACAATTTTGATCAAATAAAGGTTAACAAAATTATTTTTTCATAAATTGGTCTGACTGAAAGAGTGGTCATTTTTGAGAGAGCAATTGGTAGCTCTTCAACAAAAAATCTCATAAATAATTGCACAGTACTGGCAAATTGTTTTGTTTGTTTCTTTATCCTTGGAAGGCGGTGGGAGCCAGCAGCTCCGCAAGAGTGGGAGATCTGCTGTTAGGTGGCAGGAGGTAAGGATTGTGTTCAGGAGGGTTTTCTTGCTTGCTTTGCCCCAGGGCGCACCCGTGTTGCAGGTGGCATGCAAGTCAGCAGCCATCAACTTGGCCTAAGAGTTAGTGTGAGGTGGTCCCAGAGTTCAAGATGCCCCATGTTGGATGTTAGGTCACCTGCCCTAGTATTTTATTGCATTTAGTTCCTGTGATGGGAATCCAGTACAACATAGTAGTTAATGTAAGGAAAATAACTTATGCTGCTTCTCGAATCTGGACAGTTATTTTAAGGGAAGAAGTCCTGCTACTTGCTATGCATGATCAAACCCCTTTTTTTTAATAGACCATTTCTTTGTACATTGTTATTACAGCACGTGCACAAAAATGCCAAAACATAAAAACTGTGTTGAGAACTGACTGAATGTGCATGGAAAGGTAGCACTTATTTCACATGTTTTGTTAGAGGCTATTCACATAACGCGTAAAGAAGGGGGTGTTCAAAGAGACTTTGCTACTGGTCAGAAAACGTGTGAGCATTTTATTAACAATTATATATTAGTAAAGTCCCCTAAAAAATAAAGAGTACACATGGAGTCTGTTATGACTTTAATGGGTAAGGGGTATGCCTAGGGCTTTAAGCGGGTCGAAAAAAATGGTGGCGTCTCTCAAAGGGACGTAGCCTATGTAATAAAGGAAATAACATGAACATGTAAGATAAAAAAATCTGTGCTGCCTGACTGGTATTTTGTTGCATCTTTCTGTTACTGAATCTAGATATATAATAGAATAACTGGCATGCACTTAAACCAAGTACAGACTGTTATCTTTATCAATGGTTGTTAGCTGCAGAAGATGAATAAGCAACAATAATGACTTTGTGCCATATAATAGTGAAAATATTTTAGTTCTATAATTATGATGCTGTGAAATAAATGTACCACTCCTCTAGAAACGTTAAATAAAACTATTTATGAAATTCTTACTTCAAGCTTACAATAAAAAAAAACAATTCAAACTAAAATTCTTACTTTTATTTATTTTGGACTTGGGGGCGGAGCTAGCCTGCAACGGAGATGGCCACCTGAGTCGGAGCTCCTCCGTCTCTAACTACTATCCTGCAGTTATCCTAGTGAGCTGTGCCCTGTTTTTACTCCACGACTGCACGTTGAGGTGTGGTGCAGCTGAGGGCACAAAATCCTGCCAAATGCCCTGATTGTCGGCCCGGCGGGCGGTCCGAAGTTCGTCCCGGCCTGTGCCGCGCTGAGGCCTAGAGGAGCAGCAGCCTAAATTGCAACGAACCTCGGAGCGGGTGACGGGATCCCCCCTCCGTCTTCTCCCGGAGGTGCCCCTGGGGATGGAGTGACCCTGGCGGAGCTCCACGAAATTGGTGGTGAGCGGTGGCGATAGCTTGGGGGGGTGCGGGACTGAGACGGAGGGGGCTCGCATTCTTGGGTCTACCCCCCTGTGGAGTGACTTATGCACCTTAACGATGCGTTGGAGCCACGCTTGGGGAGCGGTGCAGTGAGTCTGCTGCAGCCCCTGGTCGAGGCGGCTGGTGCTCTTTGTGACCCGGGCAGTACTACGGCCCGTGTGCCCTCTTCTCCGGTCTGCCCTGGGAGCGTTGCATGTGGGGCCGATCGTCTGGCTCTGCTGCCTGGCCCGTGGTGCCCCCTGGCGTCCTGGGGGGATCTGGTGTGTTGCTCATTGCGATAGGCAGTGGGAGGGGGACGAGAACTCTCTGCCTACTGCTGCGCCCTCCCTGCATGCCTGATACGCCGGGTCGGGGGAGCTGGAGGCCTTGAGGTGTTGTGGCCGCCATCTTACACCCTACTCACCCTAAACGCACGGGATAGCCGTTGGACCCCCCCGCTGAGCGACTCGATCTTCTGCTGCGTGAAACGGCCTGTGGGCGATCTACGGGACGTGGCTCTGCAGGTGCCGCTGCACGCTTTCCTGCGCCTGGTCCCCTCCATGGTGTTGCTGTCCAGTGACAGTGCCTGCAACTGGTCTTGCAGTCTTCTGATGTTGATGCAGTGGGGGCTGGCCCTGGCAATTTGAAGAGGAGCATCTGACGCATGCTTGTAGATGCTACTTACCTGCATGCTTATATATTGGGCCCCTTGGACCGGGGTGCCCCCATACCCTTGCGCTGACAGGAGGTCTGGTCCTAAAGAGGGTATGCTGGTGGTGCTAGGAACGACCTACCATGATCTGCCTCGGCCCATAATCCTCGGCCCCTGGAGGAGGACCTGCTCAGGGTGATCCATAAGGCGGACTGCGCAATTTTAGAGGTGTGGTGCCTGTACCTCATTCATCGGAAGACATCTGCATCTGCGCCTTCGTGGAGGGTGCACTGGTGTGGTGGGCTGATCGGTGGTAGCTTGAGGCCCCTGGTTTGCATCCTGCCTTGAGAGTGTGCTTTTATTGCAGACATGGGTTGCTCGGACAGGACGCAGCCTAAGCTCTCTTTCGGCCCCAGAGGATCCAAGCCAATGGACGACACGGGGGGCAGCAGTAACGCGGAACGCGACATGCCGGAGGAGGCTCAGCAACAAGACTTGCGTGGTCTGCTTATTGCCATGGAGAAGAACCTGCAGGGGGAAATGACCACTTTGGGAACCAAACTTGACGCCCTCATGTACCGCATGGATCGCATGGCTGAACGGCTGGACAAGCACGCGGAGCAGATTGATATGTCGGAGCGCCGTCTCACCGAGGTTGAGGAGGCGCAGTCCTCTCTGGACACTGACAATAAGCAGATCAGCAGGGCTATGCAGACCTTCATTGATAAAACGAGGATTTAGAGGCTCGCTCTCTGCGCTGCAATCTCCGCATCACAGGCCTTCCAGAGACCACCCAGACCGGGAATATGGAGCTTTTTGTCGAAGGCCTGCTAAAGAAACTTCTTGGGGACACAGCTTTTTCTGCCATGTTTGTGGTTGAAAGGGCCCACCGTTCGCTGGGACCACGACCTAAACCGGGTGCCCCCCCTCGTCCCATAATAGCTAAGCTGCTCGATTATCGAGATCGCGATGTGGCCCTGAGGTTGGCTAGGGACAAGCAGCAATTGCAGTACGAGGGCTCAGTGCTGTCATTGTACCCGGACTTCACCGCTAGGGTGTAGGAGGCCAGAATACAGTTTGCACCGATGAAGCGCCAACTACTGGAGCTGGAAACCAACTATGCTAGGCTCTACCCAGCGAAGCTGAGGATCAACAGGCAAGGGAAGTCTCTGATCTTCATGGACCCCAAAGCGTTACAGAAAGCCCTAGGGACTGGCAGAGGGAGAGTCAACTGTCCAGAAATGGGGAGGAAGGCGCTGCAGATAGCTCCCTGGAGGAACAAGACTGAATGGACCTTGTACAGATAAGCTGCACGACACATAATGTATATTAACCTGATGTGTGGAGGGGTGGAGGAGGGAATGTTGCATTATGAGTCTGAGTATTGAGGGGATTTCAGTTCTGGTTGGTAGCAGTTGCCCACAGCGCAGATGTTCACTCTATGTCAAGTACGGCGGCTGCATATGCCTGGATGCTGAACATGTTACTATGTGATACGATACCCCGCCCTCCTGCCCATTTGGCAATGACTGTCATTCTGGACGATGGAAGGGTCTGGAACCTTGCTGTGGGGTTTGTGCTTATCTGCTGTGATGGGGGAGCATCGACCTGCTATTTTTTGCTATGTGGGTAATTGGCTTTGATACGAAACGTGTTTACAACTCCTAATCTGTTCTTTTTTGAGACGGGGTGGCGGGGGCGATGCTAACTATTCATTCTAGTTGACTGTAGATTGTATTTGCGAGCTACTTCTGCCCGTTTGTGATAATCACTGAGTTCTGATGTGCGTAAGGGGGAGGTGGGGGTCGAGATGATTCATTTGGTTGTTCTGGTTTTGAGTCTGTTTGCGCTGGGGGTGGGATGGGGGTTGGGGTGGGGCTTGGGGGAGGAAGGGGGTGCGCGGCCTAGTTGGGGTAGGGCAGGCGTGGGAGGGTTTCGGGGGGGAGGTTTAGAGATAATGACATCTTTAAACATTGGAGACCGGTTGTGTTGTGTGCTTTGGATACAGCTTCTAGGTTATGTGTATGACAAAGGCAGATTGTATTTGTATGAGTGGACTTTGCATGCTTTTGGTAGGTGACACGTACACACTTTGGATAAGATGATGGCAGCAGAGGACGAATCTCCTGATTCTTTAAGGTTTATGACCTGGAATGTCCGGGGCCTAAATGACCACCGCAAGGTGCAAAAAATGTTACAATCCTTTACTAGACAAAGGGTTGATATAGCGCTATTGCAGGAAACTCACCTCCCTGTGGACAGCCCGATTCTTCGATATCGGGGACTTGAGAGCAATGTGCATGCGGCAGGGTTCACTACACACGCTAGGGGTGTACTCACGTGGTTCAACCCAAAGTCCGCATTGCAGTGGGCCCCCCTAGTGACGGATAGCAATGGGAGGTATACGATTACTAGATGCTATGGTAAGGGCATGGACATGTGCGTAGTGAATACTTACGGCCCCAACTTTGACCACCCGGACTACACTGCATTAACCGCGAAAATCATGCCACACTGGTTTGTTGGGGAGGGGACTTTAACTTGACGCGACACCCGGGACTGGACAGGTCGGACGGCCTGGCCCGATTGCCATCGGCATCTGGCCGGGAGCTGACTGCGCAACTTGCTAATTTGGATTTGACTGACTTCTGGAGACACAGGCACCCTACGCTGGGTGGGTTCACATAATATTGACACAAGAATTGACTACTGGTTTGTTACATCCCATTTCCTTTCTAACATACAGTCCTGCACTGTTATGCTACGCACCTATTCGGACCACTCTCCTATATTGATTGCTTTCACCACACCCGTGCGGAGGATTCCGCCCTTTGCTTGGCGCTTCCCCCCGTTCTCCTTGCTCGATGCCCTCTTTAAGGAGGAACTGTTGACGGCTATTGTTACCTTTTTTGAGACCAATGTGGGCTCTGTCGACTCTTTTCAATCTGTCTGGGAGGTGTTTAAGCTTTTCGTCAGGGGTGTCACTATCTCTAAACACGCTGGAGTGCTGAAATCGATTAGGGGCAGACTCCATACCTTAGAATTCAAGCTCAGGGACTTGGAGCTTCAGCGGCTACAAGCGTGTGATGATGCACTGACCCAGACAATAGCTGGGGTCCTGCAGGAATATAATGAGGAAGTGGATGCTGAGGTCAAGCATCTGGGCAAATACGCCACTGCTAGGACATATTGTGAGGGAGAGCGTCCGGGCTCGGTTCTTGCGCGCCTCGCCAAACGTAGCAGGGATAGGACAAGTATTCATGTGTTGAGATCTGAGGCGACGGAAGATATCCTCACAAACACCCAAGTCGCAGAGCGCTTCCGAGTATACTATTCACAGCTATATACTTCCCGTGGCCCTGCTCCAGAGGAAAGCATTACCGATTATCTTTCCCATATTGAGCTACCGTGGCTCTCTAATTTGCACCGCGAATTTCTGGCTCGGCCATTTGACCGAGAGGAAGTTGTCCTTGCGCTATCTGCGATGAAGGGGGGGACCGTGCCTGACAGTGATGGCCTCACGGTGGCCTTTTATAAGGCATTTTCGGAACTCTTGATTCCTCACCTACTCACTCTGTTTGATGACATGGCTAACTCAGGAACAATGCCGCCCTCAATGAGAGAGGCGATCATCGTTGCGATTCTTAAACCTGGAAGAACCCGGGGGAGTGTGCGTCGTACCTCCCCTTGTCTCTTATGAACGTGGATGTGAAGATATTTGCCAAACTCCTCTCCAACCGTCTCCAACCTTTGGTCACCACGCTGGTGGCACCGGAACAGGCTGGTTTTGTTCCCACTCACATTCTCACCTACAACCTTAGAACGTTTTTTGCAGCCCGGAGGTATCGGCAGTGGCCGTTTTCTTGGACATGGAAAAGGCCTTTGACTCCGTTGAGTGGCCTTTCCTTCACCAAGTTCTTGGTTGGATGGGTGTAGGGCAGTTGTTCCTGCAGCTTTTAGAGGTACTATATACACCCCTAACGGCTTGAATACGTATTGGTTCACTTATCACTGATCCTATTAAGATTGGCAGGGGGACGCGACAAGGCTGCCCCCTTTCCCCGATCCTCTATGCTCTAGCGGCCGAGCCCCTCGCCAGTGCCCTACGGGAATACCACAGCTATGGAGGCATCAGGTTCCCTACATATAATTTGATTGTCTCCACCTAAGCGGATGACACACTATTGTACGTCCGGGACCCGGTGACGCACCTATCCGTGTCCTCCGCGAGGAGGTCTTATTCAGCTCCCTCTCGGGTATACATGTTAATTGGGACAAATCTATTATGTTTCCTCTGATGCCTGCTACGGAGACATTTGATCCAGAGTATCCACTGCAGTGGACTACGGACGCTGTGCGCTATCTTGGGATCCGTCTTCACACGGACTCGGAGATCGTTCTCAGGGAGAATTATGGTAGAGCTATGTCCAAATTGGAGGACGATGTCGAGAAATTGATTACTCTCCCATTGTCACTCCTGGGATGCATTTCGCTCATGAAAATGATAGTCCTTCTGCGTTTCTAATTCTTGTTTTGTAATGTCCCGATGGTTTTATCGTTTCACTTCTTCCGGTGACTGCAGGCGCTGATGGTCCACCTCGCATGGACGGGAAAGCAACCTAGGGTGGCGTGGAGTATTTTAATCCGTCCGTCCGCTCCGGATATGCAACTTTACTACCGTGCTGCGCAGAGTGCTCATGCCTATTACTGGACACATGGTCCACTGAATATCCGTCACGTGCGCATTGAAACGATCGTCGCAGATCCACCCCGCTGCCTGCACTATTGGCGAGGCCTCGAGAATGCCTTATGGGGATTCTAGACTCCTTGAATTCTGTCACGCACGCTTGGCATTATATGATGGACGCCCAGGCGTGTTCCCTGTTATATGCTCCGAAGGCGGCGATAGAGTTGTGTTCCTGGCTTGCACCGTGTAGAGAGAAGGGAGTGCTATCGGCGATGCATCTGTTGAACATACATACCATGGGAGATCTGTTTGAGGTGGAACGTGGGAGGGGATTGTGTCTGGTGACACACCCTTTCCGATGCTGGCACAATTCCAGTTCCACAGGGTGAGACATGCACTAAGGGATCTTCTGGGGGACGATATGGAGGAGCCCCCGACGGTCACAACATTTGACTATGTGGTCAACGCTAAGTCCCCTGTTAAATTAATAACTAACTTATACTGCATCGCCATTTCTGAGAGAACGACGGAATATGCGAAGCCGAGACTGGCTTGGCAATTTGATTTGCAAATTGAGCTTCGGGAGGAGATGTGGGAGTATTGCTGCACCAGCACCAGAAAGATATCCCTGAATGGGCGGCACAGACTCCTACACTTTAGGTTCTTGAACAGAACTTATTATACCCAAGAGAGGCTATTCGGATATAAGCTGCAAGACTCCCCAAATTGTGAGAGGTGCAATGAGCAGGTTGCTGATTTTCTGCATGTTGCCTGGTCTTGCCCTGCAGTCCTGTCCTTTTGGCATGCGGTATACGGGGAGATCAACAGAGTAGTGCAGTTGGCATTGGTCCCGGATCCGCTCTTAGCCATACTGGGTTACTCGAAGCCCCTACGTCCTGCGCATAGGCGTCTGATTGACATGGCTTTCCTCATAGCTAAATGGTGCATTGCGCGCTCTTCGATGAAAGGTCCCCCCCACACTCTTAAGTCCTGGATGAGGGAATTGACATACTGGTGCCCGCAATCTGAGCTTTACAGTGACTTGATGCCTCCGCGCAACAGGCCCAAGAATTTCTGGTCCTTGGTGCTGGATGACGCGTTGACCCGAGACGAGACGACTAGGGGTGATGAGACTGCGGAGGCTGACATGGATAGTAGTGTGGAACTGCCGAGCGAATTACCGGGTACTGCGACTGGGCAGCACCCATGAGTGAGGTGCCTGGGTTGTGTGGTGAGGCTGATACTGGGTCCCGGGCGAGACGGTGCCTATCCGTATTCTGGGTGGCCCATCTCCTACTGCAACTACCTGGGTTGTTGGGCTTTGGATGTTTCCGGGCGCTGTACCTGGCTTCGCTCCTCTGTGCTGATTTGATTTATGATTGATGTGCACCTACCAATGTCGCTGTGTTTTCTTTGCCTATTACTTGCTGCCAGAGATTATTGTCAATGCTTATGATGCCTTTTCCTTGGTTTGTCTTTGTCTTTTTTGAAATGCCAATAAAATCAATAAAAAGAAATTTTAAAAATTTATTTTGGACTTGAAAAAATGTCTATAAACTGGTAATACTTGGCAGCAGCTGCACATGCATACACCTTTAAGCACCGCAGACCAGTTCAATGTAGAGCCTGATCCTGCCCTTCACACCTCCTGCCCTGATGTGGTGCCCCATGGCGTGCACTTTCAGATCAATAGCAGGTGATCGTGGGTGGTGAGTGGGCTGTGGCAGGGCCACTTACTACTGGAGTGTGGTAACAGCTGTTGGCAATTGTCACAGGAGAAATTAAGAGCGCAATTTTTGACTTGATGCACAATCTGTTTTTATTTCAAAACGCTACTGTTTTTCAAACAAGCTTTTTGTAACTCTTGTGTTCCAGTGTACCTACCTGCTTGGGGGCTCGTCTGTGGGCCGTAAAAGCCTCTTCCTAATTTCTTCCTTCCCCGCCCTGGTCCGATGCGGTGACAGCACCGTTGCGCGGGGGCGTGGGAAGGGTAGAGACAGGCACTTCCTGTTTGGGGCGGTTAGCGCTCTAGTCGCCAGCACACATTTGCAGGAGGCATATAAGGCGCAGCGAAAGGGGCCGCGACGAGGTGAGTGGGCCGTGGCAGGGCCGCTTACTACTGGAACGTGGTAACAGCTGATGGCAATTGTCACGGGAGAAATTAAGAGGGCAATTTTTAACTTGATGCACAATCTGTTTTTATTTCAAAACGCTACTGTTTTTTAAACTCGCTTTTTGTAACTCTTGTGTTCCAGTGTACCTACCTGCTTGGGGGCTCGTCTGGGGGCCGTAAAAGCCTGTTCTCAATTTCTTCCTTCCCTGCCCTGGTCCGACGCAGTGACAGCACCGGTGCGCGAGGGCGTGGGAAGGGTAGAGACAGGCACTTCCTGTTTGGGGCGGTTAGCACTCTGGTCGCCAGCACACATTTGCAGGAGGCATATAAGGCGCAGCGAAAGGGGCCGGGACGTGGTGAGTGGGCTGTGGCAGGGCCGCTTACTACTGGAGCATGGAAACAGCTGTTGGCAATTGTCACGGGAGAAATTAAGAGCGCAATTTTTAACTTGATGCACAATCTGTTTTTATTTCAAAACGCTACTGTTTTTTAAACTCGCTTTTTGTAACTCTTGTGTTCCAGTGTACCTACCTGCTTGGGGGCTCGTCTGGGGGCCATAAAAGCCTGCTCTCAATTTCTTCCTTCCCTGCCCGACGCAGTGACAGCAGCGTTGCGCGGAGGGCGTGGGAAGGGTAGAGATAGGCACTCCCTGTTTGGGGCGGTTAGCGCTCTAGTCGCCAGCACGCATTTGCAGGAGGCATATAAGGCGAATGATCAAACGGCCGCGCAGTGGACGCGCGCAGCGGGCGCGCCGAAGACGCGCCAAAGGCAAGCCCGTCTGCGGCCATACGGGGACCGGGGCCAGATTCCCTGTTCGATCTAAGGGGACAATACAATATGGTAGGATGGACCTACTGAATTTATGCCCCCCATGAGAAATGCCTGCAGAGACAGTATGGTGGCCACTCAACTAAGCAGGTGTAAGTACTGCTCTTTTAGCCTAAATAGAGGGACACAGAATGAGTATGAAAAGAGGCCTTTTTTGGGTGGACTACTCAACTGTAGATCCCTCAACAAACACAGTGGATGAGGCGCTCGATGTTTTGTTTCTCACCGAGACTTGGTTGGGAGTTAACTCAGATCCGGACATCATTGAGGCAGTCCCCCGGTTATTTGATGACTAGAATCGATAGAGCAGTGGGAAGGGGTGGAAGGATCGCAATTATCACGAGAGCTTCCTATGAATGTACCATGGACCCCATATTGGTGGCTGACAGTGAGGCGGTCGTTTTATATTAAAATTGGGCCCGAATTTTTCAATGACTGGGATTCTCATATACAGACCCCCTGGACCTTTAGGTAACTTCAGGGCGAGTCAGGTGGAGGGAATGGCCCACCTGGCCATTAGACGCGACAAACTGGTTGTTCTGGGTGACCTCAATGTTCATTTTGAGGACCCAATGCTTAAGGAGGCAGTTGAGTTGCGTCAAGATCTGCAGTCACTACAGCTGGATTTAAAATCTGACGCCCCTACACATCAGCATGGACACCTGTTAGATCTGGTATTCGCAAGTTGGGAGAAGCTGAAGGTTATGAGGCCACTACCAGTCCCCTGGTCAGACCACTTCCTGGTCCCATTTAGTATAGACATGGCCATAAAGGAAGTTCAGAGGTCAGTAGGAAGTAGCCTTCCTTGCAGGAAATGGAGAAATTTTGCTCAGGGTAACTTTAATAAAGAGCTGAAAGTTGGGGGTTTGCCAGGAGGCATGCATAGTGAGGAGGCAAGTGAGAATCTGGAGATGCGGATCCTTACTGCCTTAAATAAAGTAACACCTGTGCTTCCGAAGAAAATAGCTAATAGAGGGCAGAAATCTGCTCCTTGGTTTACCCCTACATTACAGGAGGTGAAGGCAGGCTGCAAGAAATTGGAGAGGAAATGGAGAAAGGGATTCCGATCACAGGACAGATTATTATACAGAGAGGGACAGAGGAAATATCAAAGTCTACTCAGAGGGGCTAAAGCCACTCATTACAAAGCTAGAATTGGGAAAGCAGAGAATTCCTCCAAAGAACTGTTTAAAATCTACAAGGAAATTTCCTCCCTAGCTAGCTTAATCTCACCTAGCACTGACTCTGTGGAAGATTGTAATAGAGTGGCACAATATTTTTCCCAGAAGGTGAAGAACATCTATTCATCTTTTTCCGGTAGCCCTGTGAGTGGAGCGGATTTTGAGGAACATGGGGGAGATTGCGAGAGGGGGCTGAGATTGACACAATTTACGGTCCCTCCTCCTGCAGAGTTAAAGATCATCTGTCTCAGTGTAAAATCTGGCTCCCCTAGAGATGCGGCCCCTCCTAAGGTGCTGGGGGAAAGTTTGGAGACTCTTGAGCCCTTTATCCGACATGTCCTTGATGTCTCTCTAGACTCACAAACGCTGCCAGCTAACTGGAAAAGAGCAATAGTCCTGACCATCAGGAAGAAACCTAATGTTAGTATGGATATTTTAGAAAACCTGAGACCCATCTCGTTGCTACCGTATCTAGCTAAGGTAGCAGAGAAAGTGGTCAACAAACAACTAGTGACACATCTGGAAGATGCTAATCTCCTTCACCCCTCGCAATCGGGCTTTCGGGCAGGCTACTCTACGGAGACCGCTCTACTACGTGCCACTGAGACCATCAGACAGGGAGCTGATGCAGGACACACCATGGCACTGATAATGCTAGATTTTAGTGCAGCGTTCGACACTGTGGCACATTACACCTTGCTGCAGTGTCTGAACAGAGGTGGTGTCTCAGGTCCAGCCCTGAGGTGGCTTAAATCCTTTCTAGTGGGGCGTAGTTTCCAGGTCAGACGTGGAGATCACTACTCTGATGATATTGTACTGGAGCAGGGGGTACCTCAGGGCTAGGCCCTGAGCCCCACCCTGTTCAATCTCTACATGTCTCCGCTGGCAGAGATTGTGCAGAGGTTTGGGGTTGAGGTGGTCTTCTATGCAGATGACACCCAGCTGCTGATCTCCCTATCCCAGAGGCCTACGGATACGGCTACCAGCTTTAGAGCATGCATGCAGGAGCTTGCCTCCTGGATGGACAAGAACTGCCTAAAGCTGAATGGTAGCAAGACCGAGGTACTGGTGGTAGGGGGAAATGGGTCCTCCTGAACCTCGGAGTGGTGGCCGCCGAGTCTGCACAGAGGCAAAAAATCTGGGAATCTGGGTAGATTCCTCTCTCTCCTATGATGGTCACATCCGCCGTTTAGTGGGGAAATGTTTCGGTGTTTTAAAAATCTTATGGAAAACTTTGGATCTTCTCCCTAGAGAGGCCAGGCAGACGCTGATACATGCGCTCATCACATCCCGCCTTGACTATGACCTTGATAGGCTGCAGGTTCTTCAGAATACGACAGCAAGGCTGGTATTGATGTGGCCCAGAAGAGCGGCATCTAAGCCTGCCCTTGAGCTCATGCACTGGCTTCCTGTCAGGAAAAGAGTGATATTTAAGGCACTACTCACCTGTCATCGCATCCTTCATAATGCTGCTCCCTCATACTTGGGGAATCTGATCACTAGGTATATACCTGGAAGATCTCTCAGATCATGTGGGACAGGGCAACTAGTTATCCCAAAGATAAAGAAGGCGAGAAAGGGCGGCCGCTGATTCCGCCTCCTAGCAGCACAAAATTGGAACAAACTCCCTCTTGCTGTCAGGCTGGAAGGGTCGGAAACTAATTTTTGGAAACGACTAAAAGCCTATATGTTTACGGCCTAGTCTTGCCCAGTGGGAACTGGTGCTCTGCAGGTCCTCTCACCTAGCGCGGGGACACGCCGACATGGCATAACCAGGCGCTTTAGAAATTTCATTACTATTATTATAGTATCTTCTGATTAGCTCCTCTGTGGCACCTGCATTACCCCCTATCCAGCCTAGTTTTCTATTTCTGGCCTCGGGATTCTGGATTGTGATTAAAAGAAAACTGCACTCCTCGCCTTAACAGAAATAGACCGGAAGAGGGGTGCAGAGGCAGGGATTGCTTCAGGTTATAGCTTTTTATTTGAGAAGGCTCTTTTAAGCTCCTGCTTTTCTGCACTGCTTTCCCATCGGTTACATAATATATTGGCAGTGACAGAAGGTCACAGTGGGTATTGGTCAGTAAAATTAGTGTTTTTACTAGAATTTCGGCATGATTGCAGAAGCCCATAGCTGCAAACTGTTCCTCCTACTACTATATGCATATTAAACAGACTTTAGAATTAACTTTTAAATGTTTTCTGAAGGCTATTACAGTATAATTTGAGAGTTTCATCTTTTTGCTGGTTTTTGGGCTGATACTTATTTGCCTTGGGTTGAACTTGGTTTGTTATTTGGACAGCTTGGGATGGGCACGGCTTTAAGTGAGCCGGGTCCAATTCTAAAAAGCAGGCGCTGAGACGGGTCTCTGTCAGGCTCCCCTTTTTTGCCGTCACTCTCGGGTGAAAACAATTCTTAACTCTGCAGCAGTACCACCCTTCACTGCCTTTCAGGTAACTTAAAAGAAATTGGTTATAGTTCTTGCAGTCTTATAATTTCAGAACAGATGCATTTTTAATATTCTATCCAACAAAGCCGTAGTTGTTGCTTATTTATCTTATGCAACTAACAACCATTGACAAAGCCAATAGTCCTGGATTGTTGTAGGTGTAATATTACTTACATTATATATAGGGAGCCAATGAGAAAAGCAGCAAATACCAGTCGGAATGCACACTATGCTAAGCACAGATTTTTTTTGCTAACGTGTTTTTAAGCCACGCACTTAATTACATTGGCCATGCCGCTTTGAGCAACCCCCAGTTTTTTCATCCCACTTAAAGCCAGGGCTTTAAGTGGGCCGGGTCTCACCTGTGCGGAGCACCGGCAGTTTTTAAAAGGGGGCCTAAAAATGGGTCTCTATCGGGCTCCGTTTTGTGCCCTGGCACAGGTGGTCCATTTTTCCGGACTGCAGTGACAGCAGGCACATCGATGTGCGCGTGCTCACACTGCTCACTTCTCACTAGTGGAGAAGTTAAGGCATGACGTCATGCCAGGTGAGCGTTGTAGGGGAAGGGAAATCCTTTAAATAGAGTCATTTTTTCTCTAGAGTACCCTTCTCTTTTTGAAACTAAGGAGCAGCAATGCATCAACATTGTCGTGGTGTCATCGGGGCTTTAAGTGAAAGCTTTTTCAATGTTATATACAAGCCATAGTTGCTGCTTATCTATCTTATGCAACTAACAGCCATTGACAAAGCAAATAGTCCTGAATTGTTGTAGGTGTGATATTACTTGTTGTATCTTATATCTAGATGCAATTACAGGAACAGCAAAATACAAGTCGGGCGGCACACCATGCTAAGCAAAGAATTTTAGCTTATGTGTTTTTAAGCCACGCCCTTCATTACGTTGACCACGCCCCTTTGAGAGACCCCCCCAGATTTGTCATCCCACTTAAGGCCCTATGGGACGGGTCTCAAGATATGGCAACACTGCCCCTCACTGATTTCTGCCGCCGACCACAAAACACTAAAGCTCCGCTCAATCGAATCAGTCTTGAGCTCATTACATTTTCGAGGGAAAGCTTTTTATTTTACTGCACAAACCGTGTGCCGCCACCTCCGACAGAACGCGCGAGCCCTGGGAGCCCTGCTAGTGGCGAGGGTTAAAGCTTTCTGTGTCCTCAATCACCCTCGGATTCCAGTCAGACTTCCTACGGCGTCTCGCAGAGGCCTGCATTCCACATGTAGCGCCACTCCCCGTTATGGACAATGAATTCCTAACTAACCAGTCCGCCCCATCTCTCGCAGCACACTGCCATTCCCGGCGCGGGAAACAGACACTTGCAAGATAACGTCGTACCACAGATTGCAGAATGTGAAATATGAACATCTTGCTCACGACGCAACTGCATTTCTGATTCTTCATGCCTGGTGCGTTTGTCACGACCCTTCAAGTTAAATATTACCTCACTCAGCTTGCGCGTTTTACACTCTAGTACCTTCCGGAACGTAAGGTATTTTTAAGACATGGAAACGGGCATGTGACGTGGTCTTGGTATAGCAGTTATTGCGAAGGGATAGAGAGAGTAATGTTTGGCTTGTACAGCAATTACGATAGCTCAGTGGATTCATGTTTCCGCAGCAGGCATCTGCATGCAGTCTGCAGGTCAAAGGTACCTTTCAGCCCAGGTACGTTTACACGGCCCTAGACTCATTACTAAGGGGCAGATTCTCAAAATGTGTTTACTTGAATAAATCAAAATAAAGCATTTTAAAGTCTACATGCAAATCTTCATTGCAGTGCAGATACACCAAAAAGGGATCGGTTTAGATTTGCATGATAAAACGCCATTTAAGACTGATCAGTTCACCAACCTTTGCAGTGATCTCTGCATTCTTGAGTGACACTTAGAGGGGATGAGGTATGCATTCTCGGAGAGAGTCAGGGGTGGGAAAGAAAGGAAGGAAAACACCCTCGGAGTCATAACTTTGTGGATATTCGCAAAAGATGCCGGGCCATTCCAATTAGGCAGTACTGGGGCAAGTGTGTAACACACCCCAATGTTATAATTGTTAGTGAGGGATGGAGAGACATAACATTTGAAACATATTAGGTAAAGAAAAAAGAAAATCCGCACTTTTACTAACTGGTAGCATGCCCTATTAGCACACTGTAAGGAATCAACACAGGTCGAGTCCGATGGCTGGGTGGACTCAACTTACCCACTTCGTTAATTTGCGTTTTACCTCATGGCCGCAAGTTCTAGTGTCAGCGGGGCCAGTCTTGCCTTTCATCATTCACAAGTATATAAATGACTGCCATTGAGATGGATAACAACAAACATCGTCATTCAGTACCAGCATGCCCCAGGGATTGAAAACACACTTTAGCGCTGATGTTTTAATAGCCTGTACACCTCCAGGTGCTATCTAGGCTCCCATTATGCATTTTTTTAGATTTACAAATGTCTAGCCAGTCACAACTCATACGCTCCTAACCCGACGTGTGCGTATTTTCGGTGCACAATTTACACCTGTTCCAGTCAGATGTAAGTTTAAAAGGGCTGATAAAGTGTGGGAAAGTCACTACGTTTCTTCGTGAATACCCACAAAGTTACAACGCTTGGAATCTGTTACCCACTGAATCTTTTCCAGATCTTACTTAACAATTTGAAATACCTGTACACTTCGCAGAACATCTGTACTCTTGATATCTCTGCATGCGAAGCCTTGGTAACTCAACCTTATTGAATATCCGACCATGATGGCTTTCATATTGCTTATGCGCACGGTTCTGACTTGTGGACGTAAAACACTTTTATGAAATTAGTTTCCCAGAGGATATTTTGTGGTCTGTATATTTATATAGCAAATGCCATCTAGTTTAGTGACAAGCCATCTTCTAACTATTTACATGAATACTAACCCAACTGTTTTTGCTGCATCCACAACCACCAAACGCAAACAGGTCGTTTCTGAAGAGACATTTGGAAATTGCACAGTCACTAAATCAATAGCCTCAGTCCTATCATCCAGTAAAAGCATAGCTTTTCGTTCAATTGGAAGCGACACATACGTTTATTTAAATTCCTCATCGAGTGCTGAGAGACATCAAAGGCGCTCAAGCTGGGAGGTAAGAGTCCAAGGGAAGTGCAAGGAAAGGCCTCTCTTTGTATGGCCCTCCCAAGTTTTTTGAATCATGCTACTGTTTTTTCGAATCCCTGTGCACTGAGGCCTGCTAACCAGACCTTAGTGCCAGAGTCCTGAACCTAAAGTGTACGTTGAATTGGCTCTACTCAACTGAGAATGGCTAACCTACCAGCTAGTCCTCAGTAAAGGGTACTCTAGTACCCGGGGCATGTAAGTGAGAGGGGGACCTCAGGGATCGCAGCACTGATTGTGCCACCCTGGAGATCCCCCAAGTAAAACAAGTCCACCACTGCAGACTGGTAGAGCAGTTGTGCACTGCCAGCCCGACTTTGCCATTGAAAACAATGGCAAAGTCACTACTTCCCCATGACATGTGTGTAAGTAACCCCTCTGGCAGGTCTACCGAGCCCTAAAGGGGAAGGTGAAAAATATGACCCAGGAAGGACCTGTCCTGGCAGTAAAAATACACAAAACTACTGTTTCACTTTGGAAAGACTTGGCCGCCCGATTGGTGGGCACAGGTTCACACGCTGACCCCATAGCTGTGCTAACTCATGAACAGTACGACCAAAGTGGATACTCCAAGCAATCAAATAACTTGTTACAATAAACCCGACTTGTGTCTCAGGTCAAAATGAATGTAACTTGTTGCAGTTTGCAGCTTTAGCCACTTTGTTGCCCATAAAACTCCTATGCCTTCCCAGGCACACATGGAGTCTACTCCATGAGACCGCTTTCTGCCCTCCTGGAGAGATGCGCAAATGACTCTCAGGAAGGAAAAAATTAGGACCAGACCAGAGAGATTCCACCACCCTCCTGCAGGAAGCCACTTTAGTGTTAGCCCCAAAAGGAAGTCTTCAAAGAGGAAGCCATATTTGAAGGGCCGATGTGTAGTACCAAGGGGGAAGGCTGCCCCATTGTTGTGGTAAACAAAGAAAAACCAAAGGAAATGATGGACGGAGCGTTGACAATACAAGCACTCACCCCCAGTCAACTGATCTGGTTTTATTCCATCGCCGTTCTTTAGCCCACTCTGCCACCCCAGTTCAGACATGGCCATATGCAAATCAGTCTGACCCTGTGTGCCAATGTGTAGGACCAAGGGGGAAGGCTGCCCCATTGTTGTGGTAGACAGGCTGGTACAGGAGGCAGAGCGGGGAAACCAGTTGCCAAACCAGTATCCCCAGGGGCATGTAGCCACAACCTGGAGATGGGCTAGTATGGTCTGGACACTGAGAGAGGGTTCTCACCATCTTGGGAGTGGGCAGAATCGTGTATCCCAGGATAGCCAAATGCCCAGTCCCCAGAAAGTGGTCACCAGGTGAGAGGGCACCTGGTAGCCCATTGGCTACCAACCGCTTCTTGCCATGAGGGCACTTTACGAGCATAAAGGGGGTACCCCTTGCACCCAGCTCTCAGATCTCAATGGACTTAGAAGAAGGACTGCCCTGTTGCACCGAGGGACCAGCAAAGTGAAGCTTCAGCAAAGTGAGGCTGTACTGACGAGGACTACATCTGCTGCACCTGGTGGCTAACGAGGAGAGGGACTCTGCCTGCAGTGTCCTGCTAAGGGAGGAGTCGTCTCAAGAGCACAGTCAAGCCAAGAGAACTCCAAGGGCCAGGTAACTGACCTCCTGTTCACAGCAGAGCTGCATACAACAGTTGAAGAAGCCTGCTGGGGCAAGTTGGTAGCCAAAAGACTTCAAAACACTACCACCTCCGCCGTGCAGCACAGCAAGATCTGAAGCACAGAGTTGTACCTGATTCAGTGAACTCGGTAGTGGTGTCGGAGAGTTGCTGGGAACCTCAGAATGTGAGTTATCAACTCAGGAGCAATTGGTTGATATCGTAACAGTGAGTGACGGGTAGCCCAGGGGTGACTGGACTTCGGCAAGACCGGAGAGAACTTCGTGGGACGCTGACCCTGCACGCCCCCTCACCATCTTTGTGGATTGAGGAATCTCTGTAGGTGAACACCGTCAACAGCGTAGCATCAACAGCACCCTAAGAGCATCTTCAGCATCCTTCATTCCTTAAATCAGGATCAGTCCAAATTAATATATTGCAAAGCGGATAGGGTGTCTGAAACTGATAAGCGACTGCTTTTTCCCTGAAGGTAACTATTCTTTAGGACTTTAAAGGTCCCCAGACTAGCTCTCTGCTTAAAACGGTCACCCGAAGTACTTCCAAACAACCGCATTGACACTTACCTACGTTTTCCTTGAAAAAGTTTCTAGGTATCTAATTCATTGACTTTGCCATGGCTTGTTCACGGTTGAGTGAAGTTGCTTTGATTTTTATAGCATGTAAAATCTAGATCTATGGAACCCTGGTAGATCTTTTTCGTTCTAGTGTCTAAATCCTTATAAAAATACAGTTTTTTTTGATAATTTGGTGTCAGAGTTTTTTAGTGTTGTGTCGATTTCTTCTTCAATTGTTTTGGTGCTTTTCAAATGCTTTACACTTGCTCCTCTCTGTAAGCTTTGTTGCTTAGTGTCATAAATACCCAGGGTTGAGCTAAGGGTTGGACAGAAGAAGCCCAAGGGACCTAAAAGGGTTGGAAAGAGTATTAAAGGATGAGGTTGCACAACCACACCATGTAATACACCCCATTTCCTCACAGTAATGCAGCAAGTGTTCTAACTAAATGTGCCAATGCCTGTATTTTGGAATTGCAAACAGACGACAAAAATGTTAGTGCTCATCAGGGATGCGTAAGGAAATCCCTTTTTCATAGCAGGCATTCTAGGCCAAGCATAATGCCCCCTAAAGTCTCTCTTGTTCACACTAAGACCAATGAACCTACTTCTTGTATGGAGATTGGTGGGCGGTCAACTAGGAAGACGGTGAGGCCCATTCAGGCTATGTTTATAGTTCTAAATGTGACAAAACAAGCACCATCTTGGCTTGCATTAAGTAAGGAAAGGAGACTTAAGGGAACACCATCCTCATTCTTGAATACTGGCACCACTTGGGAATTTGGCTAATACATTTGTATCCACAGAAAACCTTGGTTCTTGACCACTTTGACTCAAAGAGAGCACTTTCTTAGTGGCAGATGGACTTAGGTCAGGCAAATGAAGGCACTCCTGTGAACCCAACTCCAGATTTATAGGGGTAATAAATTATTCTATAAATACTTTATTTCAGCCAGAGGCCATAAATGTTTGACAGACTACAAAATAAAATACAAACAATGACTTTATTGATTCACATCACATTGCACTTAATGTCTCAAGCTCTTAAATTTGCATAAAGTAGAATAAACTAGGAAGCACTTCTCGCAGAGAATAGTTGACGAGTAACCGCTGTATTTTACGGTAAAAACAACACGTTGGTATGACTTAAAGTAGTTAAGTCAGAACATCATATCAGGCTTGTGATTAAAATACAGGTGCAAATGGCAACAACATTGTAAACAATAACAAAAAAGATAAAAACATTAAAAGTAAAACAGAAAAGACTAACACAGCTGGAAGCAGCATAAAAATAATACACCAAATAACATTGGAACTTAAAGCCCAGACAACAGCAACCAAAAGTAATGAAACATTGTGCCTTTCAGGCAATCAACTGGCAGCCTCGCCAAGTCTCACTGGCTTTATTCTTCAGGCACAGGGAAGGTATCTTGACATGGCAAAAGTAAGATTCTCTGAAGTTTCACATCTCAAGACCCTTCCAGCCTCCCAGTAATCCATTGTGCCCAACAACCTACACACTGGAACTGTCCAGCGCTTCCTTGGAGTCGCATAGCCTGGGCAAAAGAAAAATAAATAGTCCTCTGTCTCAGCTATTAATGGGCAAAAGGGACAACCAGCAGTCGGATTCAGAGATCCATCCCATTTTACTGTGAGGAAATTCAATGGAAGATTACCAGTTCTGAACTTAATGTACAAATATATAGCAAGACTAGGCCTAATCCCGTCTAGATATGGCTCAAAGGGTGGTAAACACTTATGCAATAAAAAAGTTGTTACCACACCCTTGTCCTATTGTTTATTCCAGAGTTTGTATAGCATACACACGTAGAAGCTCTTTTTTTGACCGTGGTTGCTGTTTGCCTAGATAGTGCCAATAGAGTAGACAGACTTCTTCCATTTATTAAATTATTCATGAACATACACCCGTCGATCTCTGAAAAGCAGTGGTAAACGTTTGATCAGCCTTCCTATGTGGAACAAAGGACCTCAAGTACACATTAACAACCTGAATTGAAAAAAGCCAAAAGGCCTAGCTTACATTTTGGAACATGACTAAAGCATTTTTAAAAAAAACATGGTGCACTGAAAAAAAAGATTTATTTCTATATAGAATACACCAATGAGATAAAGAATTTAACATTTGTCCATGTAATGTATTTTTCAATAGTAAAATAGTCCCTCAAACATTAAAATTGAAGCACTCCATTGCAGGCAGGAGGATATACCAAACATCTAATATCATAAGGTTATACACCTCTTTACAGATCCAGCGAGCACTCATGTGTAGTTAAGTTATTGGTAGCAATACGTAATGCAAGCCTAAATGGGGTGACAGGGAACGGCCCTTAAGGACTCTACACATAGGGCTTCATTATGAGTTCAAGCCCCATAATTGGTGTAGAGATGCTGAGCCTCCCGCTCGTGCCGACCGATAGGGACCGCTCCATTTGATATTTGCCGCTAAGACACATTACCAACCCCCAGACTCTAGTAGTGGCCTGTAACATGTTACTTGTATTCATCCCATACTCTTTCTGCCCGTATAGGACATTACAACTAACAATGTCTACTCAAAAATAGGTGTGGGTCGCCCGCGCTCAGTCTTTCCAAGCGGGTGTACTATCATGTATAACTCTTAGTGATGGCAGCCTTTTATACTACAGCATCACAAACCACTTAATACTTACAGTGTCTACTGACCACAGTAACACTGTAAGAGTTTACCATTACCACTCCAGTGGTAGACACGGTACCACCACACGGCACATGGTTTAACTCACTGTGTGTTTTTCAGACCTTCTAGGCGTCATTACTCTAACAACGTTCACGGAGGTTATAATATTGACATGACTGAACTACCTGCTTTAATTCACTAATATACCTTAATTCGGCACTTAGGTAACACCATCCCTCCGCCCACTGTACATTAAATAGTTCCTCCCACTCTCGCCACCCGAAAGTTTCACAACCATGGATTATCAACCAGGGCCCCCCCCCCCTCCCCCCGGGTGCCCCAAGGCCCTATAGTTTGTTTCTTCTATTACTTAGGCTAGTTAGTAGATGGAGGACTGCTTTTGGAACTGGTCTTTATTGTCTTTTTCTTTCTATGTTCTTCTCGATGTGTTTCCTATACTTCTGATCACCAATCTGATGCCAATATTTGGATGTACATATGTATATCGCTTAACCGACCACCATGCATTTTAACCTGTGCATATTCTGGATTATGGCTACCAATCCTTACTGGGGTTTACTACTTGTTCATCAACAATGTTTGTATGTTATTTTTATACTAATAACATGATGACCTCATATTCTAAATGCGAAAATATGATTCATCTATAGTCATCTTGCAATATTTTATAAACTTTAATATATCTATGCCATTGAAATGTACTTCAATAATTATGTCATTTCCCAAGCTTCCGCGACGGATAGGCATCGCGTGCAACTTTGATATTGTACTTTTCCCCTTTTTTTCTTCTACTTCTTTTCCTATATCTATTGGTTTGATTTGAAATACTGATTGTATTTTTCCGGATTGCTTATTTTGGAAACTGGATATCCACAGTCCGGGAAAATTTGCAATTTCTCACATGTTTGTCTACCATTGGTTATACTGGATGTTTTACACGTTTAATTTGTGTTGTCTTTTAAATTAATTTAAATTAATTCATAAGTCTTGAAAAAGCCCCAGGCTTTCAAGCCAATAGAGGCAAAACATGTGTTGGCTGTGGTCTACAACTCTCTCGGTCTTAGCGATTCTGACACATTAAGAATTGTTTTTGAACTATTTCTTTGCAAAATGAACAGCAGGTGTTAATACTAACAAGATTTTTCCCGCTTATTATGAATACTTACACTTGCCCTGGCACATTTTCACATTTCCCTAAGTAATGGGTGAGGGGTTCCCCATTCCCTAGGACAAGTGGCAATATAATTAGCCTCATTGAACGCAAATTGGGTAAACAACCGGATCCATCACCCCACCAAATTTTGCAGCAGATCTTATTCTCTACACTGGTGGACCTTGACTATACAGATGGCCTAGCCTGCTCTCACACACATCAGCTTATGCAGGAAAATACATTTTGCCTAAAAATCTATGCAGAGCAAGTTGGCCTGAAGATCAACACGATGAAATCAGAAGTCATGCCACTCAACATCCCAAAGCCTTCACCTATGAAGGTGGATGGAGAGGAGCGAGCCATGGCTGAAGAGTTTGCCTACCTAGGCAGTATTATAAGATATGATAGAGGGCCAGGCAATGATATCAAGAGCAGACTGAACAAGGCCAGGAATACCTTCAAGATTCTGAACAATGTGTGGAGATCTTCTCTGTACAGCACCAACACCAAGTTGAGACTTTACCCGAGCTGCATTCTGTCTACACTCTTGTATGGATAAGAATGCTGGTGGATGAGGAAAAGTGACATCACCAAACCGTAAGCCTTTCACACCAGTAATCTGAGAAGAATCGTGCACATTTTCTGGCAGTGAACCTTCTCCAAACAGGAACTCCTCACCAGATGCATGCAAGGGAGCTTGAACACGATCATTATGAGAAAAAGATGGACATGCATAGGACACAGCATCAGAGAAGATAAGGTTCCATCACAAGAACAGCTCTCTACTGGACCCCTGAAGGCAAACAGAAGAGAGGCAGGCCATAGAACACCTGGAGGAGAACTGTGGAAACAGAAATGAAAACCCTGAACCACAGTTGGAGCACCATACAGAAACGTGCCCAAAGAAGGCAGAAGTGGTGGTATAGTGTTGCTGCCCCACATGCCAATTGGCATACCAGCCATTAAGTAAGGAAGTATATATTGCAAAGGGTATCAGAGGACCTCATTTTGATTATGAGGTGCACTCCTAATAAGTCCTTTAGTCCCAGATATTTGAGGTTGGTGCAATCGGAAGCAGAAGCTGGTGGGAGAAAGCTATTGGTTGACTGGAGTTGATCTAAAGCCCACTCTATGTATTTTGTTAGCAAAAGATCTGAGGGCTGCTCTTTCAAAAGCCAGACCTAAAAAGTGTTATATTTAAAAAATGGATACAACAGTGCTTACAAAAATGTTTTTTTTTGTAACAGGTGGTCAAATTCTTCTTTTAGTTGGTAAAAAGGGTACAAAGCTACATGGGTACTAGCCGGTTATACATTTCTACAACCTGGACACAATTCTGTATTTAGGAAGGTGACAATTGTATATTTTACTCAGCACTTGATTAAGAGGAAAACTACTGAAACCGCTGGAAAAGTTAGAAAACTGCCCCTCGCCAGCCTCTTGTGTGGTAAACCTCCGAGTCTTCTTTGATTTGGATTTATCAAACTCCTCAATTTCTGCACGAGTCAAAACATACCATTTCCATTTATTTATGTATTTATTTGCAGTTTTTTTATAGTGCAAACACAATCCAAAAGGGGTTCTTATGATTTTACGTTGGGAATGTTACAACTCCATAGAAGCAGTTTCCAAAAGAATAGTTTCATAAGATCCGTTGCATAAAACAGTTTACATTCATTAAAATAGACATCTAATCTACGGCACTATGGATAGTGGTTTCTTCATCTGACATAACTTTAGGACGAAAGCTCATAACCGCAAGGTGGTAAGTCTTGTACTTTCTCACATTAACCTTCCATGGGCACAACTTAGTATGATCATCAGACTGATCCCATCCAGAGGTTTCAGAATGCCTACCTCCATCAACTAACAAGATTAAGGCGCAGAGATCACGTGACACCAGATCTTTGCCCTGATCGAAGCCTGTGGCGCAGCACATCAAGTTCAAGAACTTGTGTATAACCTTTGGGCGTTTTTCAAACACAGACCCAAATTTTTTTAGGCAAAATAATTTACCCCCCCTCCCCCGCCCCCCCCCCCCCCCCTCCCCCTTATATCCGCACAAGATGTTTAAACTCCCCTCCAGCCCTCTTTCTGGGATACAAAACCTATTCTGGGGACATATCTTTTTCTTTATCAGTCCTTCATTTATGAAACACACTACTCAGGCAGCGAGAAATCTCTGCAAATAAAGCCACTTATAGAAAGCAGCTAAAAGTATGTCTCTTTCCATAAACAATCTTTGTTAGACTAATCCCAGTTTCCTTTCCCTTGTAAGTGCCATTATGCACATGAGAGACAGAGTTTTTAAAATAAATTAATATAACATAGCAGAACATAATCGCATACATTTATAAATAATGTGAGCTCTGTGGTAGATCCCTTGCCTTGCTCCCTAATACTCAGTGTACTTTTCATGCCATTGTATTGTATGGCAGTTTTTGAAGAAAAAAATATGCACATTCCTTCATCAAACAACATTGGAAAGCTTTCACAAATTGAGTAAATATACAGAATAGCAAATGTATCTACAGCCCCACTTTCTTCCTCCAGGTTAAATTGAAACTGAAAGTCACCTTCTCAAATCAGGTAATAGGACAATTTCTGAGATGAACCTGGCAGTGGTATCCTATATGCAGGTGGGCCTGACCTAGAAGGACTGAGTACTTGTCGGCCTATACCTCTTCTTCCTTCATGGGGGTCAGGTCCATGGTGCCTAAACATGTCCTGCAGTAGCATGACCAAATGGATGCTCTCACAGGAGAATAACCTATTCAGAGCTCACAGTGAGAAGAGCTATGAACACACTTGATTCAATGTAGATAATCTAGTGATCTCAAATTCACAATTTCTTAATCGTTTTAGATGGCTGCATATTGTCTGTCAGCTCTACTCACGGTCACATGATTAAGTTTGTTTGTCAATCACTACCGAATGCCGTGCACTGCTCTGATAACCAAAATTAAAATATATGACCGTCCGTGGTTGTAAATGTACCTGATCAGCCCCTACAACACTTGAAGTTTGCGCTCTCTTTTGGTAGCTCGGTCTACCAGACGATCTATCATAGTGGGTGCGGAATCCTCGTTCAATCACAGACAACAACACTGCAGGAGAAAGAGAACAATTCTCTATTAATAAAGTGAACACAGTGATAAATACATTAAGGTTCTACACAATGTGAATTGTGGCCTAAGGTACATGTGACTTTTATCTCATACATTGTCTATGATAAATTCTTCATAATTGTTATTATTCATTTAAGAGGTAGCAAGGTGTTTGCAGCATACCTCACACCAATGCATATTAAGAACAAACCGTGCACGGCTGCCAACAGCAAAACATTTACTCAACATTTAGCAGGTTTTGTTTGAAATCCCTATGAAAAGCTGTGCTTTATCTGTTTGAAGACAAATGTTCCTTATGTGCAGAACTCCAGATCGTGTCTGCTAAGTGCTAATAAAAGTTGCAAGTGCTGTGTGGCAGATCAGAGCAGCAGGAGGTTTGCCACATCCCTGCAGATTGCAGGGCTGGATCTGCGGTAGAATTGGCATAGCAGAAATGCCCATAACCTCACAAACAGAAACGCAAGCTGTCGCTTTAAAAGGTGTCAGAGAAAAAAAAACCCTATGAAATGCACTCATGTTCTCCACCCACTGCCATTTCATCGCAGCGGCCCACGCGCTGCACACACCCAACATCCTGCAGTCCGCCCTTCTTTTCAAACCCACGGCATTAGGCGATGGAAAGTCAGGATGTACAACCACAGTGGCCCACGAGAGGCCTCTGCCAGCCGCCCGCTCCTCCCCAGCTTGTTCATGCTTCCCCGCCTTGCATCCTGTGAGTGGGCTTGTCGATGGAGTCACCGCTTCCCACAGCCCCGGCCCCACCAGGCTGCAGCAGCCGCCCTGCTCTGGGAGGGACAAGCCCGGTTCTCCTAACATTCCATTCTGCTCGAGCACCATGGCGGCTCTTGGTCCCCCCACCCTTCAACCAATCATCTATTGTAATTATATGCCCACATCTCACCTAGCTTAATTTAAAAGGCTAAACTCGCACAACTTTATTCCTTGAGTGTGTTTAAGTGACAGTGGCCAAGCAGAGGCTAAGAAACTTTTACAAATATAAAAGTGTCTATCATAAACTATTAGAAACTCTAGAAGGTCTCGCCATTGCCTGATAATACACCCCGGAGGAAAAGTTAGAATATTAATAGAAGTGGGATCAAAAAAGTAAGGGAACCCTATACAAGAGCGTGGCCTCTGTAGTTATCCATTTTCTGTGATTCTCATAGTGTGCCATCCATGTCTCTGAGATTTCTGTTATTGAATCCAGTCATAATAAAATAACAACTGACATACGCCTAAACCCAGCCAAGACTATTGACTTTGCAATGGTTGTCTGTGCTTGCTCTGCAGCGAGGCCAAGGATTGGATTCGCAAAATATAATGTTTCAGAAAATCAATACAAAATAAATAAATAAACACCTGGCGGGAGGAGCTTTGCATCAAGCAAGATGGCCGCTTAGGACCTCGGCTCCCTCCGGCTCTAACATCCTGCACACCATCCTGGCACCTGAGCCCACCTCCTGGCGGGGGAAGTGCAGCAGAGTTCCTGATGCCTACTCTGGCCCTGCTCCGACATCAAAGGCCAAAGAAACATCGAGCCGAAATTGTGGCCTAGAGGACGGCCGAGACCGGGAGCTCGCCTAAGACTGGTTGCCGCGTTGCAGTTGATCAACAGCGGGTCGGAAACCGGAAGTCGCCGGTCTGGCCCGTTGGAGACGAACAGAGGTGCTGGAGTCCTACTTCGGAGGCGAGGCAGTGCAATGGACTTGCAGGGGTGCCTGCTTGGTGCCCCCCGCCTTCTTTTGTGAAGCCCCCGGTCTTGCGGAGAGTATCCTGTGCGGTGTAGCCCTAAGGATCGGCGGTGAGGCGGCGGCTTGGACGGGTGGGGTGCTGGGGGCGAGTGGACAGTTCTTGGTTGTCCGCTCGCCCCCCTCTCGCAGGCCCTGGAATTGGAGTTTTGTGGAGCCGCGGCAGACTGCCTGGTTATGTGGACTCTGTGTGGGGCAGGGACTTATTCCAGGAAGCGTGGTGGTGGGGGCGATCCTGCCCGTGTAGATATCCTACCTCGGGGCTGCAGCAGACACATTGCCTCCCTTGTAGAGTGGGGGCTCCAGGAGGATCAGCCTGCTGAGTGACAGCGCAGGGGGGCTAGAGAGCACGGCCGCGCCCGCCCATCACCTGGAATACATCCTGCCGTGGACCGGAGTGGTGCCTGTCCATATCCGTGGTTGGGGTGCGCACCGTGAGCCATTCACATTGTGACATCGGGGCGTGATGGTGTTGCTGAGGGGTCCCTCAGATATGCGCCCCCTAGCCTGATATATTGATTGGTTGCCACCGCCGTTGGACCCGGGTCCCCCGCTGTGGCCGGCCTGAGGGAACAATCCTCCGTCTGTATTGTATACCCCCAGGGGGTGTCTAATTGGGACCCTGGCCTGTTGGCCCACCGTTGTGGACTGGGTGTGCTGCACGGACCACGGATTGTCCGGCCCATCACGAAGGCGGGGTAGCCGGCGGTGATCTGGCTCGCACCAGCGGACTTGCCCCTCTGGGATTACAAGCTGGCATATCTCCTGGGCTGTTTGGTGGCTGCGGCCCAACCCGTTAGAGACGTCGCCAGGCTGAGTGGGCGATACCGCATGAGATCGTTCGTCCGCATGGTATCAACATCATCACCTATGCGGATGATACTCAGCTAGTGGTCTCCCTTGTGCAGGGGAACAACTGCCAACCACAATCCAACCTAGCGATGTGTCTGGAGGAGGTTAAGAGCTGGATGACCATGTCTTGCCTGAAACTCAACGACGATAAAACGGAGCTCATGCTCCTAGGCCCTGCAGCCCCCACCACCTTAGAACTGCTATGGCCTTCGAGCATGGGCGCTCCTCCCACTCCCAGAGATAACATAAAAAGTCTGGGAGTGTGGTTGGACAAATCGTTGACTTTCAATATCCAGGCAACTAAGGTTTCTGCGGTCTGCTTTGGTCTCCTCAGGTCGATTAAAAAAATCCTTCCTCTTCTCCCATTTGAGGCCAGGCAGATAGTGATCCAAGGCTTAATTCAATCTCGCCTTGACTTCAGCAACTCACTGTACCTCGGGGCTCCGGAGTACAGCCTGCAAAAACTGCAGCGGACACAAAACTGTGCAGCCCGCTCTTTGCTGGGACTCCCACGCAGAACCTCGATAAGGCATGGCCTAAGGACTCTCCACTGGCTCCCTGTCAGGGATCGAATAAAGTTTAAGACACTCTGCATTGCCCACCAAGCCTTTTGGAAGACTGGCCCAGAAATCAATCATGCCCTAATTCTTCCCTACCAGCCCAACAAACCACTCCGTTCCTCAAATGCCTTTTTGGCAAAAGTCCCTAGGATCTACAGAGCCAGATCAGGAGGCCGCTCTTTTGCCTACAACGCGTCCAAACTGTGGAACACTCTTCCATGCCATTTGAGAAGCAACTCCAACTTAGTAAGCTTCCGTAAACAGCTCAAGACCTTTTTGTTTAATTAATTCAGATTACCCCTGGATCGTTTTTTCTGGAAGACACTGTTCTAGTTTTAGCGCCTGGACGCCTCAGGGCAACTGTTGCGCTCTATAAAACGGCTTTTCATTTCATTTCATTTCATTTCATACCTTGGCGAGTGAGGTGGGCCCTGTCTGGGTCCTTGGACTTTTACACAAGAGCTTGGGAGTGGGTTCACCCTTCGAGGAATTCCCAAATGGCGACCAAACCAGACACTGATAGGCATCTCCCCAGATCCTCCAGAGGACCGAAACAGGTGCAATCTAATAGGCTGGACCGTTACACCATACCTAAAGGCTCGCTTACAGAACCAAAGCGGCCCTAGTCGGGGGGGGGCGGGATGACCCTTCAGGAACACTGGCGGAGCTGACCCTGCTGGATGTAATGGCACCTATCGAGGGTGTCCAGTCGTCACTAGGACAGAAGATGGAATCAATGGACAATAAGCTCGATACAGTCACGATCGAGGTCAATCTTATCCGAGCGGACCTCAAGAATGCGAGCGAAAAGGTAAAATCCTTAGACATAAAGACTGCCAGTTTGATTGACGATGTGGCACTGCTCCAGCGGGAGGTACTTGACCTCAAGGCATCCCGGGCTCTAACTGACAAGAAGTTGGATGATTTTGAGGGGAGCGCTTGGTGCAATAATATTCGGATCCTCGGGGTCCCGGAGAAAGCAGAGAACCGGGCCCGGATCTGTTCATCAAGGAGATTGTCCTTAACTACCTCAAACCCAAGGGAATAAGTAATTTCTTTGAGTGGGCACATAGGGTGCCCGGGGTCGGCCCAGGCCTGGGGCACCGCCTCTCCCAATGATCACGAGGGTCTTGAACTTCAGGGACAGAGATGTTATTATGCAGGCAGCTCGCTCAGGAGATGCCCTCCGCAACGAAAATGCCACCCTCTCCTTCTTCCCTGACTTCAAGCAGCTGGTGCAGAAACCACGTCAAAGCTTTCTTGCAGTGAAGAAGTTTAGGGACAGCGGATTGAGATATGCAATGATATTCCCGGCACGTCTGAGGGTGGAAGCTGATGGAAGAGTCTGGTTCTTCGATAATCCGGAGGTGGTTTCAGACTGGATCGACACTCATCCCACGGCTGATCCGGAAGGACGTGATCGTGGGGGAGAAGGCGAGCAGCAGGAGCAGGACTGATGGAGGCAGAAGGAGCTGTGGGACTTTTGTGTACTGTCAGGTAGTGGGGCCAAACCCAGAGGTGTTTCTTAACTTGTTTATATTATGGACAAAGTTAGGTGAGTGGATCACTCCGGGTGTGGGTGTTGAAGCTGGCTATGGAGCCGGGAGGGGGTGCGGGTTATTGACTCTCCTCCTCGTAACTACATTTAGTTAGTTGTAGGATTTGTGGGGCGACAGGCACACTGCCAGTTGGGGATGGGCGTAAGCCGTGAGCAGGGGTGCAGGGAGGGGGAGAGGGGTCTGGGGTTGGCAGGGCTCTGTGCGATCGGGGCCACGCTGATTGTGGGTTCATTTGATTGTTTTCAGAATCGTTTGCACTGCATTTTTTCTTTTTCCTTTCTTTTTCACATCAGGAGACAATGCTGTGACTGTACATCTTCCATACCAGACAAATGCCAAATGTCAAATGTTAGACGGGGATCAGGGATGAAAGTGCTTAGTTAGAATGTGAATGGCCTGGGAGAAAAAATTAAGTGGGGAATGGTTAGCCAGTTGGTCAGAAGGCACTCCCCCACTCCCCAGATGTAGTGCTATTAGAAGAGACACATCTCATTGGGAATCGTTGCATGGCCCTACATAGAGGGGGTTATAAATTGGTAGCGCACACTGGCTTCACCACTGGGTCGAGAGGAGTTGTTGTCTTGGTTAAAAAATCCTTTCCCTTAACGATTCAGGCCACATGGTCTGACCAGCGAGGTCGGTATATCGGCATATCAGGGCAGTGGGAGAGGAGGATGGTCACTTTTGTCTCCATATATGTCCCGCCCGGCTTTCAATCCGACACGTTCCGAGATCTGAGTTCTATCTTCCTAACTCTACCGTTGGGCCTTCTTGTGATGAGGGGGACTTTAATGCCGTGGTAGACGGGAAGGTGGACCGGAATCCAGCCCAAGCTCTGAGACCAGTGCAGAGGTGGCTCCCCGACTTCTTAGAAACAACGGAACTGGTTGGAGGGTCCGTAATCCGAGTAGGGTGCATTATATGCACGAGTCCGCAGTACAACATAGCCTGTCTAGGATAGACTACGTGTTGGTGCCAGCTGCCCAGGCAAATGCGGTCGGGGCGGATCGCCACCTGGGGAAGGGCATCACAGATCATTCTCCAGTTTGGCTTCGGCTGGAGTCCGATCAGTTTGACGTAGGCAGGTTTGGCCCAATTAACGCTTGGCATCTCAGGGACCCCATCACCAAGAAAGAAATTGTTAAGGTCTCGGACAGGTACTTCCAGGAGAATGTGGGTACGGTGGACTCGGCACAAACTCTGTGGGAGACATATAAGACCGTTGTTCGGGGGGAGGCCTTATCCTTGGTTGCGCGAAAGAAAAAGGAGCAGCAGGCGGAGATGGAGAGGGCAGAGGGGGAGGTGTCACGGTTGGAGGTGGAGGAATCTAGGGCTGTGACCCCGCAGGGGCTACATCAGCTAAAATTGCGACAGGATGAGTAAAAGGGCCTCGCTAGGGACAAGGCTAGAGCACAGAATGACGAGACTCAAAGTCGGTTGTACAAGCACGGAGATAAGGCCGGTAAACTGATAGCATGGCTGGAAAAGGGAGAGTGGGCATCGGGGTTGGTACCAGAAATACAGGGGGAGAACTCCAGTACGATCACAGATCCGCAGGCCGTTGCAGATAGGTTCGCGGAATACTATAGCGGTGTATATACCTTGGCTGGGGTATATACGGAGGCAGATAACAGCGCAATGATAAAAGACATCCAAATGCCTGTGTTGTCGGATTTATAACTGTGAATATTTAGAATCCTCACTCACAGATGATGAGGTGGGCCATCAGAGGAGTGCACTCCGGGAAGGCCACGGGCGCAAACGGAATTCCCTAGAACTATACAAACTGTGCGCCAACAAGCTGGCTCCATTTCTTTGCTCCATGTTTGCAGAGTGTAGAGAGGGGGGACAGCTCCCATCTGATCAGCGGGTGGCAAACATGGTGGTCATCCATAAATCGGGTAAGTCCAAGGCACTATGTTCGTCATACAGACCTATCTCGTTGCTGAATGCTGAGCCCAAAGTACTGGCGAAGTTGTTGGCGACAAGATTGGCCAAAGTTATCACTACCTTGATACATCTGGATCAGTTCGGCTTCATGCCACTTCGGAATACGGCCCTTAATCTGCGGCGGCTACATGGGGTGCTAGGTAGGACCCGGACGATTCAGGAACCGGCGGTCTTGGTATCTTTGGATGCCACCATGGCATTCGACAGTGTTGAGTGGCCATACTTATTTGCAGTATTAGGGAAGCTGGGTTTTGGTCCGGAGTTTGTGAGTTGGATACACCTCCTGTATGCTCAGCCTTTGGAGAGGGTAGTCGTGAACAATCACAAGTCTGTTGACTTTCTCCTTGGCAGGGGCACGAGACAGGGTTGTCCCTTATCCCCGTTTTTATTTGCCTTGGCCTTGGAGCCCCTGGCGGCATGGGTTCGGTGAGGCCGTGGGATCCGCGGCTTACGGTGGACGGTGCAATGGGAGGACAAAATCTCACTATACGCTGATGATATCCTGCTTTACCTCACCAACCCGAGGTGATCTCTTATATGCTTTTTAGACGTGCTTGCCATTTTTGGGAGGTACTATGGCTTTGCAATAAACTGGTCAAAGTCAGTGCCCTTCGTTCTTGGGGTGACCCATCGGTTCTTCCACAGAACTGCCCGATACTAGGCCCCCCTTTGACGAGATTTAAAGGAGATGTGGCGTGCTGGAAGGCGCTTCCGCTCTCATTTCTGGGTAGGGCAGTGCTTTTTAAGATGATGGCCCTTCCCCGGTTTTTGTACGCACTCCAGAACTCGATAGATTTGGTACCCGCATCATACTTTAGGGAGATAGAGGCCCTCCAGAGGCAGCTTCTTTGGTACGGCAGGCCCCGCATAGCGTTCTCTAAACTCACTCTCCCCTGGTATGACGAGGTAATAGGCCTGCCAGACTCATGGAAATATTACTGGGCCTCCCAACTGGCTGGGGTGAACCATGAAATATACGTGCCCCCCGGGGACCCAGGGTATGCTATGGACTGCTGGCAGGTTCCGGGCGGGGTTTTCACTAGAGCGCTGTACGCTGGACCTCGTAGGTTTTCCCTCGCGGGACAAACGGCACACGCAGTTCAGGTGTGGCACGCAGCGAATAGGCACCTCAAGTGGGAGGGGCGACTCACACTGGCCACCCCGTTGTGGAACTCGGAGAAGTTGGGGAGCCTATGGAAATCCAAGGGGTTTGACAAGTGGGATCTCATCGGGATTACGCAGATCAAAGATGTCTAGAGGAAAGGCACAGTTCTCACATTTAGTTCACTTCAGCAACAATACCATCTTCACGATCGTGAACATTACCATTACCTCCAGATCAGACATGCCCTACTTGCGAACATCCGCAAGGACACGCCGCTTCCCGACACCTCCCCTCTCGAGGACCGAGTACTGGACGGCCACCTTCCTGAGAAAACAATTTCGTTAATATATAAGAAGCTTATTAATCATATGGAGGATACGCTGATGCTCTTAAGAACGCACTGGGGTGAGGAAGGGATAGAGTCGGATGAGGAGGTCTGGCGGGAGGTGGTCTCCTCTCCACGGGTGGTAGCGATACAGATGAGGCTCCGATTAGTACAACTAAAGATTCTTCATAGGTCATATGTCACGGGCCCAGTCTGGTCTGTATGGGTCGCTCAGAGGGCAGGAAGTGTAGGGGTGGTGCGGGGAGATTGGAACGTTCATGCATATACTGTGGCATTGTTCTGGGGTGCAGGCATACTGGGGGAAGATCCACGATACTCTACAAGACGTCCTGTGGGTGGAGATACGGCCAGAGGCATGCAGGTGTATTTTGAACGTTTGGGAACTCACGGATCTGACTGCATATGTGAAGCAATGGGTAACGTTGGCCTACATGACAGCTACACGGAATATTGCCCAGTTATGGGGTGCTAGCCAGCTGCCCCGGGTCGAGAAGTGGGAGGAGGACCTGGATTGGTGCATGTTCAGGGAGAAGTCGGTATACATGGCTAGGGGGTGTCCTGCGAAGTGGGGGAGGGTCTGGGAGGCTTGGAATCACTACCACAGAGATGTTTGTGTGCCCCCGATGTGCTCCGAGGAAGTGGAGGCGCAAGTGTCCCCTTGATCCTTTACCTAGATTCTATGTCTATTATTTTGAATGTATGGAAATGTAATCATGTAACCCGCAAGAACTGCCACTGTCACCTGAAGTTTTTCTTTGCCGTTTTGGTAATAAAAAGAATTAAAAAATAAATAAATAAACACCTGGAGGAAACTCATTTTGAAGCAGGCACTATACAAGAGTAATATATGCAGAATGCAAAAAAAACACAAAACCACAGCATCCTGTATGGTGTACGTGTCCCCAGCCAGGCCTTAGACCTCTGCAAGTGCCTGACGGTATACAACAGATTACAAAGCAATGGTAGGTACTTCGCTATGGTGGAGGAGTGCCACCACCACTGCCAGCTGCCTCAAAACGCCAGGAAAGAAAAAATTAAATAATATTAAACATGTTTTACTGTCATTTTATTAGGTCTCGCCTACGCAGCGCACATGCGCTACATAGGAAAAAGACCTTTAGCCATCGAGTCATTTTTGAAGCCAAAAACGTGTACGCATTGCATTGCTGTCAATGGCAACGCGTGCACTTTTGGCGATTCCCTTGCGGGGCGAGCAGTGGCACCATATGTTATGAATTATGGCGCCTTGCTACTCGCTCCCGCAAGGGAATCATGCAGGCCTCCTCCTCTCTCCCTTCCCCCAGCTGCCGCGTGAAGCGCTTGCACTTTTGCTTGTTTAAAATGCGGTCGCCCCTTAATGATGCGGAGATGTGTCATATGGCTGGAACTACCGAGCTTGGCACTGGGGAAGGCTGATGAAGGCTGCTAGCCAGAAACGGGTCCTTGGATGCTTGATTCCGGTCTGGGAAAGACATGGCTTGGTAGTTCGGACTGGACTGTTCCCATGAGGCACAGGGTCAGAGCTGATTTGCATATAGCCAGTGTCTAACCCAGGGTGGTGTGGAGTGCAAAAAAACGATGGATTTAGGCCCAGATCCTTGTACTGGGGTGAATGTATGACATTGTTCTACATTCTGTCCATCAACTGTGTTTTTTGCAATTTTCACTGGGGAAACAGGCTTCATATCTGGCACAAAATCTGGTCATTCTGGACAACAATTAATCCTCCCCTGTGCCAGGAAAATAGTGTAATATGTTCTAGCGCTTATGTAAATTGCTGTAATGCCCGCGGGCCACCTGCGCTATATCACATAGCAAAAAAAAAAGAGCAGAAAGCGAAAGAACGCTGTCACACTGGGTGACGTCCTCTTCCAGTCCTTCTCTATGGCGGAAGCGTTGTTAAAAGATCTTCGTGCCAGCTGTGCTGCTTACGTTTCTTTCACTTAGCGTGACATTTCAGAATACTGTCTAGTATTTTCCATTATGGTTGGCTTGAACAGCATTTCTTTCTTACCTCATCATGATTGGCTATTGCTGGAGACTGTGTGTTTTCTGTTTTTTACTCGCTCTTTAATTGGTGGGCTTAACCGGTGCTGCATGACGGCCACTCAAGAATACTGGCGGAGGTCGGCTGGAGGTTGTTGTGTGTCCCAGCGCCTTGGAACCAAGTTGTCTGCATAAAGGGGGCCCGGGAACACCACAGGGGAGTATTAGGGTTGAAGAAGGTGCTGCCCGGGAACTGGGGAGGAGTCTTATGCAAAAACCTGTCAGTGGCCAAAGAGGTAGGGCAGGAGGAGAAACTTTTATTGGGGTTGCTAAGAGAATTTCAAGAGTGGCAGTCTGGGGCTGCCAACCAGAAAAAAGATCACTTTTCAACTAGTCGGGATGTGAAGTCATTAGGGCAGGCAACAGGATATATGGGAGATTGGGTTGAGGAAGCGGTCCTTAAGCACTAGCAAGTGGAACTGAGCCTTAAAGTAGGGCGAAGTGGCTCAAGACATTGGAAAGGGCAGGAGGGAGTCATTGGTCATAAGTTAGATGCACTGAGGGTACTCTATTTGCAACTTCTTAGTCGTGCAGCCTCAGCCGATCACTGGCCTTCGTCATCCTCACTTCCAAGCTTCAGCACAGCCAGAATGAACAGCGTGATCAGTGACTCCACAGAGACAGTTGTGGGCGCTGCTGTCCACCCAACACACCACGGTTCCTGACAGTTGCTTTCAGGGAGTGACATAGAGGACATACACCACGCACTCCCTAAATCCTTAACCGTGTCACTGAAAAAGTGTTTACAACTTTACAGACGGATTGTGTCAGCTCGAGAGTAGCAGGAGTGACAGCAGGAATGACACCGGGCCCAGCTCCGGGATTCGGTATCTGGGAGCGCCACGAGGAAGCATGGGGTTGCCTGGTGTCTCCCGGGCATCTGAAAGCTAGGTCTGGGTGCTGGATGGTCAAAATGTACTCTATATTTTCTCTGGGATTGTCCCTATGCGCTTTATCTCTTCTGCTCTTTCCGCCTCGGCATCCTTACTCTCTGCACACCCTTCGCTTTACCCTGCTCTCCTGCGGCCATCGCTCTCTTCACACTCTTTGCCACACCCTCCTTTCTCTCTGCCCAATCTGCCACTTTCATAGCTGTGGATTCCTCTTAGTCTCTGACCCACCCTCATTTTCCCCTCATCTCACCCTCCTTTTATGCTCCACCTTGTCATCTACTGAAAGTGCATCATGCATCAACCTCCTACAGAGCTGCACTCCTTCTCTCTGCGTCGCCTTCTCCTCTCCACCTCACACAAGTAGCGTAATGAATCTTGAGGGGGCCCCTTTGTAAAGTGCATGAGCGCCCACTCCCCTGCACTCAGTCAAGAGCTCTCAGGCCATGGGCCCGTCGCCCGTGTACAGTGCTGGAGGGGTCCCCATGGAGCTCGGCCCCAGCCCACGTCGGAGGTTGCGGGAGGGCTAATGTTACACCTCTGAGTCACGCCATCTTATATCTTCTTCTCACCGTCCTCTCTCCCCACCTCACCCCCTCTCACCCCACCTCATCCTCCTCTCTCCCCACCTCACCCTCTTCTCTCCAAGCCTCACCCTCCTCTCTCCCTACCACGGCTCCCTCTCTCTGCTGCACCCTCATCTTTCTCTTGCTTCATCCTCCTTTCTTCACCTCGCCATTCTCTCACTGTGTGTCAACCTCATTTCTCTAAACCTCACTCTTGCCCACCTCATCCTCATTCCATTCTATCTCTCTGCCTCATCCTCTTCACTCTCCCACACCAACTTACCATATTTCTTCTCTAAACCTCATCTTCCTCTTTCTCTCACTTCCTCACTATGCTTCCTCTCTCTACCTCACCCTGTTCCCTCTTCCCTAACTCTTCTTTCTATTAGACTCCCTTTTACACTCCCCTCTCTCTGCTTCACCCTCTTCTCTCTCCACCACACCCTCCTCTCTCTCCACCCTACCCTCCTCTCTCTCCACCACCACCTCACCCTAATCGCCCGCTCTCTCTCTCTCCACGTCCCCCTCCTCTCTCTACTTCACCTCAGACTCTCCACATTACCCTCTTCTCTTAGACTCACTTCACTAATGCTGCAAATGGGGTACTGTTTTTGTGTATGTAAAGGAAACTTTGGGATCTTATAAGTGTTTAGCCATGCAGCAGCTGATGTTGTTACGCCAAGGATATTGTGCTGGATAACTAAACACTTATAAGGTCCCAAAGGCGAAACCTATTGGCTATGCCAATGCCAATGCTTGTTTTTACTTTCCTACCGAGTCTTTGGGGGCGGGGTCATGGGAATGACAGGCTGCAGGAGGAGTGGTAAGGGCACGGTGATCAGTGCGCATGATGGATTCAGGCAGGCCAAACCGTCATGATCACTGATGCTGTCTCCAACCTGAGCTGCGTTGCCGGGTTGGAGACTGCAGGCACAGGCTCCTAGTCTCCCTGGGAGCACAAATTCTGAGTGCTCAGGCCAATCATGATGCTGCGTCCACAAGCATGAGAGCAGCATCCCGATTTGCCGCAGTGGAGTCTGGGAGGAGAGGAGCAGAAGAGCGTGACGCAGCCGGCTGCAGGTAAAGTTTTTTTTTCATTCTTTTTTTATTTTGTTATTTGTCTTCCATCAACCCCGACCTCTTCTCCCCGCTCAGCACTGCTACTCTTCGACAACACCAACTCGTACTGTACAGAAGAACAGCTAAGTGAAACTGTTGTCACAGGAGCTTTACCAGCATGCAGCAATCCACTGAGGGGTTTGGCTGAGAATAGACTGGTGGGTTTCAAACTACTGCTCAAAAACCTGCTTGTCACACAGGCGGATGAATCAATGCCAGGGCATGTTGAGCCAGTTCTCTGCAAGTTGGCTTGCTCAACCTTGGACCTGACTCTCCACAGGTGGATGAATGCTCAGTGTGTAACGGTAACACCAAATGCATTTCAGCGTACATGCAATTTGTGCACAAACTTTGCCAGTACTAGATTGCTGAATTAAATAATAGCTGCCCATACTGAAATGCTGATTGTTTAAAGTTTATTAACATTTATTTAGTAAAGCCAACTGGTGTGTTGGATAGCAAGGTCTGCCGTTCTAGCCAAGAGCATAAACTTGTGGGGGAGTGGCTTAGCGTCGGACCAGTATGGCCGCCTAAGTCCCTAGTTCCGTCCCAAAGACCTCCCTGACCCGAATATCCTGACCAATATCCTGTCTCCACGGGTCCCCTCAAGCTACGGAAGGAAAGCGGCACCGGTACCTGCGGATCCGGTCATCGAGCGACGCTCAGGGCCTGGAGATTGAGGCCTCGTTGTGTTGGGCCTGCACGGCTCCGTGAACCGGGGCCTGGAGTTTCCAGATTGCTGGCGGAGGGTGTGGCTGAATCGGTTGGCCGGATCGGGAGTTAAGCGTTAGAGCGGGACCTGCGGTGCTGGTTGCCTCACGCTGCATAGCAGCGGCGCATAGACTGCAGCAATTACGGTGAGGGGCTGCTTCTACCTCACCCCGTGTGGCAACGGCCGTGACACGGAGTGAGGGCTCCTGCAGTGCTGTGGCTGCAGCCCGAAGAATCGGGCTCCGGGAAGATCTGCCCGCGGAGCTGTGGAGTCGATACAGAGGCTCCTCTGCCCTCATTGTGGTTCCCCCGCACACATCAAAGAGATTAAACCATCATGGCCGGAGTGTTCAGGACTCTGATGACTAATGGCAGGCAGGCTGGAGATGGACAAAGGGCCTGCCAAGGGTCCCAGGGGTACGAGCTAGATTCAATCTAATAAGCTTGAACAGTACACTCTGCCTAAGGGCTCACCGGCGGACCAGCACCATACCCCCAAGATGGGTGAAGAATCCGAGAGCTCTCCCCCCGGCCTGACACTGCAGGACGTCATGGCAGCTATGGAGGGGGTTAAATCATCCCTTGAACATAAAATGTACACCATCTCCATAGATGTGAATCTCATCTGCGCTGACCTCACAAAAATAAATGAAAAAGTCAAATCCCTTGACATTAAGACGGCCAGTTCAACAGAAAACGTGTCTCAACTCCAGCACGAGGTGCGTGATCTTCGGTCCTTCTGCGAGACAGCGGAGAGTAAACTGGACGATTATGAAGGGAGGTCTAGATGCAATAACGTTCGCATCTTTGGAGTGCCAGAAAAGTCGGAAGGGCCAGCGCCAGACCTGTCCGTGGAGGACCCCATCCTAAACCATCTTAAACCGAAGGGACTGGGCAATTTCTTTACTATTGAACGCGCACACAGAATTCCGGGTGGTCGTCCTAGGCCCGATGCTCCCCCAAGTCCCTTAATCGCCCATGTCCTCAATTTCAGGGACAGAGACGTTATCCTGCAACACGCAAGGTCCGCACCCCCCTTTGCACTTTGAGAATACCACCCTTCACTTTTCCGGAACTTCACGCAAATGGTGCAGAAGCAACGCCGTACGTTTATGGCCATCAAGAAGAAACTAAGAGATACACCATGATGTTTCCGGCTCGCCTACGAGTGGAGGCTGGTGGACGGGCATGGTTTTTTGACAATCCAGAGGTGGCCTCGGACTGGCTGGACAATCAGGGTGCAGGCAGCCCTGATGGAAGAGACGAGGGTGATGAGCAAGGCTGCAGGACCAGTAAGGAGAACAGATGGGAGCCTCTCTCGTAGGCATGAGTGCACTGAGGTAACGGGTTCCTTGAGGCCTCGTAGTTGGACACATATCCTTAGGGTTCCGCATTGCATTGGAGTCGGTGGACTGGGACCCGATGGGGACACTTATTTTATAAATTTTCCGGGTTGGGGAAGCAGGAAGGCGGGGTGCCGATTATCCTCCTTTTTCTACTTTTAGGTACTTCCTTGTACGAGGAATTGGGTGACAGGCACTCTACCAGTTTGTAATGGGAAGTTCTAAGTCCAGAGGGCAGGGAAGCAGGGAGGCAGGTGGTTGGTGGGGGGGTTTCATTGTTTGGTTTTTTCATCAACATTTGATTGAAGGCACTACTATTGTACAGAATGATTACCATGGTTTTGACGCATACGTATTGGGGGAAAAGCTTTAAATTATTAAGCTGGAATGTCAACTGCCTGGGGGATAAAATCAAGCGGAGTGTAGTCCTGCAGTACATTCAGAAACAGGGCCTGGATGTTGTGTTACTTCAGGAGACGCATCTTATGGGTCACTCCTTTAGGGCAATGAATAGATATGGCTATAAATTAGTGGCCCACGCTGGATTCACTACTGGATCCAGGGGGGGTGGGCGTAATGATCAAAACACTTTTCCCATTAATGTAGACTCAACCTTGACAGACGACAGGGGACATTATGTTGGCATTTCTGGCACCTGGGACGGAAGGATTCTCACACTGTTCATAATATATGTCCCACCCGCCCTCCAGGCGACCACGTTACAGGACCTCTGTACTACTCTACTTTCGTTACCAGACGGTTTGTTGGTGCTGAGGGGTGACTTTAACTTGGTGTGCTCCGGCGAATTAGACCAGCACCCTCCTTGTGAGTTGGGGCCCTCTTCCCGCGGTCTACCAGACCTCCTCGAAGCCATGGGACTAACAGACACCTGGTGTATGTTCAACCCTGAGATAAAGCAATTCACATTTCATTCGGGTACCCACCACAGTTTTTCTCATCTCCATAATGTCTTGATACCTAGCTCTCAGACCTCACACATTCGGGAAGTCAAGCATTTAGCCAGAGGCATCTCCGATCACTCACCACATTGGGTACACTTCCTCCTTGATCACACACGGATGGGTCCTATTGCACTTATCAACCCCTGGCATCTCCGAAACCCGAAAATACGCAAAGATCTCATTACCGTAACTGATAATTATTTTACCGAAAATGCAGGAACCGTAACTTCCGATCGGAATCTCTGGGAAGCCTTTAAAACGGTAATTAGGGGGGAAATGTTGTCCTTGATCTCAGATCATAAGCGAGAACAGCAGAAAGCGGTGTCGGAAATAGAAGCCGACACTCTCCGGATTGAGGGGGAATTAGTGAATCAAAACTCTTCTGAAGGGCAGCATTTATTGCAACTAAAGCAGAATGAATATAAAGCCCTGGTTACTGAGGCATCCGGTAGTCTAGGACAGAAAAGGTTGGGAAGGGTTTACGATCTGGGAGACAAGGCAGGAAAACTTTTAGCTTGGCTGGACAAGCGAGAGAGGGCAAGTAGACTAGTCCTGGTCCTTCATGACGCTTCTGGAGCCGATATAAAAGAACCTCAGGAAATAGCCTCTCAACTCGCTACATATCTTGGGGCTGTCTATAGTGCTGGGACACCATATACTGAGTTAGATTCCCCTGTATTGCTGACTGATGTTAACATACCCACTCTAGCACCGGCCAATAAACAATTACTGGACAGCCCTCCGACCGCCGATGAAATCACTCAGGGCCAGATGTATCAAAGGGTTTTGTTCATTCTATGTCTATGGGGAAATGTGTTGATACATGTGGCCCTAAGTCTATTAGAGTGCTAGAATTATATAAACTCTGTCCCGATAAATTATCACCATACCTCAAAGCCATGTTTGAGGACAGGAGGAAATCAGGGGAGCTCCCATTTGACCAACTAATAGCAAACATAGTGGTAATACAAAAGGAAGGCAAACCAAAGACGGACTGCGCATCATATCGGCCCATCTATCTTCTGAACACCAAGCCAAAAATCCTTGCAAAGGCCCTCCCCAATCGCTTAGTTAAGGTCATATCCAACCTCATACATCCAGATCAATCCGGCTTAATCCCCCACCAGAATACAGCACTGAATCTCCGCCGTGTTCATGTTGTGGTCGGTAGGGCAGATACGATACGTGAGCCAGCGGTCCTGGTCTCCCTTGACCCAACTATGGCATTTGACATGATCGAATGGCACTACCTCTTCGCGGTACTCCAGAAATTGGGATTTGGGCCTGAATTCACCAGCTGGGTCCGTCTCCTCTACGCGTCGCCTTTGGTCAAGGTCGTAGTTAATAATAAGCAATCAGACACATTCATCCTAAATCGAGGTACCCGTCAGGGTTGCCAGCTCTCCCCTCTCCTATTTGCTTTGGCAATAGAGCCACTAGAGGCGTGGATTTGGCAAGATTTAATGATCAGAGGCTTCCGTTGGTTAGTGGATTGGAAAGATCGAATATCACTATACGCTGACGATGTCCTACTTTACTTAACAAATCCACAGAAGTCTCTAATTGCCTTGTTAGACATCTTGGCGGTGTTTGGGAGATACTCCGGATTCGACATTATCTGGACTAAGTCTCATCTGTATCCCCTCTACAAGGAAATACGGGCATTACCCTCTTATTGCCCAATCCGAATTAGTACATCGGGCTTTAAATACTTAGGCATATTCATATCCCGGAACCCTAAACTCCGATATACTAATAATCTCCTTCCCCTGTCCATCATCTGCAGAGAGACATTGCCAATTGGAGAACTCTCCCGTTGTCCCTTCCAGGGAGAGCCGCTCTCTTCAAAATGATGTCCCTCCCCCACTTTCTGTACGCCCTACAAAGCTCATTAGACGTAGTCCCCCCGACTTACTTCAAAGAAATTGAGAAACTGCAGAGGATTTACTGTGGGACGGGCTGCCACGCATAGCCCTTACGAAATCGACCCTGAAATGGTACGATGGAGGTATCGCCCTTCCTGACATCAGGAAATATTACTGGGCCGCCCATCTGGCTGCCATTAACCATGGCACTTAAGGCACATCTGACAACCCTGGGTATCGAATGGACAGATGGCTTCTTCCGGGTGGGAATTATAATAGAAAATTGTATGCTAAACCTGTTCGACCTGCTCTAGCGGGTCCTAGCGGACACTCTATAGCTATCTGGCACACTGCTTCCAGATCGTTGGGATGGGAGGGCAAACTTGCATTGGCCACTCCCTCATGGGACTCAGAGAAGCTAGGGAACCTGTGGCAGACAAAGGGATTTCATAACTGGGACTTAATAGGTATCTCCCGAGTACAGGACATGTGGGAAAAAGGGGACATAAAAACTTTCGCTTCCCTGCAAGAAGAACATGAACTGGCTGACTCAGAGCACTTCGGCTATATACAAGTTAGGCATGCCCTACGCGTTGCTTTCCCAGTCAGTTCCTCACCCAGAGTTCTCCCCACTAGAAAATAGAATACTGGACAGACACCTTCCCGAGAAGACTCTATCCCTGATCTACAACAAGCTGATATATACTATGGAAGACCCCCACACACAGCTCAGGCAAAAATGGGTAGCAGATGGTATTGAGTTAGATGATGAGGACTGGCCGGAAGCCGTGTCATCTCCCAGAGTTCTGGTTATTCCTGCACGTCTTTGACTGATCCAACTAAACATTTTACATAGAATATACATGACAGGGCCTAGACTGGTGTTAATGGGAAGGGCACCTACGGAGGACTGTCGCAGGCGATGTGTCCAATTGGGCACGTTTCTACATATCATCTGGGAATGCCCGCATGTTCAGTCCTATTGGAGGGAGATCCACGGTGTGGTGGGGACGGTCTTGTGATTCCCCTTGCTCCCAGAGGCGCGGAGATGTTTGCTTAATATATGGGAACCTACTGATCTGAATGTAAACCAAACACAGTGGGCCACATTAGGCTTTATGGTTGCAAAAAAGAACATTGCCCAAGTATGGGTGTGGAAAATTAACACAAACTTGGTGAACATTATCGGCGTCATCTTGCCCCTTTTCAAGCCCATTCGTGCGCGTAAGCGGCAGCCATTTTGAGCACCATGGCCTCCCTGCCCCTCGCTGATAGCCAGCGCGTCTCTCTCTCTCTCTTAGCCTCGCAAGCATTCCCCCCGCACACTGACAACCCCCGCTCTCTCATGCTTTGGGTCATAAACCCCCTTCAGCGCAGCTTCACCACGGAATCCCATCCTGTTCCCAGCGCGACACCTCCCCTCATTCCTTTCATGGCCTCAGATCCTTTTGATGCAAACCCCCTTTTTCCTGTGTCCCCGTTTGTCTTCCTTGTTCCCAGGCCGCCACCTGGCCCTGCGGATACTGTTTATTACCCCGTACAGTAGGAAGCTTCCCCTCCCCATCAAAAGACCCACGAACCGATCAAAGCCCCCACCCTATGAGATCCGATCAACCCCATGCATTCCGTGAATCGGCGGAATGCCCTGCTGTGCGGCAACCATCACCTGTTGTGACCGGGGTAGGGAATCCAACTGTAAATGTATGTGGGAACGGGCCTGAAGGGGAGATTCCGAGGATGTTCTTTCAACTATCGACGTGTTGCGAGAATGTGTTATGTGCAATAAAGGTCATAAACCCTAGTATAAGAGGCCAGGCCTCAGAGATGTGGTTAGAGCACCTCGTGACGATACTTGCTGTCTGAATTGATGTGTTCTCCTCCGGAGAGAATAAAATCCTCGTTTCCTGCCTTCCAGTCTCCAGCGCCTGCTTCTTCATTGATTAATATTGCTGGGCCATAGAGGCGATACCGCCGGGCAACATAAAAGGGTCTTTGGTTACTGGTTGTCTTTGGAACCCTTTTTTACAATTGGCGTCCCAAACGTGGGGCCCATCAGCGACTCGTGGATCCAGTGGGAGAGGTCCTGACGACAGAGTGAACGACTGCAACGATCGGAAGGTACCCTGTCCGATAGACCCTCGTCTGACAGCCGATCATCCGAACTTCACTGGTTCCGAACAGACCTCTCTCGAGTGATCTGCGGTCCTGACTGGGAACCATCAGGAGTGCCACGAGAAGTACGAAGAGGAGAGGACGATCGGGCGCTGGATTCGGAAGACAAGAAACTGTCCATGCGGTCCGGGTAAGGTCGTGTAAACACGACAAATTGCGAAAGTGATTGATAATTGAAAGTGATTGATAATTGATGAGAAAATACTAGTATTACTTTTTGTTAATTTATTGGAGATTCACTGTCTACAAACGGAGAAACAACAGGCTCTCCCTTTATAAACAGCGAAGGATAGGTACGCACCCGTCGGACCTATCTTTCTCCCCCACTGAACAATTGCCCCTTCCCCCCATTGATTAACTGTTATAGATTGTTTTCTGGAGATTCTCTGTCTGCAAACAGGGAAAAATAGGTCCCCTCTTTACAGATAGTGAAAGGGTAGGTGACGCGAACCTTTGCGAGCCTACTTATTCTCCCCATTGACCATATTGATTTTTTATTTTTGACCTAACATTGATTGCTCAAGATTGGTTCATGAGGTATTCACTACGTGCAAACAACGTAGAATAGAAATATTCTGTCTAGTCTTTGCGCGCAGTGATAAGATAGGTAGTGCTGAGTATTATCCCATTGTGATCCGTCATGCCTGTCTTCTCCCCACTGGTTAGTAGCCTGTTTAGCCCGGACCGCTTATTAGAGATGAACCATCCGGCTCCGCTGGAAGGCACCCCTAATAAGGACATGTTCATGAAGCATGGATTGATCGCTATAGCCTATAGTGAGCTGTGGCATAAATATACGAAAAAGGATCGAGAAAGTCAGTGGCCACTGAGAGGATCCTTTGATCTTGACAAAATAGAAACGGTAGAAATAGCCCTTCGTAGGAATGAAACAACACCTATTATGCTCGATAGTCTCGGTATGTGGCGCAAAGAAGCCACGCGACGAAGGGAAGGCGACGAATTCAGAAAAGGTGAAGGGACACGACGGACAACCCTCCAAACGTCTAGTAGGCAAAGGGAAGGGCCAGCGATGGCACAGTCCCGAGGAGTAGATATGAAAAGAGAACGGTGTAAAGGGGTGTGCCGACAAGTCAACCCTGGAACACAACGATCCGAAGGTGACCCCCCGACACTGTGCACAGGACGAATAGATTTAAAACAGAACCAATGTGCTTTCTGTAAATGCCTCGGGCACTGGAAAGCCCAATGCCCGACTTTACAGAGCATAGGTAAGAACGGAGGGTCGACAGAAAGGACAGGCCGACAGAAAGGGAAAAGGCGCGAAATAAAAACCAATCAGACTAGTGCGGACAGGACAGATAGAACCACCCCGTTTGATTATGCTCGATGGCACAGATTTCGTCAGACCAATTTTAACGACATGTTAGAGTTCTGGGACTGATTGCTCTCTGTTGCTCCCCCACTCTGAAAAACAAACACAACTGCAGGCCAGTGTAAACAACCCCCCCCGTTAGAGAAAAGACTCAAGGAAGCCAAGCGTCTATTATATAACTTAGGATTTAATTACGGTAAAGAAAACACACAACCAACAGTAAAAAGAATAACTAGTAGAACTCTCTAAAAAAAAAAAACTTGACTAATAGGAAAATTACAAAACATATTATGCTCACTCCGGAAGTCCTCGAAATGTAACAGTTCGATGGTCCCACCCATCCGAAATCACATAGCACGTGTGGGGCGGGGCCTACCAGCAGCCATGAGCCAAAAGGAGATCGCCGGCGAGAAGGTCCTGGAGGCTCCACCAAGCAGGCAATGAAATGGTCTTTCCATACTGCCCTTCCAGGGATGGCGTCCCCCGGGCCGCGAGTAGGGAGGGGGCGGATGAAAATGACCCCCTCCCTTGTATCTCCTGGTCCGGCCATCACGAATTTCTCCATCGAACGGATGCAGGGTGGGCAGGGAGGAAGAGGCGACGCGGACGAGCCTCTTCCACCTCCACAGGTAGGAGGCTTCCCTGCCCTGGTCCGGCACCGATGTCCTCCAGCCGGGCGACGGCCATATACCTACGCTGCACAGGAAATATAATGCCCGACTGGTATATTTCCGCAACACAGGACATACAATGCCCGACTGGTATACTTGCATAGTACAGGACATACAATGTCCGACGGGCATATTTACGGAGCACCGGATGTACAGTGGTCCCCCAAGAGTCGGAATCAGGGGTGTAGGGTGGTCATCATGTGCGCCCCTGATTCAAAGGGACGGTGTAGGATGCGCCGGGAGAGGAAGGCGGCACGGACGAGCCTCTCTCACCTCCCCAGACGAAGGCTCCACTGCTGCACCCTGGCGCCCCGAACCAAAATGTCCTGCTCCAGCAGCATGATGCTCTGTCTTTCGCCATCACAAGAAGTTTCTTCCACTCCTGATGGATACGACAAAGGTGGCTGCCGCAGGATCTCAAAATGGCGTCTGGGCCCTCGAAAGGCGGGTCTAGGCCGCTGGAGTAACTTTGTCCGAAATTGCAACTCGGGCACTTGCCCACCTGGGCGCAAGCCCCCACCATCGACAAACATCCCCTCGACTTTGAAGATTCTACCAAAGTCCCAAGAGCCCTCAGCCCCTTCAGGCTTCCGGTGAGGAACAGCTGCATTGATCTCAAATAAAATAACCACGGCACAGCAACAAGATGGCGGTGCTCTCGTGTCTGCATCAGCTTCCGTCTGAACCACCCAGGAACATTATGGGCTAACGAACTCGAGTAAGTTCCGGCTGAACATCAACATGACCCGGTAAGAAAGACTCTACCCCCTCCCTCTCTTGATTGACGGTCCACGCCACCAGCCCCTCTGTTAGCACAGTTTTTTTGAACTGCCGAAAGGGACCCTGGTCCAACCGCCAATCGTCGGGGACATTTTTGCCCCTGATGCTACTTCCGGACTAAACCGGCCTCGCCCAAAATGGCGCCAGTATCAATGGAAACTAACGGACGCCTCGTGGTGTTCCTTAACTAATGAAACTTGATGTACTAAGATATATATACGAACCATTGTGCACTCGAGGGGAAAGGGAGGAGGGTTCACTTGGCGAACGTTTGAGAGGGGTTCCGTGAAAATGTTGATTTCAATGAACGATTTATTTTTTGATATTTATTGTAACTGGTACATAACGTCGCTTATGATGCACACCCACGGTTTACATCTAGGAAATGCGATTCCGATGAGCTTGACTGTGTTTCCATTTATGAACTAAAATGCCCCTGATTCCCTCGTCACGCAATGAAATGTTTTTAGTTACTTGCAAATAATAAATTAGGCCTTTTTACATGTTCTTGTGTTATAAAATAACCCCCTACTGTATGTGCTTCTATCGACGACATGTCAGGCCAAATTATGATTGTGCTCTCACATTTTACGTACTGAATGATTATACAAATAAAGGTCTTAAAAACTATGAATAGGCATCGCATACTTTTGTAAATGCGGGTATCGGTGGGAGGGTTTTTCTGTGCGAAACCGTTCTGCTCTTTTTTTAAGGTTATCCGAGAAATGGTTGTTCGGCCCCGGATTGATGATCGGATCCCAGGTATGATACGTTGCCTCCAAAATATGCGACTAAGCTCAGGAACTAACGTATGAAGAAGGACCTCGACTTCTGAGAAAGGGTAAAGTAAAGAGGGGTGATTGATAAAATGTTACTAAGATATGGTGGTCGAAGGTACTAAGGTACCGGGTTAAACGAAGAACTGATATGCCTTAGAACCTCACAGCTTTGGGAATGATTTAAGGATCCCGAAGGCCGGATACATCTACAAAACCGGGTACCTCACGCTAGGCACCTCTGATTCCTTTTTAAGCGTTTCTCTACACACGACCCTTAATGCCATCCTCGAACCTCCCCATGAACCACCTATCACATTGCCCGCCCCCTTGACTTCGGAGACCAAGACCCTAAGGATTATATCCCGAAGAGATAAGTACGAGTATGCGGTAAGTAAAGGACTTTCGTGCCCGTACATTTGATGTATGCGAATGTTGTCCCCCCACCTCCCCCTTTCCCTCCTTTTTTCCCTCTGCAGGTTACATTAGAATCCCGATTAGAGTATCGTAAAGGATCTGGAGCCACGTCACGCCCGATGCATGAAAACGGACTAACGCTGCAAGACGACACAAAAAGACGCCCTACCCAATGCGCGACCTTTTTTTGTACCTGATCTAATGCTCTTCTGTCCCAAAACTGCATGCTTTCTACATCCTAACACAGACCCGAAACGTCTAACGTTGGGTAACGCACTGAATAGCCCAAACAATACACGGTCATTCTCCATGTCCCACGTGTACTGTTTGGCCTATTGTCTGTCTCTCTCCCTCTCTCTCTCTCTCTCTTTCTCTCTCTCTCTCTCTCTCTCTCTCTCTCTCTTTCTCTCTCTCTCTCTCTCTCTCTCACTCTTTCACCCCTCCACACTTTCCCTCTTCCTAGCGACTGGCACCTAATTGACGAACCTGGTGCACCTCCTGATTGGCCCCAAATACCACAAGTATTTGCACAAATTTGTCCTAAATAAAATTGTATCGGTACCACGTTACTACCTCTCCTTTTCTACTAAAATATGGATGAAATTTAAATTGACCGAAAGGAAAAGGACAGGTAAGACAACTAAGGTTCTCCAAATTTGACCCACAACCAGGGAACTATTTGTCAGTGGCTTCTATGATAACATATGTCTGTGGTAATGCGACCATCCCCATCCCAAATTGTCCCCATACCCCAAACAGTAAGAAATGATCGAGACACCCCCGTCTTCCCAAAATGCCCCCAGTTTGGTGTCAGCTGCCCTGAACGAGAGCCTGAAAAACGCCCCTGCTCTAATTCACTGTGTTCCCAATTGTTTTCCATAAGATCCCTCCTTCCCCGAGGATAAGTTTAATAATTATCGCAAACCACCCCCCGAGTTTTTTGTAGTAACCAGGTTGCGAGGATTTATATAGAAAGTTAGAAAGATGTGTGCAAAGTTGAAAATTAGATCGAAAATCGAAAGAATTTGTTGCAGTAAGCCTTGTTGAAAATAAGATGTTTTTATGTAATGCAGACTTGTTTAGCCTATGTTCACCCCTCAGAAGGATGCCTATCAGACTATGGTGAATAGCACGTTGCACTTTTTCGTAAAATACAAGGTCCTGAAGACCAGCCTAGCCTTGCAAGACTCGTACTAGGGAAATGGGTCCCTACCAGAAGAACTGACATCTACTATAATAGACGTATGCAATAAATGAGTACCAGACCTCGTACCTATTACAAATGAACGTAATAACTATCAAAGCGCCAAAGAATTAGCCAACAAAAGAAAGTCGTAAGGAATCCAGCAAACCCATCATCAATTGTTTATACGTTAGCCGCAAAAATCTCAAATGTAGCGAGTGCTTACCCCAGTTGCTTGGTGTTGGGAGAGAAATAGACTTATGTAATTACCTTCTTCTGCAATATCTCTAAAGACTGTCTTTTCAAAACTCATTTAAGGGTATCACTGTCGGAGGAGAAAGAGACCGGATGTGGGAGCACGCGGCCTGACTGCGGATTGTGGAACATCAGCGACGGAGGCCGAGGCGAGACCACAGCAGTAAGGAGACGCAGGACGGGGCACTGTTTCAGACAAAGCTAAGGAAAGGGCTGACCTGAAGCCCCTGCTCTATGATCAACGTGTGCCAAAAAGTCCCCGCTCTCTGAACATGGTTACGGACCCGCCTGTCGAAAACTCTCCGCCCCCCTGATCTGTTCCCGACTTGGCCTTGCTCCATCCCCTCCTCCTCCGACCTACCATAAGGACTGTTCACACCCGCACCTTTCCACCCGAACTCCCAAGTTCCTCCAAATCCTACTGAGCTACCCAGAGAAGAGTACTCCCTGCGTCAGAAGGGAGGGAGCTCCGACTAAGTAGACCACGAACTATGTTAATCTTAGAACGGTGACCTAGAACTCCACCAAGGGTCGCCTCTAAAGAGAAGATGAACGAAGTATGTGGTTCTACCCGCTGCTGAACGCCTCGAAGATGATGGAAGCGACAGGAAATGCCCACCACACAGACTCAAGAAACAAACAGATCTCACAATTCTGGAACAATTGCATTTTCCATTGCAAATCTATGCTCTGCATTACGGAAGAAGATGCACCTGCTCCAAAACCGTAACGCATTTCTCCTATGAGGTCTGGCGAAACAAAACAAAATGTACCCCTGCCCGCAGACCTCCAACGACTCGATCCACATGAACATTCCTGTTGACAGACCGAGTTGTAATCCAGGTACTTAACAGTGCCAACAGAAGACGACAAAAGACAACGAGAACTCTGATATCTTTACTGTATCTCCTTTCTCTCCCAATCACCATTGGACTAACTATGCACCCGCCGAATGCAAAAAAGGACTTACTTATATGATAACTTACCAGTTCTTATTCCAAATGACTATAAGTATCTATGATCTGTACCTAACGCCCTCGCTACGTAATTCTAGTCTGATATTGCATTACGATGACTTTTTTCTGCAAACAACTTAACGATGAACCCGCCTACTAGATGATGAGATTTTTCAATATGATGTTTATAATGTGATGTTTATGTACAGTTCTTTTGCCTAAGTCCCCTCTCCCTTACTTATGATCGCTGCATATCGGTATAGATAGGAAATAGGCCAGCAAGATGTCTTGGAAATGTTAAAGGGAGGACTGTGGAAAATTAACACAAACTTGGTGAACATTATCGGCGTCATCTTGCCCCTTTTCAAGCCCATTCGTGCGCGTAAGCGGCAGCCATTTTGAGCACCATGGCCTCCCTGCCCCTCGCTGATAGCCAGCGCGTCTCTCTCTCTCTCTTAGCCTCGCAAGCATTCCCCCCGCACACTGACAACCCCCGCTCTCTCATGCTTTGGGTCATAAACCCCCTTCAGCGCAGCTTCACCACGGAATCCCATCCTGTTCCCAGCGCGACACCTCCCCTCATTCCTTTCATGGCCTCAGATCCTTTTGATGCAAACCCCCTTTTTCCTGTGTCCCCGTTTGTCTTCCTTGTTCCCAGGCCGCCACCTGGCCCTGCGGATACTGTTTATTACCCCGTACAGTAGGAAGCTTCCCCTCCCCATCAAAAGACCCACGAACCGATCAAAGCCCCCACCCTATGAGATCCTATCAACCCCATGCATTCCGTGAATCGGCGGAATGCCCTGCTGTGCGGCAACCATCACCTGTTGTGACCGGGGTGGGGAATCCAACTGTAAATGTATGTGGGAACGGGCCTGAAGGGGAGATTCCGAGGATGTTCTTTCAACTATCGACGTGTTGCGAGAATGTGTTATGTGCAATAAAGGTCATAAACCCTAGTATAAGAGGCCAGGCCTCAGAGATGTGGTTAGAGCACCTCGTGACGATACTTTCTGTCTGAATTGATGTGTTCTCCTCCGGAGAGAATAAAATCCTCGTTTCCTGCCTTCCAGTCTCCAGCGCCTGCTTCTTCATTGATTAATATTGCTGGGCCATAGAGGCGATACCGCCGGGCAACATAAAAGGGTCTTTGGTTACTGGTTGTCTTTGGAACCCTTTTTTACATGGGGGGTGGCTGCCCTGCCAACGCTGTAAGATTGGAAGATTTGTATGGACTGGTGTATGTTCCGGGTAAAGACTGTATGTGTGGCCCGTGTCCACCCTGGGAAATGGTCCTGAGTCTGGGGACTCTGGAATCGATACAGAGGCAGCATATTTACCCCGCCGTTGCAACTAGCCCTTGATGATATGCATTCACCCTGATTTGCCCCTCTGTATGTACTGTGCTAATGTCGTGAATTACCTGGCTGATGCCTGATTGAAAGATATAGTAATGAAAAGTGCCTGATTTAACAATTGATGTTGATGTTGGTTAATAAAAAGATTTATAAAAAGAAAAAAAGAACCCAAACTTGCAATGATAAAAAGTGGAACTACAAATGCCACAAGTATTCACCAAGCCAATAGGTTTTGCCTTTGGAACCTACTGTCAATATGTTTTAGCCTTGCTGCACAGCATCCCTGATGCCGTGCTGCATGGCACAAAAAGAAATAAAAAAAACCTTATGCTGCGAATGTCCATGCCACTTTGCATGCGAGTATATTATAGAAAAAAGATAGAATCCCTTTTTTGTCACTCACGCTCTCTGTCAGTACTGTCCATCAATGTATGTTTTTTATGTGAGTAAATAAAAAATCACCCTTTCAAGCAAATTACGCATGCATGCATCCACAAAATAACATAGGCACTTTTTTCCATTTTTAGTTAGAGAGAGTTGGATCAGTACCTAATTAAAAAAAAAAAAACAAGTGAAAGGCATGAAATTAAAATGGAGGATGCGGGCAGATGAGGAAGCAAAGGGGTGACGTGGGCGGGGGAGGACACAACATGGCGGACAGAAACAACATAGGAGAAGCACAGAGGAACATGGCAAGATATAGCAATGCGGGAGACAGCAACACAGAGATGGGGGGAGCTCAGAAGCACACAGTGATACAGAGCAACATGATTGGAGAAGCAACACGGAGGGACATAGAATTAAACAGCAAGACATAGCAACACAGGGAGCACAGACACTGAGGAGCCCGAAAACACATGGCGAGACAGAGCAACACAGAGATGGGGAAAGTAACATTGGGGAGAGAAACAACACTGGAGGGGTAACGAAGCACGTAGTGAGACAGAACAACATGGAGACTTGGGTAGGGATTGTGGAGGAGCACAGAAGCACACAGTGAGGCAGAGCAATGAAAACATCAAAATTGAGCTGATGGTGTCACATGCCTGGGCCACTTAAAAACAGATTGCTGCTTTGTCCTGATATGATGCTGCAGCATAAGCAGCCAACATCATAGTTCACCTACTTTGTGCAGCGCAAAAGCAAGTGAATCATTCTGTCCCAACTGGTGGTTGGATCAGGAGGAGTAAGATATTGGGACAGAGTAACCCGACTGTCCATTATAAGGCTATTGCGAGTTACCAAGGACTTCCAGGACCATATAGAGGATGAGGCTGAAGAATACAGAGGGTGTCTTGCGATATCCTTTTAATGTATGGCAGGTGGCATTATTCCTTACAATACATGGTTATGCCATAACCCTTCCTACAAACTCCTGAGATGAATGTGGTCTCGCTGTTTCACATGTAAGAGATAGTATTGTTGCAGACATGAAGAATAAAAGTGTAATCTGTAGTGTAAAATGCAACATACCAGAATCAGTTAGTAATTTGTTGCAACAATATATTAGAATACGTTTAATGCAATTCAGATTTGAAACAAAGCGCTAGCTCGGAATCTGCTGAAACATGCAAACAGTCTCTATTTTTTCTTGAAATAATGTGTAAAAATAAACATGTTGCCATAAATAGCTCCTTTTTGCTGATCACCGTTTGTTTTAGAAAATAGACCAGAAGAACGAAAAGACAGATCTCATGTTCCTTGTTTAAATTGCAGCTGTAATTATGTTCTCTGACCTGCTTTCTACTTGGCTGCTGGAAACATGATTTTGATGTCACAACACAACTGTAAATACATATTACAGTTGCACAGATATGTACTTTAGTTATCACAGTTGACTAGCGACTTCACTACTCAACTCTAATAAGTGACTTAGAGAATGACATTTATACAGGGATTGCAAGCTCCCATGTATTATGCATATATATGTTCTTGTCCTAATGTGTGTCAAAATGCAATGCTAGTAAATGAAAACGTATGCCTACTTAAAATTCCTTCTGTTTGAGGATAGGATCAACTTTCAATACTTATTTGTAATGCAGCATGTGTGTCTGTGTGGGAGGGATGGCTGGAGGGAGGGGTGTAGCTGTCAAGGGAGATCTTCGGGAACCAGGAAGGAGGAAGTGCTGCAGAAGTAAAAAATGGTTGAGTGCAGCACGTCCCTGGAGCGTTGGAGTACTTACAGGAGGCTTGTTGAATGATTGTGAGCAGTGACACATAGTTTGAATTGGACTCTAGCTGGGATGACAGGTCATGGAGATGAGACCACATCTGATCATACTTTTTACCTCTATGCATCAGCCGTGAATCTGAGTGTAAGATTGCTCTGAGTGGGGGTGAGGTGAGAAATGGCTTCCCAAACTGAATTACATAAATCTAGTCTGGAAATTACATATCATGGACCACCATCTTCAGCGGTGACGCAAGGCATGATCTTGTTTTAGACATTCTAGAAGGAAATTGGCAGTTTTCGTTATGTTTTAATACGTGTGACAGCAATACGAATTATTCATTGAACAGCAATGATTGTTATTATTTCCATCAATTAATAATATGCATCATATCAATAATAATTGCACCACCAATAATGAATGTGATAATAATAATTGCCATAGTTCCACTTTCTACTGTTTTGTTGGTCACTCTATTTTGCTGCATGTTCTTGTTAAACACGAGGGCCTGAAATTAATTCCAGCATTTAATTCACCACATTTTTAGGTCTCGTCTATTATATTCCGCAAGGAATAAATAGACGAGAGTATTGGGGGCAAACCAAGGTCTAAACCATCGCTGATTTCGTCGAGTGCAGGTGCTCATGCACGTGCTTGCCATTTGCTCCCGCCTGCCTCCAAGAGCTTCACTTCAAAAGCATCCAGTCCCCCGTCCCCTGCTTCACACTTCACGGCCACTAGGCCGTGTGTCGCATTTCTCCTCCCCACAGCAATGCTTCACACTTTTCACGGCTGCCAGGCCGTGTCTGGCATTTTTTTATTTCCAGAGTTTACAGCTATCTCTATCTCGGAGCCACAGGCGCAGCTCAGGACATTCAGTAGCTTGCTTGCTGTGCAAGAGCCTCAAAGGCAAACAACAGTAGGGGGAGTTAAGTCTTCTCAGGCAATAAGCCAGGGGGATCGGCTCGCGGGCAAGTCTATCACGTTATCTATTTCGTCAACCGTCCTTCTCTGCCTCACTGAGCAAAGTCTGTGCAACGGACCCTGCTTGCTGAGTGTGGAGAACGTGATGCTTTCGAAGCTTGAGATACTCGTGTGAGCACAGTGAGCTTTCGTTGCTACTTGACTATCTTAAAATACAAATAATGTAGCTTCTGACTCAGTGTAAAATACACAGGCCCAAACAACAAGTGTATCTCTGGTGCTCAGCGCCCAAGTAATGGTCCTTAGAGCAACAAACCAATGAAGTGAAAGATAAATATAAACCAAATGGAAATATATTTGGGGGAATTGTCCAGCCGGACGATTTATTTCCCTGATACAAAAGTAATTCTAAAACCAATAGAACACTAGGTGTGATAGAAGCGGGACACCGTCCGGTGTCCGACTAACACACTGAGAAGACATACAACATACAAAATGACAGGCAATAGCAGGACATCTGATTAGAATAAGACATAAACCAGACAATCTAAAGTATACACATATGCAAGAAAAATTATATATACATTTTATGCATTTAGTGTAATGTGTCGACGACGTTTCGAACCATACTTAATAAAGGTTCATCCTCAGGACAGAGGGTATGTTGTATGTCTTCTCAGTGTGTTAGTCGGACACCGGACGGTGTCCCGCTTCTATCACACCTAGTGTTCTATTGGTTTTAGAATTACTTTTGTATCAGGGAAATAAATCGTCCGGCTGGACAATTCCCCCAAATATATTTCCATTTGGTTTATATTTATCTTTCACTTCATTGGTTTGTTGCTCTAAGGACCCTTGTTCTTTACAATATAGTACCTACCCATGGTCCTTAGCATATTGCGCCTTGGGTGCCCTTGTCCCTTTTAAATAATACAGCGCCCAAGTAATGACGTACGAGACGGTCCTGTTATCGCTCACTTTCTCCAGATCACTTTCTTGCATTCAGCAAAGAGCGCCCCGAGCTTTCAGCAACAGGTCAGTATGTTGTGGCAAAGGCGCAGCAATTGTCCATCACTTGCAGAAGACACTGTCTGATGCCTCTATTGATGTAAACTCTTGTTTCTGCCCAGCGTGCGCTTTGCGGTGGCCCTGAGTGAGAAGCAGTAATGGTGGTACCTTATTTCAACGAGGGAACGATTGAATGTATAGTGCCTTCTGCAGATTTCAATCTCTCTGGCAACTTTTGTTTAACGCTTTGGTTGCAGTTGTTAACCTTTAATTATGTGTTGCTACTTTTAGAAATGAGTACATTTTGATGCGTTAAGTGGAATTATTGTGTGTATTATATATGTATTTGGCCAGGAACTCTGCCTGTAAAGTTTGCGACATAATATTGCTTATTTCTTATATTTGTAGCTGCACTCTTTTCCCCGGGGGAAGCCAGTGAAACCTCCCCACACTTAAACTGCACCATGCATGGCTGATATTTAGAGAGCCACAGCGCATGTCTACTTACTGTTGCTTGTGTTTCCTTCCTAGAGAGAGAGCGCGCACATTGACATATTTTCGTTATGATCACACACTAAGTACACAGGTGATATAATGATTAGCTTGCTCTTAAAATACTGTTGTGAAAATATGTGTATTGGTTCTAGGATGTTTACATGCGATATAGTGAACATGCCGCCAACTTCAGACCCTGAAGGGGCAAGAATACAAATATTTGCACAACTGTCGTAGGAAGTTTGCACCAATTTTTACACCAACTGAAGAGTGCAAGAACGACACTCGTCGACCAGCCGGTGCGTAAATGCGTTTGGTTCCGACGATGGATGCAGGCGTTTTTTTGAAGTGGCGAACCAGTGCCAATTCGTTAGTGCTCCCACTGGTCAGTACAAATGGCGGTACATCATTTACTCGGCACTGGCGCATTTATGCAACACGCATAACCATTTACTCTTTTTTGCCACTTGTTAATGTATCCGAAATGTATTTAGCGCTCTAACGCGTCGCTTTGAGCTACATCTTAAGAACTCTTTGGATCTTTGTCAAATCACTTCAATGAGCCAATGATCATATCTGACTCGTGAGCAGTGCTTGAAATAGGGAAATAGAAGTGCAGGTACTCTGAACCTGAGTACCTGCTTGTTTCTGAGAAGCGCCGGTACCCCCCAATTAAACTCCGTACCAGGCAGTACCGGCCCATTTAAAGCCCTGCTCATGAGAATTATCCAACTGCTCGTATGACATGCTGAGTAAGAAACATTTGTGATGTAATCTGGTAGATAGTTTGTATTTTATTAATTGAGGTGATAATAACATTCACTGAGTTGGTACTAGCTGTTCTTACAGACCTAGACTCGCTGATTAAAGTTATTGTCGAGAAGTGGGCAACACACACTACACACAATACCACTCAGTGCCACATAATTATATGCTACATAATTACACTGCACTCCATGCAAAATACACTCTAAACAATACCACTCAGTGCCACATAATTACACGCCACATAATTGCACTCTACTGAATACAACATACACTCCAGACAATACCTCTCAGTGCCACATAATTATATGCTACATAATTACAATGCGCTCAATGCAACATACTCTCCAAACACCACTCAGTGCCACATTATTACACGCCACATAATTACACTGCACTCAATGCAACATACACTCCAAATACCACACAGTGACACATAGTTACATGCCACATAATTACACTCTACTGAATGCAACACACACTCCGCACAATGCCACTCAGTGCCACATAAGTATACCTCACTAGAGTGGACTTTAACCCCGGAGGTCCACTCTATAGATACTTGTGAGGCGATTGCAGACTTCTTTGTCCAAAAAGTTGAAATTATATATAAATCCTTCCCTATTAGAGCAGAAATGGCGTCCACTGAAAAAATTAGGGATGAGAGACGGACAAGTAAACCCTGCCTTAACCAGTTCACAGTCCCTAAAAACCCTGAGCTGATTAAGTTAGTTCACAGTATTAAATCGGGCTCCCCCAAAGATGTGGCTCAGCCTAAAATTTTTATGAAGCAGGCTGAACTCCTTATCGACCATATAAGCAACATGGCTAAACTGTCTTTCCAGGTTAGCTATGTGCCGCAAGACTGGAAAATAGCGCAGGTTGTCCCCATGAAAAAAAAAGCCAATCTCAGTCTTGCCCACTTGGATAATTTCTGACCCATCTCACTCCTACCCTTCTGTGCCAAAGTTGTGGCGAAGATCGTGAATGGTCAGATGGTGAAATATATGGAAGAGGGCCAACTCCTGCACCCCTCACAGTCCGGCTTTAGGGCTAACCATTCCACTGAATCGGCTCTGCTCTTCTCGACGGAACTGTTGCGCTGTAAAGTTGATGAAGGGCGGACGGCCGCGCTGCTGTTATTAGATCTCAGCGCGGCTTTTGACACCGTTTCGCATCCCATACTACTCTCCCGCCTCAGGGAAGCGGGAATTGAGGGGCCGGCCTACGAGTGGCTGTCCTCGTTCCTGGTAGATAGACGATTTCAAGTCTGCTGCCCCCCATATACAATGGAAGTACGATCACTAAGGCATGGTGTTCCACAGGGCTCTATTTTGAGCCCTACTTTATTCAACCTGTATATGGAACCCATTGCCAAGCTGGTGGAAGCCTATGGGGTGGAGATAGTGTCCTATGCGGATGACACCCAATTGGTGGTGACACTATCCCAGCCCCCAAAAGAGGCTGCAGCTAATTTTTCGGCCTGTCTTGGAATGCTTGCTAGCTGGATGAAAAACAATTGCCTGCATTTTAACGCTAGTAAAACCGAGCTTCTTGTGATAGGGAAAGCACCCTCCATCTGGTCCTCGGCGTGGTGGCCATCAGACTTAGGGCCCACTCCTTACCCCTCGGAGCTAGTGAAAAACCTGGGGTTCAGATTAAATGTCAACCTGTCCTATGAACATCACACCAGAGGGGTTGCTGGAAAGTGCTATGGCATACTAAAAAGCCTGCGTAAAATCTTGGGCTTACTCCCCGCAACTACCAGGAGAACTTTGATTCATTCTCTGGTTGCGCCGCACTTAGACTATGGCAACGCGCTGTACACGGGTCTGAGCAAAAAAGGACATCACCGATTACAATGTGTACAGAATGCTGCAGCTAGGCTGGCACTAAATCTCTCTAGGAAGTCCTCAGGTAGCCGTGCCCTGGCCACGCTACATTGGCTTCCTATTTGTGAGCGCATTACTTTTAAAACTATGTGTCTGGCCCACCGCATCGCGCAGGGTAAGGGGCCTCCATATCTCCAAAAATTACTGACCATGTATCGGCCAAAGCGACATCTTAGATCCCTTGGCAGTATGCTCATTCAGGTTCCTCGCATCCACCTAGCTAGGATGGGTGGCCTATCATTTAAGTACCTGCCCAGTAAACAATGGAATTCGCTACCAATTAAATTCCGTATGGAACCATCGGAGATGAGATTTAGAAATAAAATGAAAACGTTTCTGTTTCCAAAATAAGGAGCAGTACCCCGGTGCTCCGGTCGTTACTGAATGTCCTGGAGCTGGTTAGATCCTTTTGTCTACATAGCGCGGGGACACACAGTTTTTTGTGTAACCAGGCGCTTTAAAAACGTGTTATTATTATTATAAGTATATGCTACATAATTACACTGCACTCAATGCAACATACACTCCAAATACCACTCAGTGCCACATAATTACACACCACACAATTACACTCTATTGAATACAACATACACTCCACACAGTATCACTCAGTGCCACATAATTATATGCTACATAATTACACTGCGCTCAATGTAACATACACTCCAAATGCCACTCTGTGCCACATAATTACACACCACATAATTACACCCTACTGAATGCAACACATACTACACACAATACCACTCAGTGCTTCATAATTATATGCTACATAATTACAATGCAACATACACTCCAAATACCACTCTGTGCCACATAATTATACGCCACACAATTACACTCTACTGAATACAACATAGACTCCTCATAATACCCCTCAGTGCCACATAATTATAAGCTACATAATTACACTGCGCTCAACGCAACATACACTGCAAATACCACTCAGTGCCACATAAGTATAATTACACGCCACACAATTACACTCTACTGAATACAACATACACTCCTCATAATACCCCTCAGTGCCACATAATTATATGCTACATATTTACACTGCGCTCAACGCAACATACACTGCAAATACCACTCAGTGCCACATAATTACACGTCAAATTATTACTCTATCTATCGCCCTCACTCTATCTATCGCCCTCACTCTATCGCCCTCAATCTATCTATACCCTCACTCTATCAATCTATCTATCATCCCTCACTCTATTAATCTATCACCCTCATTCTATCGCCCTCTATCTAAGTAGCTATCTATCGCCCCCTCACTCTATCTATCGCCCTCACTCGATCTGTCTATCGCACTCACTCCATCTATCGCCCTCACTCGATCTGTCTATCGCACTCACTCCATCTATCGCCATCACTCTATCTATCGCCCTCACTCTATCGCCCTCACTCTATCAATCTATCTATCATCCCTCACTCTATTAATCTATCTATCACCCTCACTCTATCGCCCTCTATCTAAGTAGCTATCTATCGTCCCCTCACTCTATCTATCGCCCTCACTCGATCTGTCTATCGCACTCACTCCATCTATCGCCATCACTCTATCTATCTATCTATCTATCTATCTATCTATCTATCTATCTATCTATCTATCTATCTATCTATCTATCTATCTATCGCCCTCACTCTATCTATCGCCCTCACTTTATCTATCGCCCGCTCTCTATCTATCGCCCGCCCTCTATCTATCGCCCGCCCTCTATCTATCGCCCGCCCTCTATCTATCTATCGCCCTCACTCACTCTATCTATCTATCGCATCACCATAGCATCACTCAGGGGCACCACAGCATCACTCAGGGGCCCCACAACATCACTTAGGGGCACCGCAGCATCACTATATGCTACCACAGCATCAATCTATGCAACCATTCAAAAACAACGGGTTCAAATATGTTCTATCAATGTTTCAAGCTTTATTACAAATGTAACAAAAAGATGTTAATATTTCACTTCTGTTCTTGGATTTTCATCACAATAAAATACACTGAACAAACTTTTGTAAATAACCTTTGTGAAGATTAAGCTATTGCCATTATAAATTACTATGGGGCATATGCATCAAAAATCGGTAATACATGTCGGTAATAGCGAAAAATAAGGAATCGCTATTAAGGACATGCAAACCGCGATGCATCAAAGTAATCGGTAAAAATTACCGAATCGGTAAAAATCGCTATTAAATAGCGAAAGTACGTCAGCGAGACTAGCAAATACCGAGTTAGCAAATACCGAATCGGTATTAGCGAATCCGGTATTTGCGAATTCGGTAATAGCGAAAACGGCAAAAATACGCGACGCATCGTTAGCAGGCCGATGACATCACAACCAGGAAGTAGGACAGCCCATGCTCCATTCAGTGTTCGGAGTAGCACAGAGGAGGAGGCAGAGCACAGGAGCTGAGGAACCAGACTGAACCAGCAGCAACCAGGACTAGGCAAGCAGGACAAGAAGGAGAAGGAGGCCCCCAGCAGGGAAAGAACACACACCGAAAGCGAAAACGCAAGTTTTCTGATAAGGAACTGGAAATCCTAATAGAGTGTGTGACCAGCAACAATGACCGACTGTTTGGGAAGTTGTCGCTGAAGGTGCCTGAGGCCGAAAAACGAAAGATGTGGCTGCGCATCAAGGACAAGGTAAATGCCTGCGGAGTCACCCACCGCAGCATCGACGACTTAAAAAAACGCAGGTATGACCTGCGTAAGTGGGCCAAGGAGAGGATTGCGCAGAGGGTCAAGGATGCTGCTGGCACAGGAGGGGGCACATCCAATGTGACGCCTAACACAGCCCTGGATGTGACGCCTAACACAGCCCTGGAGGATCTAGTGGAGTCCACCATAGAACCGGAAGCTGTTGTGGGGGTCACACTTCTGGACACCTCTGGTGCTGCGGAAGCAGGACAAGGTAAGGTGCATGGCAGCGTAACAATGCAGCGTGTAGTAAGTCTCTGCCCAATCCCCCATGCCAGACCCAGTGCACATGTAGGGTTGCCCAAAACACATACCCTCACCACTGTGTTGCACCATGGGAGTTGTAGTCAATACATGAATGGGTGCATGCCAGAACCCAGAGATGAATACAGCAGCAAGAACCAAATGTCTGTCACAAAAAGTAGTTTATTGCGAGATGCCAAAGCAATATTCACATACAATACCATGATAATAACTATGCACTGTTTCACACACAGATGCATCCCCCATCGATTCTGACGACAGTGGCCGCCTCGTCATCTCAGAGACACCAGTGTTGACCGATGCGGAGTGCTCACAGGGAGCTGAAGCCATGTACTCCCCTTCACCACCACGGCGGACAACACCTCCACCATCCCTGCGGTCCAAGACACCACCACCACCACCACCATCCTCGCGATCCAAGACACCACCACCACCACCACCATCCTCGCGGTCCAAGACACCCCCACCACCACCAGTGCGGGCCACTCCGCAGAGCCGCAGAGCAGATGTTTCCTCCCTGCCAGTGATGGAGTTGGATCAGAGTTCAGCACCCCAAAATGTCCCACGCCAGGCTGTCGTCACTCCAACCAGCCAAACTGCAGCACGACAGCGCATCAGGCAGAGGGCTGTGCCCACGGGTCGGGCAGCTGCAAGACCAGTCGATCTGTCCGAAGGGTACAGAGTTGTGGAGACCCGGATGCTGCGTGTCCAGCGCCTGCAGGGGAGACACATGGGTGCCATGAAACTCTCCATGACCAAACTTTGCAACAAACTAGGCAACATGACTGACGCTGTGCGTGAGCACACCACTGCCGTAGCTGCCGGCAACAATGAAATCAAGCTTTGCCTGCAGGAACAGACACGTGCCGTAGTCGCAGGGCAACAAAGTGAGCGCAGGCGTCACAGGCAGATCACGTTGGCAGTGAATTCTACTAACAAGGCCATCAATAAGCTGTGCAACAGCACAGCTGTGCTGTCCCGCAGGTCCGTGTCCCTGCAAGTGGACCTAGGTCATTATTGTGGGGATATGGCAAAGGCCCTTGAGAGGGTGACCACTGCAGTGGAGCAACTGCAGCCTGGGTCAGCCAGTGTCAGCAGTCTGGGAGCGGAAGAGGGGAGTGAGGCAGCCTCCAGTGTCAGCAGCGTCTCCCTGCTGGAGACCAGCGGGAGGAGGCGCAGTGGGCGCAATGCAACTGCCACAGACACCCATCGTGGAGAAGCCGAGGAGTCACAGGACAAGAGACTGGGGTAACGCGGCAAACGCAAATGAACATGTGGCAAAGTCACACTGTCCTTGGTGACGTAGCCATGGCCAGACTGAAGTGCCACACGCATCACCCGTTCTGAGAAGGGACAATTTAAGTTAGATTTCAACTGCAGCAGCAGCATGTTTGTGTTACGCATATCTGCACCAGTCAGGTGTCCATGCCCATTAAACCCTTGCAAATCTGATCCTGTTGTCAAGTCACTCTCTTACCTGTCTCAGAAATGATTCCGTGTGATGTATGTCTGCCTCCGTTGCCCTTCAGCTGTGTTGGGCACATGCGCCTGTCGGTGTTGGGGGGAGGGGGTTGCTGTGCACATAGTTCATCCTCTCCGTCCACCTCTATGGGTATCCCCCTGCGTGTGGCGATGTTGTGCAGGATGGCACAGACAGCAATGATCTGGCAGCAGGTCACTGGGTCGTACTGCAAGGCACCTCCAGTCTTGTGCAGTATTCGGAAGCGACTCTTGAGGATGCCGAATGTACGCTCAACTACATTCCTTGTGCTGATGTGTGCTCTGTTGTAGCGCTGCTCTTGCGGTGTAGCTGAGTTGAGGTAGGGAGTGAGTAGATATTCACGCAATGCGTATGCGCTGTCACCTGCAGGATGGGGAGAGAATGGTAATCAGCATGAATGAAAATATGCATGTGGGGATGGAGAGTACGATGATGCATCAATATGTACCTAGTAGGTGTCCCTCTCCAAATTCACCGTTGATCAGGCGCCTGTGGAGGCCACAGTGACGGAATATGTAAGCGTTGTGTGTGCTCCCGGGGAATTGGGCGACAAGGTCCGTAATGATGTATTTGGCATTGCACACCACCTGCACATTGATAGAATGATATGACTTCCGGTTGCGGAATATGTATTCGGTGGCTGATGGAGGACAGATGGGGACATGTGTGCAGTCAACACACCTTATGACATGGGGGAATTGTGCCACCTGGTAGAATTCCCGTTTGGTGCGGGTCAGCTGCTGGGGGGTTGTGGGGAAGGTGATGTGGTGATTTATTAATGTCAGTATGGGCTCTAGGAACCGGTGGAAGAAGCGTGATAAAGCACTTTGCGACACGCCTCCAGTCTCAGCTATTACCCCCTGGAAGCTTCCAGACGCAAGCAGGTGCAGGCAGCATAGGACCTGCACATGGGCTGGTATGGCGTTGGTCCTACGGGTCTCGTGCTGCAGAAATGGTTCCAGGTCTGCTATTAGGCGCATTATCATGGCACAGTTGAGTCTGTACTTGTCGTACACCTGTTCCTCGGTCTGCCCCAGCAAAGTGATGCGCACCCTGAAGATCCTGTCCTGGATCATCCTCCTGCGCTGGGCCTGGGCGTTGATCCTCCTCCTCGTAGCAAGCACGTAGAGGGCAGCCATTTTGGATGACATGTGGGGTTTCCCAGGGCATTTGTGAAGGGTTACTGATTGTCAGCTCCTGCTGATGGGGTGTATTTTTTTTTCTATCCTTCAGTTAACTTTACCTCCTGATTGTGATTCCCCTTATTTTGCTCATGCTAAATACCGATTTATGGGATTTTCGGTATTAGCGACTTATCATGCATTCCATTGCGATTCGTTAATAGCGAATCGGTATTTCCGAGGTCAGCTTTGGGGTTCGGTATTTCCGAATGTCTGTTTTGCGATTCGATAATTTATCGCGGGGGTTTTTTAGCGATTCTTTATTTATTACCGATTTTGGTTTGATGCATAGTATTTTCTGGTTTTGCGTTCGGTATCGGCCTGTTTTACCGATTCGGTGTTTTACCGGGAGGTATTTTCGTTGATGCATCTGCCAGCATAACTTTCATTTAAGTATTAATTATTTAGAAAAATTAAAAGACATTGTTATTTGTAATATTAATACATCTAAGTCACGTAAATACAACACATATTGCATTACAAATGCTGTAGGTGTCACATTTGCGCAAGTTATAACTATTGGCATTGTAAATGACAAAGCTATTAATTCCGCTATTTTCAAAACCAACACCTAAATAAAAAATATGTCATTTTCAATACCAAGAGCTCAAACTTTCCTAATGCGAGACCAATTGCATTGCAAATGCTTGTTATGTTACTCAGTGAAAGGCCCGAGGGGAGTTGCTGGATGTGGATCTCTTGGCTACCCGTTCCTGTTCACTGTGGACTCAACATGTGGTTTCATGCGTTCCCATTGACAGGGGATGTGGCCAAGTTGGGATGGGCTGTTCCCACTGGAAGGCCAAGAACTTCCATGTGGTTATTCTTGGTCAGCGGTGGCAGAGTGTTCAAACAAAGCTGAAATGGAATGCAGCCCACAGTAATTATGAGTGTCTGATATTATTTTCTCATTATTAAAATTCCAAGCCACCTGCTGTCTATATGGTTGGATCCATACTACTTGCATATACGTGAGAAATACATGTAAATAAAATACACTGTTAGCCCTGTATCCATTCTTTACACTAAGATGTGATGTTTCACAGTATAGAAAGCAGCAGACAAATGGAAAAGCTTTAGGACACCAATTTGCTTTCTATCCCTCACCCACAGCTGTGTCCCTCTAATATCAACAGGACCACCTTTGTTCCATGATATGGATGATGCTTGATTGAAAGTAATCAGGTATAGTGGTCACAGGAAGATGCTTTGCAGCTGCTCTTGACCACACCCCGCAGTCCTTTTGAAACCGTGGGTTGGCTGCACAATTGTCTGAACTAAGCTGAGTCCACTGGGATGTTCCTCTTCTAAATGAAAGGGGTATAAAGTGTCTCTTTTAATGGCTCAGGACCAGGTCCCCCAAACACAAATTGAGTGAAATTCTCTCTAGCAAACAAGTCATCAGCAGAGCTAAAGTTTTCAATGTTGCTCTTGGACAAGGCCCAAGAGCAGCTAGATCAATGGCTCTTTGACAGACGCGCCTCTAAGTCTAATACTAGTTGAGAATAATGGCCACAATTGTGGTTGAGGAGGGAGAGATTATGAAAGGATATCAATCTGGAAACCCCTGGATCCTTTCCCTCATCTGCTCAATGTTAACTACCTTAAGTCTCCCAGGAGTCTCACTTGATCTTATAACAGACTGACGTTAGTGTCCATACATCCTGATCACCTTAAATTCCTAAATACCTTATAAATTAATTATTCACTCACGTGTTATTCTGCTTCGTGAATTAATCATAACAGTAAATCTTATTACTCTTTACAAAAAACTGTTACTCTCATGACATTTATCTTTATCAGCAACCTGTCTTGACAACTTCCATCGCCTATCCATCTGCCTACATTTGTGGCACCTCATCTGCAAATCCAACAAGGGATTAGTCCTGAGTTTAGAAAGTTTAAACATTACCTCTGAAAAGTAAGCTAGTCTAATCAGTCTGCAGTGCATGAATTTCAGGGTATACATATTGACCTCCAACAAGCCTTTCGATCTTTGCAGAATCTCATCCTTCTACAAAGACTGCTAATCAACTATCAGTTATCCTATGGATACAGTCAGGTTCAATTGACTTATGAATCCTGGAAGTGATATTTCTTAAATTATATGTAATCAGTCTAATAACAAAATCCCTTGTAGACACTCCTTACCTTAATCATCTATTTTGCCCAAGCCTACAAGGTTTATTGGGTTTCCCTGAATACACTAATAATGCTAATCAACTATGGCATTTGCTTTAGTGCAGAGTAGCTATTCAAAGGGCGAACTTAGCTTTTATTTTATAGGGGGGCGTTACAATTTGAAAGTGAGTAGTTTTTTTTCTGGCCAGGAAGTAGTAGTGTGATGAGATGGAAAACGTCAGGATTGAAGCTAACAGTGCTGTAATCTTTCCATGCTCTCAAACTCCTCCATTGTGAATCCCCACCATAAGGATTACACAGCTATCAGTGATGACAACTGTGGTTCTGAAGTATTTATACTGTTATCTGGAATACAAATGTGGTCCTTTTCAGAGTTTTTTTATGTACCCATTTAAGATGAAGTACAGGGGATGCAGAAGCCAAAGCTGTTTTGAAAGTCAATTTTTAATTTGAATTTGATGCTGAAATGTTGGAGTCACGGAGCCTGTCACTTCTTTCACAGTACCGTACAGCTTGAGGTCAATCAGATTTCTTGGGGACTGATACTGCCAAAGTAATAGCATGCCTCAATGAATAGCATCTGTTACCACACAAGCCACAACTATGCTTGGCTTAACAACGTAGTCAATACCACAACTGTGTCGTTATCATGAGTTCCATTACAATGCAAGTCATTACTACGACTTGCTTTAGGGAAGCGCTGGACTTTGGAATAGTTTAAATTACTATCCCAACTCTAGTCAGTGTATCAGTAGGGAAGGATTTGGACTTAAATTCCAACACCAGTTCAGCATCGCATTCCCTAAAGCAAGTCATTGCAATGACTTGCGTTGTGATGGAACTCGTAGTACTGACTGCGTTGTACAGGCACTAAAGGTGTAATGCCTGCATTATAATAAATGTTTCCCTGCCTCAGCATGTGAACCTAGATATTACATGTCTCTCTAGGTTCTTTGCAACCTGTTCATTTTTCTAAAGGGTGTGACTACCAGTGAAGATGGCCTTGCTGGGCTTATGTAGGACATAAACACTTTAAAATGCTAATTTGTGAAATAAATCTCTAGAGTCCTGTTTACACTCTACAGCCCTGATATCACTACATAAACTGGCCACAAACCTTTGTTTTCTAATTTTTGGATTCCTAATCTAAAATGTTGCACACCTAGTGAAGCAGTGATAAGTAGAAACTACAAACCTTGTGCATCTGTCAGCAGAAACTATTTGATGCAATCTATGCTGAATTTAAACATCTGTTTTGTGTGCTAAGTGTTGAAAAGATGAGTGGTCTCCCAATTCCACATTTTCAGAGTTATTCTTTCACCATCTTGTCCTCTGAAGATTGCATCATCAAACATACTCGGTTCTACCTCATCTGCGGGGCTCCCTGTGGAGCTAGATCCAAATGGTGGAAGCAGCTAATCTGTACATGGTGTGCATGTGTGTGGTATTGCTAGCTTTGTGATCAAGATTTAAAGCACTATTGCAGCCACACCTAGGGCCAACATACATTTTAAAGACTGGGGAGACATGTTGCAATTTCCCAGCCCAGCCCCAAGGGGAGTGGCGTTTGAGAGCACGTGAATCTACAACAAGGCCACCCTGCAAAAAAACATTAGTTTGAGATTTCCGGATAGCGCCAGACTTAATGGCAATGGGACTCTCATCAAAAATGAAGATGGCCCTTAACTGTACAAAGCATGCTGTCACAGTAATCAGGCAGACTAGGGTTACTTGAGCTGGGGCCACTGCTAAGTAGCTAAGATACCCAATGAAAATGGAAGCCTCATGTGGACATGCTATAAGGATATCAGGTCTTTGATTAGCTATATTATTTGCATATCATATTTAAGGTAAAACAATTCGGCGGACACATTCTTCACACAAGGACCTTCTAAAGGATGAGAATCAAAAACAAAATAAAATAGAGCCATACATTATTTCATAGAGCTTACACCTTAATGCTATTAATAGCATTTGCCATGATATAAGGTCTACCCGCAACAAACATGTAAGACATTGCACGTTATGATGGCTATATACAAATGACTTTCCATAAGTCACTTGCATTTAGCTTTTGTAAACTTGTCAATGTTTCACTGCTGAATGGCACAGTCTGTTCTTGTTGTCGCTTCGCTCGTATGAACTACAGGTCATATTCCAGCAGGACTTGTCATTTACACAGAACAGAGAGCTAACTCAAGTGCATAAGCGAGAATCCCAAGCAGTGTTCATAAATAAACTGTACAAAGCAAACAATAAAAAAACACCCAGTATTCAGTAGAAAATCTATTTCAATTTCCATCTACCTTTCTTGATCCACCAGTCCATGTCCCACTTTTAATACGACTTAAAACACCACATCGTGCCTTCATTATTAAACATACTTTCTTCTCTTAACTATACAGATAATGTAAAAAAGAAACACTAAACTAATATAATGTTTGTAAATACTGTTCACTGATTTGTTTCTGCAGTTCCTATTATACTACTTTTTAAAACCCAAAAGGCCTTCTTTAGATTTTACCAGTTGCTGGCTACCTTTCAAAAAGCAGGGGGTTTCTTGTTCGCCCTATTTAGAGTGCAGAGAAACCTATACACTGTAGATAGGGCAGACGAGGCATGTATGGCTTTTTAGTGGATGTCATGGATCTGTCAAACTCTAAATAAGGCCTTTGTTAAAAAAAAAAAAAAGATATGCAGAAAAATCTCTGAAGAACTGGAGCTGGTCTGGCGAGGAAAGGTAAGAATAAATTAGTGGTGAACTGAGAGATGCAAAGTGAAATTCATTTTCGTATTACATCATTGTAACAGTTTCGTAATAAGAAATAAAAAAAAAGACTTACCTAATGCTGCCGGACTCCTCGCTCGTCAGTGCTCCTCTGCTCTCCTGCTCCCGGCAATCCCTTGGAACACCATCACAAACTCCCCATCCAATCCAGGTGCTGCTCTCATGCTATTACCAAGCATGAGAGAAGCGCTGGGATTGGTCTGATTGGGCTGATTTGACGCTCGCTCAGGCAAAAGAAGTATGTGCCATTTCTCCACTCGACTTTGGAACACAGCTGGGTAGGAAACCTAAGAACGCATGTTGGTTTGGTCGTCCTAAGACATATGCATTTACAATGCCCATCACTCCTCCTCCCTGCCATGAACTTGCCACGCCCCACCATACACACGCATGGCTCACAGGCTCAGACAGACACTTAGGAAATAAAATGATAATAATATTGTTTTATTATCATTTTATTTTTCAGCTGCTGGCTTTGAGCACTGGGGCGAGGCTCCAAATGTTACCTTATGTTAAAACTATTTGTGTAACGCGTAAATCCTGGAGTAGCAATCACAAATCGCACATTCAAGCTGTAACATTGTTGCTGGAGATTAACATTTATGTTATAGGAACGGCCTGACTCTATTTGTACAGTGTGACATGTACCCCTTCCCACTTCAGAGCACTGGCACAGCAAGAGAAAACAAGTATTGGCAAAGCTAATAGGTTTCACCTATGCAAATTCTATTGAATTTGCCAATGTTTTTTACATGTTGCATGTGCTGTGTAACATGGCGTGAAGTAATAAAACAAATGCTACTACAATGCTGGGCATGTCACAGGGTTTGAATTTTCTTTTGGTAACAGATTTCGCAAGCTCTGTGCAGAGGAAACCTAAACAGTGACTTTCAATACTTTTCTATTAAAAAAAGGAGCTGCAGAATGTAATAGTTTTGAAGCATGTTTTGTTTCTGAATGCATCTTTGAGAGCTATCTTGCTGATCACTTTCACACCTCTCTGTTAAGTAAAGGAGGGCGCCTGGTGCCTGCTGCTGAACTTTTTTCATCTTAGAAAGTGATGGCAAACAAGTGTACAAGAAAATACAAAATTGTGCAAAATACTTTTACAGTTTTTTTTCATTTGGACCCATTCTGTGAGGAGTGTTCTCGCTTGAGACCTACAACTTATTTGTAATGATGAGGGGCGTGCTTGTGGTGGGGTGAGATGAGAAAGATCATCTTCCCTAATTTTTTAGTTATATCTTATTTTTCTCTCAACAGTATGCTTACTTGGATTTAGAGGATGATGTTTTTAGGGAACAAAACATTCCACCCACATTCGAGCATTGTACATATATGTTTAAATTGTAGAGGACACGCAAAAGCTGAGATGCAACACTTTAACAGTTCTGTGCCTAAAATAAAGCCATGTTTATCCCCTCACACAGTGTTTGAAACAACACAAATCAATATTTACAAGTGCACATGCCATTCGAAGCATAAACCCAGCTCCACATGTGCACATACTGCAAATTTGAAACAACACTTACAGCAGAACCCGCTATTTGATTACCCCCGCTGCTCAATGCCGCCCTTCAATCAGTCAAGCAACCTGTCCAGTACAAGAAACAAAATGTGTTTCAAGCGATGAAAAAAATATAACCACAAACTACTTTCAAAAAATTTAGTTAGGTATGCAGGAGCCAACTCGGCTAACTTTTCTATCAAAAGGGGGACAAGGCAGAGGTGTCCTTTATCACCCCTGCTTTTTGCTTTAGCTTTGGAGCCATTTTTGAATGCATTAATGGCTCAAGACAACATAATCCCAGTAGAGCATGGAGGCAAGAGTTTGAAAATCACAGCTTTTGCTGATGATATAGCTGTCTTTACCACCGATTTAGTACTGGCGAAACAAAATGTGTTTCAAGCGATGAAAAAAATATAACCACAAACTACTTTCAAAACATTTCCCCATACATGCCACATTTCACATGAAAGCACCTGGTCAATCTAAGCAAACCTCAGAAATGAAGCAAATGTCTTCGACTAAAGCAATGACCACTTCCATGAGGTATCCATAACTGATTTGTATAAAGATCAATTATCAAGACGAGCCCCCCATCTATCACAACACTTTTAAAAACGGAGCTGTAGCTGAAAGTAAAAACAGCATCTGTCAATTGGCAGCCAAGTTTAAAATAATCAAACATCGGCGCTAAAAGCGGGAGCTGGTAAAGCTGGTATAAGACACATGGTTATTAAACAGGCCATGTGATTGGCCGCAGAGTCTGGGGAAGTTGGTCATTCTGGGTGAACTACTAATGTCTCTCAAAACCCAGTGGAAGTGTCTGTGCCAGGACAGCCATGATGATAGGGGGTGTAACTAGGAATAGCTAACCAGGATTAGCCCCTACACAGATTCCCAAGCTGCTTCTACGTGTGTGTACACAAATAATGCTGCTGTATTACCATCAGATTGGCAGCTCTTGCTAAAAATAAGAAGTAAGTCTTAATATTGATGCCTACAAATTCCATTACTTTCATTCACATGCCCCAAATTATGACAGTGTTATTCTGGGCATTAGACCAAATTCCAGTCCTCAGTAATTCCAAATCTCTAGCATGGAATGGCATTTCTTCAGGCAGGTATACACTGCACTATTAGGCACGACAATGCATGTGAAATGAAGGAATTCATTATTATAACACCAATGCTTTTAATGAAGTACTACATTCAGAAGAGCTTCTGCTTTAAAGTGCAGTGTCATGATACAAGAATAAGATAAGATAAAATAATCCTTTATTTGAGTGCTTAATTAAAATCATTTCAACAATTTACATTAATAAAAACATAGGTAAATAGGCAGGGAATCGGATTATCCGATTTTATGTGTGCTTTAGTTCCCATATAGATTAAAAAGAGGTTGATTAAAATTTTTAGAATAACATCACTAGTGTAAAATTGTTCCAAATTCCTGGCTGGAGGGAGATCAGATGCCAATTCTGTGTGCCAAATCGCAGATCCGGATAGGAATAAAGTGCAAGTTGTGTGTTCCAGGATCGCAGATGGAAGGATTCCCAGCACAATGAAGACCCAGAGATTTAAGTAGGTTTTTTTTTGGTTTATGGCTTGATCGGGTCCAAATCCCTGGCTTGGGGGAGGTAAAGTGCAGGTTCTATGTGGCATATAGAATAAAGTGCAAGCTCTGTGTGCAAAAATTGCAGTTATTAGAGACCTCGTCCGCCCAAGATCGCTTTTGAGGTCATTCAATTCGGAGAATGGGAAGTGGGCATGATTCTATTGTGGGCGCTGCATTGGGGCTTCCAGGAACCTTCTAGTGCAGCTAGAGATCGACAGTTACTGTTAAAGCTCAACCATTTCGTTTTTTATGATTGCAGCTTCCGTGCGAAATCACTTTTAGGATTGTTTAATCATGTAGTTTAAGCAACCATTTGTTGGCTAGTTTGTCTTTTAATTCTTGTGTCCACAGCGGTAAGAAATTTTACCAAACATCAGCTCCGTTGGAAGTCCTCGCCAGCGAAGCTTGCTAGCACTGCTTGTCTGCAGGACCGTATGTTTTTCTTGTTGAAGAGGGGTCTGAGTAGGGTCCGGCGCTCTCATAGTAGCTCCCTGCAGATGGTTAGGAGGTGCAGAATATCCTCCTCCTCTGTCCTGCAGAGACAACAGGTTGCTGGCCACGGCAGCAGGTGGTGCGCAGATGGTAATATATGTAGGCGTTGTTTCAGGAACTTCTCTTTGGTTGTTTTGGAAAAGCCAGTGTGACGGTATGTTTGGGGTGATGCTTTGCTGTATGACTGTATGGTGAACCAGCCATGTGCCTGCTCTGACAACGTAGCTTTATCTTGTATGAGGGATTCCTTTTTAACCTCTTTCATGCTCATGACGAGCCCAGTTCGTCATGAGGCACAGTGGAGCTGTGCTCATGACGAGGTTGGCTCGTCATAACTGCCGGGGCGCGCTCACGCGCGATCAATTCCCCGCCTGTGTGGGAGAATTAATCAGTGGGCGGGGTTGTGACGATCCCAGCTTGTCATGAGCACAGCTCTACTGTGACTCATGATGAGCTGGGCTCGGCACGAGCACCGCGGCCCACCCTCTCACAAGCTGTGGGGGAATTACCCCCACGGCGAAGGTGATAACAGTGTTGTTGACTATTGCGTAGGTACCCGATGTCTTCCAGAGATGTCGTAGGCATAGTTGGTAGAGTGAGCTTTCCAGATAGCGTCTGGCTGGACATGCTTCCTTAGCTTGAAGTTCTTTCTATAAGTAGGCATTTAGTGTTCCGGGCTCCCCCTTTCTGATTTTATACCAGCTTTTGATATATGCTCTTTTTCGGGCCTGCTCTTGTCTCTGTATCCCGACCTCTAGTCTCAATTGTGCGGGGGATGTGTATCTCGGTAGCCCATAAATCATTTGCAATGCTCTTGCTGTGGTGCAATCCAATGTTTTAGCATCTCTCCCTCTCATGGCCTCACTGCCCTAGGTTATAGATGGTATGATACAAGAAGGCAACATTCAGAGGGAGCATGCGTATTCCGGAGCCTGTGCCTATTTTAATAAGCAAACTGATGATGAATGGGTGGATAGATGGCAAGATGTAATAAAATCATGCCCAAATCAAATTGAGCAGCAGTCTCTCTTCTGCTATCTTACTTAAACACGCAGGGAGAGGAGGCGGCGTATGTGCTCTGTGTGCCCCCTCCAGAGACCACCAGAGGAATGCATGAAACCCATCACCCCCCAGCACAGGCTGGAGCCAGCCAAGAAGCCTGGGTGGGTTATGGCACCTGCTGTGGCAGCAGATATTATGACTATGCCTTCATGCTGGTCAATGCCACTGCCCTCAAATAAAAAAACATTTCACTGGTTAAGGTTCTTTGGACAAGCAAAGACATGTAGAGACAAACTTCACAAATCAGTTGCTCCATTCGCTATTATATGAACATGTTAGTTTTCTAAATACATAAGACATGTTTTCTTACCAATCATTACAGCTCAGGAATCTAAGCAGCCACCTTTGGTTGCTTTAGGGGGAAGGTTATAAAGATGGTATCGTCCACGTACTCTTGCTGACTAGGTACATGAGGGTCTTGTGGAATGCATGAGAGGTGCCAAAGGGCGGTGCAGGCTGCCCTCCCACCCAGGATCTGGGTCTGTCTGGTCTGGTATGGGCCGATCTCACTTATCCAAAGGCCCTACTCACACACACCTCGAGCAACAATGGATGGGAGGAGGTGGGGGAAACAGGGAAAGCAGTAACATAGGGGAAAAAGCAGTGACGGGGTCGGGGTGATGAAGGAGGGGACAAGAAGGGGCACTGATACGCTTGCTCACAAATAAGAAAGAAGTTCGACAAAAGTGGATGACAAGGAGTAGTTTGGCCATGCTCCACTGAACACAAAAAACACATGAAGAACAACAGGAAGTAGCATGCTGCAAACAATAGAAATGGAGGAAAAGTAAGTGCCAAACACACAAAGAAATGAAAAGTAAGGGCAGGATGTTAGCCCATTTTAAGATATATTAAATTCAATAGATTTCACAAGCACACCACAGGCACTGTGAAGACGAAACCTCAACAGTTCAATAAAAGCACAGCGTACATCAGAGTCCACTGGATGCCTAAGGTGATCCTACATGAGACATTCTTCATTCATTCGATGTAAATGCTGGACTTAATTGAAGGAAGTAAAATCCCTGGATGTAGTGTAGTGAATAAAAAGGACACACAGTATGCCCTGTTCAAAGGGAGGAAACCTCTTTTAGGACAAGAACCCTCACTCATCCGAAGGTGAACTTGCAGCCTGGATGTCCACCAACTGCCTTAAATTAAACGGCAACAAGACCGAGGTGCTCGTGGTGGGGAGGAACCCATCTGCTTGGTCATCGGCGTGGTGGCCTCCATGCCTGGGTGAGGCTCCCATACCCAGCCAGGGAGTTAAAAACCTTGGTGTATGGCTCGACGCTGACCTATCTTTTGGACCCCAAATAGACCGAGTTGCAGGTGTCTGTTTTAGCGTCTTAAAAACCATAAGGAAGGTCCTTGACCTCCTTCCCATGTCAGCACGGAGAACACTGGTACATGCCCTTGTGACATCACGCCTAGACTATGGCAACCTACTTTACCTGGGTACCACCTGCAAAGCTATGAATCGCCTTCAGGCAATACAGAACGCGGCAGCCCGTCTCATCCTAAAAATCCCTAAACGATCAGACACCAAAGCCGCTCTCAAAACCCTCCACTGGCTGCCAGTAAAAAGCAGAGTGGAATTCAAAGCCCTCTGTACCTGTCACCGCATCCTGGCTAAAAAATCACCTATCCCACTCCAGAACTTAGTGACAAGGTATACACCAGCACGCGATCTGCGCTCCTCATATGGGGGCCTACTCCAGGTTCCTAGAGTCAGAAGGGCCCGTATGGGCGGACGCTCCTTCCGCTATCTGGCAGCAAAAAGCTGGAATTCCCTCCCTCTCCATCTCCGCCTTGATTCAACTGAATCCAGCTTCCGCAAGAATCTAAAAACATACCTGTTCTCCAGATAACTGATCACTGGTCTGCAAACCTCGCACAGTGTTCTTCAGTTGTAGCGCGGGGACACGCTTCTGCGTAACCAAGCGCTTTATAAGCCACCCTTATTATTTTTATTATGCTTCATCATACGGTTCCATCCTCACACCTGGGCCGCAAGGTCACTGATGTGGGCTACAACTCTTCTGGGCTTGAAGAGGAGCTGGGGTGTTTTAAGGAAGGGACCAAAGGTAAGGGTGGTGAGGGGCTGAGTGCCAAGGAGGAAGGTTAAAGCTGTATACAGGAGGCCAAATATTTTATTCTGCAGTCTTCTGGAATAGGATTAAAAAGAGAGAGGACTAGGGGTTGTCAGCAAACAAACCCCTACAGTAGGTCAACATGTTTCTGCCCTTTAGAGACCCCTACAGGGGTTCAGGGGCATTTTTCAGAACCAAATGATAAGTCACTCTGCATGAAATTCATATATATATAAAAGAGTAAGTAAATATACTAGCCACCTCGTTTTGGTAGCCTGTTCAAATAAGCAATGGCCCGGAAATTGAATGGGTCCTCTGTCTCATCTGACAAACATAATCAAAAAACACAACAAGGCCATAAATCATGTGTTGAAGTGTCCTACTGGTTACATACAGCAAGGTCTCCAAACCAAATGGAAAACAAAACTTACCACAGCAATGAAATAAAAGTGTTAACTAGGTGGTCTTACCTAATGGGTGATATATACCTCTCTCCAACCTTGTCGGTGACCCCACTGTTTACACGGCTAGATTAAATCAATGGGACAGGAAATGCGAACAGAAAAAACACTCATCAATAACCTCAGTATATCTGGTATGTCTTGATTGTAAAATAAACAAGAGACATAAGCGGTTTTGTTCTATAAAAGGAATGGAAGAAATAACCATGTGCTACTGTGCGATGCCGCAGGCAAGGCATGTGTGTATTCAGAAATATCATGTTAGATGAAAAAGGCTCGTGTTTCCAGGACTTGCCAGAATGGCAAAAAAGCATGTGGCCCTACAGGAAAAGTATACTGAAAAGAAGGGGCACATACTAAAGAATCTTGGGAAAGGTATATCCCAAACTTTGCAATTGTGGCCGTAAAAGAGGGTAGATCTGTAACATGTCCTATAAAGACCTCTGGTCTAGCGGTATGAGGGCCGTTCAGACAAGCACGGGATGAATGCGAGGTCTGGAAAGACCACGCTGCCCAGCTTACCTGCATAATGGTCCATTTACTGCAGTATGTGGAAGTGCCAGTGAGAGAAAGGGAAGACCGCCGGGAGAGCATACATTGAAAAAGATGCACCCGATGCGACTCATGGGGACGCATCTCTAAGGACCATGAGAACTGCAGTTCCTTGGTCCAGGAGCATGCGCAAGAGAAACTTCAGGGTGGGCGCCAGGATTATCAGAGGGGGGGGGGATAAACTTTACCGAATGAGGTGTCAGGGAGAAAGGAAACAGGCCTGGAAGACTGACATGTTCCAACATGAAAGGGAGATGTTGAAATGCTAGGAGGGAAACAATTCAAAGGACAGGAGCCCCAACTGAACAGAGCAGATGTGTATGAAATAAAGAACCAGTGTGCTTCAGAAATGGAATGAACTCATTTTTATTCTAATGATGTGGGAGGTCAGAATAGCTTCCCAATTGGCTGTCATCCTCTGTGTGGCCTGTATCTAAATAGTGGCTAGTGAGTTTTGTGTTATTTTTCTTACACTGTATCGAACTCTGATGTTCCACTATTCTCTGTCTCACCTTGCGTGTGGTCATACCCACATAGATCAAATTGCAAGGGCAGTGAAGCATATAGATGGCCCCCTATTTTTTAAGCAAACAATTTTGAACTTGATCCTAGACTAAACTAGAAGTCAAAAGGCCTTTTTTAAGGATGACTTAATGTGGTCATGTTTCCGTATGTAAAGGCACATTCTCTTTTCCTAATTTTTCTGACTTTGTAGTCTGACAATACGTTTTTGTGTGAAACTAGTTACAGTAGTCCATGCCAGTCATGACAAGAGCTCTATTATGTGTCTTGTTTGGAGGAATGGAAAGATTTGCTGTAAAGGGGAGAGATGAAGTTGGTTCCCTTCACCAGTCCATTCATTTATTGGATGATGTTGGGCTCGAATCCAAAATGATCCCCACCTGATAATTTGGGAGAGGAGGTGCCCAAATGGAAGGCTGGTGAAATGAGACGACTGGTTAAAACCCTCCCATGATTAGGTCTTCAGTCTTTTATCCATTCATATAAAGGCAACTTTCCTTCACACACAACTGTACTTGGAAAGGCACTAAACAGTTCTAGGCTGCTGCTTATGGCAGCTAATGATCTAGGCGTCATCTGTATATATCTGGAATTTTACCTGACGAAGGTATAACACTTTTGTGGCTTTATTAGCCCAGTTAATAAGTGCAACAAAATCAGTCATCCCTTCTCCTGAATCTGCTGCGGGTCCTCCAGGTCAGCCTGCTTATCAGGGGTATCTGGGTGAAAGTGCATCCATCAATGTGGCAGATGCAGTTTCACCATGGCTGGATGCTGACCAGGCTATAGAGTGTTTTCCTATTTAGTCTTATGATTTCATTTTTGTTTTTGAGAAACAAATCCTAAAGTGTTTTATTTCTGACAAGCAAAGTATCAATATAATTGATTTTTCTTCCTATGAGTGGGGGCCATTGAATGTTTCGCTTGCTTGAGTCCACTATGCTCAGGAGGTGGACACAGAAATGAAAAAAAGCAGAGATGGTTGATCCACCATAAATATAAAAGGGTGACCATCACTGTGACATGGCAACCCAGTAGCAGACAAGCAGTAGGACAAGTGTTACTGTCTTCTGAGGCTCTCTAGCAGAAACCTAATAGTTCTGCCAACTTACTTCTGTTTGGTCAGGATAGTAGAAACATGATTTTCTTGTTTTCTAGGAATGGGTCCAATACTCCTGTGATATCCAACTACATTCAAGATACACAGGTGAATGTAGGTTGTATCGAACTAACCTTTTCTATTTTTTGAGACCTTATATTTAGATATTTAGTTTTTTCACATTTATCACACTAGATTGCAGTAGCGATTTCATTTGTTTAGGTCCTGACGAAAGCCTGGATTAACTAACCCATTGGCTGAAACATGTAGACGTGTCATTTGTATTGACATCCTACAGTTATTTTGTCAAACTGTACACGCACTGTTTTATTGTTGACATCAGGATAGCGTTTATTAAAATTATTGAGTGCCTTGGTAGCTAATTTAAAGATTCACTTTTTCACAGATGTATTCACCTGCACTGCAATATCCATAATTACCCACTCTAAATTACAATTCTGTTTCATCACATGTAGGATCCTACAGGTTTTCTAGTTTGAGCCACTCTTGGGAGCTCTCTTCCACTGTTGGGAAGATTGTAGCATGTCATTGCATTAAGCCCTGCAGTCGAGAGGACATCCCAGATGATGAAACATACCACTGGGATTCTGTCCTTCTTGAAGGGACTTTTTTGACCAACACAATTCTAGTTTTTTGCTGTCTGAGTATATATTTTTCCTCTAGACCAACGGTTTTTGTTTGTTATGTATAATTTAGCTTGGGGATGTGTCGTGTCTGGCATATCTACTATGCTTGTCTAGTTATCCTGTGGAATGTTATCTTTCATGTGATGTCATGGAATGCTAGGTACTGGACTCTAGGAGTCAGTTGATAACTGGGCTAAGCAAGTATCACACTGCTCCTGGTGGGGTTCATTCCTCCTTGACTTATACTTGTAACCCAAACTTGGAATAAATACCTTAACCTTCCACTTCGTCTGATTCCTGATTCCTACACCAACACTACAGGATGGAATTCCGTTTGGTCTTTAAATATTTCCCCTGAGAACCCCTGTTTAAATATTTTGTGATAAGTTCTGCCAACTCCATAAGGTAAGAGAGGACAATAAGAAGGATAATTGGAACATTCACAGGTTTTTTTGTTGGCTATCCCCATGCAAACCAAACGCTAAATGAGCCCCCAATTGTTTTCCCAAATGACAATCAGTTTTGAGGAAGGTGCGCTGTCATATCCATCACAGTCAATATACCTGGATGTGGATAATTGAGACAGCAAATGATATTCTCATCATCTAGGCACTGGAAGAGAAATGAAAGAGAGACCTCTTGAATCAAGAGCCCTAATTTATCCCAAATGTATTAAAGACTTCAACAGGGAAATCCCTACCTTTAAAAAATATAATTTTGGGAAGACCATTAAGAAGTGACAAGACGACATTTACGAACATGACAGGAAAATAACCCATAACATGGGAATCAATCAGTCACAAAAACACTCCCTGGAGCATCAGAAGAGACATTATGAATAAAAAAAAGTGTGCCACACTCTAAGTTTCCGAGGACTCCACAGTAAAAGACATGAACCATTTGAGAAAAAACAGAGCCATGGATTCATCTGTTGTAATCAGGTTACAAATCATGGCTTATTCAGTAAAGTCAAGCATTTGTGAAAGGTTATGTGCTTTTAGAATAATGTCTCAGACAGAATAATAGATTTGTTCTGCAAAGAGAGGTTCAGTCTAGACTAAAATGGGAGAAGCAAGTTGAGTCCTTCAATTCAGATATGTAGCTAAATGGTTACATATAGTTCTACTAGTTTTGCTAAGAGGGAGAGGCAGGGTCGGACTAGCCTTTAGAGCAGTCAGGTAGTGCCTGATGGGCTGGTCTGACAGATCAGCATGTGGGCTGTTTCTGTACCAGGTTCGGGCCAGGTTTATGGCCAGGTGGGCCCGTTTTTACAATTTTTCCCCATATATTATAAGTCTGGGCAGAATTGTAATCCTGCAAGTGGATTTGGAGGTTTGTGGTGATTCTGCTTGACTCCTGTAATGCGACGTTCCCACCAAATTCTGCCAACTGGCGCGTGGTGGAGTTTTTTCCTATTCGAGCAAAGCGATGATAATGAGAACAACATTAGGCTTCAGAATGCAAGCTGCCTGGGGCAAGAGAGATTTGGCGTCCCTAGCGTGATTTATGGTCTTTCTAGGAGGACGTCCAGTGAGATTTTACAAAAGTGGGCAGTCAGAGGGCTGCTTTCGGAGTAGATTTTCTACTCGACTGCCAGCAAACTCAACTCAAAAATAGTGTGGCGCTGTTCGCACTGATATTTGAGCATGGGAAGCACTATCAGTGCTACAATCGGAGCACAAGCAGCATGATGCACATTTTACACCCGTTGGTGGAACCTTGCAGAGTTTATATGTAACTCCGTCTGACTCTGTCGAGTGAAATTCCGTGAGTTCTGCCCAGACCTAATATATTACCACTTTTTAAACTATATGACTCGCTAAAGTGGGCCACTTTTATTTTGGTGCCCAGGCTTATTTTTGGTCCCAGTCAGACCCTGGGGAGGGGTAATTAGCCTACAGAACCTGGGGACATGTGTCATAAGAATATTCTAGGACTATGATGTAGATAGTGACATATCTTCAGCAAGTGGCTGTCCCTTCAGGGAGAATCATAGTAAAGAGGGTTCAGAACATAAAAGGAAAGTAGCTCAGTATGAGCTCTGGATTTAGTATAAATGCGGTCTGCGAATGAGCCCGTGTGTTTAGTAAAAGGCCGGGTAGATAAAACAAAAATCCGAAATCTAACAGTTTAATAATGGGGCAGGTAACAGTGATGAGATCAATGATTGCAGTAGTTTTCCTATTTGTTAATCTCAGTGATCAGAGAAAAACATTGACTACAGCTGTTTTATGCAATAAAAAAAGAAAATGGCTGTTGCATCATTCTTGATTAGAACCAGAAATTCCTCTAAGTTTTGAACAGCTGTGTGATTCTGACCAGTGTGAAGCAAGTATTTTCATTTATCTCCAGTCCTGTTATTTGTTTAGCCAGAATGACTGTTTAGCCATGAAACATTTGCTGGGGAAGAATTGTAATTTCTGTTTGTAGCTCTAGGTTCTTTCTAGAGGCAGCTTTAGCTGTCTGTTGTGAGCACTCATGTGACCAATACACGGCCAAAACATGTTAAGAATGGCTACAGTGTAATGCACTTATTAATATAGCTTCAGTGATGTGGTAGTAGTTTAATTCTGCACACCCAGCCTGTGGCGATGCCAGCATCAGAAGCTGTTTCTCCAGTCCTGACAGGGGCTTCATACTGGAGCATTACAGTCCTATGAGCTGCACTCGCCCAGCCCCTCTTGCTGAAGGTGGCAGTCCCCAAGTGTTTCTCCGAGGAGCTCCTTAACACTGCAAACCATGGGACTGATTCACAGAGGTAAACTGAGATGAAAGCCTAATTTTACGACTTTCGGTATTCACGAAGGGCATTTACAAGTGTAAAGGTAAACTTTTGGATCAGTTGACCCCTTGCATGCGGCGCAAATTTTCACGCTGTGCTGGCATTATAATAAGTGGGCGGGATTTGGACGGCCAGGGGCCGTCCTCTGCACATGCCCACCTTGACGCGTGATGGCTCCTGGCCGTCACGAGCATGCAAAGATTTAAACTTAAGTTTTGGTCCTAAGTTTAACTGAGACCAAAACTGAGACAAAAGTCTAACTTTACTACTTGTAAATGCCCTTTGTGAATACCGAAGGTCGTAAAGTTAGACTTTCACCTCAGTTTACCTTTGTGAATCGAGACCCATGTGTATTGGCTTGCCAAAGCTTGCTTCAAAAAGATTTTAAAAAACACAATTGATGGACTGAATGCAGAACAATGTCATACATTCACACCAGTACAGAGATCTGGGCCTAAATCCATAATTATTTTGGTCCCCATGCATTCCAGTTTGAACCCAGCCATATGCAAATCAGTCTTGACCCTGCACCCAATGGGAATAGTCAATCTCGAATTGCCAGGCCAGGTCCTCCCTGAACTGGAAACAAGCATCCTAGGACCGGTTTTGGGGTTTCACCCCTCTTCAGCCGGGATAGCTTGCCTCCAATGGTATAGAGAGCACGGGGCCCACGTCTGGGCATACCCTTCCCACTTGGGGTGACAATTGCAAAAACAAAAATTGATGGACAGAATGCAGAACAATGTCATACTTTCACCCCTGTACAGGTTCTGGGCGTAAATCCATTGTTTTTTTGTTTCCCATGCAATTTCAGTTTGAACTCAGTCATATGCAAATCAGTCTTGACCCTGCGCCCAAGGCAACAGTCTACCCCGAACTGCCTAGCCAGGTCCTCTCTGGACTGGAAACAAGCATCCTAGGACAAGTTTTGGGGTTTCACCCCTCTTCAGTCAAGATAGCTTGACTCTAGTGGTATGGAGAGCACAGGACTCAAGTCAGGGCAAACCCGTCCCACCCGGGGTGACAAATGCAAAAACAACTATTGATGGACAGAATGCAGAACAATGTCATACATTCATCCCAGTACAGAGATCCGGGACTAAATCCATAGTTATTTGCTACCCATGCCATTCCAGTTTGAATTGTATCAATTGTGTGCCTTTTGCTTTCTCGCCCTATGTGCACCGGGTGTGCCCAGACGTGGGTCCTGGGCTCACTGTGCCACTGGATTCCAGCTATGCTGGCTGATGAGGGGTGAAACCCCAAAACCGGTCTTAGGAGGCTTGTTTCAGGTCCAAGGAGGGCCTGGCTTGGCAGTTCGGGTTGGACTGTATCCATGAGGTACAGGCTCAAGACTGATTTCCATACGGCCAGGTCTAAACTGGGGTCACATGGTGAGCAAAAGAATTATGGATTTAACCCAGATCTCTTGACTGGGGGTGAATGTTTTGATTTGTTCTGCATTACATCCATAAATTGTGTGTCTTTTGCTTTCTTGCCCTAAGTGTGCCGGGTATGCTCAGACGTGGGTCCCAGGCTCACTTTGCCACTGGATTCAAGCTATCCTGGCTGATGAGGGGTGAAACTCCTAAACTGGTCCAGTTCTATTATGCTTGTTTCCGGCCCAGGGAGATCCTGGCTTGGCAGTTCGGGCTGGACTGTTCGGCACAGGGTCAAGACTGATTTTCATATGGCCAGGTCTTATCTGGGGTAGCATGCACTGGTGTAACGAAAACTGAAGGGGCCTTCCGGCACAGAACTTAAGAGGGGCCCCCTCCGAGCTCAATCAGGAGCTCTCCGGCCAGAGGGCAGTGCTGAGGGGGCCTCCTGGAGCCTGTGTTACTCCCCTGGTGGCATGGTGAGCAAAAGAATGCTGGCTTTAACCCAGATCTCCTGACAGAGGGTGAACGTTTTGATTTGTTCTGCATTTGCTTCAAAAAGATGCCATATTAGGAATGATACTTTCTATATATAGTTATGTTTTGCACACCTTTATTTTAAATTAGGCCAGAGTATAAAAATAAGCAGGGGTATCAACTGGAATGTAAGAATAGATTGAATCGAATTTATACGTCAAATTTAAAGTTCCCAAGGTACACTATACAAGGTATACACAAACATCAAACAAACAGATAAAACACAGTTTAATTGAAAGACATTGTTATCAATTGTCATTGAAATCTTTGTGGTGAAACCAGGCTACATTTTCCATGTTCAGGTGAATTAGTCTTGTAATAACTATTAGAGGTAAATAGAACAGAGATCATCCAGAGTTAGATGTCTGTTTTTAGGGCAAAGGAGTGGCGAGGTTGTTGACCTACAGGGAAGGCTTCAGGCATTGTGCCAAAAGACTGGCCCCTGTTAGGTTGATCGCTTCAAAATAATTGGAAAATAATCTTTTACATTTGTGTTATCAATAAAATAGGCACTGTACATGATACATAAGTGGTACAAAGATTTTAGATTGGTGCCAGTAAAGCTTAAAGTGTAATGTTATATTTTTCCCCACAGTGTTAATTTTGAGATGCATAAGAATACTTTGTACAAGGCTAGAAGCGAACAAAATGTATAATATACAAATACAAAATGTAAGACTGTGTGTGTGCTGATTAATAGTTTCTGGAATTAATGTCTATATGAAATATAAAAGGGAGAGCCACAAGGATAGCCAAATACATATGTAATAAGGCATTGACAGGCATGAACCTTCAATTTGGCTCTGTGTGCTTTGGCGATTTTTAGCTTCTGTGGCATGGAACACCTAGAGTATGGGTTAATTTAGAAAGGACAGGTCTACCATTTAAGAGATATCAGAGATAGTTACTGTCTCTTGGCAGGATTGCCAGTTGTACATAAAGAAAACATCCTTAAGGGAAATCAGCAAGAATAACGCCATCCTGTGTATGGTGATCTGAAAGGATAAGTTCATCAATGGGGGCAGACACCAAGAGACTTGGACCTGATTTATTCTTACATGAACCTTCTGGAACAAGTGCTAAAACCTGAAGATATTCTACCTGGGGAATTTCATCCTTCATTTGTATAATATGTGAAGGAACATGCACTGTTGTATTCTCCTCTAGATATTACCCTTTCATCACACAATAAGGTTTTTCATCACCAGCCAGCTCTTCATCTCCACCAGGCCATTACATTCTACAAGATGTTCCACAATAATAAAGTCTTCAGGTATTGACATGGCACATTTCTCACCCCTAAAGCCATTGTCACCTCACCCCATGAGTAATCTCTCTCTGAGGTATTTTACAAACAAGGGGAGACAATCACTGATTCTCAGAAGAAGCTGGGCATTAGACACATTTTTACCTTGGGGGTTAGGTTTACAGTAAGCTTCTTGTTGGCAACTAGGCCTTTCTCTTTCCAACACTCCATGTGAATGGAGGTATCATGATATACTGGGATACCCTGTATTATACGAGGCAAACTATAGCCTCCAAGATCAATTTTCTGGTTGCAAACACATTGCAGGAAAAAATAAGACAAAATAGTGAAAACAAAGGATACAACCTCGGGTGTTGGATCAGCAGAAGAAATGATTGCTCAAGGTATTTAGCTACTGAAAAGACTGTAAGTACTTATGGGAAAGAGACCATGTCATTGTTACAGATGAGAAATCACATATTAATATCCAGGCCCTCTTTCTGCAAAAAAAACATATTTACTCAGAGACTGCTGATATACGGCTATTTAAATTGGGGATTCTGGTAGTTTAATATGTTGGAAATCAGTTTAGTTAACGAAGTGGACATTTTCAACTTCAGTGTGACATACCCATCCAGGAGTACATCTATGGGACACTGTTTTAAAAAAAGAATTTAAATTGAACTTTATTTTTTTCCCCAAACAAATGATGCAAAATCAGTGCATACAGGGTTTCATATTTTACTTAATCATACACAGACCACAACAGAGACCTTGTGCAGCTTGTCCCAAGTGTGCAGGTGTTATTCAGCCTATATGCCTCAAAGGTGGGCGTGTATTGTTACATGAAAACTCACCAGTGTCTTCAATCCCTGCCATAGGTGTACCCCACGGCGCACAGCACCTCCCGCCTGGCAGGGGTCTTAAGTCTTGTTCCCCATCTAGCGCCAGCAATATAATATCCCCAGATCTGTGCATCTTTCCCAGCCTGCTTGCGGAAGAACTGCAAGGCACCATCCTTCGGCCTGTACCCATCTCTGGACATCTCTCTTCTACAGTGACCCAAAGGGGTTGGGGGTGGGGTGTTATCCGTCCCCTTCCAATGCATAGGGATCCTGTGGCATGCTAGCACCAGGATGAGGTTCAAGAGTCTACTCTGACAGTTCTTAAGGGGGACATCAAGCCCAGTAAACAGGTCTTGGGCCTTTTAAAGTGCTGTCTGCCCGTCCAGCACGTTATGTGTGTGCACAATTCTGTCCAGAAGGGGGGTATTGCCAGCCTGCTGTGCCCCACAATTCGGACAATAGTGCGATGTTTCCGCAAATGTCTTGTGTAGGCGTGCCATCCCGATCACGCACTCAAGGATGTACCCGCTCGTTTCACAGGGCCAAGGGTATCCCACCCCCGGCAACGCCTCTTAGGTCATCCATATCATCAGCCACTGCACCTGGCTGGCCCAATAAAACAGCACATAGTCGGGTGCCCCTAGTCCCCTCGGCAGCCATAGGAAGGCATAGCTTGGTTAGAGCAACATGCCACCATCCCCAGGCCTATACCAGCTCAGAGAGCCAGCTTTTCAAGTCCAGGAACACCATTTGCGGCAAGAGCAATGGTATATTAGTGAATATGTACAGGAGTCACAGCAATGCCACCATTTTGGCCAAGGTTACTCTGCCCATCGGTGATAGCGGTAATGACCTCCAGAATGTTGAGGATGCTTATGAAATCGTGACCATCTTACTCAAGTTATCCTCCCGGACATCCGCCAGGTCTCTGTACTTCTGCAGCCCCAAATAACGGAAGAAGAGATTGACGACTGGCATGCTCCTAGACAGCGTCCGTGAAAAAATGGCCACCTCCTGTTCTGCCAATGGGAAAAGGCATGAGTTTGCTACATTCACGTGCAGGCCTGCATATGCTCCGAACCGCTCTAGGGTCAGCATGATGATTGGGCATCTGGCTGCAGCTTCAGGTAGGTTTATCAATATATCATCTGCCTACAAAAAGACGATGCGGGTATGCCTGTTCTGTGTTGTTCCCCATCACGAGTACCGCATGCGCAGTTTTCTAGCCAGAGTGAGTCCAAATAGTAGGGGCGACAGTGGGCAGCCCTGTTGGTTGCAACTGTGTATTCACAGCCAATGCGAATACTCTCCCTATGATCTGAATACAAGACCTATATCCAGGCTATAAGGTCACTCCCAAACCCCATGCGTCGAAAAACTGCAAAAAGATATGTCCACGATATGCTGTCATATGACTTTTCCATGTCCACTGATAATGGTGCTGCTTGGCTGTTGTCAGCTGGCAATATGTCCATAATGTGGAAAAATGCTGAATATTCATGGAGGTCCTCTCCTGGGTACAGAGCCGCTCTGATCTTAGTGAACCAGGGTCTGCAGGCATGGCAGAATTTTGTTTGCTATTATTTTCCCCAGTATTTTACAGTCTACATTGAGGAGATACAATTGTCTGTAAGCCTTCCTGTCTGTCAGTTCCCCTCTGTGTTTTGGGTTCATGACCATGATTGCCCCTCAGGAGGACTCAGTGAGCGATCTAGCCTCGCGTGCAGCAGAATACATTGTACCGTAAGGCTTAATCAGTTATGCTTGTGTGCATTTGCAAAATTCCGATGGAAGGCCATTGTTGCCTAGTGTCTTCCAAGTTGCTAACAGTTTGATTGCCCATCTTATTTCTCCTGCTGAGATTGGTCCTTCTAGTTACTGACACTCTTCTAGTTTCAGTGAAGTCATGAGGGTGTCTGCCAGGAAGGAGTCCAGGCTTTCCTCTGGTTTCCTTCTACCGGCCCATACAGAGCCTGATAGTACTCAGAGAACATAGCCACTATAACTACCTATCTGTAAACACAGTGGTCATCAGGGTGGCAGATGGACGTAATCATGCTATGAGCACCCTCCAACTGTAACAGTCTGAGAGTAACTGTCCCGCCTGATCCTCATCCGCATGGGTCTATTCCAGATACTCCCTGTAATCATACAAGGACAATTGTAAGCTTCTTTCGGTGTGCTCCTGCAGCAGGCAGACAAGGTTCCGACATGACATGACCCTCACCTCACCAACTGCCCGGATCTCGGGACCCCAGGGCTCGCGTTCCAAATACCTCAGCTGTGTACGTTGTATTCAATGTACCCTGCATGAGGTCTTGATGTCTTGATGCAGATTCCCCTAATGTACGCCTCGAACGAGTCCCACTCTATCAGTGTCAAGGCGGCTCTTCCAACATTGATTTTAAAGACTTTTTTTACTTCTCTGAGGACCGTACCACGAAACAAGAAACCATCCAACGCCACACTGTTGAGATGCCATGGGAGAGCAGGAAATGGCAGTGATCTGAATACATTTTCACGAGGTACTCCGTATTGTGCGTCAACCCCAGCAATATGACAGAAGGTGAGCAGCAGGTATAGTCTAGTGTGTAGCTTGTGTGTGTGGGAAAAGTGTGAATATCCCCTGCTTGTCGAGCAGGTGCCAGTTTCCCTGCCAAGGCCCTTAGTGCTCCGCCACTTCGTGCGCACCCACTCCATCAAGGGCGGATTCAGTTGATCTAGGGTTGTGTCTGGCACTCTAACAAAGTCACCGCCCACCACCACGTGGTTGTCCAGTGTTCCCTCCAGCAGCCCCATCAGAGAATGCAGGTACACTGCCTGTCCCGTGTTTGGGGCATAGTTGCCCAATATTTTAATCCAGGCGCATCCATTTACATATCTGCCCTCTGGGGTATATCTTCTCGCCTTCCAGCTGAAACTGTGCTCCTGGTGCCACCCACAGAGCATGCCTCTTGCATATGCTTAATATGCAGTATAGAAAAGTTGGCCCCTCCAGCGAGCTCATAGTCATGCCCCTTCCCAGTCAGTGTAATGCATCTCTTGCAAAATAGCTACGTGAAAAGATTATCTCAACAGATAGGAGCTAACCCGATGTCGCTTGGTCAGTGTTCCCAGTCCCCAGATATTCCAGGTAAGGAAGTTAATCACCATCTGGTGTACCATGACGTGTATGTTTGTCTCTTTGGTCTGTGACGAAAGGCCGGCCCGGTCCCCCACACCTTACCCCACCCAACAATGGCACTGATGCGATACCTTAGACCATGTCCAATGGTGTATGCCGTCCATCACTAGTAATGCAGACAATACAGAAAAGATTAAAATGAAAAAACAACACAACCCCTTTGTTAAACTCCCCTCCCTTGGCTGAGACCAGAGCATTGCCCTGCCCCCGAATACTAGAACAAACTCTCAGAAACAGAAAGCCTAATTTCCCACAAGTGGGGCACCTACAAGTATATAAAACCAGTGCAACCACTGCGAAAGAAAAGAGCCTCCACAGAGCCAGCAGAGGTTCGGTGAGTAGAGTGCAGTAAGGAAAGACGTTAAAACATTCTTAAAGAAAAAGGGCTAGCCTCTTCGATGACTTTGAGGCTTGCAGGAGGGATCCGCTCAGTTAACTCCTTTGTGTACGACCCAAGTCCCAGTCATCAATGCCAGTTGTGCATTCTCACATGAGGCAGCCTGCATCAATGAGCACATACAGGCGGTCCCCAGCTGCTCAGGGGGGTTGGTGCTGCACTCGCTCCTCTGCGGATTGGGGATTACCCCCGGGAGGACCACCCTGCTTCGTCCAAACCCATGTGGGAGTCTCTGGATTCCTCCCAGATGCTGGCCCTGAGCACTGCAGCCCCACCAGCGCTGCAGCCAGTCCAGTGTGTCAGTCTTGATGGTAGACAAGACCAGGTGGCTCCCCTCATTACCCGCTTTCCGCCTAGGAGCTTCCTGCTCTCTGAATGTGCTGTGACCATTCTTGCAAGGAACCCACAACAGTTAGGAGCTGGGTCCCCAGAGGGACTGACCGAAATCCGATGTGCCCTCTCAAGGGAGAAAAAGGTGGACAGTCCAGCGGGTGCGGACTCTCAGCCACCCCTTCAGATGTCCTACCATGTCCCGCTGTTCTATGACCTCGAGCAGACCTACCACCCAAATATTGTTTCATTGTGCGCGGCCTTCTGCATCCATGTATCTGTCTTCAAAGTGTTCACAAACGGTCTGTCAGATCTTGCTTCTGCTGTTGGAGGTCCGAAGTTGTAATTGCCAGAGTTTCTTCACTGGTCACTCACTCCTGCAACTTGTTTGATCCTAGCGAAGAAGGCCCTTCTCTAACGCCACCGCATCTATCTTGGTCTCCAAGGACGTGTGGGAGGAGTTCACTGCCACCAAGGCTGATGTGCGACTCGACACCCCTTCTGCCTTCTCTCAATGCTTAATTTGTAAAATATGAAGGGCAGGTGCTCACAGTTTTTACAGAGGCCACACCCACTTCCTCCAGTGGCTCCACCCACTACAACAAGACAAAACTGTGATCTCTCTCCAACAGGGACATTAGACTGTAAGTATGCAGCAGGGGTTTACAGACATGGGTCTTTGGAGGTGAACAGATCTCAGCAGGTTTGTGGTTGTGTGTGTGTGGGGGGGGGGGCGGAGCGGGGTAGGTACAGAGCACCCAACACAGCCTAGTGCCTATAGTAGCATGTTTTGAATCAATGCTATTTTTCTCCAGGTCGAAACATATAAATTCCCTGTGTATCCTCTCTCTGGTTGGGGGGAATTGGGAAAGCCTCCTGGTTCGAGTGGCCAAGACTGAGAAGGGCTTCATGGTCTCAGGTGCAAACTCTTACGGTATGGATGCTCAGGGCCCAGTGCAAGCTTTAATACAAAGCAATGGTTGGGAGGGATGGCTGTGAGAGCGAGAGCTGGAGCCAAGGTGCACTGTAACAGGAATGAACTAGTGCTGTGGCAGGGAGGGGCATTGTGATACGGAGGTGAAGGGGACTGTAAGCAGAGTGGTACTGAGATACAGGTGAGAAGTTCACTGTGGAGAGAGGGGCACTGTACGAGGTAGCAGTGGGGGACAGTCACGGGGGAAGGGATGGGAGGTATTTATAAAGGCACTTCTGGCTGCAATGGTGTCCATTGCAGAAGGGAGAGGATAGGTGTGATAGGGACGAGATGGTACTGGGACAGGTAGGAGTGAGTATGAGTATACAAACGCTTTCCCCACAAGCCTCTGCGTTCAGTGTCGTTAAAGCTCTGGAAGAAGCATGCGCGCTGCCAGCATCAGCGAATCCTTTGCCTGCGCACGCCTCATTACACTGCTCCTCTTGACAGAAACCTTAATTAATCACTCAGTGACATGCAGTGTACTGTTCGCAAACTTCTCGCCTATCTCAGTGAAACTCTATTTCACTCTAATTCTTATTGTAATGCCATCAATAGCGAATAATCTAGGTATTAATATACTGACTCGTAGGAAGAAAAGTTTTCACTTTCGGACCACCCTCAGCTCCTCCCCTATTTTGTTATGCTGCAGGGCCTTGTCTGTGCTACTGAGGCAGGCAGTTTGCTTAAGGTGCCGCAGTGCAGGAATTTAGTTATGTTGTCCCACGGCCAAGGAGAACTATTCTGTCACTCTGTTACCTGTAGGATAATAGTCGTGTGTAAAATAACGCACACACAACTCACCTAACTCGCCTAACCTTGCAGCTTCAGCTACACTGGAAAGCGCAGACCGCTGGCTGGCGCCACTGAAATTATGCTTCTAGTTGATCGTGGATGCAGTTAATACACAACAGCCCTGCCCGTTCCCCTCTCTTGATACCAGGCACTGGTGTGCACCAAAGCTAGCACACTTTCAGCATGAACCAAATCTAAACGTGCAGGTGCACAAGCCTCGCTCCGGAGCTGGGGCATTTTAATGGCCTGTGCACAGTGCTGGCTGTGCTTCAGAGAAGAATTCAATAGACCCAGCCCTGAAAAATAGGTGCCGGTGCTCAGCACCTGAAAGCACCTGCACAAATTAAGCACTGCCTTCTCTACTGCTATGGATGCCCCCTCCACTCACATGTCGGTACTCTTAGTCATTTTCTCTACCAACAACTTCCCTATCACCGGTGTTGTTGTCTGTGCACCTGTTGTTAGGCCCCATGCTGTTGCCTCCGGGTGTCTGCCTCTGCCTGTATGGGTGAGGGGAGCTGAACAAATCCTCCTTCACTACCAGCAATGGCCCGCTTGTCTACCTCTCCCGGCAAAGCAGCATGAGCAGCCGTATAGCCTCCAGCCATCAGCAGATGTCAAGGGGGCTCCTACCGCCTAGGGCCACATCACTGTGTTCCTAGTCTGTCCACCAGGACTCTGCAGGCAGCACGTTTACCCACCACAGGCAATGCAGCATGAGCAGCAGCCTGTTTGACAGTCTGTTCTTCTAGTTACCTCGTCCCTCTGTGTTGTTGTGACCCTGCACTCAGGGCTGCCAGCATCACCTCAGTCTACGTGGCACCCTGGTGGAGGCCAATAAATTCAGGCAAAGGGGGGAGCAAATACCCAACCGCTCCCCGTGTCTCCCTGCCCCCCACTTGGCCACACCACATCCTCCTCTCAGCTGTCCAGCCACCCGCCTGTAACGAGGAGATGTAGGTTCCGAAAATGATGATAGACCAAACCAGGAGTGAAATGAAATTAAGTTTTAATCCAAGTAAAACGGCATTTCCACTGGAGCACCACTGCCTCTGAGAATGACCAACAGCTTACTGACCAAACCACCACTGTAGCTCCACATGAAAGATCATCCTCGTGAGATGCATCTTCAAACATAAACATATGTTTGAAGATAAACACACTCTCGAGGATCAACAGTGGAGCGTGCATAACATAAGAGCGAGCATAAAGCAGAACGTGAATGTCATTGTACACATTACAAAACTGTGACATCATGTACAAATAGAAAAGGAAGAAAGACTATACTTTACATCATCTCCCTTCCTATAATAAACACAAAATGCTAAACAAACAAATAAACTAATAAAACATATTAAAATCCTTAAAGCAATAAGTGGAACGAAAAAATATACAGAATGCCATTACATCATAATAACATCATGAAGAAGAATGTTATGAGGATAATCAGGGAGTGTACCTAAATAAAAATGTGAACATACATCATAGGGGGAATCAGATTTGTAACAAAGAATTCTTTTATCTATAACCATGAAAATGCTTGAACCATGAAAATTTTCACGAAAGCCCTTTTACACTACCACCCCTTCTTTTCAATAAAACCGGACATTTTGAAGTCTTAATAGTCAAGTCTTCATAGTCCTTCATAGAAAATAGAAAAGAATAATAAGAAACATTAAAATACTCCTTTTGAAAGTTTCTACAATAATACACTTTAAACTTACCAAAGCCCAAGTAAACTCCATGCACACATTCCACTGATGCCATGTGGGAAGAAAAAGGTGGGATCCCTTTATCTCCATACATCAAGATATTACTTAAAATGAAAAGTTCTTGCCAAATCTTCGCATAAATTTGTGGACACTCAATGCATAAGAGCATACATTTTGTGGACACCCAATACGACATAGTGTGTGCTCCAACTAAAACTCTTGGGTTTCTCAACCGCCCCCAAACAAACTAATGTTTCTATAGTTGAACAATTCCTTCCTGCAGAGACTCATTTGAAACTGAAGGTAAATCTAAGGTGTTAATATTAACATGTTGCATGTCAGATTCTAAAGGAAACACATCAAACCCTGAAAAAGCATCATGTTGATCATGTTGATCAGCATTTTCAAATGTTGACACAGAACTAACGTGTAAAGTAGGCCTAGCCCTGCACACACTATTAAAATGACCAACCTTCTGACAGTTTGTACATTTCTTCCCTAGAGCATTACACATGGGACTGTTGCTGAGATGTGTTCTTGATCCACACCTGAAACAAAATGTGTTATTACCTCTCTGCTGAGGTTTACTAAAATTGTTCTTAAATGATACTGCATTAACAGAAACATCATTCTGCACAAAGTTAACAGGAGAAACATTTTCAACCATAATACTTTTTGAAGAAACAATGCTCCTTTCGATACTTTTAGCCATATCAACCACCTCAGCCAATGTTGGATCCCTGCAACTTAAGATTCGTTCTTGAATTTTTTTTATGGCAACAACCATAAAGAAATTGATCCCTGATGTAAATGTCTAGATCAGCCCCAAAGTTGCAATCAGCTGACATGTTCCTCAAAACTGAAATGAAGTCTTCCACGCTTTCCTCCAGGTTTTGCTTTCTCTTTCTAAAATTATAACGCTCCAGAATGACATTCGGAAGTTCCAAAAATTTCCTATTAAGACTTTGAATTGCATCTCTGTAAACATTCCAGCCTTCGCCTCTTCCTGAAGGTGGAATTGAAAGGGGTAAGTTATCGTAAACTTCTCTACCAGCTCTCCCCAAGTGACTATAAAGAATAGCAAGTTTTCTTTTAGGAGTATATTCCTCTGCATCAATTGCCACTAAATAATTCTCGAAGCTTCTAAACCAAGTTTTCCACGGTTCCACAGGTTTTCCATTAACAGGTAAGAATGTATTCAGAATAATCACCTGTTGATTATTAGCCATTTTTAAAATAAATAAATAAATGAATTACTCTGAATATAATATAGTTCGTAAATATGCTTCAATATACTATCTGGAAAATGTAAATAACTTTAGTGCTCTTCCTTTCTTTTAGCTTTAAACTAAATTTGCAGTCTTTAAAATGTTAAATGTCTTTCAAATGCTGAACGTCTTTAAAATGTTAATTGTCTTTAAAATGCTGATTGTCTTTAAAATGCTGAATGTCTTTAAAATGCTGAATGTCTTTAAAATGTTAAATGTCTTTAACATGCTGAAAATCTTTAAAAATGCCTAAAAAGATGTTTCCAATCTCCTTGCCAGCAATGTGCTTCACAACGTTTCTGCAAACTTTAAAATGTCAAATGACTTTAAAGAGCCAAAGGAGCTATTTACAGTCTCCTTCCCATAAATGCACTTCACAGGAGCGCAACCGGCTCTCAGGTAATGAAAAAGTTTAAGACTGTCTCTTAAACGTAAAATATTTCTGTTAGTCTTTTAAATCTCCACAGTCTTTAAAAAGAAAAATTTCAAATTGGCTTACCATAAATGTACACGAGTCGCACATACCATTCAAAAGTTTCTACAGATCTCCGTATGAACTGACTGCTAGCACAACGACTTTCAACTGAAATGTAAGCTTTCACCAAATTCAGCATTAAATAATGACTTCCTCCGTTTTACGATGACGTCATCACGTTCTCTTCTCACGTAACTTCAAGCCTATTCGGTTGCTTTTAAAATCACGGATTCACTTTAAAATGCTTATTAGGATGAAAACTCCTCGTATGACATCCGTTTGAAAAGGTAAGTGTAAAGCTTACGTTTTACTTTAAAATGAGCGCAATGGAGCAAATATATTCCTTGAACTTTGGAGTTACGAAGACGGGTAACTTTTCAAGAAATTAGTAGAAATGCCGAAAATGCTTCAAATTCCACAAAATCCTGTCGCCAAATGTAACGAGGAGATGTAGGTTCCGAAAAAGATGATAGACCAAACCAGGAGTGAAATGAAATTAAGTTTTAATCCAAGTAAAACGGCATCTCCACGGGAGCACCACTGCCTCTGAGAATGACCAACAGCTTACTGCCCAAACCACCACTGTAGCTCCAAACGAAAGATCATCCTCGTGAGATGCATCTTCAAACATAAACATATGTTTGACGATAAACACACTCTTGAGGATGCAACAGTGGAGCGTGCATAACATAAGAGCGAGCATAAAGCAGAACGTGAATGTCATAGAACACATTACAAAACTGTGACATCATGTACAAATAGAAAAGGAAGAAAGACTATACTTTACACCGCCGCAGAGGAGATAGGGTCCCTGCCTCCGTCACTCTCCTTCGTGTGCCCAGAAGCCCCTCCCAGTTGGGCCTATTGACGCACGTGCAGGTGCTCCCTCTACACCACCAGCTGGGGGGCAGGCCCACACTCGTCCATGCCATACCGCCTCCTTCAAGGTCTGTCCCACAGCCGGATCAGGAACCCTTGCTGCCCGACCAAGGCAGTGCAGGCCTCAGCACAGGGGAGACCTGTCATCCAGCTGCTCCGTCCACACACTCCTGTACCTATGAGGGAGGGCAAGGAGCAACTGTTCGGAGCAGTAAGAACCTGGGCCAGCAAGGATGCAGGTGGATGAGAGCTGCAACCATCCAGAGGTCTCTAAGCCACAGCCGCCATATTTTCTGCCGAAGCCACAGCACATCTACGGGAGTCTGTACTGCCTCTTGCCATTAACAATCATTGCATAATAAATCCCGAAAAATAAGTACCCACACTGCTTAGGCATAGACCTTTTCTGATACTCAGAACTCAGCTTAAAAGTGTTCACTAGTGGTAACGGATTCGATCTTTTCTGATACTAAGAAATCCAGTGAAAAGTGCTCACTAGTGTTAAAACCCCATTGTTACGTAGCTGGAAAGCAGAATCTTGACAACAAAGCTAGGGTTGGGAAGCAGGAGCAAAGCTGCACCAGAATGCATGAGAGGAGATGGCCACAACTTTATTTTGGGCCAGCAGACTACTACCAAAGCCAATGCCAAGAGAGCTACTTGAATGGATTTATGAGACAGTAGACCACAGTTAACAGAGATATTGAGAGTATACAGAGAACACCAGTGCTGAACAGTCTCTAGGCTCTAGGGGCCAGATGTAGGTAAATGGCATTTACCGATTCGTAAATACCGAATTTTACCGATTCGGTATTTACAAATCGGTAAATGCTATGTAGGTATTTTTACCTAATTTTTTACTGAATCTGTAACATTCGGTAATTACTGAATTGGTAAATTTACCGATACTGTAAAATATAGGCCCCCTACATCTCTATCACAAAATACCGGTCGGTAACCGCCGAAATCGGCCGTTACCGACCGGTATTTGGTGACCTACATCTGGCCCTAGGTTCCTGGACCTAGTCAGACAGTAGAGGACACTACCCCCTGTAAATGTTCGGTGAATGAGGATGATATATCATGTAATTTTTTATTTCTCTCTAGTATCTGCAGGCCCAAAAGTGTACACCATTTAATCATCTTCTCACAGACTAAAGAAAAAAGTATTCACAGTTGCACCTTAGATTCTTCAATGCAATGTCCCATGAAAAATGACAAATAGCTAATGAAGACTAGCTAGATAGAGTGACATTTATTCCTGAGGACTTTAAATGTCTCTTCATGGCCACAATAGGGTGTTGAATGATGGGCAATGTTCAGGAGCATCACTTGGTTCCTTTTGACTGTCACTGACTGTGGAATTCAGTTTGTTTCAGAGGGGTAAAGCATCTGGTGATTCATCTCTGTCATGGATATGTTATAACTGCAGGGGGTCCATGGTTTATCTGTGTTGTATACTCAAGGCTCAATACCTGAAGAGGGGGTTTATCTCATTTTGAATATGAATTTTGACCTAAATTTTTTCAGCTCTTTCAGTGAGTTTGTGGGGGTATTGTTGGCCTCCCAAGGTTAGATCAAGTTTTCTGCATAGGCTGGAAAACAAGACCCTAAGAGTTCTTCATCAGTGCCTTGTGCAACTTGGATTTCGGTGGCACAATTCAGTAGCATGTTTGGATTTCAGATTTACAGAGAACATATATTGCAGGTTCATCTTTTGCATATACAGAGAGAGATCTTCTGAATAAGCCTTGTGCATGGTGCACAGGACATTGAATGAAATATTTTTGCTTACTGGGTGCCATAAGAGTACTTCTAAAGTAGGATTATTTGTTTCTGCTTTTTCAATACAGACACTTTCTGCTTGACAGTTTATGGATGCCTGCATCTTTGGGAAGAAAGAGTAGGGCAAATTTACATAAATTATGTTGTAGCTGGAGAAGCTGAGCTCTCTTATATGTTCAACTTAGTAGTCCACCTTTATCAGAAGTACCCTACTTAGCAAGGTGAAATGGAGGTTTGAACATTTGACACTAATTTGGGGTACAAAGGAAGATTCAATATTCAGAAGTGCTCCCACATTTTTCTCCTTTTTAACTGAAGATAGAGATTTGTCCAGCCTAGGGGGTCATTATCAGGTAGGCCGTTGCTCCTATGTTTAGCAGCACACATTTACACAATTCAAACAAAAACAGCTTTCTCTTACTCAGAACAAAATGTGCTCAAAGCAACTCCTGATGTTGTTTTGATTCCCTGGATCTCCATCTAACCTGAGATAGATCTAAGCATTGTCAGCAAGTATCTAGAACATAGGATTTGTACAAGAGCAGGGACAGCAAAGCCTACCTGAGCCTATCATTCATGTTCATGCTGTTGACCAACCATGTGATAGTACTAGTAAGGGAAAGCTTTTCTTGAGCAAGCTTCTAGAAACAGGGGCTCCTCAAAGGCATATTTGTCAGTACAGCAACATGCTGTGGGAATGCCAAAGGAACATTTATTTGCATTCCTGAGATAGAAATTTCCAGGAAAATGCTAAAGGTTTACTTTGTATGAGTTGTTACATTGTTGATATGCTTGTGTGCTAGCCAGTCTTTACTCATGCTGTGGCTAGCGGCTTTACAGCAAACCAGGTATATTGTTGCACTTAGCTTTGTATGCCTCCAACTAGGTTCTGTTCCACAGACATGCACTTTTGCCATATATTCGCTTCAATTCTTAAAAGTTGTGCTGAAACCATTTCATGACTTTCATAAGCTAAGATAATATTCATTTGCTGGTGGGGAGCATCCACATCAAGCATTGCAGTTTTCAGTAATGCTGCCATTTAGGATGATCACAAGAGGTTCAAGGGAAGTCACTTGTTCAAGGATGGTTCACACAGACTGGAACATGAGGGGAAAGACCAGTGCATTATCAAATAAGCCTGCATTCTACATTTGACATGTTATTATATTCCTCATACAACCCAGAGATTTACGTCACTCGTGATAAAGACCTCTGCAGAGACAGCTTGGTCTTCTAGGATACAATTAAAGGCCTCCTTTAAGAAGGAGGTGATGTTGTCCGAGGATGCCCAGGTCGGAGCTGCTAACCCTGATGAGGCGACAAAATTGACTTGCCCTACAGCGATCAACAACCTAAGGCAGGTTGTCTGTAGAGTTCCTCTTAGTAAAATCTGAACCACGACTAGAGAAATTCCTAGAGAAATTCCTAGACGTAATCCAACCTCCTCTTGCGAGGAAACTATATACCCAACTGAGGCATGGCTGCTTGCCAATCAGGGCATTTACCTCGAAATGGGCTAAAGCAGAAAATGGAACCTGCCCGGCATGTAATTATATGTGAGAAGATGTTCCACATGTTATGTTCTTCTGTCCATCGTATGTAACAATAAGAAAATGCTGGTTGATTCCATTATGTAGGAATTTGGGCTTCAGACATTGCATGCAGGCGTGTAGAGTTTTAATGTTTGATACCTTGCCTCCCATAGTTTTGCTGTATCCCGTTTTATACATGGTATGTGGCTCAGAAGGAAAGGCTTTGTTTAATACCAATGTTAATATCTTTGATCAAATTTTTAAACCCTATGCTACTAGGTTCATGATAACTTCTTAGTTAAATCTATTTTCATGACGAATATTACCTGCTTACTATTTATTGTTTTAATCAATTGTGCTTTGTATGTATTTTATCTGCACTTTTATGGTCTCTGACCGAAATAAAGTTATCACTGACACTGACTGGTATGTTATTGACTATGTTCGCAGGGCCCAGATCGGGAGGTATCGAATCCCTACCATTGGCATTAGCAGTGTTTCTTGAGATGGATTCTTCAATCAGGGTTAATCTCTCTCCTAGTTGATCTAATCTGACTTGCAGGTAAAGATTCAATCTTTTTTACCAAGGTCGTTAAATTCCTTAATTCCATCGAATTAATATCACTTTTTTGTTTGCAATCTTCCTTCCCCTTGTAGGAACTTTTTCTAGTCCCCACTCTCTTTTTCCTCTGCTGGCCCTGTTTTGTAACTAAGAGTTGGGTGGACTTCTGTTGTTTTTTTAGCCCTCGCCCTGACCCTGTTCACCCATTTTTTTCTCCGCTGGAACCGGGTTCTTTTGCTTTTTCTGGGGAGGTTGCATCGAGGAATCAGAGTCACTCGATGCAATCTCCTCAGGTAGTTGCTGAACACACCCATTTGGAGCTGGTTTTGGTTTTGGGGTACCGCCCAAAGAATCCAGTGCCTTAGGCTGTTCCAATACTGGGGCAGTCCCTGCCTCCAATGATTCCACCACGGATGATATCTGCTTGTCAGTGCACCCATAGCCCCTGTAAGATAGCTTAGAAGGGTTTGTTGTGTATCACTCGGTGCTCGTGCTACACCTCCTATCTTAGGGCTAGGCATCTTTCTTTTACCCATGTCTGTGGTGAAAAACGACTCAATGGGCACGAACAGTGATCGATAAACTGAACCTATGCTTCTTGGAGCCTTCAATTTCAACCTGTTAAAGAAACCCACAATGTTGTTTTCTGGTGAGTGATAGGGATTTCAATTAAAGAGGTAGGGTGGACTACATGCTTCGCGTTTGCTCGGGAGAGTTCAATAAATATGCACAGTTATGATAAATCCAATCGCCTTTAAGGGGAAAAAATAATTGTTCCTTACTGTCAGTTCTTATTGCATATAGTCCCACTCAAGTGCTCAGAGAAAGGGCCCAGCCCAGCCTCATCCGGGCACAGACGGGCCCACCCTTCGCCCGCGCACGTCCCGCGCCACGGGATCCCTTCGCCAGATTTATCTCCCGGTCCTGGCTGGGTCTCACCGCTCCTCTTGCATGACCGCACTGCCTGCTGGGATATGGAGTTTCCTGGCAGTCTCCGGCCCGCGGTCAGGAGTGCTGTGGGGGAAAAGGGCTTCCCCAGATTAGTTCCCGAGCTCAATAGTGAACAGGCAGCAAAGAATAGTTGTCCAAGGAGTTGAGGGCGTCCTGCGCAGCGGGAGCCCTTCGCCCGATTTATCTCCCGATATATCCAATCGCCTTTAAAGGGGAAAAAATAATTGTTCCTTACTGTCAGTTCTTATTGCATATAGTCCCACTCAAGTGCTCAGAGAAAGGGCCCAGCCCAGCTTCATCCGGGCACAGACGGGCCCACCCTTTGCCCGCGCGCGTCCTGCGCCGCGGGATCCCTTCGCCAGATTTATCTCCCGGTCCTGGCTGGGTCTTGCCGCACCTCTCGTGGGACCGCACTCCTTGCTGGGAGATGGAGTTTCTTGGCAGTCTGCGGCCTGCGGTCAGGAGCGCTGTGGCGGCAAAAGAGCTTCCCCAGATTAATCCCCGAGCTCAATAGTGAACAGGCAGCAAAGAATAGTTGTCCAAGGAGTTGAGGGCGTCCCGTGCCGCGGGAGCCCTTTGCCCGATCAATCTCCCGTTCCTGGCTGGGTCTCACCGCTCCTCTCGCGGGACCGCACTACCTGCTGGGAGATGGAGTTTTCTGGCAGTCTGGGGCCCGCGGTTAGGAGAGCTGTGGCGGCAAAAGAGCTTCACCAGATTAGTCCCCGAGCTCAATAGTGAACAGGCAACAAAGAATAGTTGTCCAAGGAGTTGAGGGCGTCTTCTTCACTCGTAAAAAGAGACTGAGTTTATAACCTTATTTTATCCAAACAATGGTTCTAAGTGTACACAAAATTACCATAGCACAAATATATTTCAACAACAAATAATTAATTCAAACAAAAAATACAATGCACACCTAAAAAGAAAAAGGAAATAGAAAATACAGCCCATATACAAAATATCTAGAAAGACATACACAATGTATTCAGTAAAAAAGTATTGTGAGGCTCAAACATATAAGCTGGTACATATAACAATTTGGTCAACATACACAACCAGACAAGTGGCAGACAAAAAGAGGTTACATAAAAGAAGGAGTTCTAGGACAACACTGGAACTACCACAAACAAAACAATGTGTCCTCCATAACTTGCAGCCACAATTGCGTCAACGACGTTTCGACATTTGTCATTAATATACGGTCATCTTCAGGACAGATAAGTAACTGAGCATCCCACCAGGCAATCTATAAAGTACAAAAATACCTTATAAATAATTCTTTAAAATGGGCAAAAATAAAATCAAAAAATTTTAAGAAAAATGAAATAGATGTGCAAAGACAAAAATAAAATGAAAAAAGAGGAGAAACTACCTCACCATACCCAATCATAACAACAGAAATTGGGTTTGTGTTTAAAATATGCCCAAAGAAAGACAAAAAAGTTGTGCAACCCCAAAGAGAAGCAAGAAGATCAGCCAATCTTTTTAAGAAGCTTCCGGTGCAGATATTTAAATTATACGTTACACTTACTTCTGAACGCAGGAGGGAGAGCAAGCATGGCAATAGTCAATGCTTGTATAAAAAAAAAATTCTAAAAGGAAGAGAAGGGAGAGAAATCTATAGGTCTCCTACACATACATAATGGAAATTTGTCCATACGCTAAAACACAAACCAAGTTACTTACATGTTTGTGTAAAAGAGAAGAAATTAACTGGAAGCAATTTACAATACAGCTCCATTTATTTTATGGCCTCCGTGACTGTGAAAAAGAAAAAAAAGAAAAGAAATATATATATATATCTGCAATACCTCGCAGCAGCAGCACTCCACCCATCAAGTGGAAACACGAGGCATGGACCAACTTGTTGCAGCATTCAAATTATTTATTTCCCCAAAACAGCTTTGCCACGACGCGTTTCGGCCGTCCTTGCGGCCTTGATCTTGATATATATATCTGTATAAGGGACCAAGTACAAAAACACATATCCCAACATTTAGCTTTATTTAACAGCTAATGATTTCAAAAACAAAACCCAGAAGCGCCAACAATGATCCCATTCAAAAAGTTTAGGCTGCAACATAGCTCTTAGTTGCCAATTAAAACCAAAATAATAAATAAAGCATGCGTTACCTGCTGGGAGTCAATCTGACAGATAAAGCCGCAGGAGGAATATTACTTTACTCTACACTTCCTACACGCGCCCGAACTACATGGGGATAAAAGAATTCAAAACCCTCAAAAAACTGAGTCATTGCTGCTTAAGAGTATCTATATACAGTATTACACAAGGCGTTTAACTAACTACCCAATCAATAAACTTCCGCATAAACTCACCAGAAGTACATTCAGTTTGAGCGGCAAATCTATTGCGGAGCAGCAGAGCCCTCTACATGACGGCCCTAAATGCTTCCACAAACCCGAACGTCGTGAAGTCAGTGGAAAGCGAGGAAGGACTCGTGCACGCGACCTACCCACGCCCGCGCCATCTGGCAGTGGAGTTAGTTATCACTCCGAATTAGAAACTGACATTAAGATGTCAGCCTGTTAGGAAAAATTCAGGCTGTTAAACCATCACCAAAATGTAAAATAATAATGTGGAAACAAAAATAAAATGATAATGTGTGTCACCAAAATAAAAGGAAAGTGGATAAAAACCTCGCTAATTTGCAAATAATTTTCTCAATAGAACAATCATAATAGATTTACATTCTTTTTCAGTTAATGTCATCAAACATTTTACACAGCATAATCATTATACACCCTGCAGCAATAAATGGCAAAATGTGACAGTACTAACTGCTCGGTGTTCTAGCTTGTCATCAATAAAGTTTTAAACAACAAAAACAGTATACAACATATGGCAGTATGCGGCATCTGCATCAATACTCATTAACTGTTCCATGTTCTTAATCATAGTTTGTGGTCACACTATAAAAAGAGTGGATAAAAACATCGCTAATGTACAAATTATTTTCTCCATAGAGCAATCGTAATGAATTTGCATTCTTTTTCAATCAATGTCATCAAACATTTTATACGACATAGCCATTATACACCATGCAACAATATATGACCAAATGTGACAGTGCTCACTAACTGCTCAGTGTGCTTACTTGTCATCAATAAAGTTTTTTAAGCAACAGTAACAATATACACCATATGGCAGTATATGACATATGCGTCAATATTCACTGACTGCACCGTATTCTTAATCATAGTCTGTGGTTACACCACATTATCCAATTTACATTTCGTAACAAAAATTGTATATTCAGCAGCTTTAAATCAATATAATAATAAGGGTAGCTTATAAAGCGCTTGGTTACGCAGAAGCGTGTCCCCGCGCTACAACTGAAAACTCTGTGCGAGGCTGGAGACCGAAGATCAGTTATCTGGAGAACAGGTATGTTTTTAGGTTTTTGCGGAAGCTGGATTCGGATGGATCAAGACGGAGAGGGAGGGAATTCCAGCTTTTCGCTGCCAGATGGCGGAAGGAGCGTCCGCCCATACGTGCCCTTTTGACCCTAGGAACCTGAAGTAGGCCCCCATATGAGGAGCGCAGATCGCGTGCAGGTGTGTACCTTGTCACTAGGTTCTGGAGTGGAACAGGTGATTTCTTAGCCAGGATGCGGTGGCATGTGCAGAGGGCTTTAAATTCCACTCTGCTTTTTACTGGCAACCAGTGGAGGGTTTTGAGAGCGGCTTTGGTGTCTGATCGTTTGGGGATTTTTAGGATGAGACGGGCTGCCGCGTTTTGTATTACCTGAAGGCGATTCATAGCTTTGCAGGTGGTACCCAGGTAGAGTAGGTTGCCGTAGTCTAGGCGTGATGTTACAAGGGCGTGTACCAGTGTTTTCCGCGCTGACATAGGAAGGAGGTCGAGGACCTTCCTTATGGTTTTTAGGACGCCAAAACAGATACCTGCAACTCGGTCTATTTGGGGTCCAAAAGATAGGTCAGCGTCAAGCCATACGCCAAGGTTTTTGACTCAGTGGTGGGGTATGGGGGCTTCACCCAGGCATGGAGGCCACCACGCCGATGACCAAACAGATGGGTCCCTCCCCACAACGAGCACCTCGGTCTTGTTGCCATTTAATTTAAGGCAGTTGGTGGACATCCAGGTTGCAAGTTCTTGCATGCAATCCCTGAAACTGTCCATTGCAAGACCGGGTGCACGCGATAGGGAGATAGCCAGCTGCGTGTCATCGGCGTATGACACGATGCTCAATCCGTGACTCACGGCAATTGAGGCCACTGGAGAGACATATAGATTAAACAAAGCTGGGCTCAGGGACGAACCCTGGGGAAAACCCTGTCCCAAGCCTATGTCTCTCGAGTAGTGGTCGCCCTGGCGAACCTGGAAGCTTCTTCCTGTCAGGAAGGATTGTAACCATTGGAGTGCAGCTTCGGATACTCCTCCGTCGTTCAGACACTGTAGCAAGTTGTCGTGCGCCACAGTGTCGAATGCTGCACTCAGGTCCAATAGGATGAGGGCCATGGTGTGTCCCTCATCCACCCCCTGACGTAGGGTCTCAACTGCTGTTAGCAGTGCGGACTCTATAGAGTGGCAGGGGCGGAATCCGAATTGGGTTTCGTGCAATAGGGCCGCCTTTTCCACAAAGTCCATGAGTTGTATATTGACCGTTTTTTCAGCCACCTTGGCCAGGTAGGGCAGGAGTGAAATTGGGCGGAGATTGTCAAGTTTCTCAAAACTGATGGTAGGTTTCTTCCTGAGGGGCAGAACAACCGCCTTTTTCCAATCCCTAGGTACTGTCTTGGTGCTAAAAGATACATCGAGTAGATGTCTGATGTATGGTTCTAGTACCCTTAGACTATCCGTCAGGCGTTTGGGAGTGGTTGGGTCTCGAGGAGAGCCCGACTTCACCGACCTACAGATTTTTAGAAGATCTTCCGTGGGAGGGGTAACAAAGTTGGTAAGTCTAGGTTTATCTCCCCACTCCCTAGGAATCTAATTAAGGATGGTCACAAGATACCAACTCAAAAAGTGAAGAATATTTAATGTCACAGATTCGTTAGTATACAGGTTAAACAACAATCTAAGAGGACATATTAGCACATAATATAGACAATATTTTGAAACCAGTACATGTTCTTAACCCTGCATAACAATTGTAAATACTTCTCTCATCAAATCAAAAGGTGAATTAGCCTACTGTAAGTCACAAAACCTCAAGTGATAGCTAAGGTCCTAACCAAAGGTTAAAGAGTGGCACTCCTCCATGGTGTTCAAATGTTAGCAATGCTGCTGCCTCACAGGATTGTCCGTATGACCTCAATGACTTGCCATTGCATATCGGAAGGTGCATGATTCATTTCCAAAAAATGGGCCACTAAAGGTGCATTGTCTGTCTTACAATGAATACGAATTTTGTGTTGGCCCAGACGTATTTTGATTTTCTAAGTCGTCTACCCAATATATATAAGGTCACAAGGGCACCAGATTGCGTATACAACGTTTTGCGTGTTGCAATTGGAGTGTTCCCTCAAATCATGACAGATATTGGCACGAATAAATTGTTTAGTATTTAAACTGGAATCACACATGAGGCAGCCGCCACATCTAAAGTGTCCCACAATTTTATTCAGACCTCACATAGTTGTTAGGTTGGGTGTTTTCATCCGAGGCAAAGCTGCTCAGACCAAAAGATTGCGTACATTTCTTCCTCTTTCATATGAAAAGAGGGGTTATTCATTCGTAATTCCTGTAGACATAACCAAAGGCCAATGTTTCCTGATAATAGCGGAAATACGATTACTTTGAGTCCCAAATCTAGTAACACATGGGATCCTCATAGTTTGGTTTTTTATTTTGGGAGTCAACAAGAATTTGCGAGGGTTGTACCATGCTCTTTTCATGGATCTCTTGACCAATTTTTGTGGATACCCACATTGTTGTAATTTCTCAGCTAGTTTCCAAGCCTCTTGAAAATAGTCAACCTTAAAAAAGCAATTTCTACGGCTACGTAGAAACTGCCCAAAGGGCAGACCATCCCTCAAGCCCCGCGGATGGTTGCTGGAATATTCAAGCAACTTATTCCGAGCAGTAGGTTTAGTAAAAAGTTTCATTGTTAGTCCTTCTTCATGTGGAAAAATTGTCAAATCCCAAAAAATCAATATGTGTCTTACTGAAATGGGAAGTAAACTTCAAATCGGATGAACAAGAGTTTAACCAGTTTAGAAATTCTGCCAGTTCAAAGCAAGTCCCAGTCCAAATGAAAAAAATGTCATCAATGTAGTGTCGCCAAAGGTGCACACTAGAGAAATATGGATTTTTTGTACAGTCAAAAATACATTTCTGCTCAAAATGATCTACAAACAAAATAGCAAAATTGGGGGCAAAAGAAGCCCCCATAGATGTACCCTTAATCTGTAAATAAAACCGTCCATCAAATTCAAAATAATTTTGTGTCAAAGAAATAGTCAGTAAATCAACACTAAAGTCAGTAGGTACCACCAAAGGGGCTGGACGTGTATCCAGAGTATGTTTAATCACTTCAGTCCCTTGCATTTGAGGAACGTTGGTGTATAAGGACTCTTGAGTTTATACCCTAGCCTATGCCAGGAACATGTCTATGTGTTTGTAACCATTTGTAAAAGGTTTGAAGAACATATTGCACAGTCAACCAGGGTTGGTAAAGTGAAGCTACTCACCCGTGAGGGTCTCAAGGCACTGGGGGGGGGGAGGGGGCTCCCTAGTGTTCTTTGGTCATCCGAAGAGCCAAGTCTTGAGGTTCTTTCTGAACTGGGGAAATGTGGGAGATTTCCAGAGGTGAATGGGTAGAGTATTCCACACTTTGGTTGCGAGGTAGGCGAAGGACTTTCCTCCCGTTCTAGTCTTGTTGATACGGGAGACGGTGGCCAGAGAGAGCTGGGTTTATTGCAGGTGTCTTTTGGGTGCATGGAAGGAGAGGCGAATGTTTAGGTATGTGGGTCTGGTGTTGTGAAGGGCCTTGTATGCATGGGTGAGGAATTTGAAGGTTATTCTTTTTTCACTGGAAGCCAATGGAGATTGTGCAGGTGTTGGGTGATGTGACTGACAGGGGAAGTTAAGGATCAGTCTGGTTGCGGCGCTCTGGACAGTCCAGAGTTTGCAAAGGAGTTTCTTATTGATTCCAGCATAGAGAGCGTTGCCGTAGTCTAGTCTGCTATTGATGCAAGTGTGATGGCTTTTTTGGATTCATTTGAGATTCATCTGAAATTCTTCTGGACCATGGGGAGCGTGTAGAAGCAGGTGGAGGAGACGGCATTGCTCTGGCCATTCATTGTGAGTGATGAGTCTAGTATGATGCCGAGTTTTCGAGCGTGGTCCGTAGAGGAGGGGGGATGTCCGAGGGCAGAGGGCCACCAGGAGTTGTTTCATGCTGCGGGGGTGAAGCCAAAAATGAGGACTTCTGTCTTTTCTGAGTTGAGTTTCAGGTAGCTGTTCTTCATCCAGGTGGAGACGCCTTTCATCCCTTCCTGGAAGTTGTGATTGGTGATGTTGCTTTCGTTGGTGAGGGAGAGGATCAGTTGGGTGTCGTCAGCGTGAGAGACGATGTTGAGCCCGTGGTTTCAAGGTGATAGAAACAAGGAGAATATATTATCGAACAGAACATCTGCACTCTTTTTGTGGGGTGAGACAGTGGGTTCTGCTGGCATTCCACCTTATGAAGAAGTGATGTAGCTCTTGGCCACAGTGATACTGGTGGATATTTTGAAAAAGATATGTTAAAAAGAGAGGTGAAATTATACTTTGAGTTTATTCCCAGGTAAAGTAATCAGGGAAGAACTACAATGTCATTCAAAAAGTTGCAAAAATACACCCTCACTCACTTTGGTTGAGAGATCTGAAGGAACAGATGAGTGCTTACTCTTGTCGCACCTCAAGAGAGAGGATGTCTTGAGATATTTCTTTGTGACAATGCCCATATTAAAATCTTACCTGCTGCAGCCCTGCGAAAGATCAACTCCCAGCAAAAAAACTAAGACGTATGGAAGATTATCTGAAGTAAAAGAAAGGCATCTAGAGTACTTTCAATCTATCCACACCACTGTAGTGAAAGGTTGTCCTCAACTGGAGTGCCTAGCATCTAGTTGCTGCCTGTCATCACAGCACTTGATGGCGCTAGCACTAATACGTGTGATGACATAAGTCGTCGATATCTTGCAGCCAAGATGAAAATGCTTGGTGGGTCTTTACCTATAAGCACCTTTCCTATAAGCAGTTCAGAAACACTATTCTTTGAACCGCCAGCTTTCAACAAGGAACGCACAATGGCACATCATTCTCTTGGAGTGCAGCTAGAATTTGGAATTCTCTCACCCCTCAGTCTATTAATCACCAACAGAAAGTTACCTTGCTACCTTTAAGACCCAGCTGATCCTTCTTCTTTTCTTGAAACACTTCTCGTTAGTCCCTAACTAAATTAATCACTTCAGGTACTTCCTTCCTCATAGTCTCCTTTCTTTGCTTTTTTTAACGTGTATTTTAGACCTTCACTTCCCTCTTTTCTCCACCCTTTAGGTTTCTCCCACCCTTGTACAATACTATTCTTCTCCTTTGTTTAGCACTGATTCTGCTTTCATGTGCTGCACTTCATACAGCTATGTTATTCCCCTTGCGTTTGCTTCTACTTATATACTTAAGCAAGGACTCCCGACAGACTTTCATTTGATTGATGTTCTGTAATTTGCTCCATGTCTTCCTGCACGCTCGCCTGACCTACTTCCCTTCCTTCTGCTCCCTTTCACTTTCATGTGTGGCTTGCTTTTTTTGCCGATGTTGTATTTTTCTGTTGTAATTGTGGACCATATGTACAAAGCATGGTATGGTTTTCTCTTCTAAATACTGAATCGGCATATGATGTATCAATGTTTTGTAAGTGACATTTGGTCCCAAAATATTGAAAAGGCACTGACTCCTGAGTTGGGGTGATAAGTGATTCGCAAAATGGGAGGGGTCCCCTTGAGAACTCTTCTCTGTGAATATACATTAAAAAAGTTTGTAGGTCAGTGGGCAGTGGTCCAAAGGACCACAGATCACACACACCCCAACAAACTTTTATTTTAAAACGTTTTTTTAAACACTACCGGTTCCTTCGGCATTAAAAAAAAATAACTTTGAGTAAAGGTGATCACAGACACACAATTTACAACCCACTTCGTTAATATTCATGAGGTAGATTGGATTAGGACCTACTCTGAATCAGAATTTAAAAAACAGAGCTATTAGTTCATGGGTCTGTTACTAACATTCTGTACTGATTGCAAAAATACTGGTCCCAAATTGAGACCCGTTTTTTGTAACCAGAATTTAGCATATCTGGCCCTATATGTTTTTATAAAAGAGATCCAACGCTTTTGAGTCATGTTCATGCTATAAATCGCATTAATGGGAAAACCATAGCACTGCAGCAACACAGCCTTCTCTGCTGACGTCATTACAACCAGGAGGTGAATGTGAGGGCACTTCACTGGACATTCTTATCGTCCAAGTAGGTCAGGAAAGATGCTGCTACATGGGGAGAGATGTTCCCCCCTATATGGTACTTCCCATCACACACCAGTTCCCTTTGGTCTTTTCTTCGCAATTTCCGGTGCTTTTCTGATTGGCTCCAACATTGCATGGCCGTTACGAATGAGCCGTTGGAGAACGGGTTTGTGAATATATCATTTAATAATGTACCTGTGTTCCAACTTGCAGCCAGCTGTGGCTTTTAGTACTGTAACAGTTAGCATGAGCCAGTACAAATATTGTACAGTGCAGCTGCACAGTGTGTACACTGTTTACAATCCAGATATGGCTGTGTGGGAACAAGGAGAAGTAGAAGAAAGGAATGTTATCAACAAAAGCTGTGCGTGGGCAGGCGGAGCATCTGAAAAGGTATTTCTTTTTAGCACAGGTGATGTGTGTGTGTACTGTTTCATCTTGGCAGCTTGCTGCAGAAACAGTGATGGGACGCATCCGTATTTCTTGCGCTTTGTTTACAAACCTGTGTGGATCCATCTTCAGGTAAAGGGGCTGCGAAGCAGGTGAAAGAAGAGCCTTGGAGGCCTCTGGACCTTTCAATAGGTTCTAAGGATGTGCCATACAGGCTGCCATTTCCTATCCGGCTGTTATAGGGTAAGGTAATGAGCAGTTAAGGCAATGTATGCAATGCAGATAGATCACTTCTGCGTCCAAACAACTGAAGAATTGCATTAGGTACTTCACAGGAGAATTCAGGTTTGATTTCAATGGAACTGTTTTTAAGTTTTCTGAAAACCAGGAGAATATTAAAAATATACTTTCTGTTCAAAACATACCATGTCCCAAGGGGCTTTGGTAGTGGACCCCAACGAACCAAATACCAACTTTGCAATCTGATACCACCTATTCATATTTGCAAAACTCTAATAGTTAATAATGGGTGAGAAGTGTAAAAATCAGAGTTTAGGACCAAGACTACAATTCATGTTTCTATAGTTCCCCAAGCTCCATCAGCACCCTCAATCTGCACCATGCATGAGGGTTCCAACCCAGGCAAATAAAGGAAAGAGGGGCATTAAACCGGCCAGACTGTGATTACCCCACTAGGACAGCAAGACTGTAAAGAGACTTCCCCTCTGACATGGAACAGGCTACGCCATACACAGCCGACAAAACTGATGTTGCCCTTACTGGCTCACCCCTGGCCCGAACCCTTACCTAGGTCACCTTCTTGACACCCTTCTGAAGTTGAAGTTGAAAATATTTGTAGAGCGCACTGCGACCAATCGGCTTCCTGGCGCTAAAAGATAGAAAGTATCAGATGGAAGAGGCAGCCAGGGAATTACAGGATGGTGAAGGCTTGGGCATACAAATATGTTTTGGGCGCCTTACGGAAGCGGGGGTAGACAGTGATGAACCGGATAGTAAGTAGAAGGCTGTTCCAGAAGCGGGGAGCAAGAATAGAGAATCTGGTGCCACCAGTTTTGGATTTACGGAAACGGGGATCATTAAGGAGTGCCTGACTAGAGGAACAGAGATTGCGACTGGGGAGATAATGGGTGATCAGGGAGTTGATGAAAATGGGGGCAGTGCGGGCACTGGCCATAAAGACTAGGCATCCCATCTTGAAGAGAATTCTCTGCAAGATGGGGAGCCAATGGAGGGACTTGAGGAGGGGGGTAGTGTGGTGATATTTGGGGAGTCGGTGGACAAGGCGGGCTGCCTGATTTTGGATGGTCTGAAGGCGCCGGAGCTCATAGGCAGGGATGCCCGCATACAGGCAGTTCCCGTAGTCCAACCGGGAGAGGATCATGGCCAGGACAATTATTTTGAGGGCATCAAAGGAAAAAAAGCGGGAAACCTTGCGGATGATCCTAAGGAACAGAAAACAGGATGACACAACAGAGCTAAGCAGAGGGCGCGTGGAGAGGTCCTGACTGATTTTGATGCCAAGAGTTTTTACCGTTGCCGAAGGGACCGGAGGGGGGCCGAAGATGGAAGGCCAAAAGGCGGGGGTCCAATGGCTGATGGCACCGCCAGTCAGTACTAGCTCCGTTTTGTCCGAGTTAAGCTTGAGATGGTTTTGGTTCATCCAGTCAGAAATAAAAATAAGTACAGTTTGAAGTTTAAGAGGGGAACCAGGAATAGGGGAGAGATCAAAAACCAGCTGAAGGTCATCCGCGTAATTGTACACAGAGACCTCCATGCTGAGCAAAGAAATGATAAGGGGATAGATATAGAGATTGAAAAGAAGAGGGGATAGAGAGGAACCTTGGGGGACCCCACAAGGCACCGGGCGGGGGGGGGGGGGGGGGGGCAGAAAAACCGGAGAAACAAACAGCCTGCGTCCTGCCTGGGAGGAATGAGGAGAGCCAAGAGAAGGCAGTGGCCTGAATGCCCGCCGCCCTGACACGGTCGTGAAGGATAGAATGTGTGGTTCCGTTGTTTGAGGGTCTGAGGTTCAGACGATTTTGGTATCAGCAGACCGCAAATGACGAGTGTGGTATGTACGAGTGTTTTCGTTAGAATCGATTAATGAGAACACGATGTATCCAGGAATTTCGTTTGAACCTTCAGGTTCCATTTTGTGAACGGCAGCCATTTTGTGTGGTTGCCCTCACATAGGCCGATGACTATGGCCGAATGAGTTCTTGGGACACGTACACCTTAGCTGACTTTTGAATGACCTGGCCGATCTGACTGCCTTGCCCAAGCCAGTTCCTTGTTAAACAGCTGGTCAGATAAAGATCAAAGAGAAGGCCATTCCTTGGTTTATAGTACACTGCGCCCACCCTTTATCTTGTTCCCAATCTGTTTCTGTCCCTTCCTTTACGACATAATCACTGATTTGAGTTGAGGTTTTACGATGGGTTTGTCCGGCCTAATCGAACAGGAATAATGGAATTTGCTTGGTCATTTCTGGTGGGCTGGACAACTGAAAGTGGGATTGTCGTTATGTGATATGTTTGAAATGTCATGTTTCCATTGGTCAGTTTGAATGTAATCGATGCTAGCCAGGAATGTGATTTTTGGCATAAAAGACCATGTTTCGCTCATTGAATTTGTGCAGTCTCTAGCGAACCACCTGTGTGTGCTTCGTAGACCTCTGTTCCTGGTTGCAGCCAATAAATTTGATCCTTGACGTCATTGAGAAGTGTCCCGTGTCTCTGTACTCTAAGACAGGTGAATCCGAAGACATCGGGCGTTGTCCCCTGGCGCCGCTGGGTTCTAAAACCCGGTTCTTCAGTTGGCACCCAACGTGGGGCGACTTCAGCGGTACCGGTCCAAGCCCGAAGATCGTGAGGAGCTTCGTGTGGAAATTCTGGAGGAAGGCCTGCCACTTCATCGACCCCTGTATGTCGTCGTGGTCTGAAAGTTTTTGCTGCGAGGTTCCTCGCTTTCCGACGGCTATGAAGGACTGCTGCCCTGACTGTTGCCCTGTCTTGGAGCCATAGACGTTTGTAAAGCGAGACGATAGACGGGTCTTCTGGTGACGCCATCGACATTTCAGTTAAGTATGAGTGGAGCGTCTCCTAGTCCTTAGTTTGTTTTGGTATCCTTCGGGATCGCTTTGATTTGGTACCTGCAGGCCCCAAAGCCGAGGAACTTGTGTATTCACGAGGCTATCGTTTTAAGATTTCCCTTGAAGTTTGAAGCTAGACTAGTGAGCGAAGATGCCTGGTCTTAGCTGACTTGGAAAGTTATTTGGTTTTGGTTGTACTAGGGATTCCCGATTGGAGGATTCGTGTCCCGTTCCTCCGATTGGAACTCCAACATATGAACTTTACGTAAAACATGGAGTGGGCCCCATCGCATATAATGACATCTGGGTTAAATATACCAAGAATGACGGTGTCCTACAGTGGCCCCGTTATGGTAGTTTTGAAAAAGAGATTTTAAACAATCTCGAAGTTAAACTGTTTAAGAAGAAAGCCCGGCCGGCGATGTTTGACTCTTTCTGCTTATGGCGAAAGGAAGCCAAACAGAAAGAAATTAAATTAGCGAAGAAGAATGAAAGAGAACGAGGTATGTCAATGGTGCAAGCTGCTATAGCGTTTAGAGATAATGAGGTAGAGCAAGAGAGCGAACAGATGCTTAGGGTCAAGAAGTTAGCGGTAGATAAGTGCTACCCAGTTTTGCCGCTTAAAGAGCAGGAAGAAAAGAAAGATCTTGTGAAAGATCCTTTAATGTCGCATCTATTGAGTTCCCCACCCCCTCATGCACAGGATGCTACGGCACCACCACCACCAGTCATAGTTGTGCAACCTCTGGTTGCTGCGCTACCTGCGATTCCTCTACAGCCAGCTCCTCTTCCGTTGGCTCCTATTCTTTTGACGCAGCCTCCTCAGGGGCCGCCAACTTTGCCTTCTCCTTCATCTACTACTCCTACGCCTATTTGTAATACTTCTTCTGTTCCGACTTTGGATTCTTCTAACATTGCTCCGTCTTCTCTTATTCTGTCACCTTCTCCTTCTGCTAGACAGAGAGTGACTGCTGCAGTTTCTAGTATCTTTTCTCCTTTGTTGGGTTCTTTGGGTATGTCTCCTGTTAATGAGCGTAGACAATCACGTAGCCAGTTGCCTGATGTTAATGAGCGTACAGTTCTGGATCACATAGCGCGTAAATGGGTTACGTATGCTACACAATATGACCTTGAGGGTATTATGGATGTTTTCCATCAATGGGAAGCACCAGAGCAACGGTACGTTTTTGAGATGATGTGTGTGTTCCTTCATGAACAGTGGATTGACGAAGCGGGACAAGCTCCTTCTGAGTTGTATCGAATACGTGCCGAGTTTGCGAAAGGGACCATTGTGGGTCCTCTTCGGGTTGAGAAGGCAGTTGCGACTTTATTGTCATTTCGTAGTGATACTCCTTCTGAGCGTCTGTTTGAGCTTGATTCGTCAGTAGGGAGAAAAGCGCGTCATTATCCGATGCGTGAGGTTCCCCCAGTTTGGAGACCTACTGATGGAAATGTTGCCGCACACTTCCAGCGTGTTTGGGTACATGTTCCTTGGAAGCGTGTTGAAGATTTAGCTATTAAGCAGTCTTTGCTGATCCACGCAAAAATCCGACAGGATACTATCAAGAGCTGACTCAGACTGTGAGTTTGTGTATTATGAATCTGGCAGACATAGATATGTTGTTTGGGAATGTTGTTCCACAACCTATTTGGGGTAAGATTCGTCACACAGATCATGCACAGGAATTAGGTGACATATGGGCACACCTTAGAGACACCGATAATAGACAAGTAGGCGGCGCTAAGCCCGAGGATTTGATTAGAGAACTTCCTGGTAGGATTATTACATATATGAAAACTTTGATGCCTGAAGTGCGTGTCAATTGGGACAAGTTGTCTGCGTGTAAGCAGAAGAAAGATGAAACGGTGTCCGACTTTTTCACGCGGTTCGAAGAGACCTTTGTAGATCATAGTGGTCAGGACATGGCTACTGAGGGTGGCCAGAGATTGTTCGTTGATAAATTCGTACATAATTTGCTTCCTGAGTTGTGTAATAAGTTGAAAGATTCTGAGAGTGCTTGGGCTGTTTCGACGTCAGCGCAGATTTTAGCTACGGCCTAGTACTATGAAAATAGGCATAAAGATGAAATAGAGAAAGCGGATAAGAAAACTAAGGAATTGAAGACTTAAGTTCTTCTACAACAAGCTTATCCACCCCGTACTAATAATCAACGTGATTATCAGCAGAATCAGCAATATTTGAGAAACTCGCAAAGGAACGAGTTTTCTCAACAACGTTTTCCGTATGGGCCTAATTAGTGTGCATATTGCAAAGCAGAAGGTCACTTCAAGAGTAATTGTCCGGTTCTGTTACAGCGCACAAATGGTGTTTCTGGTGTGAGGGGTCGAGGTGCTCAACAGGCACCTAGAGGTAGATGTCGTGGTCAGAACGTGCGTTCTTTGCCTTCACAGAATTCTATGAATATTTTTGATCAGCAGAATGGTGCGTCTGGTAGGACGCCACATTATTATGCGGACGATTATTATGTGGAAAGTGAGGATGTGGATAATAATGATTGCTAGGACAGCCATGGACAAAGAGAGGGAGTTGTTTCAGTTCCAGTAGACCAGAGTGGACCTTATGTTGAAGTAATTACGTCAGGTGTGTCGGAGCCTTTTCTGTTGGATACTGGTGCTGCGAAGAGTTCTATTATGCACTCTAAACTCCCTGGCGCACCTTTGTCTGGCTTAAAGAATGCTTCAGTAGGTTTTTCTGGCGCCCCGGTTACGAATCCGATTTCTAGTCCTTTGTCTATTTCTGTTGGACCTCGTAGATTTGAAGCACCCCTTATTTTGACTACCGGTTGTGGTGAGAACTTGTTGGGATTAGATTTACTGATGAAATTGTATGCAACACTGTATTGTTCTCCTTCAGGAGTACAGCTTACATTGGGTGAGAGAGTGATCTCTCCGATGTATTTGTCTAAAGATCGACTTCCACATGAATTGTCTTCTCTCCCTGATTCTCTTTGGGCTACTGGTGCAAACGATGTAGGTCTTTTAGAGATTCCACCATATGTTGTGACGTTGAAAGCGAATGCTAGATTACCACGTATTCCACAGTACTGTATTTCTAGTGATGGTGAAAGAGCACTTTTGGCGATTATTTATGATCTCATTGAGAAAGGCGTGATTGAGGAAACGAGAGGTAATGTGTGCAATAGTCCGGTTTTGCCTGTTCTGAAACGTACTGATTCTTCACAGCCTCCTGTATATCGGTTTGTAATCGATCTTCGCAAAGTAAACAAAATCGTAGTTGCACAGTTCCCTGTTGTGCCTGATATCACCGCTTTATTGACTTTGATCCCGGCTACAGCCACGTGGTTTTCAGTGATTGACTTGAAGAATGCTTTCTTCAGCATCCCGATTGCCGTGGAGAGTAGAGATATCTTTGGATTCTCTTTAGGAGGATGAAGTTTTCGCTTTAAGCGCGCTCCTCAAGGCTATTGTGAGAGCCCATCGATCTATAGCCAAGCTTTGAAGACACAACTTGATTTGTTGGTTTTACCTGATGGTGCGGCTCATATTCAATATGTTGATGACTTGTTAGTTGCTGCCGACAGTGAAGATATTTGTAGAGAAGCTACCTTGTCGTTGTTACGCCATTTGTCTGATTTTCATCACAAAGTTTCTCTCTCCAAGTTGCAATATTGTCGACAAGAAGTAACCTATTTAGGTCACCTCTTATCGAAGGAGGGAAGGAAACTGACCCCGGAAAGAATTCAAGCTATTGCGAAAATGAGTGTGCCTACGACACAGAGAGAAGTACGTGCTTTCTTAGGTATTACATCGTACTGTAGACAGTGGATTCCGAATTTCTCGTTGTTAGCGAAGCCTTTGGTAGCTCTTACTGTTGAGGATACTCCAAATCCTATTCCTTGGACTGATGAATGTCAGAAGAGCTTTTCAGAATTACGCAATGCGTTGTGTTCGGCTCCTGTGTTGGGTACTCCTGACTACAGTAAGCCTTGTACATTGTATGTCCACGAGAGAGAAGGATGTGCATTATCAGTCTTGACTCAATTATTTGGTGATAAGCAGCGTCCATGTGCTTATTTTTCGTCGACTTTGGATTCGGTAGCTAGAGCGTTGCCGAGTTGTTTAAGAGCTACAGCAGCAGCAGCTGTTTCGATTCGACAGTCTGCTGGTTTGGTAATTGACAATACACTGATTGTAATGGTTCCACATGCAGTGGATACCTTATTGAATCGTATCAAGACACAGCACTTAACTAGTGCTCGGTTGTCGGGTTACGAGTTGACCTTGTTAGCGAGTCATGTGCACATTAAAAGATGCAATATGTTGAATCCAGCCACGTTGTTGCCGATTTCAGCTGAGACAGATAATGTTGAAGAACAGCATGACTGTTTCCTTAGAACGGAGGAAGAAACAAAAGGGAGGATAGACCTTAGGGATACTCCTCTTCCAGAATGTGATGGTATTTTGTGGGTTGATGGTTCATGTTTTAAGCTGCCGAATGGTGATACGACTGCGGCATATGCTGTTACGACTTTGCATACGAATGTTGAAGCTGCACGTATCCCACATAATTCAGTGCAAGCAGCAGAGTTGATTGCATTAACAAGAGAGTGTGTGTTGGCGAAAGGAAAACGAGTGACTGTGTATACTGACAGCCAGTATGCGTTTGGTGTGGCTCATAGTTTTGGACGTTTGTGGCGTGAACGTGGGTTTTTGACTTCGCATGGAACGAAGATCCAGCATGGTCAGTTGGTGAATGAACTTCTTGAATCACTTACTTTGCCACTGCAAATAGCGATTGTGAAATGCAGTGCGCATAAGAAAGTTACTGATGATGTTGGTCGAGGTAATGCATTTGCAGATGAGGTCGCGAAAGAAACGGCGAGAAATGTGATGAGTCAAATGTATGTTGCAGGTCCAGCGAGATGGGTTCCAGATAGAAGTATGTGTGAAGATACGATTGAGAATGTGAAATCCATCCAAGCTGAAGCTACAGAGAAAGAGTTGAATGAATGGAGAGGAAGTAAGGGTAGACTGGATTCGAATGGTTGTTGGACTGATTTGTCTGAGCATCGGAGATGGTTGTTACCCGATGCGTATGTGCTTCCAGTGGTTACAATGGCTCATGGAATGGCTCATATCAGCGTGAAAGGGATTTGCAAGTTGTTGGCTCCGGTTTGGCAAAATATTAATATTCCTAAATGTGCAGAGAATTTGGTTAAGAACTGTATGGTGAGTTTGATGTATAATCCTGGTAAGGGAACTCCAACTCCAGCTGGTCATTTTGCTCCTCCTACGTATCCGTTCGAGGCTTTGCAGCTAGATTTCATCCACATGGAGAGGTGCAACAACCTGAAATATGTTTTGGTGGTTGTTTGCTCCTTTTCTAGATGGGTGGAAGCTTATCCTTTGAAGGACAATACTGCCTTGTCCACAGCAAAAGCCCTAATCAAACAGTTTTTCCCTAGATTCGGTTTGCCGAGAATGATTTGGAGTGACAATGGGAGTGAATTTGTGGCTCAAGTGATGAAGACATTATGTGAGGGATTAGGAATAAGGCAGAAGTTCCATGCTGCAAATCACCTCCAATCAGCTGGTTTAGTCGAGTGCTATAATGGCACTTTGAAATTAAGATTAGCCAAAATTCAAGCGAGCTCTGGTTTGCAATGGCCAGACGCTTTGCCCTTAGCCCTTTTGTCCACAAGAATGACTGTGCATTCACGAATGGGTTTGAGTCCTTATGAGGTTGTGTTTGGTCGCCCGGCGAACATTTGGGGCGTACCAAGACCAACAAAGTTCAGTGAACTCGAATACCCTGTGTTACTTGATTACTTGCACGAACTGACGGCTAAACTGCGTGTTTTACATCAACAGGTTTACGATAGTCTGCCACAGGCTTCCGAAGATCCAGGTCACGCCATTAAACCCGGTGACTGGATTCTTGTGAAGAATTTTCAGCGGAGCAAGAACGAGCAGCCCCGCTGGACAGGACCATACCTGGTTCTACTATCTACACGTTCTGCAGTTCGAGTGCAAGGCAAGAAAAACTGGATCCACGGCGTACACTGCAAACGGGCTCCGTTGCCCTTACCGTACGACCGGTGGGTCCAGGAAGGACTCCCAGACTCTGAAACAGAAACTGTGCCACGATTTTTGCCATTCAGCGATGCCCGTCTGGTTGGAACAAACTCTGAGAAAGAAAGTGACGATCTTCTGCAAGAAGCTGTGCCTCCTTTGAATCGATTGAACACTACTGAGCCTGAACTTTTGTTTAAAGAACAGACATTGCCTGGGAAAGATCGTTATAATTTGCGACCAAGAGTCGTGGGACTAATAAAATAAATAAAGTTTTTATGATTTTTCTGCTTACAGGTTAACTCTCCTCCGAGGATCTACTTATTTTTGTTTTTCGAACCGCCATCCGGGTTCAGCTGTAGGGTCGCTGTTGCCGAAGTCTTTGGAGTGCAAGCCTGAGACACTAGGTCGAAGGTTGTGGTTGGCCTAAGGGAGTTGCCCTGGGTTGACAGAGGCATTCTTTAGCATAGAACACCCTACCACCGCGAGCAGCATATTTAGTGAGGATGGATTTCTTCGAGTTGGAGAGACCTGTAGAGACAATGAACTTCAAAAGCAAGATACGTAAACTGATCATCCAGAAAAGATTTTTAATATTGTGCTTATTTATGTTATTGAGTTTAATGATATTTTTAATTGGTTACGTGACATTCTCTTTTAAAGTGACGTTTATTCCCACTGTGCAACCTACACCTACACCCACTATTTCTTCTCATTCTTTTCACCCTTTACCTGAACATGAAGTAGTTAGAAGATTGGAATTTACCAATAATTCCTTTATTCAACTTCTGCATCAACACCAGTTAGTCATGAACACGACAAATTGTTGAATTTGTGGTCTAAAGCCCCATACGACTGGAAAGGGTATTCCATACTTGGTTTTGCCTTTCAGTCTTAACGGTTCTATTTGGGCATATAGAACGATGTTCATTTATGCTCACAGTGTCTATCCCCTACGTTCACCGAAGGACAATCCGAAGAATAGTGCTTTAGCTAGAGGCATAGTCGACATGGTTAAAGGGACTAATGCAATTGAGACTATTCCGAAGGATGAGAGACAACCATATAGCGGTTGGGACGTTACTGGATATGGAGTTAGTCTGAGTGTTAACCAGCGAGCCAAATGTTCTCCACCGATTTGGATAGTGCCCCATCAGGGTCGCTATTGTCTGCAGGGTAATGGCAAGAATCCGAAAGCTCAGTTAGGGAAGAGTATCTGCATTGAGACTTACGTATTTACGTCTCAGACTTCCCCAGCATTTCTAGCAGCTAAGGGTACTTATTTTGTTTGCTACGACAAAGCATATACATGGTTGCCCCCTGACTTTTCGGGCACATGTTTTGTTTCATTACTGTTGCCTCCCACTTTTACAGCTGCAGCAGATTACCATAAGACGAGAGTTGCTAGAGGTGTCTTCAGTCAGGAAGATACCGCAGGGCAAGAGTTGGGAGATTTCTTTAAGGGTTTTCTGCCATTCTGAGGACCGATGGCTAACAGCAGGAACATTCGACAGTTGACGAGAGTGGTTGAGTCCACCATAGTCGAAACTGCCGGTGCCCTTAGTAACTTGACTGCTGAGTTCCAGTCGGATCGACTTATGACACTTCAGAATAGAGTTGCTCTTGATGTCATACTTGCAGACCGAGGTGGAGTATGTAAACTGATCCAATCCAGCTGCTGCGTTTTCATTCTAGACAATGCTCCGTCAGTTTTTCAGGCCATTTCCAAGCTACATAAGATCTCCGATTCTGTCCATTTAGACAAAGGATATTGGTCGTTGATGGGATGGTTCTGGGGATTGATATCCACTTGGGGATGGAAGATTCTGATGGTCATTGGGATGGTCTTAGCTATCCTTTTCCTGTTCTGTCTCTGTGTACAGTGTGCTCCTGCTATTTGTGGCCTCTGTGCTACTTCGTGTGCGAGGAGACCTGTCCAGAGAGGTACTAAGTACGAGGATGATGCTACAGCAACATCTTGATGATCTGATGATGATAGACCTAGATTCAGATTGACATGGGTTTGGGTTTGTTGCCTATGTAAGGGCAAAAGGAGGGTCTGTGGTTCCGTAGTTTGAGGGTCTGAGGTTCGGTGGTTCCGAACCCGTTCAATAAAGGTCGTCGGATATAGACGATTTTGGTATCAGCGGACCGCAAATGACGAGTGCGGTATGTACGAGTGTTTTCGTTAGAAATCGATTAATGAGAACACTATGTATCCAGGAATTTCGTTTGAACCTTCGGGTTCCATTTTGTGAACGGCAGCCATTTTGTGTGGTTGCCCTCACATAGGCCGATGACTATGGCAGAGTGAGTCCTTGGGACACGTACACCTTAGCTGACTTTTGAATGACCTGGCCGATCTGACTCCCTTGCCCAAGGCCGACTTCGCTGAGCCAGTTCCTTGTTAAACAGCTGGTCAGATAAAGATCAAAGAGAAGGCCATTCCTTGGTTTACAGTACACTCCACCCACCCTTTATCTTGTTCCCAATCTGTTTCTGTTCCTTCCTTTACGACATAATCACTGATTTGAGTTGAGGTTTTATGATGGGTTTGTCCGGCCTGATCGAACAGGAATAATGGAATTTGCTTGGTCATTTCTGGTGGGCTGGATAACTGAAAGTGGGATTGTCGTTATGTGATATGTTTGAAATGTCACGTTTCCATTGGTCAGTTTGAATGTAATCGATGCTAGCCAGGAATGTGATTTTTGGCATAAAAGACCATGTTTCGCTCATTGAATTTGTGCAGTCTCTAGGGAACCACCCGTGTGTGCTTTGTATACCTCTGTTCCTGGTTGCAGCCAATAAATGTGATCCTTGACGTCATCGAGAAGTGTCCCGTGTCTCTGTACTCTAAGACAGGTGAATCCGAAGACATTGGGCGTTGTCCCCTGGCGCCGCTGGGTTCTAAAACCCGGTTCTTCAAATGGTCGACCGTGTCAAAAGCGGCGGACAAGTCAAGGAGCACCAGGGCCTGAGGAAAGTTGGAATCCGCCTTGCTCTTCAGTTCATCAAGAACAGAGGTGACCACAGATTCAGTCCAGTTGACTGGGCGGAAGCCAGCTTGATGAGAGGCAAGAAGATGGTTGTCCTCTATGTAAGCCGACAGGCATGAGGTAATATGGCTCTCCAAGATCTTGCCAAGATAAGGGAGCAGGGAAATGGGCCTGAAGTTGGCAGGGAGGGAAGGGTCAGAGCCCGTTTTTTTTAGAATAGGGATGACTGTGGCAGATTTAAACGAAGATGGAACTATACCCTTGGAGATGGACGCGTTAAGAAAGGATAAGGGGGGATCGGGGCAACCAGAAAACAACTCTCTTAGTATGCGAGCCGGGCCACAATCAGCAGGAGAACCTGACTTGACCTTCCCAAGCAAAGCGAGGAAGGAATCCCTCGAGATGGGGGGATAGTGATCGAGGGAGGAAAGCAGAGGGGGAAGGGGAGCGGCAGGGAGAGGGGAAGAAGGTGGGGGGATATTGCGTTTGATATTGGCGATCTTCTAGAGGAAGAAGTTGTTGAGGGAGAGGCAGAGGGATTCGGAGGGATTAGGGTTAACTCTGTCAGATGTGGCCAGATTGTGGACGATGGAGAAAATCTCCTTAGATTTATTGGTTGCTATTAGGATTTTGCCCGAAAAATATTCTAGCTTGGCTGAAAGGATGGCTCTTTTGTAATTTTTCAGAAGGGACCTATATCGGTCCCTCAGGAGGGGGCAGTACTTGCGTCTCCACTGCCGCTCTGCTTGCCGAAGGGCCAATTTAAGGGTTTTAAGGTAGCTGGAGAACCATTTGTTGGCATCGTGGAGACGACAAGCCTTGACCCTCCTGAGGGGAGCGACCAGGTCGCAAGAGGAGGAAAGCCAGGAGTTAATGAAGTCGACCTGTGAATCAAGGGGAGGGTCGGATAGGGCGGGAAGAGAGGTCGCCAGGGAGGAGTGGAGAGCTTGTGTAAGGGATGTTTGATCTCCCCTGAATTGTTTCCAGGTATCTAGGCTGATGGTTGGCCATTGTGGCCAGAAGAAGGGCCAAGTGCAAAAGGGATAGAACTGTCGACCTCAAACCCAACCAGCTCCCATCTATAGCTGAAGTCAACTCTGAATTAGGGTGGTTTTATTCTTTGGAATTGCTCGAAGGTCTACAGACTTCTGTAGGACAGGTTTTCTGTGTGTATATCTCCAATTATCACTAGTATACAGTTTCAGTATGGACTGAAAAACAATCAATATAAAATAAGCAGAGGTCCTGATGCCATAAAACCCAATGCAGGCCACTTATGGATAATATGAGGTGGGAAGTTTTTCTCTTATGCAGCACCACTCTGAAAAAAACACTGGGCGCATTTCAGCCACATAAAGCAGGATTCACGTTATTTTAGATTGAAAGAACACAACTAAAGAGCTCAGACTATAATTTCCAGATATCATCTTCCTCAGCATTAGCTTCAGACACTGCATTATGCAGTCTGGTAACTAGACAAAATATCGAATTCAAAATAAAGAATTACCAAAATATCGAAGTCAAAATATAGAATGGACTAAATATCGAATGGACAGAATATAGTGGTAAAAAATATCGAATTAAAGGTAAATAATTTAATATCGATTTTCAAAATATAGAAAGTCGAAATATCGAAGTATATAATATAGGTATTTAAATATATCGAATTTTTTTAAGTGTTTTGTATGTTAGTATATGTGTGAAAAGTGCATATTATTTTAGTAATTTATTTTAAGTAATGAATTTGATGTTTTTAAATTTTTGCGTAATTTAATTCTGTAGCAGGTTGTGGGTTTATAGGGGAGTAGGGTAAGAAGTAATTTATTTATATTAAATGAAATATTAATTTTTAAAAATTAATAATTATTTTTAATTTATTTTTCGTTTTTGTTCTGTAGCGGGTTGTGGGTCTATAGGGGAATAGGGTGGGAAGCAATTTAATTGTAATTAACTAAAAATAATTATTTATTTATATTCATTTTGAATTCATTGTTAATTAATTTTTAATTGGTAATTAATTTTTATTAATTGATTAATTGATAATTGTGTTAATTTTATTAATTTATTTTCTGTAGCGGGTTGTGCGTTTATAGAGGAATAGGGTGGGAAGTAGTTTAATTGTAATTAATTAAATATTTTTTATTTATTTATTAATATTCATTTTGAATTAATTGTTAATTAATTGTTAATTAATTTTGAATTGGTAATTATTTTGTATTAATTGATTAATTAATAATTATGTTAATTGTATTAATTTATTTTCTGTAGCAGGTTGTGGGTTTATAGGGGAATAGGGTGGGAAGTAATTTAATTGTAATTAATTACATCTTAAAAATAATTTTGGTGTATTGCTAATTAATTTACTGTTAATTAATTATTAATTGGTATACATTTTTATTATTAATTAGTTTTTGTTATTGAAAATTAATTTGTTGTTAATTCATCATCAATAGGTAATTAAAGGTAATAACTAATATGTATGTGTAATTAAAATTGATTCATTATTACATAATATGAAATTGGCAATTATTTTTAATTAATGTTTTATTGGTATTGATATTTAAGTTATATTTATTAATATATTAAATCATTACTTTCCCTACTGTTAAACTCACTAGAGTGGGAATAGTAATTTTTACCCCTACGCTATCCAACGCTTTCCCTACTGTTGCACTCTCTGGAGTGGGAATAGTAATTTTTACCCCTACGCTGTCCAACGCTTTCCCTAATGTTGCACTCTCTGGAGTGGGAATAGTAATTTTTACCTCTACGCTATCCAACGCTTTCCCTACTGTTGCACTCTCTGGAGTGGGAATAGTAATTTTTACCCTCCCGCTTTCCAACGCTTTCCCTACTGTTGCACTCTCTGGAGTGGGAATGGTAATTTTTACCCTCCCGCTATCCAAAGCTTTCCCTACTGTTGCACTCACTGGAGTGAGAATAGTAACTTTTACCCTCCCGCTATCCAACGCTTTCCCTACTGTTGCACTCACTGGAGTGTGAATAGTAATTTTTACCCTCCCACTATCCAACGGTTTCCCTACTGTTGCACTCACTAGAGTGGGAATAGTAATGTTTACCCCTACGCTATCCAATGTTTTCCCTACTGTTGCACTTACTGGATTGATAATAGTAAATGTTACCCTCCCGTTATCCTACAGTAAAAATATTGTATAATTTTTATTCATATTATGTTATTATATATATGTATTAAAAAAGAAAATGGTATTTTTTTATAACTTAAATTAATGATTTAATAATTTTAAGGTTATTTAAGTATTTTTAAGTCTGTTTTAGTTAATTATATTTATTATTTCATTAATTTTAAATTACTTTTCAGACATTTTAAAAATATCAATATTTTGACTAACTAGATTTTTAAAACAATATTTTTGATTCGATATTGTTGTTCTTACCTGTTTGTAGATAGGAATTCGATATTTTTGTATTCTATATTTTTTCTACGATATTTTGGTAATTCTATATTTGTGTATTCGATATTATATCAGTGATCCATGCAGTCTACAACATAGCTTTTCAGGCATTTAGAAGTCCAGAAAAACAATTATTTTTACATATGCCTTGTTACCACCTATGAAGAGCATTTTACTTCTGTGTGCTACTTTAATGTTAAAGACCACAGCTTTCGGAAATTTACGTTTATAGTAGATTTTCAAATGTTGTTGCATGATGTTTTGAGAATCACTACAGATATACAAATCTACATAAATTGAAGGTTTAAGTAAACAATGCATTGATTCTCATATTTATCTGTGAATCACGTCCTTTGTGAGGGAATTCATACAAACAAATTTGAAGGATCCATCTGTATACAGAGTATGATTTAAAAAAGTGGAAATCTACACACTGTATACCTATGCGCTCTGAAGATTTACGCATTTTTGGTGAGTCATAAAACCATATCCTAAACCCTAAAATCTGTGGAAAGCATAGATTTTCATGCATAACCCCAAACCTTCATGCATACATTACTGAATATTTTGCTCATCTAAAGATCATTCTGAACATGCATAGTGGAAATTTGGAAGTACAAACTTTTTTTTCACTGCAAAACATTTTTACCAGTGGAGTAACCCCCTTTCTAATGCTCCTTTAAATACAGCGTGTGACCTTTTTCCATGGATGTATGAGCTATAGTACCCATGACACATCCACTCTTCTTTTATTAATCTTGCACAGGATACCTTAAATTCTTTGTTTACTTCGACTTCATTTAAGAAACTTGAATCCCTTTGTCATATCGAGCAGCCTCTTATAAAGAACTTCCTCAATAAGAGGTTGAGTCCACCCTGGTGTTATTATCTTACCAGGATGGGGTAAAGTTACCAATGATGAAGCATGCCACTATTAAGTAGGTGAGGTTTCCTTATTCTGAAACAACTGTTTCTTTAGGTAATCAACTACATGTTTACCGCTGGTAATTGTCAGATTTTGTATCGTTTACTACCCTTTCACACCCTGAAAAGGAACTTCCTCTTGACTTTTACAGACACTGTTTTATATGCAATTCTAGTTTGGGAAACACCCTGCAAAGTGTATTTGTATACCAACAAACAGTTGTGTAGCAACCATTGCTGTAGCAAGTGCAGTAGCACCAGGGTCCAGAGCTCCGAGAGGCCTATTGATCCCCGATAATTGTTGTTGTTTACTACCTCAACAGCAGTCAACTGGGATATTTTCTTTGGTTGTACCAGCCTTAAACATACAGGTATGTTGAATTCACCAACATTGTTAATTTACCTTCTAGGAATGCCTCCAATTCTGTCCTTTGTCAGAGAGAGGTGCTTCAAATGGATAATCCATAAAACTGGAGCACTTGCTATAGTAAAACCGATCTTTCCATAGAATTTTCTACTGATCGCAATTCTGTGAATCGGGTACAGCAAAGTTCTGCCCACAAATCAGATTGTTGTGCATATAAGCCCGGCTCACGAGCACAATAAGAATTGTGTACCACGGAATCAATGCTTTTCTGAGACACTACCAGCCCAGAAAAGAATAGATGGGTGCAAGACGAACTGCATATATCTCACATGTAAAATAACTATTTTTTGTTACAAAGAATCCCTAATGTAACAAGATAAATCAGTAAGCATTTCACATATCAGGTAAGACACTTAGTTACACTGATCACCTGTGTTCAAATTTGGCAAAACCTCTACCTGGTCAATTTGCACAACGTATAGCTGGTTAATTCAGTGCCTATTCAATGTAACTATTGTTACTTGGAGTCTTGAATGTATTAAGCACCATTTATTTTTTATGTAGAGTACAGACAATGAGCGTCCTTTTCAAGGTATATTAACTAAAGGAGTAAAATGTTTCCAGCAATTTGAAAATAGTGGCAAAATACATATCGGTTTCAAATCCAAGACATGATTACACAGTGACAGATGACATGTGGATGTACTACAGAATAAGGAATAACCACAACTTTATTCATACATGTGAAGGTGAAAAGGCTTTCAGGATCAATGCCAACCTGTTTTTATGAAATACTATTTTTAGAACATATGCTGCTCAATTGACAAATTTTCCGCCTTGAAAAAGCCCGCGAAGGGCGAAACGCGCGTCGGCTGTGACAAGAAAAAGAACTAATAAAAGAAAATTGTGTACTATTGGATACTGTGCGTTTTCCATTTTGGATTGAGAGAACATTGGTTGTACGACAACAAGAGACTTTGGATCAACGAGGCTGACTGCCCACTGGATAATAGTGACTCAATAAGATGTGCACTGATGTTTTTGTCAAATCCAAGACATGTTTAACCATGCAATTATGCTAATTAGCCACACTGCACAACATAAAACATTACAGCCCATGGTAAATAAGGGAAGCTGGTGGACAAGTACAGGGTTGAATAAAATATACATTTTTGCAAGGTGACTCCTTTTTGGTGGTCAAACCGAGTTTTTAAATTTTTGGGGACTCACTTGCAGGTAATCTGGAATTCTAACACTGGGACACCGCAGTCTAGCACCCAGTGTATGAGCTCTTAACCATAAAACATGGTGATATTGGCCTGAGACCTGATTTAAGTTTCCTATAAGACCATAGAGTATGTTGTAGAAATACATCCACGGCATGGAAATGTAATGCCACTTGTGGACCACAGCTCCTATTGTGTCATCCACTATAGTGGCCAGTAAACGTGGGTTCAGGCCAACCCTGTGTAGCCTGACAACAGCAGCTTGAACCCTGCTGCACAGACCTACCAAAATCATCCTTTTGACTGTAGGAAATCCTGGTTTAAATAAGTCACCACAAAGCATACTGTGCGGCCCACAACGTAGGATGCATAATATTTAAGAGTGGAACATGTGTGACATTGGAAATGGAATGTTCTCCTAGTGACAAGGTCGAAATCAATATTGCCACTGGTCAGGCCGTAACTGGCACACAGGAAAAGTCAAAGTATAAAACTTTGGACACATGAAAAATGTTTGCTTCAGGTGGACATTCAGGAAAAAGTATACGACCGGCAGTTCCACAGCAGCGGATTGAATTTTATATTCTTCTTGGTCAAGTCCTATTCTGCGCTGGGACTTGGAAACTTTTTTGTGAGGAATCTACACAGCTCCAGTGGGACCAACCTGCTCCAAATATATGTCTTTTGGTTCCACAGCAATGGCTACAATTTCAGCAATGGTCCACTCACTAAGGATTTTTTTTCTCTAACTTCCCAACTTTCAAAGAGACCAATCCACTTCTTGTACCCAACCAGAAATCCCTCATGTTCAGCCTCAACTCGCAACTAGGCTTCATTCCACAGCTTTCATAGATTATCCTTTGCACTTTGTGCTTTTTGGTGCTATTTTCCCTTACATCATTAAACATTCATATCTCCCATCACCTTTTTTTAGTCTGATTTTAATCATAAAATGTATTGTTCTCCTTTTTTTTTTAATTAGTTGATTATTTGTACAGTTGTATTTTTTTTGGGTGACATTTTCTACTGTGTATGCACGGTTTAAATACTTTACACATTGCCTTTGATTTAAGCCTGATTGCTTTGTGTCACATTATCAGAGATTGAGCACAGGATTATTTATTTTAATTTGTGTGACATGTAGACAATGACATTTTGGTATTTTTTTAAAAATAATTTTTATTGAGCATGTTCGAGAAATACACAATTGAACACATATTGCATTATGAGTATAAAAAGGCAAAAACTTTGCAAATTTCATAATGTAAAGTAAATATATATATATAAATTGTGACAAATATATTAACAGTCTGTAATAGTAAGTATGAAAGAAAAAAGAAGAAGTACAATCGTTTTTCAATTCTCAATTCTTTAAGGCCGTAGTACATGTATTAAACTTGCCTAACTAGATTTTGGTTTTAGTCCCTCTGTTGATCGTACCAACTAGCAACTGGTGACCAAATCAATTCCCCATATGATCTAGATTTTTTCCCTCTGGTTTTATAGATGGCCACTTCTTGTTTATATATTCATAAAAGTCTGTTGAGCCATCCCTGAAATGTTGGGGCCTCAGAGTCCTTCCATCGGGCTGCTAAGATGATTCTATAGATAGCAGTGCATATATAAGTTGTATAAATTTCTGAATTGCTAAGTTCTAAAGAGCTATCATAGCCTAGCAGGAACAAAGTTGATGATGTTTTAATTTCATGGCCGAAGATCTCAGTCCAATATTTTATAATACTTTCCTTAATTTGTTCTAATTTGGGACAATCAAAAAACATATGTATCAGATTTGCGGGACCAAGTGCGCATCTGGGACATTTATCATGATCAATCTTACCCCAAGTAAATAGTTTGGAAGCTGTGTAATATAAGTTGCATATCGTTTTGTAGATTTGGGCTTTTAAGTTGCTTGCTAATATAACTTTGGAAGATAATTGAAAAGCCATATCTATGTCGACATTAGGATTGTTTAATTTATTGGCCCAGCTAGTTTCTAATTTTTCCAAGTCATCAGGGTGATTACTCAAGAAGATCTCATATAAGCCACTTATTCTGGTTGATTGCTTTTGTGTAAGATCTAAGAGTGGTATAGATTTTAACTCTATATTTGAGATGTGTTGTCTTAATGATGTATAAATTTGGATACATTTTAAGTAATCGGTGGGGTGGATCTGGTATTTAATATATAATTCATCAAATGTTGTTCTGCCATCTAGATTAAGAAAGTCGCCGATGGTGAAAAGGCCTACGTTCTCCCAACGTTTAGTTATATTGTCATTAAGGTATTGGGGTATTACTGAGCTGTGCCATAAGGGTGTATATTTTGTGTATTTAGGGATTAGAAGTGTTTTGGTAATGCTAGTCCAAGTTTTAAAGGCATCTGTAATGATTTTGAATTTGATCTTTTTGAAGTAGGAGGGCTCAATTTGTCTTAGTAGTAGTCCTCTAGCTGTACTTCCTAGTGTCAGTTCATAAATAGATAGTATATATTGTGATGGTCTGTTATGATCATGACAGTTGGATGTAGTTAGGAATGTAATTTGTTGTAGGATGGCTGCCCACATATAGTAAGTTAAATTTGGTATCGCTAGACCACCTCTGGAAGTTGGTAATACTAGCTTAGGTAGAGCTCTTCTTATCTTCCCGTAGCTCCAGATAAACGATGATATTGCTTGGTTTATCTTTTTCATAGAAGCATTATTAATTAGAATGGGGATTGCTCGAAACAAATACAGTATCTTTGGGAATATTGTCATTTTTACATAGTTACTTCTGCCAATTATAGATAGATGGAGGTTATTAACTCTAAGTAGATCTCCTTTTATTTTTGTAATAAGAGGGTCATAATTTAGTGTATTAATATCATCGGTATTAGACGAGATATTCACTCCTAGATATTTTGCATTTTTAACTCTGAATTGGCTTATATATGGTGTATTATCAGTGCATATTACCATCGTTTTGTCTTGGTTTAAAGAGTATCCCGAGTAGAACCCGAATAATTTCGTGGTTTCTTCTATTTCGGCTAAGGCCTCAGTAGGGTTAGTTGTTAGAACCGCAACGTCATCGGCGTAGGCAAGGACTTTAGTGTTGTATATACCGGTTTTTATTGGTGTTATCACTGGCGATGTTAATAGTTTGATAATCAAGGGGTTGATGTAGAGTGCAAATAGCAGTGGAGAGCACGGACACCCTTGTCTCGTGCCTCTCTTAATTTTTATATTTTCAGATTCGCGGCCACCAGTCAGAATTCTTGCTTTTGGGTCTACATAGAGGGCTTTTATTGATTTTATGAACCCCGGGCCGATGTTATTAATGGCTAATATTTCCCAAAGAAACTGCCAGGAGACCCGGTCAAAAGCCTTTTCGGCATCCAACAAAATCAGCGACATCTGACCCCTCTCTATTTTCATGATGTCAAAGAGAGATATTACTCTGCGTGTATGGTCGGTGGTGCTTTTACCTGGTATAAACCCGTGTTGCCAGGGAGACACTAGTTACTTTACACATTGCCTTTGATTTAAGCCTGATTGCTTTGTGTCACATTATCAGAGATTGAGCACAGGATTATTTAATTTAATTTGTGTGACATGTAGACAATGACATTTTGGTCTTAAGTGTCCACAGGACATAGATGGTGCAAGACAAAACCTGTGAGTAAAGGCAGAAGCACATTATAGAAATAGCAGAAGAGGCTGACCTGCCCAGCACCAAAAATGCAGCGAAGATGGGCAATGCATTGACATTTTGCACATCCACAACATGACAAGAATTGGTAAAGCCAATAGCTCTAGTTGACATGTTGAACACTGACTTAATATTGAACAAAAACCTGCTGCAAGGAAAAAACTAATAATTATTTTCTGTATACTAAACATTTATTGAGATAATTAGGTTAAAGTTTGATTATTCCATGGGCTTGTTTTTGCAACTGTATTCATACTTACAACGTAATAGACAAAGAACAAATATAATATTAATTAAATGTCTTTCTACAGGGCACCACAGTGTGTGGAATCGTTAGTTTACGTGCATTTAAAAAGACTGGATGAGTGATTTATTTTACAGCACTAATACATTAATATATTCCCATTCATAAGCTAATGGTGTAGTACTTCAATTGGAATGTGCTCGATGAAGGAGGAACACATTCAGGAATTCGGTTTGAGATGCAAGATAGTCCCAGAGAGGTGGCCATATATGTTCAGTAAAGAGGCGTGGAATAAAAGAGAGTAAAATATGTATCCTAAGTGTCATTGTAATATATCAAGTCGGTGCTCCAATTTAAAATTTTAGGAAACAGGACTCTGCCCCCAACATATTGCCACCCTACGTTTTGCTAAAAGTAATACATGGCAAGTGCCATGCTGTGTCTGACTTTAGCGGAAATGTCATGTACATTTTTCTATAGGATCAATATCTGTGAGGGCCTCAGTTCCTGAGGAATCGTTTGACCCCATATATCAGAGATTGATACCCAATAGGCTGCCACCCCAGGGCACTCACATCTAGAACACTCAGTTGATTCTATTAACCCGCATTTTCAAACATAATCGGTGTGTACTAGAATTAAATTAGAATTGCATTATTTTTTACTGTTCAGTGGCACAAATGTGATTTGTGTGCAGCAGAACTTACATGACCCTACAATTTGTTTTTGGGCTAAATCAGTTTCCCTTCTGTGTTTTACTTCGCTTTTGGGCAGTGTCTCTGTGGTCTTAACCAGTTTGTACACGTGACACCAGGTTTTGAAGGTTTGGAGTTTGCAGCATTAATGTTAGTGTGGGCATAGGCTCCATGTCACCCAGAAATTTGTGAAGCCTGTCCTTCAGGGTATTTTTCAGCATGTAAAAGAGAAGCACATTTTCTGGTTGGCATCTCCTCTAAATTGTGCTATGTCTTTACATTTCACACCTATCCAGGCAGGCATTTTATACCCATGTTAGATAGTTGCGAGGCCACTTTAGACTAGTCTATAGCTGAGAGCCAGGCATTATTTCACATTGGAATTTGAGTGATTATATCCCATTAAGTCTATGCTACAAGTATATAGTGCAATTTACATTCTCGAGTCTCATTCTAGGTCTGTTCCGGTGCCTGAGGACCACCGTAGTTAGCAATTAGGGGTAAACAACTTCTCCCTGTTGTTAAATTTGCCACTTCTAATGCCCCTGTGGCCAAAGGTTTGTTAATTGTGCCTAGGTTATGTGGTAATATTACTCTAGATCTGGTGCTGAAAGTCTTCCTTTTTCAGTTAGTCGCTCAAGTGTTTCCCAGATGATCGTTGATCCAAGCTGATAATATTTGGGCTCTTACTGTGTAGAAGAAGGTTTTAGAGGAAACTATGGGTATGTTGAGAAAGAGATACAATACCCTAGGGAAGACAATCATTTTCATTATAGAGATCTGGTCTGCCAATGACAGTGGAAGTTTATTCCACTTATTGATCCAATCAGGTAGCTTACCTATTGTAGCCCCTTAATTGTCTCTGAACTTGTGAGTCCTGATGAACATAAACACCCAAATATCTAACCAAATCTTCCATCCACCTCAAGAGGGACTCAGATATTATTTGGTTTGTGTTCTCTGTCAAAGACATGATTAAAGATTTACTCCAATTTATTTTACTGCAGATAATATCACCTCAGCATAGCCTTTTGCGTATATAGGGCACCTCTACCATGTACCTCCCATTATATGTTTTGGTTCTCACATAGCTCCATTGAAAGTTATTCAGGCTGTGTGGTCAGCGTACAGCAGAGATCTCCAGGATACAAATCTGGCCACCATTTTCCATTCTTTTAATTACGTATGTCATAAATAACCATTCCAAGCAGTCAAAAGCCTTCTCCATGTTCAAGAACACAGCTGGTGTTTGTCAATTAGGATTGAGATGATCAATGGATGTGAAGAAAATGCCTAAATTATACATCATGCAGAACCAGTGTATAAGTCCAGGTTATTCCGTATTAACCACGCCACTCATCAGTCCCATTCATTTTTCAGCAAGTCCAAATATTTTGTATCAGAGTTGAGGAGTGATATTGGCCAGGGGAAGGCACAATCTCCCTCAGGATTCTCCACCTTAAGAATAGTAATTATTAATGTTTCTCAGAGTGAAGTATTTCCTGATCGATTGCCTACTGCATTAATACAAAATGTGGGGCTAGAAAGTTAATATAAGAGTTACAGGAGTCTACTGTTGGTCCAATGGAATCAGCTGTGTGACCATTTGACAGATTTGTGATTGGATTTTAACATCTTCTGTGACGAGTAGTGTTAGGGAATGACAGTCACCCTCTTCTAACGACACTCTTGTGAGATTATCTAGGTATGTCAACAAGTTGGACTCTGAGCAGAGTATTTGAGAGGTGCATAGCAGCCCCTCGTTTTCACTAAAATGATTTCTTATATTTAAGATATCACATGGTATTTGTTTGTTTGCAGATTCTACATAAGTGATCTCATTCGCCACCCATGTGGGCTGGAATACTATAGCTAGTGTTTTGCCAGGATGTTCACCCTAACTATACCTCTTTGCCACAGTATACTTTATTAGATTTGTTTTCTCTGTCTTTTAGATGTGTTGGTTTTATTTGCACATAATTTTCTTTCGCACACGTTCTATGCATGTTGCTGCTAGGGATTTGTCAGTATCAATTCGCTGTTTAGGACAAGGTATAAATGTTAGGGTTTTTTTTACCACATGAGGCAACATTTGGTTGTGTCATAATCACATCGTCAATATTATTCAGGTTATTTTTGTTATGTCAGGTTTTTTTATATGTATGTGTTCGTTCAAGAGTCTGCATTCACTGGGTGTGTTCGGTGGGCAATTATTATAATGTTGTATAGTGTTATGTTTCACCAGTGATGATATCACTGAAACAGTATTTAGTTTTACTAGGAGTTGGTTATTGTTGGTTCTCACGTTATTTCTCTTATCACAGTTACCCCTGAGAAAGGGCAGATTGCTCGAAATGCATTGGATCCAGATATTCTACACTGAATTATGAGGGATGCTGAACCCCCATTTGTTATTGAGAAAAGCCTGGTCGGGCATTTCGGTGAAGTTTAAATGATGAAACTTGGATGAAAATGTGCGGATTAAATAAGGATTACCTGTGGATTATAATAGACTAAAAAAGGAAGAAATCATTGAAATCTGTTGATTGAATTTTAAATCGCATTGTGTATCTCTGTTAACGTGACAGATATGCCTGTATCAATGAGGGCAAACTTTTAAGGTAAATTGATAGGTACCTCATGGGACATATTAGTTACAGCACATGCAACATAATGTATTGAAATAGTTTACTCATGAGTGGAGTTTGATCCTGTAGGCACAAATTCTGTTTTTTTCCTGCTGAATATGAATTTATAATATAGTTGAACTTTCTATAGAGTTTCAACATCAAACATGGCTTGACAAACAGTTACCAATTGTATTGGAAACTGTAAGAACGGGTCCACTAGACATTCCAGCTTCTATCTAGCTACCCCTCCTCCTCAAGCAAGAAACTAGAATCCACCGGAACTAAGACAGTTATTAAATTAAGTAGTGGCTATGTAGAGATTACTTCAACAATATGTCCTACAGACGATGGAAACTAGCATGTTAGTTCTGGCTGCCACACAGGCAGCTGCCTAATGCAGGCAATTAGTTCACAGCTCACTGGTGCAGCTACTGGTAAAACGCCCACTAACCAAGATGAAATCTAATTTTGGATTACTCACAACACTAAACTCACACTCAGCAAAGTAGCACAACAGGCATAGCAGTCACCTGCTGAGCTCTTCAGCAGAGACAATAAATGACCACCACTCTTGCAGAACTCATTTGCAGGCACATTTCCTAATTTTCGTATGGTGCGCCATGTGCGACCATCCCTTACCCTACATATCCGCACTCTTCAAACCCCCAAATCTCCTCTCTTCCAGTTCCTTTGCTCTTTGCTGACACCTTGCTGCATTTGATGTTGGTGCCAATTTAGGGGCTAAGAGGAGGGTGCAAGGAGATGGCAAGCTGCTTAGTTTCACAAGCCTTTATTCACAGTTTGATGTCTACCCATGCTATGCATTTTTCTAAAAGAGACCCAGCAGTTATATGATACTTTTGGCAGAACTTTAAATCCAGCAGCCATCAACTGTCCAGTTACAATTGCTAAGAAACTTAACCACCCCTCTTCCTAAAAATCTGCCCGACAAGTCCAGAAGCCTCAGGCTCCTATTCCTTCATGTATACTGCCTAACTCAAGAGGATATGTATTACTGTGAAGGGGGACATTGGCACGGTCTACCAAAATGATGGTCAAAGGCCAGTTTCCCCAAAAGGAAAAAAAAACAGGTCTCCAAATTGGGAACGTTCAAAACTATAATGGAAGATACCTCCATCAACCCAGCTAATTAATATCCCCATTACACACAATATTGAAAATCTGTATAAGGAGTGTCCACTGGCAAGTGAATTGCCTAAAACAAATACTCCCCCCTAAAAATAAACCTGCAACAATCCACCTAATTTAGATGTACAACTTGTGAATCTCCGTTTAACTAACTTCAGTTCCAGTCCAGATCAAATACTGCACAGGTTGTGGTCAAATCAGATGTCAATACCTCTGTGGATGGCTATAGGCTGGAAGATATAATCCAAGATGCCTTGCCACAGCCAATGCAGAACAAACTCAGTGTTAATTACTAAAGATAAGATCTGTAGAAAATGTATAACCTGCAAGAATTATACTGAGTCTATGCTTCTGGTTAGTAAATGGGAGTAGTGAAAGATACCCCAAAGCAACTCACCTTCTATGTATTCACAACAAGATGGTGAATATCAGTCAATAATTGAAGTCGAATCTACCAAAGACTGAGATACTGTTGACCAATCTGGAATTTCCACTATGGGATGACACCATTAATGGAACAGAGCTTGATTCCATTGTAAGGAGGCTCCTTTGGGAGAGACAGTTGCACTTTATAAATGCCACATTTCATTCCATTTTATTTAATTTCATAAGCCACTAGAACATGAACCCAAGGGTCATGTTCGCACTATAGAAAACTCGTCAAATAAAATAAATAAAAATAAAATAAACGTTTCCACCATATGTTTTTACCACCAGAAAACAAAGAGAATAATATTGACGTACCTAGACACCCCTTTCAATATAACAGTTATAATTTCTAGAAAAATCCCTCTTGATTATAAGAACAACTTTTATTCAGTGGCCTTGCAAACAAATCTTGCCTTGGCTGCAGTAAGTTCAGATTGTAGCTGCAAAACAGATAGGAGGTCTTTGGAAACTTGACAACATCTCAGCCATGCTGTGAACACTTCTTTGTCTTCCAGTGCTTATTTAACATCTATATGGCCGACCTTGACAGCCATCTGGAATGACTAAGAATACTCAAATATGCAGACATCATCCTGCTCACCCAAACGCCTATAGGTTTGCAGTGCCTCATTGACCAACTGAGCAGTTACATTCAAAACCTGCTCCTGGATCACGACTATAGCAAAACTAAGGTGGTCTGCTCTTTAAGTTCTTTCCCCAAACTAAAGCCTGCATTCTTATGACTGCAAATGGTTGTGTTTTAGAATTGGTCAAATCATACAAGTACCTTGGAGTCAACATGGACTTCTATTTAACACTCAGAGGAGACCTCACCACCAGAAGTGCAACGGCAGCTAAACTCCTGTTTACATTCAAAACAATTCACACAAAAACAAGTAACACGTCGACCCACCACCTACTTCAGGACATTAATTCAAAGTTTATACCATTGATCACCTATGGCTCACAACTGTTGAAGGCGAAAGATGGGGCAACCCTAAACCGGTTATAGTCAAACCTATTCAAAAAGCAGTTTGGGACACCTCAGTATGTCTTGCAAGCCCAGTTCTGGCTAGAGTTTGGCCTCCTTCACCAGGGCCCAGCAAGCAAAGTGGCCCTAGTGAAATTATGCTGGAGGATGAGATCTGCTCAACCCAACACTGTCCAGCCTGTGTTGGCAGGAAATGGAAAGACAGTCCCATAGTGAGGCTTCATGGTTCCCTGTTTTACAACAATCGATCAAAGCCTTAAAACTAGTCGATGCCAGGGACACACCAATGAAATATGCTGCCTTTAAGAGCTGTTAAGCTCTCATCACACATTCTTGACAAGGCAGATTTTGCACACACGCATCATGCTTAGGAAAATCTGCATGCAAACCTCATGCTTAGGCAGTTCTCTCATTGTATGCCACCAGTGGCCCATGGCCCACAGCCAGACCTGACCGTCCATTTCTAAGCGGCCATTATATACGCCCTGCTGCACATCCGGCTTGGTGTTACCTGTCAAAGGACTTGGTCCCCACTTGGAAGCAGTGTTGGTCTAATAATGACTGTCTTCTATGTGGATATAAACAGGAAAGATTCCTACATCTGCTCTGTGTGTGCCCTTCCCACCTAGTCCAAAGTCAAATAATTCTACGGCCAGCCTTAAGAGCACTGCAAGTTAGGACATGCCGCTTGGCAGTGATTGCTCTTCTAAATGGGTCCTCAGTCCAATTGTCCTGTAAGGTAATGAGGTTTCTCGTCTACATATCCAGACAGCTAGAAGACCTTTGACACCATTCAGCTGGGTGGGGGGCAAGCAACTCACTGGGATAGGCTTGGAGACAGGGAGCCCAGCTGTTATTCACCTCTTATGCACCACACTTTCAAGCGCTGGCTGATCTGCTAGTATCTACCTCACATCTAGGAGACTTTCAAATGCTGTTTTTAAAATCTGCACATGATGAACATTCTCCTGACAGTGATCTTCAAGGATGGCTAGGGTTGATGGCCTCATTGCACTCAGGGCAAGAGGAAGGAAGCCACCTAGTGGGATATTCTTGACATGCATTAGCACTTCAGTCCAAATGAAGTCTGCTGGCCAACTCCCCATAAGCAATCATGGTTCTTTTATAGTTTGCTCATCACTTTTGCACTAGTGACCAGATGAATCAAACCCAAAGTATCTTAGTTTGTTCATACTGAGGAAACGGCAGGGATCCAAATAATGTACATATTTTATGCTGCAGAAAACAGCAAAATGGCAGTAAGGAATGACTAGTTGCACAAACCGCTCTATACACCAAAGTCAAGATAAATTATTTTTACAAGTGTTGCCCACCTCTTAGGTCCACTGCCAAAGAACCATAAACATACAAGCAATAAGAGAATACAGAGGCAACAAGAGGAATATTTGTACAATTTTTCACAAAACAGGTGATAGTCCTTCAATGATATGCACAAATCACTTTTATTGCATCCTCAGAAGTATTCTTGATACAAGATTATCCGACAAACAGCCAACGCGTTTCGCCCAGGTTGGGCTTCCTCAGGGCAGATGCTCAGATTTCGCTAATGCAGCAGCGTTTAGTCTGTAATTTAGCAGCAATATGATAGGCTTTCAAAATAGAAGTATCCAGCACTTCAGATGGAAGAACGGCGCGGTTTTCAGACTTTGGCCGTCGGCGGGATGAGAGACTTGGCGTCCGATGTGGGACTTGGTTAGAGACGTAAATACATATCGGAAGTGTCACATATTATAGTGTACACTGCCATTCCGAGTTGAATCAAGTCACTCAGAAGACTATGAACTTATGAAAGAAATACTGTGCTGACTGTGGGGATAATTTATTATATTTTGTCCATGTAACATTCTTCCATCTGAAGTGCTGGATACTTCTATTTTGAAAGCCTATCACATTGCTGCTAAATTACAGACTAAACGCTGCTGCATTAGCGAAATCTGAGCATCTGCCCTGAGGAAGCCCAACCTGGGCGAAACGCATTGGCTGTTTGTCCGATCATCTTGTATCAAGTATACTTCTGAGGATACAATAAAAGTGATTTGTGCATATCATTGAAGGACTATCACTTGTTTTGTGAAAAATTGTACAGATATTTCCTCTTGTTGCCTCTCTATTCTCTTATTGCTTACATATTATATGCTGCAGTACTCTATGCATTGGACTGGACTTTGATTTCCTTTTACTGTGGTTCTTAAACATTTGTAATTAAGTTCAGTGAAATGATTTTAATTAATTAAACAATACAGAATACTTACCTTCTTTGTCTTCCAGTGTAGGAAAGAGTCATGGTAATAGTACCCAAAGCCATATATGGGAATGCCCCACGATTCTTAACCGCAAAATGTAGAAGAGATTTCCCACTGCCTGTGCAAAGATATGTGAATCAGACCTTCCTGGTGTTACCCCGCTAAAAATTCTTAATAACTGATGACCGAGGATTTTCAGTGGCAACTGCCAGGATGAGGAATATACAGTGACAGAGAATCCCAGGTTTCCAGAGAAACCTGCATGCTAAACTTCAGTACGAAAGTGAAAATATGGTTGTCTTATTTGCAGTAGGCATCTCTGTTGCATTACTGTCTCAGACTCATGCTACATATGCAATATGAATGGGTATAAAAAGGCCCAACAATGATTTGCCACTGGAGAGCTGCCACTTACAGGCACAGGTAGATCATCCACCAGTGCCATTTTGATGCATGACGCGGTCAGTGAAATTTTTCCTAAACCTGTCTCAGAGGTTGTGCCAGCTCCTTTTCAGGTCACCCAGTCTTCTCCTTAGGGTGGTGAAGACATCAGTTTTCCAAGGACGGCATTCCATGTGCCTCCATTCACTTTGACACATGCTTCTGTGTAAGCATATGTTAGGTCATTCCTCTGGAGGCTGAACAACACAAGGGCAGTCAGGCACTTCTTGTAGCAAACTCTGATACTGAACTTGGAAACAAAGAAACCAGACACTACTGTCTCTTGTGAACTCATTAAAATGCCAGATACCTTTATTTTAAACATTGATTTTCAGGGGGCAGCAACGTTGTACAGTCAATGCTTAATCTTTAAGTGGCATGGGCTACATCCTATAGATATTGGAAGCATTTGTATGGCTTCTAATTAACGTAAAGTCCAGTCCCCTCATAACTTTACTGTAAGCCATTGTCATGCACAATGATCTGGGGTATAACACCAGGGGACTAATCCCCATTTTTCAATTAAGCGCAGCATGTTCTTGCAATAGTTTATTTGATCATAGTTTAATACAGGTTTCACTTCTTTTTTCAGTTCTCCAGGCTGTGCTAGGCAGGCCATACAGCTTCTCAACCGACAAATGCTTAGCTTTAGCTGGTGGTTTCTGGTGCTCTGCACCGGCACTTAACTGTCAACACCAGTGCTTATGATGGTCTGGCACATGGTGGCAATGTTTATTTTGTTGAGAGACAAGCACAACAGTTGTTTGTCAATTTAGCATACCTTAAATGTGACTAATACCTGCCTCCAATCTATTCTTATGACTTTGGGTGGCTGGAATATTCTGAATCGCCAAACTTGAAGCAGTGTCATAGTTAGTAATTGTGTTGGTACTGTCACTGGCAGTGCTGACAGGGGCAATGTGCGCTGCAAGCTGCTGTGGCCTGGCGCCTATTTTTTCACAAATTAAGCACTGCAGCAGACACACATTCCGAAGGTGACTGGTCACAGACAGGTGGTGGCCTCTGTCTAGGCCAGTCTGGAGGACCACACGTGCCATGGGTGGGCATAGGCCCGCCCATCATAACCGGCTCTTTGTGAGGTAAAGGGGCAGAGTTCTTCAGCTGTACATCTGAGAGGTGTTTCATGGCCTCACATGGGTCTGAGTCTCAAAACGAAATGCTGTAATAGAGGGTATGTAAAGGGAAACAGTGGTTCTGTCCGGTATAAAACATATTTCTTAAACAGAACAATTCAGTGAGTTATTCATCAAACTACTACACTTTTAATTCAAGGAACACATATAAAGCACAAAACCAACACAAATTAGTGGGTATTGAGTTATTTTATATATAAATTGTGTCATTTATAAATACCCAAAGTGATTTTCAAAGGCTGTCAAACACAAAGTGAAATATAATGTGATGTGTGACCAAGTGACATATTGTGCTCAGTGATACAGAAGTGGTGTGTATTATGTTCAAAGTGACTAAAATATGTGCAAGAAAACAGAAGGCCAGAAACAAAAAATTAATGACTCTGCAGTTTAAATGAATTAGTCTTTTTTCACGCAAAGCCTTAGTCTGGATCAGGGAATATCGTTGACGTTTCAACCCAGGATCTGCAATACTAGGTAGTCAATGTGGGTCTTCATCAGGACAAGGGTAGGGGAGGGATGACAGCCTGCGAATGGGAAAGTGCATGAGTAAGGTGTGTTCCATATCTTGTTCACTAAAGTTATGTGACCAGTAACTCGAGAGGTGGCAGAAAAACTCACCTACAGATGCCTAGATATGCTTTAGGAGCATATAGGCATGTGTGCCACCTTGTGCCCGTCGTGGCAGTTCTAAAAACAAAGGGGGAGAAGAACGGAGTAGTTTTAAAAACAAATTCCCTTAATGATCGACCAGGAGTTATGTGTGTTGTGGTTAAGGAACTCACTGAAGTCTAAATGCGGGTAGGACGTGATCGTCTTCAGAAGCGCGCTCTGGCACTTACGACAAGCCGATTTGAATCTCAGGCTAGTTTCTGTTTAAGACTAGAGGGGAGACAGAACCAAAGGGAATTATACTAAACCCTCTAGTTCAACAATGAAACATGTTTAGGGCTGTGTTCCTGAATGACTCACCCGGATTTGTGTTCTGGTCAAGGTTGTCAATTTGTTAATTCATTTGAGAAAAGGCTTGGGCTTTGCAGCTTTCTTAAGGCAGGAAGGTTCGGTTGGGAAATCAGGGGGCAGCCGCACTATCTTTATGAACTCTCCCAATGAGCTCACCTTCAATGATTATTTGAAGCACCTCCGGTCATTGATGGCGTGCTCAGGCGTTAGTCCTGGCATGCCGGTACGATTCAGCACAGAGTTTACGTGTCAGGTCATTGATATGCCTGTCAGCACATAATGGTAGTGTGGAACAGCAGCAGAATGCTGACTCTCTCGGTTGCTAAGCAACCTAATCCAGAGCTGAGATTCGTATGGAGCACGTCCCGGTGTTACGAGTGTGCGTAGCATCATGTGGCGCTGCAGCTAAATGCTGGCTCCACTGGTTGTGAAGCAACCGATCAACAAGCCATACATGGGGCATAGTGATTGCAAGGTTCAGCTCTTTGGATAGAAATGAAGGCATTTTTGAGCGTGGAGTACCAAAAAAGCTCATTCCTAGAATATGTGATTCATATGAATCATACCTTGGCTGTTACACATTACCACGCATTTCTGAGCTGGTTACAAAGTGATTACGTGCACAATAACATGGCTAAACGGAACTCGCAAATACAGTTACACATTAATACACAGTCCTATGCTGGTTATTTAGGTGATAGCGTGCGTATTCACATGATCATGCAATATGTATATATTAAAACAGAAGACAAATGGTCAAGACTGTAATGTAACCAATGGGAACTACATGGTTCAACAACACAGAGAGTCATATTTACATTACAGTCAGTGTGCCAATGTGGTTAAGTTAACCCCTTTGATGCTTATGACGGAACGGTTCCGTCATCAGCGTTGGTTGGGCTGTGCTGATGGCGGAACCGTTCCATCATGACCACACCCGTTTTGCAAATCTTCAGCACAGCACGAAAATTTGCGCCGCGCTGAAGAGGTTAACAAAGAAATCAAGATACTCGTGTAGCATGTATTACTGTAGGGGAGAATAAATTTCGTCATATATGCTCTTGCAGCATACAGTTGTATGCCCATAAACTGAAAGGTACATAGACGTTTCTCCTCCCACCATAATGTGCAGGACCACAAGCCGGGTATTGATACTCAAATTGTCATTCTACAAATTAAAAGATGATTGGTCATCTTGAATTATATGCCTGATACAGTCACGTCAACAGTATACAATGGAGGTTAGAGACCCTCAGAGGTTAAGGTTGGTCCATTTGTCTGGAGGTCTCCTCTAGCTCATTGAGCCCCTCATGTACTGTGTTGAGAGAATAGCTCCATCTACATTCCTTGTAGTTGAGAGCCATTGAGATGGAACCGCCTCTTGGATGACACTGATTTTCTCTATAACCCACCAATGTCTGTTGTCTGGGGAATGGTTGTGTGTCACATAATGATCAACCAATGGAGCACCCTGTACCTTGTACCTTACTCTACTCATGTGCTGTAGTATTCTTGCTTTTACTTTCTGGATGATCCGTCCCACATCTACTAGACCACACGGACAACAGATTGAGTGTATCACGTTGGTGCTATTGCCATTAGAAAAGTGTGTTAGCTTGTATGTTCTGTTGTTATGTGTGAAAGTGGATCCTTCGTAACACAAGGGGCACGCTTTGTATTGGCCGCATTTGTGATTTCCAGTTTTGGGCGGTAGGCCTATATGGTTCCTGAGGTCTAACGGTTTTGGGGGTTCCAGATATGCCCACCATATTATCTTTGATGTTCCTGCCCCTTTTAAAGGCAAAAATGGGGTCTTCGTTGGTGTTAAGGTCACTCGTGATGGAGCGAGGATGGAAACAAAAATGTTTGTATACCCCTCGTGAAGTCACTTCTTCATAACAGTAACATATATTAATCGTGTGGTTTTTGAAAATAACCAAACCAACATAGAATATAGTGCACACACAAATACACGTGGGATACTAATTTGCTTATGTTGCTTTTTTTTTTTAACATTTTAACAATGCAAGAAAAATAGACAGTAAAACAAAAGTCATTCAATTTAAACATACCATCAAACAATTCAAAATAGATTATCAATACAGAGGTGTAAATCATAACGAAAAGTTCATGTTAAAAAGAAAATATGTAATAGGCGCATTGCAATTTATAGTCTTAACAATGCTTTGACCTTGACGCCAATTGAATACAAAGGAGGGTTAATGCTCGAAATTATATAAACAATCCCCAGATTCTATCCCATTTCCTCATTGACCAGAGTCCCCTTACTTTGGCTAGTGTTAATTCCATGGTATAGATTTCATTGACAAGCGTCCACCATTCCATAACATGCGGAGGTTTCAAAGAAATCCAAGCCCTTGCAATAATCAATCTTGCGCATGCAAATAGAATAGTGTTTAAATCTTTGTGTGGGCTATTTAATTCCTGCATATCTAACAGGACCATCTTTTCTGAAAGGGGAGAAAAAATGATCTGCTTCTGATTAAGTATACCTTCTATTCCAGTCCAAAATTCCGATAATGTGGAGCAGGAAAAAAGCATATGCTCCAAGTCAGCTGCCACGAGATCACACTTGGGGCACTTAGAACGGTCATTAGGTAAGCTTCTTGATGACCACCTTAAAAATTCTTTGCGGAGTATAATACAATTGACATACAGTTCTATATGACTGAAGTCTTAAACTAGACGACTGAACCACCCGATTAATATGACAAAAAGAGGCGGAGATCTGGTTCGATGTTATATTAATACCCATTCTAGTGGACCACTTTGCCGCTAGTTTTATACAGTCGTCGGCTTTCATCTGATTTAGACATTTAAAGCCCTCACTGATTAATGATTTTGTCTTATCAGAATAAAGACAGGTCAAGATGTCTGAATCAGAGACTTCATTGATCTTCATTTTACGGACTAAAAAGTCCTGAATTTGCATATATTTGAAATACATAGAATCCTTCAGTTTATAAAGAAGTTTAAGCAATACAAAATCTAATAATCCATCTGGACCATAAGGATCTCCCAAGGTATTAATACCGCAGCTGTACTAGATGGTCCCCACACCGTCGTTAAAGATTCCAGGAAGTCCTGGATTACCCCATAACTGTAATTTTGAATGAAAAAAAGATGTTTTACTAAAAATCAAAATCCGATTCCATATTCTTACTATCTCCCTAGCAGTCTTAAACTTGACCCACTTGAAGTAATTCGGGTCGTGCACTCTAGCCAAAAAGTGATTACAATCCGTGCCCAGCATGAACTGATAGTTTTAGCAAACTTCGGAGGTGGCCCAAAAAAGTTGCGTAAAAATATAATTTAAAATCAGGAAAGTTTAACCCACCTTTTTCAATTGGTAATTTCAGCAGAGAAATCGATCTACGAGCTTTTTTGTATCCCCAGATGTAACTGCTACATATCCCATCTAGTTTTTCAAAGAAAGAATTATTAAGGCATAATGGGATTGCTCTAAATAAATAATTTGCTTATGCTGCGAACCATAATTTACTAATTAAGTGAAGATGTCATACTAATCTTATGCGCAAATGTCATATTCTAACCAAAATCTCTATGTATACACTTTCTGTATGTCTAATTGTGGCATAAATGATGGAGAATGGTGAGTAAACCATGCATATTTATTGCCAAATATGCTAGGTAATAACTAACTGGGTTACCTTAGAATGGGGGGAGGTAAACAGAAGGGCTATATTTCGAAAATTACGTTTAATTGTGTTTGTTTCTATAATAGTTCCCATTGTGGCCTAATCCAAAATGGAAATTTTCCGCGACTCCGAGTTTGAGATGATGTACGCATGCGCGTCAGAACTCGAGAGGAATGCAAGCAGCCTGTGCCTATACAGTGTGGGTCAAGGACAGTGTGGCCTGGTTGCTCAATTCGGTGCCAACAAATTTGAATGTTCGCATTGTAAAGAAATTACAAATTAAAGGACATAAGCAGAAAGGACTACTAAGAGACAATAGACACGTTATTTTTTTAATTATAACGATGACTTTGCAGAAATCCGAACAATAAGGTGATGAGGTTATGCTCATCCAACCCTTTGACTAACCAATCAGAATAAAGATAGACCTCAAAAGTAACAAGTTTTAGATAGATAAGTTAGGGAAAAAGGGTATAAAAGAAGAAGTTTGTAAGTAAGAAAAAAGCTTGCTTTTCGATTTATTTCGCACCACAACATGCTGTCGGATCGATTAATTTTATGGTGCAAGGACTTTGAAATTTTTCTGGACTTTAACTTTTCGAATGGGTGCGAAGTCCTGATGGGAGGTGAACACCAAGAAAGAATAGAGAGGTGGTCTTTGGGAACTGTTCTGTCCTTAGGCTGATTTCCGTGTCCTGAAATCTTGGTAATATAATTTTGCTTACTTTACTGAACTGTTATGCTAATGAATATAAATGTTTGAATTTAACTTTTCTTTCTTTTTAGGTTATTAATGTTTTAAATGATTATCGAAACAGAGTGAATAAAAGTAAGGTCATGCTAGGAGATTTAAACCCTAAAATAAAAATTAAATAAATGGAGAATTAAGATGGTCTTGTTGTCCATTAGTTACATTTTACTAGCAGATCCAATGACAATAATGGTGGGGTGTTTAATGTTTCTTGAAATAAAACCATGGTAATATCGATAAACTGCAGATGTATATAGTGTACAAAATGTTTGTATGGAATAAGACACTCTGCTAAAATCCAGCAGCTCTCCTCTACTTCTTGGGAGCAGTGTGAATGCGTGTATCAATGACTCGCAGTGTTATGGGCTCTACTGACGAGTAAAGTGAGAATAGCTCCTTAGGAGTACAGTGATGGTTTTGCAGGTAATTTCTGGAGCCGCGCTGGATCAGTATTACTTGGTAGCAGAGCATTGGATGCTATAGGTTTACTAGGATAAGTAATGTATAGGGCGATGTGTACAGGGCTTTGATGTACAGAATGTATGACTAACATTGTATGTTGAGTCTGTATTGCGTATTATGTAGTCCGGAATTAAGGCTTCTGGGAAGTAGGAAGCTGGTTACTCTGCCTAGGAAGAGGAGCGTGTGGCATGTAAGTCGCACAAGTGTGACATGTAAGTCACACATCACATAGTCTGTTTCAAAGTGGTGACATCGCCATATGTTACAAGTTTAGGGACCTTTACGTGTAAAAGTGATAAATGTATAGCGAAGGCAACCTATAAAATTTTGGGCTTGAGCAAAGGAATCATTGCGTATTCTGACTTAAAACTTATCCCTAAAAGAGTAATAGAGTTCAACCTAAGCTTGAGAGAAGGGTAAGGTAGAGGGATGTGCTACTTTATCAGCAAAACTAAAATTCTGTGGTAGAGAAGAGGTAAGCGCTGTCTACTGGAAATACGTAATACTTGTGCGAATGATGAAACGATCACTTTTGTTTTAGCGAAACAGACGAATGGAGATGTTTTATGTCGTTACTAACTGATTTTAGTTGTATAAAAGTGTAAATAAGTGTGTCGATAAATTTTGTTAAGGAGGGGTCAGTCGAAGCTGCAGAAGCCGGAGCAGGGCTGACGTCAAAAGTGTCGCGCTGGGATTGGTCCGCGTGACTAGGGCGGAGTAAGCGCTGATTGGTACATTAGCCAAGACTGTAAAATCATTGGATGTGCGCAAGTGAAACGTTTTGTGTTCTGATTGGTGCGTTAGTGTGAACCGCACTATGATAGCTCGGTGTAGCGAAGCAGTTTGCGCAAGAGTGCGCGATTGTTTTGAAAGTTCGGAAATCATCAGACAAATGGAGTTTTATTATGGAGGGGAAAAAAAACCTACATGGTTCAAACAGTTGAAGAATGTGTTTAAAAAGGATAAGGCAATAGTGACAAGAGAGGGAAAATTGCTTCCTCCGCCTAAAACGCCTGCATCGTATATGATGACAAAATACGGTTACCATACATGTATATGGTTAGAAAATTGGGCTAAATATACCAAGAATGATGGTGCATTAACATTTCCAGAAGTAGGTTCCTTTTGTCTTGCGGTACTGCGAAATTTGAGAGAAAAGATTACAAAGCTTGAACCAAGACCCAGACCAACTCAATTTGAAGCATTAGTTGAGTGGGAAGATGAGATGCATGAATTGGATTGAGAAAGGTTTGAAGAGTTCAGAGGACCGAGAGGTAGATAGCAAGGATTATGGAAAGAAACTCATGAGAGTAGAATGCAGAGATGGGGAAATGCTGATATGTGTGATGGAATGTATCCTGTAAGAACAGTTGATGAAATGGTAGGACGGAAATCTACAGAGAAAATAAATAATGTGGAGTCAGAAAGGAAAGGTTATGAGGATTGTGAAACTGAGGATGAAGTGCTGGAGGAGATACTAAATAGAAGACCATCTCCACATCAACCAAGTTCTGTAAATGTGACTCCAAATACTCCACCGATGGAGGACCGATTTACTGGTGCCCCGAGACGATTTTCTAATTTTAGAGATCTTCCGGAAAGGGTAGAATGAGATATGATTCTAATCCCCCATTAATTGAAACCAGACTTACTGGTACACCCAGACAAAATTATGAAAACAGAGCAAATGTAGCTAGAGTAGAGAGGCGAATTGAAGAACAACCATGTACTTCTGAATATATATGTTCTACAAATGAATTAACTGAAAAGATACAGGAACTCATTAAAAATATAGAAGCTGTAACTATCCCAGTAACAATAGGTCCTGTAATTCCAGTGTTCGAAAACAAGAAAATAAAAGAACCGTCATTAACCATCCCTTTGAATCAAAGTTTACAAAAAGTAAGAGAAAAGGTTTATCCAGACTTGTCGAGGTTAGGTGTACTAGCCATATGACACCGCCTGACTTGACTTTTAACCAAAGTCTTCCGTATAAGTTTCCAACTGGTGCGGAATCAGATTCTGCGACTCCTGAGAAAAGTATAGGGAAAATCGATTTGTCACAAACTCCAGTAGGACCGACAGAACATGAATTAAGTGATTGACTTAAAACTTTGAAGGTAAAAGACCAAGAACCTAAAGTATTAGATGTGGTTAGACTGAAAATCGACATGGAAGAATTAACAATTGGAACAATTGGAACAGATAGATTAAAAGCATACCAAGATGATGAATTAATGTTTATGTGTAAAAGCATTACTTGGAGAGCGAAAACTATGCATGATCGATTAGAAGGATTGGCAAGTGAACTAAATGTAGATTTTGCAAAGCATAAAGTGTTACAGAAACCTTACAAAAGATTAACTCAGAAAAAAGAGATAATTGTGTTGCTGAGAAAATGGGGAGATGTGGATAAGTGGAAAGCTAAATGGGCAAAGAAAAGAGAAGAGAGCAGTGATAAAACAACATTAGCACTCCCAGTAAGAGAAAAAGAGCCTGTAGCAAACAAATTCCCTATGAGAGAAATTCAGGGATGAGGGTATGTACATGTTCCTTGGACCAGACAGGATATATTGTCATTCACAAAAGATTTCCCCAGACTGAGAGAAAAGCCAGTGGAATGGTATCGACAGGTGGCTCGATTTGTAAAAGTTTCAAAGGTACTCTGGGAGGATTTAGATGGATTGTTTGACATAGTAGTACCAGCAGATCTATGGTCTGAGTGTAAAATTTCAGTGGACTGGCCAAGAACTGAATATCCATGAGATACAAAAACAGGTGCTCCTGGACCTGAAGTAATGCGAAAGTATGAACAAGTAATAGTGTTTCTGAAAAATAAAATCCCACCAAAAGAGACCGATTGGGTAAAGATTGACAGGACATTGCAAGAATCAAAAGAATCAGTACATGCATTTTATGAGAGATTGCTATTAGTGTTTAAACAATACAGTGGCTATGAGGAATTGAATGAAAAGGACATGAGTCATTTTGTGTATCGTTTTGTGTTTGGATTATGACCAGAGATAGGAGACATGATTAAGCAAAAACCTGTCTGACGTGGTAACTTCTGTGTTCCATCAGGTGGGAACTGAGGCAAACTCGAAAGAAAAACATCCAACTCATGATCTAGTCCCTGGAGATTGAGTTCGGATACAGGTACACAGGAGAAGAAATTGTTTAGTCCCTCGTTGGCAGAGGCCCAGACAAGTCATTTTGGTCAGCAAGACTGCAGTTAAATGTGCTGGTGTGAAGAGATGGGTCCATGCAAGTCACACCATCCATATGGCTGAGCCTGAAAATCCACGAGACGAAGGAGAAAGCACAACTGATTCAGATTCTGAAGGTGAACCAGAGAAAGATCCAGATACTGAAGCTCGACCTGTTCGTCCACATCTGGAAATATCAGATGTAAGCTCTGCCTCTGAAGGAGAAAGTGAAACTATTAAAGTACCAAATTCTGAAGATCGACCTGAAAGTCGAGATTTGGTAAGAACTTATACCAGTAAGGACACTGAGCAAAGTGAAGATAAAACTGGTAGTCAGGAAATTACTGAAGGACAGTCTGAGAGCTCTGAAAGCAGGAACCGGAATGTCGAAACTGGTGAAAAGGAAATAACTCACGATGAGGATGAGCTTCCAAGTACCAGCTATGGAGAAGTTCCTAGCCGAGTGAAAGAACTGTCCAAACAGAAAACAAGCTCAGAGAAAGAAACAGACATTATAAAGTTCACCATAAATGAAACTGAATCTGACGACAGTGAAGACAAAACTAAACTGGGAAGAAGTTCAAGAAAATGGGCTTGAAGAGTGGAGCGTAAGACTGTCGGACCTGAAACAAAGAAAGCTTGCAAAGGAGATAATTGGCCTAATGAAAGTGATGGACTGAAATTTAAACCAGTTAATAAAGCAAAAATACCAGAGGATCAAGTAAACAAAATAACAAGTCAAAAGGAGTTGTTGGGGAAGAAAATAGAGATTGTGCAAAGGCCAAAGAGAGTAAGAAGACGAAATCAAAAATACAAGTCACCTGAGTGGACATACATGGTCTTGCCTCCAATAAGTGAAGTGAATTGCAGCTAAGAAAATTTGAGTTGCCAAAGTGGAGAAAAAGAAAGTGAGTGAACTATAACTCAAAAAGAAAAGAAAAGAGAAGTACCAAAACTGGGAAACTGTTAAAGAGAAAAGAGGAAAGGAACAAGAATTTTTGACATTTTGGTGATAAGGATACTCTAATTGCAAAGAAATGGTTTAAAGAGACACCTATTTCCTTGGACTCCTTTCTAGCTTTACTTACCAAAATCAAGTCTGGCTCCCCTGCCGATTGTGCCCCTGCCCGCGTGCTGAGAACTCTTTTTACCTCTTGCCCCACTATTCCTCTTTCCTTTCTTAATGCTTCCCTTTCAACTGGCTTGGTCCCCTCCTCATTTAAATCTGCGATTGTTTTTCCCATCCTCAAAAAACCTGGTCTTGATTCTTCCCTCCCTTCTAATTTCAGACCTATTTCTCTTCTTCCCTATCTTGCCAAAATCCTCGAAAGCTATGCCACCTCCTGTCTTTCCTCTTATATCGAGCAGAACCATCTCCTTGCTTCCCACCAAGCAGGCTTCCGCTCGGGCCACTCGACTGAGTCAGTGGTGCTTGCGGTTCTCGATGAGTTGAAAGCCAAGGCTGACACCAACTCCCCTCAAGCTTTGGTTCGCCTGGATTTATCCGCTGCGTTTGACATGGTCGATCATACCACCCTTCTTGACCGTGTCAGCGCAGCGGGCATCCAAGGCTCCGCTCTCTCCTGGATCACGTCCTTTCTCTCAGGACGCTCACAAGCTGTTCACCTCTCTGGTTTCTCTGCCTTCCCCCTCCCGGTGTCCTGTGGGGTTCCCCAAGGTTCCTCTGTTTCCCCTCTTCTTTTCAATCTTTATATTCGCCCCCTTATTGTTTCTCTTCTCGATCTGGGGGTCTCTGTGTACAACTACGCAGATGACCTCCAGCTCGTCTTTGATCTTTCTTCTTCTTCTCACTCCTTATCTTTTTTTCGCTCCACTCTGGTTTTCATTTCTGGGTGGATGAGCGCCAATCACCTCAAGCTCAGTCCAGACAAGACTGAGCTTGTCTTGACGGGTGGCTCATCCAGCCCCTGGTCCTCTGCTTTCTGGCCCCCTATTTTCGGTCCCCCTCCTACCCCTGTTCCTTCTGTCAAAACGCTGGGCATTAAGGTCAGCCATGACCTGTCAATGCACGGCCAGGTCAGTTCTGTAGTGTCTTCCTGCTTTCTTTCCCTCCATCTGATTCGTAAAATTTCCAGTTTTTTCCCTTGATTCCCTCAAAATCATTATTTCGGCCCTCATCACTTCCCGCCTTGATTATGGAAACAGCTTGTTCGTGGGTATTCCTGCCTACGAAACCCGTCGTCTCCAAGCAATCCAAAATCAGGCTGCCCGACTTATTTTTCATTTTCCCAAAACTCACCATATCACTCCCGTCCTCAAATCTCTCCACTGGCTCCCCGTTCTACAGAGATCCCTGTTTAAACTAGGGTGTCTAGTCTTTCGGGCTGTTGATCGCTCTGCTCCGGCGTTCATCAATTCTTTAATCTCCACTCACACCCCTGCCCGTACCCTCTGCTCATCTACCTCTGCCCTCCTCACTGTTCCCCGCTTTCGTAAATCCCGCACTGGTGGAACCAGATTCTCTGTCCTTGCCCCCCGGTTCTGGAACTCTCTCCCTCTCTCCATGCGTTCTATTCCCCTATTCCCATCTTTTCACACTTCCGTAAAGCGCTCAAAACATTCTTGTTTGTCCAGGCCTACCCCTGCTAACTTCCTCGGCCCTGTCTGTTCTGTTCAGTAGAGCTCTCAGCGCCAGGAAGCCGTTTGGCCACCGTACGCTCTATAAATACCTTATTTCATTTAATTTCATTTCATTTCAATATAAGGGCAGAAAAGATTGTGGAAAGCGCTGTGTAAAAAAACAAAAGGCTACTAATGATGTAACGAAATTGATATGGACTATCTTTAGAAAATGGTGTAGAATGTGGTTAATATGTACTGGATTATTAATGTTAGTATGGTTGATTTTAGCTATTATTATCCCTTTCAAGCCAGATTTTGAAAAAGAAAAAGTAAATGAGAGTGCGAAAGAGGAATTATGAGTCAAAGAGTGAAAGATTGCATGTGCTTAGACCTGAAATACATCAAGATAACGCTATAAGTGAGTGACTTTTCTCATAATTCGTTTTCAAGGTTATTATCGGAGTATGTGAAAACTATGGATGCAAGTGACTGCTACGTCTGTGTAAAATTACCAGCATCTGTGTCAGAGGGTGCGACCTATCACCACCTTTCACTAACATATGGAGTTACATGTAGTGTATTAACAAGTTTATTTTATAGAACAGGTAAATTAGAGTATTATTATTCTAATTCTGATGATGTTTTTGCGAAATTTAAAATTGTAGCTGAACTGAATAAAAATCAAACCTGCAAAACTTTTTGGAGAATATTTTTCGGAAACACAAGAGTTGAATCATGATTGTGCGTTTAAACATAATTTGACTTGTAAAATGAGAAATGTGGAAAAAGCCTTTTTGGATATGGTTGAAGAAAGGAGAATTCAGTATAAAGGAAGAGAAAAGCAAAGCAAACTAAATCTTCAATGTGTACATTTGAGAATAATAAGATAGAAGGGCATAATGTGAATGTGGCTATAAATATAAATTACACCATTGTTAGTGAAATTATGTATTCGGAGAGATAACACTTTGTATGATAATTATTTTGTGAGAGCAAGTCAATGTGCGGATACATACATTATAAAAGGGGGTTGGGGATTTAAATGTGGCAATGACTCAGTCTTCCTGGGATATACTTTCTTTGTGGGAACAAAGCTTCTTATAGATTGCCCGATCACTGGTAAGGGACATGTTATGTAGGCCTGGTCTTTCCTACACTTTTCCATGTAGATAGAGGTACTGATGGAATTCATGAAATAGGTAAACCTTTAATTCGTAAAAGAAGAGGAAGTGTGATAGAAATAATAGTTTTTGGAGCACTGCTACCAGCAGTGGGTATATCCTTTAATGCAAACAGAATTCAGAAATTGTCAATGATTGTAGAGTGTTTGTCTACAGATACAGAAGGAGGATTTCTAATGGTAAATACTGAAATGGTTGCTATGGTGATGCAAAATCGACTTGCTCTTGACATAATTTTGGCAAAAGAAGGAGTTGTTTGTGGAATGTTAAAGGTACAACACTGTTGTACTTACATTCCAGACAAAAGTCAAAACATTGAAAGATATATTACAAATCTTACAGAGTTGCATAAGGAAGTTGAACGACTGGAGGTTGATGGTCTTCTTGAGAAACTTAGTAGACGTTTTTCAGCAGTTAAAAATTGGTTCTATGAAATAGGTGGATCTATAATATGTAATGATGTCTTGTAAAGTGCATGAATCACCCCACATGGGGTATATCCGTGCTGTAGACCTCTGGGGAACCCGTCCTGGCTTTCCCTGTGAGATGGACCCTACTGGGTATCTCCAGGGTGAAACCAGGCATCCCCGGCGTATGTGGGGGGCCGTTGTGGAGATGAGGCAAGCTAATGCCCAGAGTTGCCGAGTGTGATCCCTGGTTAGAGTAGGCACCGAGGTGAGAATTATCGAGTCCGCTGACCCTGCCGCGTCGGGAATTGAACCCTGGTCCTGGGCCGTCCTCTGCTTCCGGGTCTGCCGCCTCTAACCAGTGAGCCACACCACTCCACTTATATAATAGGGAAGGTATTAATTCCAGTTACAATAATAATAGTAGTAATTTTAATTTTAAGATTAGGTTGTAAACTTAGAAAGAGAAGGAACGTTAAAAGGTCTATAAAGAAAGTAATTGAAGAAAAACAAGAAAGGAAGCGTGAGAAAGGTGACATTGAGATGGAAGAGTTTAAAGAGAAACTATATCAAGACAGAAAGAAATTAGAAGAAACTAGAGTATAACATGTTGAGATAAAATGTACGAAATTTTGGGAGTTATTTGGTGATAAATCACCAAAGGAGGGAGTTGATGGAGCGAGGATGGAAACAAAAATGTTTGTATACCCCTCGTGAAGTCACTTCTTCATAACAGTAACATGTATTAATCGTGTGGTTTCGAAAATAACCAACATAAAATAGAGTGCACACACAAATACAAGTGGGATACTAATTTGCTTATGTTGCGAACCATAATTTACTAATTTAGTGAAGTTGTCATATTAATCTTATGTGCAAATGTCATATTCTAACCAACATCTGTATGTATACGCTTTGTGTATGTCTAATTGTGGCATAAATGATAGAGAATGGTGAGTAAACCATGCTTATTTGTTGCCAAATATGCTAGGTAATAACTAACTGAGTTACCTTAGAATGGGGGAGGTAAACAGAAGGGCTATATTTAGAAAATTAACGTTTAATTGCGTTTCTTTCTATAATAGTTCCCATTGTGGCCTATGTGGCCTAATCCAAAATGGAAGTTTTCTGCGACTCCGAATTTGACATGATGTAAGCAAGCGACAGAACTCGAGAGAAGTGCAAGAAGCCTGTGCCTGTACAGCGTGGGTCAAGGACAGTGTGGCCTGGATGCTCGATTCGGTGCCAACAAATTTGAATGTTCGCATCGTGAGTATGGGAAAGTTTGAAGAAATTACAAATTAAAGGACACAAGCGGAAAGGACTACTAAAAGACAATAGAGACTTTATTATTTTAATTAGAACGATGACTGTGGAAATACGAACGAAAAGGTGATGAGGTTATGCTCATCCACCCCTTTGACTAACCAATCAGAATAAAGAAAGACCCCAAAAGTTACAAGTTTTAGATAGATAAGTTAGGGAAAAAGGGTATAAAAGAGGACGTTTGGAAGTAAGAAAAACGCTTGCTTTTCGATTTATTTCGCTCCACGACATGCTGTCGGATCGATGAATTTTATGGTGCAAGGACTTTGACATTTTTCTGGACTTTAACTTTTCGAATGGGTGCGGAGTCCTGATGGGAGGTGAACACCAAGAAAGAATAGAGAGTCTTTGGGAACTGTTCTGTCCTTATGCTGATGTCCGTGTCCTGAAATCTTGGTAATATAATTTTGTTTACTTTCCTGAACTGTTATGCTAATAAATATAAATGTTTGAATTTAACTTTTCTTTCTCTTTAGATTATTAATGTTTTAAATGATTATCGAAATAGAGTGAACAAAAGTAAGGTCATGCTAGGAGATTTAAACCCTAAAATAAAAATTTTATAAATGGAGAATTAAGCTGATCTTGTTGTCCATTAGTTAACTTTTACTAGCAGATCCATTGACAATAATGGTGGGGTGTTTAATGTTTCTTGAAGTAAAACCATGGTAATATCGATAAACTGCAGATGTATATAGTGTATAATATGTTAGTATGGAAAAAGACACTCCGCTAAAATCCAGCAGCTCTCCTCTAGTCTTCACCAATCTTGAGAGCAGGGTGAATGTGTGTATAAATGACTTGCGTTATTATGGGCCCCATTGACCAGTAAAGTGAGAATAGCTCCTTAGGAGTACGGTGATGATTTTGCAGGTAATTTCTGGAGCCGCGCTGGATCACTCGCAACTAAATTCTAATACTTTTTCACAATCTTTTTTATGTCATTGCTTTTACTATTGAATGTTGTCACGCATACAATGTTTTCAGTCTTTGTAGCTCTCTCTTTCACCTGTAGAAGCTGGTCACGGGGGCAGTATCAGGCACCTTTGCATTCAGGCTTCAATAGTCCTGTCGGGTACCCTCTCTCCTTTAGACGACTCGTAATGGTTTCTGTTTCTTTGAAGAAATCTGTCCTCCGGGTGCAGTTCCTCCTGAGCCTGAGGTACGGCCCATATGGTAAATTGTCCCTCCGACTTTGCGGGTGATGTGATTCATACTTGAGCAGTGTGTTTCTTTCCGTGGCTTTACGGTAAAGATCACAATACAGAAGGCCATCTTTAACTCGAAAGGTCAGTTCCAAGAAGTCTATGGCCTCATTGTTGCGGGTCATCGTGAATTGGATGTCCCTTGTTCTGGTGTTGAGCCAATTCTGGAATTCATTTAACTTGTTAGCATCACCCGACCACACCATTATGGCATTGTCTATCTCGCGTTTCAATACTGTAATCTGGTTTATGTATGGATTGTCATGGCTGTATAGATGTTCCTCCTCATAATCATCCATGAAGATGTAAATGTAAATGTTAAATGTAAATGTTGGCCAGGCTTGTAATAGAGGGTATAACACATGGGTTAACACTTATATTGGGCACAGACAATTCAGCTGCAATGAAGGATGCAGCATATGGGCTCACACCTTTGTTGGTAACGGGTGTAAAAGAAGAGGTGGAGCAATGTAGGGTGTAGCACAAGGGCTCACATGCACATGGGTAGCAGACTACTCAATGACAAATGCAGAATGCCGCACAAAGGCTTACAATTTCCGGAGGCAAAAAGAAGTGCATTGGCTGGGGAGTTCAGACACTTTGGCCTCACACAATTAACAGGAAAAGGATCAACTGCGGTGAATTCAAGGTACTGGTATCTCATCCTCACATGACCATCATAGTCAAAAAGAAGTGCAGTGAATGTAGGGTGCAGGCATGCAAGTCTCACTTGAATACCTGGCACAGCAAGATTATCCTAACAGAAACAGGACAAAGCGTGCATACTTCTGGGACCACTGATGGGATGAATGGAGATCTGACTGGGCAACATGTGCAGGCTCCCGGTCCGGGCAGACTAGGTGTGTCTGGCCTTCTCATGCAATGTTGCTTGCCAGATCTTTTGTTCTGAAAAAAAAAACTTAAAAAGGGCTTCAACTCCACCTATTACATACCATAATTTGGCTTCATCGTCACTCTCATTTCTTTTGATTTTATTGGTCCGCCAGTTGCATAATGAAACTTGAGGGGGGACTGCAAAATACATGGAGGCCCACCAGGCCCAGTCAAGCACTCTCAGACCAGGGGTCTGCCTCCCATGCACAGTGCCAAAGGGGACTCATTGGAGTTTGGGGCACCGCAGGGGCTTAGGGGGCTAATGTTATGCCACTGTGGTCAGTGGCTGCTGGTTTCGTTTTTGTAGTCTCTCTATCAACAGCTTTAGGACCATGTTGGTTTCAGTTCATTAGATTCCACACACACAAACCACAGCACTGCAGGGAATCAGCTGAATCAACACTAGGTGAACACTGCACTTCATTGATCAGCAGCGGTGGATTTCATTTTTGTGGTCTCACTACCAGCAGCTTTAGGAGGATTTTGGTTTAATCTTCTTTAGATTCGACACACACACCAAGGCACTGCAGGGAATCAAGCTGTAAGAGACAATTTGCTCTTACTGCAGTCAATGCAGCAAACCAAAGTGGAAACAGGCGAAAAATATATACATGTGGTGGTTATATTCACAGAAACAATAACTTGATATTGTTCAACAAGGAGCTAGCAAGGAGGAGACCCCTTTTATGAAAAGGTAGGTAAGTAAGTAAGTAAGTAATACTTTATTTGATTTGTGAAAATCATAAAAGGGTGGGTCTTACCACCATGGGATAAAACTTTACATCTTTGAAACAGCATAAAAACAACATAAATCACATGAAAAGATAATACATTAAAGTAACGCAAAGCAGTAGCAAGTTGCTCGAATGTGCAGTTACTGTGTAAGGTTGAGAAGCACAGATGGAACTGGGCACGGGGATAAATGTCTCATTGCAGCTGCCAGTCAGCAAATGGATATTCTAAACGGGGTACAGTGCTTGGGGGTTAAGTGTAACTTGATGGAAGTAACGCGTTGTTAACTCAGAGTGAAGGTTTTTTTTTTTATGCCGGAAGAGTGGAATGAAGGGTATCCATTAAGAGATTGAGGGAGAGTCTGGGCCCAGCCTTGGGGGGGCCAGTTGGCACGGGTCGTCTTTAATTGTTTCCTTGTTTCCCAGCTCTTGGGCAGCGTGGGCCAAGAATTTTATAGTTTTGCAGGAAAGTTGTATCCAAGACCCGCTAAGGCATTTTATTACAGCCGCCCTGCAGGTTCTTACTTGTGCTTCTCTTAGGAGTGGTAACAAGAGCGTCTTCCTTAGATTTTGGAGTGCCGGGCATATGCATAATAAATGCAACAATGACTCTACGCCCTTGCCACAAAGGCGACAGTTTGAAGTTGGCCAGGTACGCAGCCATTTGGGGGTGAGGTCTTTGCTCGAGAACCAACCCAGCCTCAGAAGACTTAATTTCCTCTTGTAGTGATCCCTAAAACAATCTTGCAAGTATGGCTGATGTTTCAGATGATTATATGTTGGTAACACAATCCAGGCGTGGCTTTTGCCAGCCACTGCGCCTTTGTCCATTATCAGCGATGCTTGTTTGATAGCTTTGTTAGTGATCTGTTTAAAAATGTTATACGACACGGGTGAAAGCCAGGCTTCTTCCAGCTTTAGAGACTGAAGCGCTTGCCTAAGGGACTTATATGTTGAATTCGAGAACCCAGCCTGTTTTTCGAACTCTAGCCAACAGAGGTGGGCAAGTGAGTTGTCTTCGGCGTCCCTCATACGCCAGTAATATTTGGCCAATGCTCCTTGTCTTGCCGGGGTCTGGTTTGTTAATCCATATTCCAGACGTATTTGGGCCTGTGAAATGTGTCGCGGGATCGAAAAAAGGTGTTTAAACAGTTTGGATTGAGCAAGATTCAGCGCTGTAGAGTCCCTAGATGCCATCAGTTCCGAGCCATATGTGAGAGATGGCAAGAATTTAGCAGCTACGATCTTTAACATGTGGCCGGTTGAGCTTCCACTTAAATGTTTTTGTATGGTTTTAAAAGCGAAATGCAGTTGTTTGGCTTTTGATTTCCCCTGTTCTAAATGATGTTTGTACTTTAGTTGGTAATCAAGTATGATGCCCAAGTATTTGTATTTATCAACCTGTGTTAATATAGAAGAATTTAGCCTCCAGACATATTTAAGTTGTTTCTTTCGGGAACTGGAGAAGCATAGGATGTTCGATTTTTTGAGATTTATTGTTAGTTGTGCTTTGGAGATGTATAACGCGAGTTTGGAAATCAAGCGTTGTAAGCCAAGCGGCGTTTGTGAGAGGAGCACAATGTCGTCTGCGTATTGTAGACTCACAATAGGTGTTTGTCCCAATTTCGGTGGGTCCCCCTGAATTGTGCGTAGGTCACTTTCTAGGTCTGCGGTGTAGATGTTGAAAAGGCTGGGAGCCAACACGCAGCCTTGCTTTAGTCCATTAGAAGTTTGATATTTCTTTGTTAAGCATCGTCCATCTCCTTTTTTTATTTGTACCCAGGTGTGTGAGTATAGTTCTATGATTGCTCCCAATAGCTTTGGTGGCGCACCCCAGGCTTTCATTTTGGCCCAAAGTTTTGATCTAGGCACTTTATCAAAGGCCGCTTTTAGGTCCAAAAAACAAGTGTATAGCGTGGAGGAGTTATTGATAGCCTTTTTAGCGAGAAGGGTTAGCGCGGATACATTTGTTAGAGTACCCATTCCGGCCCTAAAGCCTGTTTGTGTCAGTGGGATTAGCCCTTTGCTGTTGACCCAAGACTCCAGTTCTACCAATAGGTTTGATGCGTAGATCTTGGCCTCCACGTCTATTAGTGCTATTAGCCTATAATTATTAGGATCTGATCGGGACCCTGATTTGAATATGGGGTGTAGAATGCTGCCCCTCCATGAATCAGGAATATTCCCGGTCCTTAAGCTGTGACAGAACAAAGGGGATAGTTGGATTGCCCAAAACATTGGGTCTTGCCTGAATAGGGCGTTGGGAAGGCCGTTTGGTCCGGGGGCCCCGTCTGGTCTCAAATGTTTTATGGTCTTTGAAACCTGCGTTGGTGTGATCTGATCAATTTCTCCAGTTAAGTCCTGCGGCGGTTGCCTGCAGGTGTCTTTGGATTGAGGAGACTTTGCTTCTACCATTGATCTCAGGCTTGGTGTTGGGCAGGGGTCGCAGACGGTTGTGAGTGTGTTGTCTGTAGATGTATCAAACGTGAAGTTGTAAAGTAAATTAATGTGAGTGCCCCAAATCTGATCGGTCAACTCCGAATTGAACTGTCGGTGTTTGCCGTTGAGCATAAAATTTATTTTTGCCCAGAAATCTTTGGAGTTTCGTAGTTTACTAGCATGGAGTATAATGCATTGTAATTTTTCCTTATACTCTTGCTTGGCCAATTTGGTCTCACGTTTTAGCTCTTTTTTTAAGAATTCAATTTTTTCCAGAGTTTGCTGTGATAGTTGGGGGTCCTTTTTACGTTGAGCCCTGAGATATGAGTTTAGTTGCTTTTTTAATAAGCGCAGTTTTGGAGTGTACCATTTCCCTCCTCCTTTTCTTGTTGTTTTGTGTCCTCTGTGGTTGGTTTGGTATTTTTTGTTTATGTTCACTACGAAGGACTCCCAGGTCTTTACTATATCTTTGGATAAGGCTGGTGGTGAGAGCAGTAAGTGGCATGTCTCCATTAAGTTGGGAATGTTGTCTTCTTTCCAATTTAATCTTTGCAGGTTAAAAAGTTGAGTGTTCAACGTTAAAGGCTGCGCTTGCTCGGATTTATTTAATAGGATTGATACTGTGAAAGTCTGAGGGTAATGGTCGCTTTCACCCCGTTCCAGAATGTGGAAGTCTTTGATATGGGGGAATAGATCGGGGTCGGCCAAGGTATAGTCTATTGTTGATCCTGAGTTCCTAGTGACCCTCGTTAGGGCGGCTGGTCTGTCAAGGTGACCCCTTCCGTTTAGTGTGTACAAGTGGAGGTCTTCCAGTTCTGCAGCACATTTCCTTCCCATTGCGCTTTGTCTACTTTGGTTACCTTGTCGAGGTTCAATGTGGGTAGGAAGAGTACCCTCCTGGCCTTGCATTAAGTTCATATTGAAATCTCCTGTGATTAGCATGTTATGACTTGGGTAGGTGGATTTCAATGTGTTAATTGCGGAGGTTAATTGTTTTATCCTCTTCCCTTTATGTTTTCCACCGGGATGTATGTATAGATTTACGATCAGTAGGCCGATGATGGGCGAAATTTCAATTTTGATGCATTGCATCCATGTGGAGTCCAATTCGATGGGGCTGGCTGACCAGAGGATGTCGGTAGATATGAATGTTGAGAGGCCTCCCTTAGCCCTACCTGAAAAGGTAGGTAAAGTTCTGCAATGTGCAAAACTGCCAAGAAGTTAATTGCACCCCACCCACCATTCCAAAACGTGCCACTTAACTCACATTTTTCACAATATGGAGCAAAATAACTATAATACTTCACTAGCCATGCGCTTCATTTGTCCTGTATTTGCACCTTATGAAACAATTAACTTTACTTTTTTTCCCATTTCTCTGCCACGTATAACCCCAGAGAGTGATTTGACATTTTCAATTTCACGATTATCTGGGCTGTCTGCTTTATCAGTTCTCATTATACATGTTTTTGGATTATATTTGATTTGCTCCTGAGAACACCAAAATCAATGTACATTGAAGAGCACACAAGGAGAAAAAATTTTTAACCTCATAGACACAACCTTTTGACTTTGCCAGTGCTTGTTTTCAGACACACATCACATTCTTTACGAACTAGTCAAGGAGAAAACACGATGCAGCATTTCTGTGATTCTTTTGGTCTTGTTAATGCTTGTGTTTTGGCCACATTTCTCACATCCACATATCAGGAGCCCACCTGCCAGGAATTCCCCTGCAGGGGTTAGTGCTACTCGAACAGACAGCAGAAACCCTGTCACTGGAAGTGCAACGCAAACATGCAAAACCCTTAAGTGGGGTGAGACGGATACCTTGTGGTGCACAAGTCTCTGAAAAGACCCAGCCTGAAAGTGTCTGATCCAATTAGAAAGTCCCCCCAAAATCCTGTCCTCCTCCGCATCATGAGGAATCTGCAGTGCCACTGCCCACCTGTTTAACTCTGTACAGCGAACGCAGCAGGAAAATGAACTACTTGCGCACACGTCACACTTTCCGTTTCACTACAACGAACCAGGGCGCGCATTCCTGCTTCATTGTCGACGTCTTTGAAAAATGAAGCGCACTTTAACATAATCTGGGACTCTAATGAAATGCGAACGTCTGACAAGGTTAACTCCAGCGATATTGTTTTTATTTTTTTTCTTGAAAGGATACGCTGGGTATACACCTCCCAGCAGCATTCTGGAGAGTATCTGTGGTGAGGTTGCGTCATTAATTAACCTCAGCTGATAAACTGACTTAGACGCTCGAGCTCAGAACCAGCTGACCACCACAGCGAACTGACTTCATCACAACTCCTGGTCATGTGAGCAACAGCCAGCTGTCATTGCTTCGGCACACAGGGAAAGCGGGCCCCTCTGTTCCCACCCCTTCCTACTTCCTCCCCACGCGCACCGACAGCCCTCCCTTCCCTGATCACTTGCCACCTGATTGGTAAAGGGTCCCTAGGGCGGGGGCTACTCGCATTCCATACCGCGCAGGCATTTCTCTCTAAATCTTCAGGTTTCTGAAACAATCTGCCTCCACAGGACTTTGCTTAAATGTGGTTTGCCGGAAAAAAAATCTTTCCCCCCTCACCTCCCTACCGCATCCACCCCCTCTATCGTTTCCCCTCAGGAAAGAACAGAAAGAGAGAATGTGAGAAATAGAAAAAAAGGCAGCGCATTCCACAGCTCTCAGTCAGTCCTGGCAAGCTGAGAGGCATTTTCAGTCACAGAACATAATATGCATTAGTCAGAGCCGGGAGACCACACACTATGTAAGCAACAACACCATGCCCAGTGAGAATGGACCACTCTACGCCCGCCATTAGCATTCTAACGCCTGTCTCCCCCACCTAAAAGCGTACTGTTCTAAAAAAAAAAGACGTTACATTACATGAAAGTCCCCCCGTCTCCCCTCCCCAAAACTACTACAAAGAGCAGGGCTCAAAAACACCCCAGACCAAGTTACTGCTGAAGGTACAATTTCATGTTCTCTAAATCAAGGGAAGGGGGGGGGGGGGAGATCTGTAGTGCATTAGATCGTTTCAAAGACTGAACGACATTAACATACTCAGAACTTTTACCTCCCTAGAGGTTAGCGCATAGAAAATAGAAGTCTAGAAAAACTGCATGCTAATTCGCGTAATTTAGAGTCTGCAACTCTCACTGACTATTTTTTCTTTTTTATTTATTTAATCTGTCTTCTTGTTTCTAGAAAGAGACTTATATTTCATTTTTTTTCAATACAGAAACGTTGTTTATTTCTTGATTCTAGTATAAGGTGTTTCAGCCATCTCCATGTTAAACCAGCGAAACAATCTTGGGCGGAGCTATCATGAGTGCAGCAGGTGTAGTGGCACCCAGTAGCAGGAGAGCTCGGTGCCCTCCCGACTGCACCATATTAGGGGTGTATTTATCTACCAAAGTCTGGGAACGGGGGTGGGTCGTTTTTTTTTTTCTTACATTAGGTTCCATGGCACTCTTGCTACGCCACTGGTCCAACAAAGAAAAGGTTACTTAAAAAAAGGTTGGCCATTTTAACGATAGCTATTGTCTCATTGGAACTGCTCCACCCACCTCCCCAAGTTTTTCTTCGCACATTCACCTCTAGGCGCTTTAGGTAAAAGAAAACACCCCGCTAGGATGAAGTGCGCCTGTATCGCGGCGAACACATGCGGAGGAGTACACCAACGCGTGCAGTTTATGCACAACCGTAGAACAAAAGACGTCACCGTGGCTGCAAGGTGCCCTAAACTTCCCCGGTTCGCATCCGGGACGCCCCCTAGTGCTGTCCCTGCGAGCTTCTGTAAATTCAGTCAGAGCGAAGTCGGGAAAAAAGTAAAACACGCTTGTAGTGGAATTAATGTTTGGGGAAGTCCTCATGCATCTGAAAGTCGGATTTTAGATATCAGAATGAAACACGTATGCATGCTTGTGACTCATTCGTTTTCTATGTGGGTTTTGTGGTTGCTCTGTTCTGAAAAAAAAACTTTTTTTATATTGACCGCAAACAAACCATGCCTTAGAGTTGATAAGCTAACCAAGTGAGGATAAATATCAAAATACCATGGCACACCGCGTACCTCATACATTATGTACTTGCAAATGAGATATGCTGACTTACTGCCAAGGCCGCCTCCCTTACCTTAAACACTATGCGGCTCCAGTACTCTTCATTCCCATCTCCTGCACCCTTCTCTGACCTGTACGTACCTATTGATGAATGAATAAACGAATACATGAATGAATGATTTGTGAGGTCAAATGTCTGGAGGTAAAGGGGCTGCGAGGGACTTTTATTTGTGAAGATATTTTAGGGTTTTATGAGGCACTTCAAGTCACCTTGAAGCACTGTCAGAACCCCTGAAACAGCACCAGAGGCTTGGCTGTGTTACCCACCTCCGCATTTTCTGAAGGGCATGACATTCTTCATGTTACTGGTGTCATCTTGAATGACACTACTAACAGCTGTATAGGCCAAGTCCCAAAAATACATTGTTTTGAAGCGGAGTGTGACAGACCGTTTGTCTGCTAGGTCAGTTAGAGGGAAGACAGGAGCTTTTACATTAACCAGTATTGACTTGGACTCAGCAAAGCAATCTGCCCATCTCACATTTATTAGAACATTGGGAGCTCCATTGAAAACAATGGAGTGCTCCGGGCTTCTATTGGCTGGTAGAAGCCGGGCTCCGTAAGGCCTTTGTTTTTACAAATAAGAACATTCTGTCCTCTAGGGGCACAATGTTCTAATAGCCTTAGAGCCCTCCATAGTGGGCTCTTCAGGCCATTAAAGGCCCAAGCCGAAGCTGGAGCTGGCCTTTAATGGCTGGTAGAGCACACTACGGCAGGCTCTAAACCTACTTTATAGCCTAATGCCAAGGGCTAAACTAGGGGTTAATGGACAAATCCCAAGATATAGACCCTCACCTGTAGCTTGGGCCTATAATGAGTTAGAGGGCCTTTAACAACTGGTATTGCCAAAGGCAGAAGGGCTCTAAGGCTATTGGCACATTCCACCCACTGAGGGTAGAATGCTGTAAATTAAAAAGGAAGAAGAAGAAACAGAAATACAAACATTAGAATGTTGGAGCAGCAGCCTTATACCAGCCATTATTAGCCCTGAGCCACTCCATTGTCTTCAATGGAGCTCGTGAAATGACAATGTTCTAATGAACATTTTAAGAAGTTTTTCCATTCTCAGAATGAAACCTTCTTTAACTCAGCACTGCTGTGCCATCTTCAAGATGGCAGAGACAGCCCACCTGTGCATGGTTTCCATAGTGCCGATTATTTGGACCGCATCATTGGTCCAGTATCCTTCTGGTTATCATATCATTAATGGATGAATTTATATAAGTTTCAAGAATTTTAAGTCCACAAATGCTCTAAATATTTTGATTATATTGATGGTTTGAATCCTAATCTGACATATGCGATATATTATGAAAACATATGTTGTCAAACAATGAATAAGTATTGATTTTTGCAATATAATATTTCACATCAGAATCATATGTATCTCCCTGATCTCTCTGACTTTCTCATTGCGGGGTCTTGCAAATATACCTACCCACATTCACATAGAGTACATACTATTGATGCACCTCTTAGTCCTGCTGTGCCGGTCCATTGGACATGATTAAGACGCAACAAAAAGCTCAAGCGCATGCCCCAAATCTGTTGCCTAAAGATATATTCTAGACATTTCCCACATTGTGCGAGAAAAAAAAGTTAAAGAAGGAAACATTATACAACATCATATGAGCTCTGCCAGAAACAGCAGGTGCAGCCAAGGTTGCCCCTTCATGTCACTACTCAAGACATGATGACAAAAACTACTCAAAACAACAGTACAGAGGCAGGAATATATCGTGCATTCTACATACTAACATTGCCAACACTGGCCACACTTATTAAAATAATGGTTGCATTAATGGCCTGTCCCCACGACCAGAATGAGAACAACAATCATCCCTGACACTTCCGCTGGACCAGCAGAGGGGGAGGGAATGGGGAGGATGGGGGAGGTTGTGTGTGCTATTGTCAAGCACTGAAGCTGCTTTTGTTACAGGGAGTAGGTTTTGCAGCACTGCTGCAAAACCACCTCCCAGTAACATGATCGCCCCCCACAGGTCAAAAACCGCCCCCCACCCTTTGAGCCCACCGGGAACACGGACAGTGCCCGCTACAGCCAGTCCGGCCCTGCCTGTCTCGCCACAATTTACCCCTCCTCATTGACAAGTACAGAATACTAGTTGGCTGCAGAGTCCGAGTGGCTTGGGTGGTTTGTGAGTTGGTTGTGTTGATTGGTTGATTCTTTGTATCTGTCTCTACTTCATGGCCAGGGCAATAGAGAAGTGGCAGGACAAAGCCCTGATGACAGCATTTGTGGGTTGGTTGTGATGATTGGTTAATTCTTTGTATCTGTCGCTACTTAATGGCCAGAGCAATGGAGAAGTGGCAGGGCAAAGCACTGCTGACAGCGCTGCACTGTACAGGTTCCAGGGCTGTCACTCTTCCTAATGCCCAACTGTTGCAGTGCGGCCTCTGTAACTCCGAGGTTCTCTTGCTGACTGCTTGTGTTTGCGGGCTGCATCCGCTGGTGGCCAAGGATGGAGGCTGCTTGAGAATAGCACCCGTTTCCTCCAGATCTCTCTTGCTACCTGCATCTTGCAGTCAATGGAATGGAGTTGTGGCCGATGGGTGAATGCTGGTGCATGCCGCCTGCGTACACGGGCCTCTCCTGCTGCATGGTCTTCATTGACGGCAGGATGTGCTTGAACCCACTAATGGCATTTGGGTTCGCTAGCTCAGTGGACTAATGCATCCACTGTAGGAATCTATGTTTATGTGTCAACAGCTTTTCATCCTCCTGAAGCTGATAAAACACATGCCATTGAGTTGGGTAACAATAAGCATGTGTTGTAAAAGGCCGGGAAAAAAACATCGAGAGAACAGGCTATTTAAAAACTATACATATGTTGCATAAGGAGAATCCTGGTGTGTGTCATTTGGCTGCAGTTGGTGTTTCTGCCATTTTCTTTTGTCTGCAGGTGGGATGCATTCGCAATTGATGGGGTGGAGGGACGATTGCTTATGTGTACGATCTGGACTAACTATGTCTAGCTATTGGTGCAATGCATTACTGGCCAAGGAAATAGTTTTACAGGTGGTCTGGGTGCTTTGACCGTCTTATGGATTAGGATGACTTGTTTGTGGCTAAAGACGGAGCATGCTGGTGAGTGCTCCCCGCTTGGGGGTTTCTCAGATTTCCCTTCTACCACCCTGCCAGTCTCGTACCACCTTGTTTTAACTAGCTTTATTCTCTTTTTTATGCAGTACCAGTATTTTGTTCATTATTTGATCATTTCCAATGGATTTAATAGAACATTCACTGTAATTTGATCAAAATGAATTGATTGCCATGCCCTCTGTAGAACTGTGCATTAGGTGCTCAATAACTGGCCTGTGCCTCTCTGGCTCTGCAACACTCTCATGGATTCTAGCTGCTGCTTTACTCTTCATGACGTTTTCTGCCTCTACCCACATTTGTCTCACTCACCTGCCCCTTCCATACTTTATCTCTGCTGCATATGCTGTTGTGATGCGACCTGCAGGACATGTATCGATGTTCCACCTGCCTGTACCAAAAGCATCTGGGACGGATCTTTTCCCAAACCTCTGCAGAGATGCTTCAGAATTTTTAACATATATTGCTGTTTTACTGAATTCAGTGGCACCCACACAGGAGAAAGCTGCACTTTCAAGGTGCAGCTGTAATGCTAAACATGGTGGTTTAATTGAGGTGGGTCTGAGGGGATAAATATGAGGTCCAGTGACTGCAGGAGATGGATATACAGTGTGGGTGATGTCCTTATCTAGCCTATGTTCCCCAAACCGTCTTCATATCTGGCAAAATTCGTCTCCCAGTTTTAACTTCATACAGTTGCCTATGGAACCAAGTGAGGTGTGCACCACCCATCTAGTGTAATTGACGGAAATGTACAACAGGCTCCCGTAAGAATGGATCCAACTATCCTATGATGCAAACTCAGTTTACTACCCACCAGAAGTCACATGAAGTTGCTTAGCCAACCAAGAAACCCCGGGTAATAGTCCATGAGAAATCCGCCTTTCAAACTCATATTTGACATCCATATATTTCCAGACAAGCAATGGTCATACAGAAATATGAAATTGAAAGTTCAGTTGTTCTACTAAATATCGAACCTAAGAATATCGACATGTAAGATAATCCTATACTTACTAACCATTTGATAGTTTAGATTTAATATTTTATCCTAGATATTTGTATGCCTCAGTATTCTGGATTCAAAATTAAGGGTGCACACCAAAAGTTCTAACCATCTGGCTAGGTTTCTGCTATCAAAGGTTGTTTCCTGTTATTAGGCTAAAGTACACCTAGAAAGATGGTGAAATAAATTCTGAGATTGTATTATGGTGGTATGCGTACTGTTTGTTACTAGCTTTTCCTTTCCAGTTGTTCTTGGTTGACATTGTTTGTACTGTTTGATTGCTGCCACTTCTTGATGCATTGGATGAGCATCAATCTGTCCACTGTCAGTTGACAATACTTTGCTGGCAACTGCTTTCATACCCCTGCATTTACTGAGTTGCCATTTGTTGCAAGCTCCCAATACTTTCTGCTTGAAAATCGCTTATTGCTTTTTGAATTGTCCAAGCAACTGAGTTGCAATATTGGTACAAGCTCCCTCTGCCTCATGCTGGAATTTATATTGCTCTGTAATGTTTTCACCTTCCTTTGTCCGCTTTGCAGAAAGCGCATTGACTTCCTAAGTGAGATGCAATTTTCTAAATTTCCTTTTGCTTGATATACTCCTTTTTCTAAGTGCACATGGCAACCTCTTGTGCTGTGTTTTCCCTTTTTTTGTGCACCAAACACTCTGATTAACTGAACGGGCTAATAAAATAAAATCTAATCAACAGGGATCCAACCTATTTTGGTGTCCTGGAGTTGTGACATGCGGAACTACACAACAAGTCTTGTTAACCCTTATCTCAGCTGCCCTGAAATGTCTGAAGGGGTATCTGCTGAAAATGAAAGTAGAGCCCCATCAGTAATGATTCTGAGAAACCATCAGGCATACATGCCACACAGACATCCACATAGACATATGCAAGTTGAATGTGAGTATTAGTGCGAGGGGTGCCATGACCATTGTTCCTCGTGGCTTCATTAGTTCAGTTATGCTATTACACACAGGAATACCTAAACTGTTGCATTCCTTTAGAATATTGGCATTTCTTGGCACATGGCTATGAAGTCGAAACCGAGTGACACTCTTTGTTCCTCGTTGATGCCACTCTTCTGCTTCAGTCTCAAGTTCTAAGTCTCCAAGGTCCTTTGTTGCCCTGGGCTTGTGGTGGTCTGACAATGCACACCTCTACCGTCCAAAGTGCTACAGGACAGGAGGACACTATCCACACAAGGGCATCAACTCCCCCTTCAACGGTATTTGCCACATTTTGCGCCAGCTCTTTATTCTTCAGCAAGTGATTCTGACTGCACGGACTTCTCTCTAAAGCCTCCAAACTTTCTTTCAATATCTTGGCTCTGGGGCTGAATGTGGTCTGACAATACATACCCTTTCTTTCAGTACACCACACATGCATATAACTTGTCTTCCTCTGTGCTCCAACTCTTTGCCCTCAATGCCACTCACTGCTCTCCTTCAGTTTCATTTCTTGGGTCTAGCACATTTCAGGGCTTAGTGTGGTCTGGATGTGTGCCTTTCAATTTCAGTCTGTACACATCCAGACAGACATGGTGCGTGCTTGAGGGGGACTATTACTTTTTCAAAACCTTTCCTACATATTCCACTTGCTCTTCATGCATGAGGATGTCTATGGACACCTTGGCACTTTTCAGTAGGTGGCAGTGACATTCATGGGGTATAAGGCAGCTCCTTCAGCTGAACTTTTATGTTTTTGCTCCACAGCTTTGGGTTGTCAGCATATCTGTCTTTTAGACTACCACCGCTCCACATCATACCATCTGTGCAGCAACTCTATTTGTTTCTGAAGCAACTGTTACACGTCAGTCTTGCCACCTGTGTCACGTGATACCTATAATGTCTTAAAAACTGTCTCCAACTTCTTTGCTATGGGTTAACTAACGTGGACTTTTTCTTTGATCTCAAATAATGCTCTTCACTGGACTTCCTCCAGATATTCTTTCAGTGCCTTTATAAGTAGCTTTGTAGTGAGCAGACCGTTTTCATCCGTATCATCTCACTTCACACAGTTCCCAGTCTTTGATAGTGCAGCCAAACTCTACTGCAAGGCGAGCATAATTATCAAGACTGAACTTTTTGCCATGTTGACCTTCAGGTCCACTATACATTTCTTCCATTCCTCTCGTGCCTTTGATATGCTTGTGATCTTTCCTCTCTCCCATAATACGTTTTCTATCACTGTTTAGAGACAATGGCAGCTGGAAAAAGAAAATGTTAGCAAAGTGAACCTGTATTTAATCTCCATACTTTACTGAGCCTGCATCTCCCTCTCCATGTCTTCTTTTACCAGACTCCTTTCACTAAAGTCTTTATCCATTATCTTTTAGTTCCCTCTCTTTGATCCCACACTGTACCAGTGCTTCCGCTCTCCCATCTGTGCCAGCGCTAAATCATTCCCCCACTGCACCCTCTTCGCTGAGGTACCCTCTGCTCTTTGCCAGCACCTGTACCTCATTGCTATTGTCTCTTATGCCACCGAACCTCGTTTCATCTTCCATCGCTCTCCCTGTGCCACTGATACCCTGTGGTGGGAACTCTCCCCCTGTGATAGCAATTATCCCCCTTGCATCCTTACCTTTTGAATGCCCTCCCTTTGGGATACTTTTTAACTATGTATGTTGGCGTCTACCAATTCAGGGTTAAAGGATGATGAGACCAATGCATGTTTAAAAAAAAGGAGAAACAACTCCTACGCGCCCGGTAATGGCCATTACCTTTATCTTATAACACTTATTTACATACCAACCCCAAGTGGGAAGGGGCTGCTGTACAATCCAGAAAGTAACAGCGAGATGATGAAAAAGCACTAGCCATATTACTGAAACATCACAATTATATCAAGAGAGACCTATACATATTACGGTCCCCTTCCATTGAGGTGCGATAGAAAAGTGCTGACAAAGTAAACAATGAGCATAGTGTTACTAGCCATTGTTTTATCTTTCTTACCGTATACATAGTAGCCAAACCTTCCCTCAGGTTATCAGTAAGGTAAGCATTCACTCTTTTACTAGTTTCATACTGGGTTTTGTCCCTATAGGCAGATAAGTACTCTGTACTGTGCAGTAACCACTACTGCCAAATACTCCACTTTATGAGGGATTGCCTACCATCAACAGTACTTGCAAGTGGTTATTCCTCTTCAACCGCAGGCTGGTCACCTCTGGAAGATGTCAATAGTGTGCTTCGTCCATGTCCCCAGGTACTTTTTACGAAGGTAATGTAGATAGAAGGTATGCCATAAAAGCAAGGGCATCAAACAGGTATTGCATAGTGTCTGGTGGATGAAACCACAGTGGACGGTGGCATATACATCAAGGAAGAGGCTAAAAAAGATGGAACGCTGAGGGAGCAGAGGTTCAAGCAACTGCAATGGAAGGCGAAAACACACTGACATAGGAGAAATCTAAAGGCAGGTAGTAGTAGGGACACTGCAGAGTAGGGCCAAGAGCAGAAAGACATTAAGCTGTAGAAGAAGTAGTGAAAAGCTATTTCCTTGCACCTTGGTCTAAGTGAGGTACCACGAGAAAAGAGTAAAAAACGGTCCTCAATAAGCAGTACCCACAGGAGCAGAAAATACAGGAGTTCTGGGGCTTCAGGAATCCAGTTGTGAAGCAACACACATTGTTTAGGTAGAAACCAGAAGAGCTTGCTGTGCACTGCCTTCTGGTGTGCCCATGTGCAGTGGCCTGTCTTGGCTGTAATCCTGATATGGAGTAATTCCAGGCATGTGCCGTATTAAGGCAATAAGTCCTGCACTTGGGCATCTTACTGAGAAGGATCTAAGGCTGCCATTGCCTACACAGAGGACACAATCCCTAATGGTGCCACAGGTGTAACAATAGGTGTAAAAAACGCTTTGCGCATCACCGTCCTAAATCTGAGTCATGGCCTCAAAACCCCGAAGCATAACATGGCTAAATTAAGCTTGTCAGCCGTTCAGTGTTTTGCTGCCAAAGCTGCCACAAGCCTCTGACAAGACCATCACAGCTCTGCTATTTTATACACCACAATAGTAGGTATACGGAATGCGCTGATCTTTAAAGGTCCAGTGGCATTGTGGAGCAAGCTTGGGCGTTTCGAAAAAAACTTAAGACATGGCTATTCCACCTTCGGATGGCCGGAAATAGGCCAGAGGTATTTGTCCCATTAGGGGGCCCCGGTTGCAGGGTTGGGGGGGGGGGGGGTGGTCTGGGGCACAGCTGCTATGCTCTAACTGGTGTTTTAGCGCGGGGACACTCCATTGGAGTAACCATGCGCTCTATAAGCTGTATAAATAAATAAAATAAATAATAACACGCATAGTTTTTTTGAGCGACAAATTATTCAAAGCTTAGAATAGAGCCATCAAGGACAGTGTTGAATAATCGCACCCTCTTTGCAGGTGAGTTCAGCATTTCCAATAGACAAGAAGTATTTTGATCAGTGGTTGGAATCCATGCTTTGCAGAGCCAAACAATACAGCAAGTTTAGCACACCGACCATCTGCTGCAAAAGTTAAAGACTGGGATGACCAAAAAGGTGTACTGTCAACTCACAAATTGAACCGTTTGAGAACAGACCTGTCCCAATATGGAACCAACATGTCTGGGTCAATCCAGAATCGCAATACTTTGCAAAGGACAATGGAGGTGACAGTTCTAATTGATGGTTGAACTCAAAATATGTTCTTCAGAAACTCAGGCATACATCTCAAACAAGTAAGGAGCATCGCGGAACAGGCTACACCAATCTAAAGGTAGAGGCCCCAGAAAGGGGATATGAGCATGCAACCATGATGACCTCTAATGAATAGAAGGCGTGCTGAAATAGTACCCACAAATAAGCTGTCTATGTGGTTTTATTAATTTGGGCGTGTACACACCCAATGATACAAACTGCTACACTGTAGGATAAGCGCTTACGTCTAGCCACGTGTGTGAAGCATACAAGGTCATTTAGATCCATATGGCAGTGCACAATTGGGCATCAACTGAAGTTGCACCATTTGCACATCCTCTGATTAAGAGATGAATGCAAATTGTTCTTGCTCAGGTTTTGCATCTACGCACAGTGTGCACAAAAGTTCCCTTTCCTTATCCCAATATGCAGCTCCGTACACAAATTCACACACAATTCAAGCAAATATAATGTGTGCTGTTGTTTCACCCGTTTTCACACCAGGCTCTAAATTAGGTTCTATGTGCTTACACCACATTTTGGACCTTCTTGTTTGTAACACTGTTCTTTAAATGCAGTCCAGTACGATGCTACATTGTTGCATAACATGCTGAAGGAATAGTGGAGAAAACTCAGGATTGAACATTATTTACTGATGCTAATACACATTTTATAGAAGCAACACTGTATAGAGTTATGATATTACATTATGGCATTAGAATTTACCAATCACTCAATGCTTCCTGCACATACATAACTGTTTCTTATCTAAATTATAACCAGAAGTGCAAGGACAGAACAACTGCATATGCACTACTTGTCTGGCATAGTAATCAAATGTATTCTTTGTCCTTTACAAGCACGTTCTAAGGACTAAATATAATTGGCTCAGCTACCACAACAAAAATATTTTAGGCAGCAACTGAAAGACAATAGTAAAGGCTGGTGTAATATAATGGAACTGGTTCAAGCCATTCCTCACCAGTGGCTAGCTAGGCCTTAGGCCGCCCGTGGCGACCTCTGTGATTGCCGCCTGGGGTGGGCGAATCTAGCAGCAGGGGGGTGCGGTGGTGCTGGCGATTCCTGCGCCTGCCACCCTGCTACAGCCACAGGTAAAAGGGGGGAGGGGGCTGTGCCGACACCCCCAAAAATCGTGCCGTCTAGGGAGGACCGCCCCCACCCTTTCTACGTCACTGTTGCTCACAATGGTGAATGATGGGCATACCATAAACACATCTTCATCAATGTGGACAAGAGGCCTAACGCAAGTATATAAGAGAGCATTTTCCACGTGAGAGCCTGTAAAAACAAGAGGCCCTTGCAGAGCTTTCCCCGCCCTATTTTATTGATGGGTGCAGCTAATATAAAAGTAGCAATGGAGTTACTAAACACAATGTTGGCATTTAACATGCTCACTGAAAATGGACATGCGCACCTGTACGTCCCAAAAACGGTTCTAGCCAACAGATGAGGTCACTTCAACAGATGAGTTCTGAGGACCTTTGCTGCATCCTGCAGTGGAAATCAGGTAATCAGAGCACAACATGTTAAAATCCTGTGCCCCATCAACTCCAGCCAACACAACTTGATCTGCAATCCTGTTGACCCATAACACATTGTCCGATACCCACAAACTCCCACACAAGACTCTACAATTAGCATCCTTCCCATTAACTTGACACATTCTTTGACTGCATCACTGTGGTAGCATACACCTCTATCTGTCACCATTGGAATATTCCTTATACAGCAGCAACAGTCTCATTAACATTCTTACAACCATGAACAACCACCTATCCTGCCTACTACTCATAGCATGATTTGGGTGTTCACACAATGATGCAAAAGGACAAACAAAAGATGACACTTAGCTCGATTACACTCTGATCACAGTTCCCCCAGTTGGTGCGTATATCGTTTATAGGGCATGCAAATACTGCCCAAGTGAAATGGCATGCATTGCATTAAAACATCTGGCCACTTTTGCCAGTGTCAGTGATGTTTCAAGCAGGTCAGTGCTGAGGGTTCCAAGACAGTGCTGGACTAAATATTTACTCTCCAGAAAGCAATTTCAGCATTATGCATCTACTTTCTCAGGCAAATATACTCAGCAGTGCAGGAATAAATCGGTTCAACCAGATGGAGAGGCACAACTCAGACCCCTACAGCTGAGCATTTGCTTAAAAAAACAACTATGCCCTACAGCACCATGTCATGGAGTCATTATATTGATTTGGCGCAACAGAATCCTAACATTAAGGGCATGAATCTTCCCCCATTGAAAATTTACTTGTAAGCATCCTATGGACCAATACTTTGAAGATGCGTTTTCACGCTTCCTTGCTGGAAGATGTTCCACGTGTCTCAAAATCTTGTAATTTGGGCCTAGAGTAAGCATAACAAACGTGGAGGTCTTGTCTTGAGTGAGAGAAGTATTGAGGACTTTTTCTCTAGGCTTCCCAAGACAGACTTGCTAACTTCTTGACTACATGCATGCACTGGAGAGTGGAACTGCAGAAACCTGTCTTCAGGTCGATGCAGACCTCCATGATGCCATGAAGGGAAGGACCAGTACCAGAAGGATAACATCAACAAGAAGGAGAGAACATTGATCCTTTACGCAGGCCCTTACTCTTCAAATGGATTTCAAAAATTGTGGGAAAAGATGTATTGAGTCTCTTTCACTCTATGAAGAGCTGAAGGGTTTAAGCTTGCACCCCCCTCAGATAAATAAACAGAATTAAGACCTGTTCTTTCGTAGGTCAAGAAAACCTGACAGCAACTCCTCTGCTCCTAGCTGGAAGTACAGATTCAGTGGCAGCGCACTCCAAAAGACAATGAGTGCACTACGTATTGTACTTACAGAAATTAAATGACTTTTCTTTATAATTCCCATAATTGATTATTTTGTGTAACTACTTTCTTTACAGAAACGCACTGATATATCTTGCCTTTCATCTCATTTCACTCTTAACAGAGAGTTATCTGTTGGTGACACCAAGAACTTTTCTTTAAAGGAACTAGAACTTAAGGTGTTTGGACAAAATGTTGCATTTGAAATATCAGAACGCATAAATATCGGAAAAAAAATATTGGGATGCAAACATATTGTGGTGTGGAATATCATTAACAAATAAACATTTCTTGATACATGATATTGTTTGAGAATATCGTTTCTAATATTGTTTTCAGTAATATAGTTCGAGAAAATATCGTTTCAAAATTATTTTATTGTGTTTTAGTTAATACATTAATTTCAAGTGTAAGTATTTTTGGTGAAATTGCAATTCATTTTTAAAAATTGTGTTAGTAATTTTAAGTGATTTAGATTTTAAAAAATATTATTAGAGGTTTTTAGTGTCATAGCAGGTTTTTGGGTTTGTGGTGAGACAGGGTGGGAAAGTATTTAAATTAGAAATATGTTTAAGTTATTGTTAATTCATTTTTATTGTTAATTCTTTTTTTAACTGATTAATATTTATGCCGTTTTTTAAAGAGTTATATTGTGAATTTAAAATTAAAATGATATTTCTTTTAGTTGTATTAATAGTTATAGTAAGTTATATAGTAAGTTATATTTTAGTAGTGGGTTTGTAAAGCTATAGGGTGAGAAGTTATTTAAGGTAAAAAATTCAAATGCGTTGTTAGTTTGTAATTCTTAGTTACTTATTTAATGTGTTGTTAGTTGTGTAAATAGTTTATTATCAATGTATTAAACGTATACATTAGTAGTGGGTTGATGGGTTTGTAGGAGAATGAGATGGGAAATTCATTAAGTTATATAAAAATTGAAATTATTGTTAATTTGTTTTTAATGGTTTATTATTTGAATGTCAATTATGTAACTAGTTTAATACTAATTTATTTTAGTTATATTTCAATTGTGGGTTGTTGGGTTTGTAGAGGAATACAGTGAGTAGTTGAATTTATTTAAATGTATTTGACTTTAATGCTAGTTTTGTAAAATTAATATAATTTGTGTTTAACCCTTTCCATGCATCGGAAGGCTATCCGACGTCACAGTGGGCGGGTGCTTCGGACAGCCAGGGGGCTGTCCGAATTGCACACGCATGGAATTCGCCCGCACAGCGGGGGAATTCCACGTGTGTTTAAGGGGTTAATTATTCATTATGTAGATTACTTCATTTAATAATTATTGTGTAATTGTAATGTTTTGTTTATTATAATAAATGTTTTCGTTGTTATATGCTATACAAACATATTTTAATACTGTGTTATTGTGTTAGGTAAGTAGCTTGCTAAGAAAGTACAAATATATGTTTATATTAATTTATGTTTCCGTGTAGTTTATTATTTGGAAATTAATTATGTACATTTATATATACTGTTTTTAGATGTAATTTATTTAATGGCAAATGTTTGTGAAAATGTCTTTCTAAGATGATATTTGTTATTTACTTTAATTTGTTTTTATGTATTAATTGTAACTACATAAATAAGTAATTATTTCACTATTGTGTCATATTTTGTAGTTAGGTAAGTTGATATTATATGTAAATATATAAGTTATATGTTAAAAAATGTTTTAATAAGTATGTATATTTATTTCTTTATACTGCAATTTAATAATGTCTTGTAGTAAAGTGCTATCAATTTGTCACTACATTAATCGTATTTGCAATCATATATGTAATCCTTTTTACATCAAACTATTCCCTTGCTGTTGCTTACACTGGAGTGGGAATAGCAAATCTATGTCTTCCAAAGTCCAACACTTTCAATACTGTTGCTTAGACTGGAAAGGGAATGGTAAGTCTATCCCCTCCAAAGCCTAACACTTCCCCTGCTGTTGCTTATACTGGAGTGAGAATAGTACATCTAACCACTCCGAAGTCCAACACTTTCCCAGCTGCTGCTTAGGCTGGAGTAGGAATAGTACACCTAACCCATCTGAAGCCCAAAACCAACCCTACTGTTGCTCTGATTGGAGTGGGAATAGTAAATTGAACTCTTCTGAGGTCCAACACTTTCTGTACTGTTACACTGGCTGGAGTGGGAATAGTAAATCTAACCCCTCAGAAGTCCAAACCTTTCCCTACAGTATCATTCATGTATTATATATATATATATATATATATATATATATATATATATATATATATATTTTTTATGATTATAGTATTTTTAGTAAATGTGTTTGGGGGGTTTAAAATTGTTATTATTTTACATATTGGCTAAATGAAAATATTTTCTCATTGTATTGTACATCATTTTTATGATTTTTTAAAAATAGGTGTATGTATTTTGCATATATATAATAATAAATATATCCTTTTTATAGTAGTGACTTTAAACTACTAAAAAAAAATGAATATAATGTAAAATAGGAATATAAACGTGGTCCGTGACCAATTTGTCCTAACGTAAATCAATTACAATCAACAGTCTGTATTGTGTGGATTACTACAATACTGCTACTTCATATCTATGCATATTAGCGAATACATGCACTCCAATCATAATTTAGGAACACACGTATTGAGAGACCACATAAGTAGATGCGCCAAACAAACCAAAGTTATTCACAATGCATTTATTCTTTATACAGTTCAAGATACGTAGCCAATTGGCCCCTAGTCGCCACAGGCACAATTGTTGATGGTCGGTAATTACTTCGACACCACCCAAGCATTAATTCTGTGGACACTTAGGCCCCCATTAGGATGGCGGGTGTACTTTGTCCGCCCGTTATCCTACCAGTGAATGGGACAACCCGCCATAAGGGCGGGGTTCCCGTTGTACATATTAGGATGTGTCCGCAACAGTGGCGGGCGCTTCTCGCATTTTTAGCATTGCGACGGGCGGAGCTGAAAGCAGCGCCCGCCGCAATGCTAAAAATGCACAACATGACAGGCACCGCGAGATGCATGTCATGTTGTGCATTGAAATGCAGGGGGGTACCATAGGTACCCCCCATGTGCACCCCCCGCCCCCGGAGTCCCTGTGGGCCCGCAACGGGCCCCCGCAGGGGGAATTTCCGCATGATGCCACCACGGAAAGGCATTCACAAATGCCCATCATAATATGGCTGGCGGTGTCTAATAGACACCGCCACCATGTAAACCCTTTTCCGCCCCGGCCGCAAGGTGACAGGGGCGGAAAAGCGGCGGACGGTCTTTCCGTCCGCCGCGGTACCCGCCGCCATGCTAATATGGCGGCGGGTCATTCATGGTAGGATGGCGGGTGGATCGCCCCCGCCATGCCGGCGGTGGCTACTGCCAGCCTGGCGGGGGCGAACCGCCCACCATCCTAATGGGCCCCTTAGTGTGAAATAATCACAACCTTAAAACTGGAGACTGCCTCTAGCTCCATGTTGCTCCTATCTCTGTCGGGCAATTAATGCTTCGAATGGTGTTGAAGTAAATACCGACCATAAACAATTGTGCCTGTGGCGACTAGGGGACAATTGGCTACGTATCTTGAACTACATACCTGAGTAGCCAGACTGGGCACCAGGCTTAGGTTGCCAAACACCCCCGTCCTGATGAAGACTCGCCGCTGATGTCTAAAACTCCCTCGCACCATCAGCCGAGTCGAAACGTCGACGCCTTCCACTGTACCAAGACCTGTACCTTTTCTTCTCTACCTCTTACCGCTGGAAAATGCATTTTGTGCACGGTGTAAATTTACAGATTATATGTAAATGAATGTTGTACATCGGACAGGTCTTATCAACTGGATTTGACTACCAGTGTTTTTGAACAGAAAAAATTATTTTTCTAAACTCTTTGACTCACACTCTTACCACCCACCACAACCACTCCCCTTCCCTTCTTCCTTTTCCTGCGCACAACCTGTTTTCAAGTAGCAATTCACTGTATAAAGAATAAATGAATAGTGAATAACTTTGGTTTGTTTGGCGCATCTACTTCTGTGATCTCTCAATACGTGTGTTCCTAAATTATGATTGGAGTGCATGTATTTGCTAATATGCATAGATTTGGAGTATCAGTATTGTAGTAATCCACACAATACAGACTGTTGATTGTAATTGATTTACGTTAGGACATATTGGTCACGGACCACGTTTATATTCCTGTACTGTACCCAGGTCCGGGTGACTTATTATCTATAACGATTATAATGTAAAAAATATATTTTTATTCCGTAAGTTACAGTATATATATATATATATATATATATATATATATATATATATATATATATATATATATATATATATATATATATATATATATATATATATATATATATCCAATCACGAAAGAAATATAATCCAGCACTCCGCTTGTTAGCAAGGGCACTCAGCCCGAGATATAGAGACTGCATGCACATATAAATAAAGAACCAAATCAGACAGTTCAACAAAAAGGACAATTGAGACTGAATATTGTGCATAGCATACCGCACTGCCTTGTCACCTTATTAGTGCTATAGGACAATGTGCATGCTTTAATAATAATGAATCAACAAAAGGGCACTTAGCCATCACAAAAATCGTGTATTTACGCATGAATGTAAATATAAACATGAAAAAGTTAAAACATGTATTAATGCAGTAATTCAAATCATGTTAAGACTGCGTACAAAAAATGATTATTTAAGGTAGAATGGCAAAAAACTGCATGTCCCATAATGCACCACTACTTGCACAAACATAAATAAGAAAAGTGAAGTAGGACAACTGTGTAACACTGCCGTGAGAAGGAACCATCAGGTTCGAAACGCGTAGGCTTTCACAGTGTGCTGAATAAATCTAACTTCTTCTAACAAGCGGAGTGCTTGATTATATTTCTTTCGTGATTGGATTAAACACGGGACCCTGTCCTGGTCCCGACTTCAGCACCAACTTGCAAAGTGCTCCCTCTGCGACAGGACGGTTCGTGATTGGTATTTCACAAACAGAGGAGAGCCCGACATACCAACAGTCATCTTTAAAACGCAACCGGATCGGAAACCCTGTAATCTGCAAGAAGCCGCGGACTGAGCAGGCGAGCAGGAGCGCCCGATATCTGGAAAGTGACTGGAGAAGAAAGCGAACAAGGTTCCAGCCACATCGACTGGTTGAGCGCCGGAGTGCTGGGTCGGAGGACACAGACACGACCGGGAGTCTCCCAGGTGAGCCAAATTGGGTGTGGTAGTGAACGAACGCCGTATGTCGAAGTGAGGTCATCAACTTGAAAATTCTCATCAAGAGAGATAGAACGGGAACGAACAAAACTGCATTTGCTCGTATTTTGACCTCGCTTGTTAGACAACAGCCTGCACTGTTTACAAACGAAGTCCCGAAGTGGGGAATTCTTGTAGAAACTGACACGAACGTGTGTGAACAGCTGTTCTCTAAACTTGAAAACAATTCGATCAAAAAAAACGACCCGAGCATTCAACCTCATAAACAACTTTACAGTCAGTCACAATGGAAGAACGCGCAGCGAAAAGAATAACAGTGGCAGAAAGCCTGTTCCAAAAAGGCACTGAAAGACCGGATCGAAGGGAGGAAGCTAGAAAAGAACCCCAACCCACAACAACCACGACCAAACAGCTATTTGCGCAATTGGAAAAGCTGATGCGCAAGGAAATATCTAGGTCATGGGAAATCATTACACTTGAGAAATACATTGAACATACAATGGTTCCGAGAGGACTGCGGATCTTTACACTTCCAAACCATCCTGACACCAAACCGGAGATGCTAGAGGAATGGGGTGCAAACAATATGGGATGCCCGCGCAACATGATGCTAATCATTATTAAATATGCTAGAAAAGATGTTGAAGAGTTCCACGATAAAATAAGGAAAATTGAAAACCAGATCATAGCCCAAAAAGAAGACAGTGGAATTATGAAAAAACTACGTATTGACATGGAAACAAACCTAGATAAACACGAGGAGGAGGTACAACTGAGAAAACAAAGAAAATTTCGTAGAGACGAAGATGACTACGAGTTTGGCACTATCTTGACATTTGCCAAAAAAATATGATGTCTACAAACAACAATGGAAATCATCTGCAGATTTAATGACAACACCATCAGGAAGTGAGCCCGAATCCGAGGTCAGCGATGGGGAACAACGTGTTAACAAAAATATGAGACGGTTCTCTTTTTTAGACGAACTGACCCTGTTGTATCAGGAACAACAAGCGCCACGAGGAAAAACAAGAAACAGAGGCTACCAACAAACAAGACCAACGGGAAGGGGTACTTATCAGTCAAGAGGACAAAACGCAAAACAAGGAGAGGAAGGAACAAAAGCAAGCGGATACAATTTGAGGAACCGCAAACCATCCAAAAAATAAATAATAAGAAACCCTGCGACAAAACATCACCGGACTTGATAATCAATCTGTCAAGATACACACCAACTGGCAATGAGCGGAAACTCCTCAACAAAGGATTATCATTCTGTACTGAAATGCATCAGGATACTGTCGAAACTAAAATTGACCTCTACAAATACATAAGGAAACTTAACAAAAACACTTCACAAAGTTCCCTTATCAGAAAATGACATCCTCGACATCCTTGATTCAAAATAATCAAGAATCAACTGACCCACCATGTGAATTTAACATAAGCGAGATGCCATACTTACGTACAGCATATGAATTAGCAAACCAGACAACGGCTTCACAAGTGACTGATACGCAAATATTACGAGAAATGGATGTAACAACAGGCAAAAGGAGAGCCACAGAGTTCAAGAACAAATCAAAATTCTGTCAAATCATGAATCCAGGAAATAAAATTGACATATTCTATGAACTGGTGCTAAGAGATCTGGAAAAGATGAAACAAATGGTGAACATAAAGAAAGAAAACCTGTCCAAACTGGAACGCCTTGCTATACAAACTCTAAAAGAAAACACAACAATTGAGATAAAACCAGCCGGCAAAGGCGGAAATATAGTAATCATGGAAAAATCTGATTACGTAGAAGAAGCAATGCGGCAACTGGAAGATACAAAAAACTATGAATGCTTAACCAAAGACCCGACACCAAGGTTCAAGAACGAACTAGGAATCAAACTAAATTTATGGAAAGAAGAAGGATTAATAACAGAGGACGAAAGGAAGTTCCTTATGGTAGAGTATCCAATCACGCCTACCATATATTTCCTTCCCAAGATCCACAAGACACTCAATAAACCTCTGGGGAGACCCATCATTTCCAGTTGTGGCAGCCTGTATGAACATATGTCAAAATACGTTGACCATTTCTTATCCCCTATAGTACCAACTCTGAGTTCGTACATAAAAGACACCGGGGATTTTTTGAGCATCCTAATGAATACCCAATGGCAGTCTACATATCTGTTAGTGACAATAGACGTCATCTCACTATATACATCGATAGAGCATGAGATAGGCGTAAAAGCAGTACAAAACTTCTTGCAGCAACGACCAGTTAAAGAACGTGAACATTCAAAAATGCTGATCGAGATGATCAAACTCTGTCTCTATAACAATGTGTTCCTATTTGATAAAAGGGTATACATGCAAAAATGCGGTACCGCGATGGGAGTTTCCTTCTCTCCAAGCTATGCTAACCTCACGATGGGGTGGTGGGAGAGGAGCATAGCTTGGAGAGAAGAAAACGACCATCACATGGCCAATGTAGCGTTATGGTTACGCTTCATTGACGATCTCTTTCTGCTTTGGAAAGGAACAAGATCTGACTTCCAAATGTTCTTCGACGAACTGAACAACAATGCAGTAGGCCTAAAATTCACATACACCATAAGTAATAAAGAAGTAGAATTCCTGGACACCAAAGTTTATGTGCAAAACAACCAAATACAAACAACTACACACAGGAAAAAAACGGCCACAAATAGTATATTGCATGGAAGCAGCTTTCATCCGGAAAAATTGAAGAAAAGCATCCCCTATGGGGAACTCCTAAGAATGAGGAGAAATTGCTCGGAAGAAAGCGAAATGGAGAAGAACATTGATGAAACCAAAGAAAGATTTTCACAACGTGGATACAAATATCAAGATATCCTAAAAGGAGAAACAAAAGCCAGAAACAAAACAAGAGCTGAAAAGCTATTATCCAAACCTGAGAAGCAAAATGGGAATGAGACAAAAACTACAACTGAACCTCCAAGAATGATCATCACATACAGCAAAGAAAGTTATAAAATACAAAAACTACTCAGCAAGTACTGGCATTTGATCCAAAAAGATCCTGACATAGGCAGAAATGTTGGAGAACGACCATTGATAACCTATAGGAGAGATCCAAACCTCTCGGATCATTTGGTACATAGCCACTTTGAAAACAAAAAAACAAACAACTGGCTAACTGAAAAGAAAAAAGGGTTTGTAAGATGCAATACTTGCAAGGCCTGCAAGATAGGAAAAAATACTAAGATGTTAAAAGATCCAGCATACAAAACCTACATAATAAGAGAACACATAACCTGTGAGACGAGCTTCGTAGTTTACATGCTTCAATGTTACTGTGGCTAGAGGTACATTGGAAGCACCACCTGCCCATTGAAAAAAAGAATCTTGGAGCACATTCGTGCCATACAGAATAGAGACTTTGCATATGTTATGGCAAAACATCTTACAAACCATACTAACAAGACATGGATGGATATTCAATTTTTTGGACTGGCAACGATCCAGCAGCACGAACGAGGTGGCAACAGAAAACTCAAACTACGAAGACTAGAATCCAAATTAATTATGCGCTTCAAAACAAAACAACCTACAGGATTGAACGGGGATGAGGAACTTCATTTTCATCTCTAGGTTCTAGTATTAATGAAGCTGTTAAGTACGAGGACCATTGACAGATATGACTGCCAAAAACATATGATAAGAACATATGATAAAGATTAAGAATGCTTTCTGTCTTTTTGATCGGTGCAACTGAACACTTTTGGTGACTAATACGTGGCAGTGGCAAGGGCACTCAGCCCGAGATATAGAGACTGCATGCACATATAAATCAAGAACCAAATCAGACAGTTCAAGAAAAAGGACAATTGAGACCGAATATTGTGCATAGCATACCGCACTGCCTTGTCACCTTATTAGTGCTATAGGACAATGTGCATGCTTTAATAATAATGAATCAACAAAAGGGCACTTAGCCATCACAAAAATCGTGTATTTACGCATGAATGTAAATATAAACATGAAAAAGTTAAAACATGTATTAATGCAGTAATTCAAATCATGTTAAGACTGCGTACAAAAAATGATTATTTAAGGTAGAATGGCACAAAACTGCATGTCCCATAATGCACCACTACTTGCACAAACATAAATAATAAAAGTGAAGTAGGACAACTGTGTAACACTGCCGTGAGAAGGAACCATCAGGTTCGAAACGCGTAGGCTTTCACAGTGTGCTGAATAAATCTAACTTCTTCTAACAAGCGGAGTGCTGGATTATATTTCTTTCGTGATTGGATTAAACACGGGACCCTGTCCTGGTCCCGACTCCAGCACCAACTTGCAAAGTGCTCCCTCTGCGACAGGACGGTTCGTGATTGATATATATATATATATATATATATATATATACATATATATATATATATATATATATATATTCATAAACACACGTGTGTTTATATTCATATACAGATATATAGTATTAAATATTAGTGGAATTTATTTAATTTACATTAATTCATTTGTTATATTTCTAATATGGGTCATTGATCCAGAGCTTAAAGCCTTTTCGATCACCTGGAATTTTGGTCACCAGAACTTATCTTTGCTATCCTTGTAATTTTCTCCCTCCTTTTACCCATTACAAATCTTCACATTCAATCAAATGAAACAAATTATTTGATTGTAACAAAATTTCAGCAACGTTGCATGTGGCTTACATTCACAATCAAAACAAAAGGAAATGGTTCAGAGATGTGTATTGTGAGGAAGCAGTCAACATAAAGGGTGAAGTGTATCCCAGACAAGCTCATGGCCAGTCCCCACATTTTAATTCTTTTGAGATAAACAACAATTCTAGCTCGAGTAACAAGATACCAAGATGGTGCTCAATATGTGAAACAAAACAGACCCATGATGAAATAAAAGGTCCCTTCCCTTTCAGACTTCCATCAATAAATTGTATTACTTTCACATTTCTGCCATGGCAATTCAATCATGTATCTTTAATTGTATAACTGAATATACTAGCTTTATATTTTTGAAAGAGAGTAGCCTTCCAATGTTGCTCTACATAGCAAGTGAGTTGCTTTTATAGCAGTAAGGTAATTTCGGTAAACCGATTAAATTTCAATTTAAATGTTATCAACACTTTTAGGTCAATAGAACCTTATGTGCATATGACCACATAAAATACAAATACTATTAAAGCATCTTGCAGAAAAGTGCAGAACGCCAAAAGGGGCCATTTCACAGGAAGAAAATGAGTTTAAAACAAAGTTGCATGCACAAAAGAGTGCTAATTGCATCATAAATTGCTATAGTCAATGAAATGTGCTGTGTGCCTTATTAAGGAAAAAATATAAACATCAAATCAAGACACCATACAACCAAGAGTCAATCTCTAGGATATCACATGGGCAAATTTCCCTGCAGTCTCAGGTTTCCCATTTCTTCTAATCCATGTCCTACTATCTTCAAATGTCTTAACTTTAGTGTGTGTCCAATGAGATGAACAGTGGACTCTGGTTCCAGTTATATACAGCAATCTAAAGAAACAATAGGAAGGATATAACAAAACAGAGGCAATGCTTTAAATGAGTATCCTAAAGCCTTGTAAAGTGAAAGGGAAAAAGGCTAAAACTAACAAGATTCCGTCTCCTCTTCTATGCTTTCTCCAGTTACAGAGTTGTACACGTTGTAACACAAAGCTCGAGGTCGACCAACAGAAAATTCAGAGGATTCATGCCAGTTTTCACCATGAACGTGGCCTGCCTCCTTTATATTATATATATTGAAATCGTGCACGGAAGATTCAATCTCGGGTTTCCAGTAATCAATGACCACCCAATAGAGCAATCAGGTTGAATCGTATTTATTATTGCCATTTGTGTTCAAAACTAAAGTCTGACAGCCTTTTTCCTGGAAAGTATTTCTTATTCTATTGAATTTGAGAGGGACCTCGAATATATTTAGGAGGTGGGATCTGCCTGGGAGATGTCCCTCTGGAAATATTACCTATTTTACAAAGTGCCTCAGATTTATAAACTAACACACTTTTGTTTTGGTCACATTTAGCATGGTCAATTTCTGAGAAAGTGATCCTGATGGGCATCCTTCCTTCTGCATTTGTAGCAAACCGACATCTTCCATGAGTTACAAACCCCGAGTCCATAAATAGATATGGTCAAAAATATATGTTCCTCCCAAACTTTAACCACAAGGTATCCAGTTGAAGCTAAAGTGGGCTAGTTCTTAGGTGCCTTCAGGGTCTAATGCTCTTGGCTAGTTATGGAAATACACAACATTATAACATAGAATTACATTTTGATACTCTAACAATCTTATTACCAAGAACTGTTAAATATGCAGCTAGTAAACCAAATAGTAAATAGAAAGAGAAGGATAGACAAATGGCTACATTTATGTTTTTCAGACCTGCACCTTTTCTAAAAACGTGCTGGCTGTGTACATGATCTTCGAGCATATACTTTCATAGACCTAATGGTCAGGATTCCAATTTTATGTGTTAAAGCTTGGTTCCATCGGCTGTGCTGTAAACACATTTTCCTACAGTGAGCCATTTGTCATTCCTTCGGTTTACTCGCTGCTTATTCCTCAATTCTTGGTAATAGGATTGTTAGAGTATCAAAATGAAATTCTATGATATCATCTTGTGTATCTCAGGAATCGCCAGCACCACCGCACCCCCCTGCTCCTAGATTCGCCCACCTCAGAACTAGTTAGGTGTAAGAAAGTATTTTGTCTTTACTGTAGGCCACAAGTAGCTTCTACTAGGCTGGAGACATATGATTTCCCCACGTCTCCGGTGCTTTTGAAATGTAGGTGCCAACACGGTCACGCTGCTGATGGAGCACAGAGGCTAATGAGACTACATAACTTGACTCTCTTCCTTTGGTTTGTTGCAGTATAGCCATAGTCAGATTCGTGAGATAGGGAAGGAACCAGAGGTCATTTTCCTCCTTAGAGGCTGCAAGTATAGCTTCTGTAGCATACATAAAGGTTGTGCATACATTAGAGCTCTGGGGTCTACTCTAGCTTTGGTGTTCTCACAAAGCAGTAGACAGAGTATCGTTTTTCTGTGTAGAGTTGCTGAAATCCACGTTAAAGCCAATAGCCCACTGGCAAAATCATATTGGAAGCAGGATAACATTCTAGTGCAGATGGTGCCTTTGACATCCTTGGCCATTACTGACAATCATAAACCTAATTCAACACTCCCTAATGTGCTCTAGGTCTGCCTGCTCTCCCCCCCCCCCCGCCGACCCACCAAGGTTGAGTAATGTTTCTCTTTCTATGACCTGCTCACCCTCGAAATATGATTTGACACCTGAATCACATCGTATTAATGCCCTTCAAAGTCACATAATTCTACTCCAATTATCCCTTTTGTCCATTAAGCCCACTGTCAATTACAAGAGCACTAAGGACCAAGTCAGCTCATTCTGGATTCGCAGGCAAAACATCCATGGAAATGCTGTGATTATCTTGTAATGACGCACTCACCACCAGCTCTCAAATCTTGGATCCTGTTGTCATCCACTGCTTAAATTCTGCTTACTTTTTGGGGCGTAGCATTGCTGTTGGAGATAGCCTGTAATTACATATATGTAAATAAATGTCAAGAGAAAGGCAACTTCTGTCCACTTCAATAAATACCATAAAACCCATATTTCCCTAATTCAGCACATCAATTTACACACCACAACAAATACTTATTTCATCGACTTTAGTCAAATGTCAAACTTGATGAACCTACCCAAGGCTTACCCACTGATGATATATTACTAACAATTAACAAACCATTTGAGAAGACTTACTTTGAAACAAATACACACCAAAGTGCTGATGACATACAATCCATGAAGATCCCTTTCCATTTGATCTATATGAAACCTACAATAATAACCAGTTATTTGTTTTCGGAAATGATACACTGTCTCTCTGTTGAACAAAAAAAGGACTGTACAGTAATGGCCTCTAGAATTATGTGATACAGCGTTTTAAAAATATTTTAATGGATTTGCCACACAATTAATCATCTGCAATATAATTTACAGATTAAAAAAATGATTTAGCTCAAGCAGATCAAAGTTACACAAAATGTGATGAAAGTGGTTGTTATGCAGCGGAAGGAACTTCACAAAGGTTAAATGTTCAACTTTCAGTTGCATATTGCTGTATTTGGGTGTTAAACTAGTACTAATATGGTGAGACCTTTATACAGACAGTGATAACGTGTAAAAATAATAAAATAATTATTGAATACCAAAACAAAAGGTGCCATATAGTTTGCATTTTCTTGCACCTTAATTTAGTAAAACCCTGCAGCATAATCTGGTCCTCACTTGCCGCATAATTCTAGTGGTCATGTCTACAGTAGACCAGCTTGCTGCTGTGGTGAGACTGATACCTCAAAGAGAATAGATTATCACACTGCCTCGTCTTGTTGTGTTAACGTCTCTAAAGTAAGGTTTTTTATTATCCACTAAACTTATTGGCCTGGTCTAAATTAGCATAATCAGCACCGGGCCCAAGACATGAATCACTTATTTCATTTTGTATCTGTTCACCACACCGGCACAGTATACAATATGACAATACACACATCACTTCTTACTCCACTCACAGCAGTGGTATGCCATATTTCATTCTCAATGACTCTACCCCCTATAGCCTTCCATTCCACCATATGTGCATTCAGGGCCGGCTTTAGATCTGGTGGCGCCAGGTGCAACAATCATTTTTGGCGCCCCCACATCCCATGACTGCCTCCTCTGATTCTCTCACTATGACCGGGCAAAAGTGCCCCTCATCTCTCCAATCATAAGTTATTGCTAAACAGAGCACTCCCCTCACCTCCCCCCCTTGAGGTTGGCGCCCCCTCCACAGCTCAGCGCCCAGTGCGGCCGCACCAGTCGCACTGCCCTAAAGCCGGCCTTGCGTGCATTGTATCATAAATGCACCGACTAGACTGAACTGTTCTGCTCTCTGTACGGGCATTCGGCCATTCTAAAAGCTTGGGAGGAAGTGAGGGGGAAAGAACTTTCTAGAAGGTCCAGTATAACCTGAGAAAAGGAGCAGTGCTGAGTACACTGTGTAAAACAAAACATGTTTATGCTGGCGCTAACTCGTCATCGCAGCACTTCTGTATATTGCTCGCCGTTTCAGTACACAGAGGTCTGCTTTTAATGTGACTGATTGGAATAGATTATCTCAATGCGTCAGCTATTCACTGCCCACTGTGTCAAATTTGGTGCAGTTAGAGAAGGAATGCAAATTAACGAATGCACGTCATGAGCAACATCGTATAAAATTTGTCAGATGTGTAACGAGAAAAATATCTCAAGATCCCTTGTCTTTAAGCCAGTGCTTTAAATGGGCAGATACTGTCCGGTACTGAGTACTGGCACTTCTTTATTTTGAGAGGGCGAGTACCCGCCCTTCTCAAGAGTGACGTAATACTTTTAATTAAAGAGTACGGCACTTCTCAGAAACAGGCAGGTGCTCTGGTACGGGGTACCTGTACTTCTATTTTTCCATTTCAAGCACTGCTTAAATCCATTCCATAACTGTGTTTAATCTGCTTCACATATTTTACTATACCTCACACATTACTAATGACACTGCATCTCTGGCAATAGGTCTCTGTGGAACCCACTGCTAAAGTCTCACTACAAAGAACATTTAAAATAGTGACAATTAATAACCACATTCAATATAAAAGTGATATCTCAGTCTCATTGCGTAAACCGAGGCAATTTTACAGTGGTAAATGGGAACTACTCTCATAAAAAATATGCTTCCTTTTCCAGAATAGCCACTGCTTAAAAGACACTGTTTAATTACAAGTAGCAAGGATATTATATTTATTTTTTCTATAACAGGAAATAAAAAATGTATAGTGTATCACTGAAAATAACATCAGTGCTGAGCGGGTACAACGTTGTATCAACATTATAATTAAGCTGCCCCTTAAGTTCACTCTTATATTTTTGGACAATAGTATTTTTTTTACTGTACGGGCAGGTATTTATCAATCGTAATGAAACCTGTCTTAGCTGATGGAAAGCAAAGCATGATAGTTATGGCTCAAGTTTTCCGAAATGTACCGAAACGTGGTTAGAAGTGCAGCCAGAAAAATGAATTCTTCCAGAAAATAGCTCATCCAGAGAACTAGGTTCACTAAGTAACTACTCCTCAAATGAGTATTAAATAATGCTTGAATTTGGAACCTGCTGGGTATTTTTGGTAGCCATTCAATATATCATTACAAGGAAGCCCGGTGATTCCCACCAGTCATTGCCGCACAATAATTCCAGCAGCACAAGATGGAGAAATCTCTATTATTACTGGGAGATGCGTGTTTTTTAGAGGCTTCTCTCACGGTATTACCATTTTATCTCTCTGTAATATCAGTCTTTTTTACACTCCTTTATTGATCTTATAACAAGGCGTTTGGCCGGCTTAATGGATTTTATTACTTTCAATATGCCATGGTCAAAAGGAAAGCAACCACTGCCTTGTTATTCACTTAGTCGGTATTTACTAGTGCCTTTAGCCTAACAATATGAGGCATGTGGGATTTGTAAGTCTGTGTTTTGAAGCCTGCATTGCCTCTCCGTCTGCTTTTCTCCTAAAGAACAACCAGGGCTTAATACTTACTCTCAAAAAGCACCACTAACATGACACTAGTGTACAAAGGCAGATCGGTTCTTGAAAAATAACTAGTGTTTTTGCAGACTGTTTCCTACAGCCAAACCAAACAAGCATTGACAATGCCAATAGGTCTGGCTTTAAAGAAATGTTGTATAGGAATGTGTAGCATTACCAGTAATGGGAATGGATACGTTTTTGTGTGAAAGCAACGAACTGTAGAATAATGCAGGTGTAGGTTTTTTACATAAACTTTATTGTCTTCATTTTCAGAAAAAGACATAACAAACATGATAAATTATCCAGTTATGTGTCATACATTGAGCACTCATAGCTATACATAGCATGTACAGAAAATTTGCAGTGATCGGAAAACAAGGACTTGCCTAAGGGGCACAGAATGGAGCCGGGTAAGGAGGTAGGTGGATGGAGCAGGGTGGGGGACGGAAGTAGGGCCGTCAAACTTAACAGATTAGCCAAGGTCTTCAGGGCGCGTCAGAGTGCAGTGTTTAGCATGCACAACAGTAAGTGTTAGTGCCGGAAACAGCAGTGTCCAACATTAGCAGATAGTAAGTTACTATGGGGTAACCCAGTATCCCTCAGAACCTGGGCGGTATATATAATATAAACAATGGTTCTGTCGGGTAAAAGATTTCTTCAAGTTTTAGTATATTAATTCATACACTTCTTAAACTGCAGTATTAACTTGCTTTCAATATACCAAACACAAAATGCAAATCCAAAACAACCAATAGGGTATAGGTAGATTATTTTATGAATTCAATCTCATTCATAGTTACCCTGTATTCAATACATACATTTGAAAGTTCTACAAAAAACGGCGCATCAAAATAAGGTGATAGTGATATATTGGTGCAGTGATTTAACGTGCAGGGATAGGATAGAAGTAGTGACTTATGTACAAGTGAAGGAAGAGGTTAAAATGTTGGCCAAAGCAGTATTCAATTGGAGATATTCCTTTACGCCACTACAGTTGGCAAATCTACCTATACCCTATTGGTTGTTTTGGATTTGCATTTTGTGTTTGGTATATTGAAAGCAAGTTAATACTGCAGTTTAAGAAGTGTATGAACCAACATTAGCAGATAGTCACGGGAGGTAGGGTGCTGACGCATAGTGTATATCTCACTAGTGGCATCACAATATATCATATCTTTCAATCATTCATCTGTGGTGGGAGATCGATTGCCACCCCAAAGTATGACGATGCAGCGTTTAGCTAGGAGCAAAGTTATGGCAACAAAGCATCAGTAGCTGGGCAGGAGAGGCTTAACATGACCCAGCAGTAGCAACAAGGGATAAGGTTACAACCAGAGCACCTTCATGCTGGGGCCAAGATCTTGAGCCAGTATTCTAGGACAATATGGCAGGTACATGTAAGGTGTACAAAATCTGCATTAGTGGATCTGTATTTCGGGCAGTGTTGCAATCGTGTGGGATCAATTTTCGCTAATCCATGAGGGGTGGTATAAACATGTGGATGAATTTTTAATGCAGCAATTTATGTCGATGGTTCGGCATGATAAGCTTGGTTTGTGTACAGCAAAAAAATAACACGTCTTGTCAAGGAGTGGGTGGCTTAAGTCGCGTTTCCATCCTGCCCGGCCTCTTACCTCATTGGACTTCAAGGTTAAGCAAGCTTCATGGAGCTTGGAAACTAACCATGGCCTCTCAGTGGTGAGGATGATCAGAGACAAGGGGGAGAACTCATTGGGTGCTACAGAATACTAGGGTACTTGTAATGTATTATGTAAGCGCTGGAGTAGAAAGTGGTCCACGTGGGTGGAAACACCAGTGTTGGTAAGTGCGTCATGTTTAATGATGTGCCCATCTGGGAAGAGATCGCTCATAGTGTTTAAATCATGTTTTTCTAGCATGCGTTGTACCACTTTTTCTTGAGTTAATGGGAGCCCGCCACCCAAGTACCTGAATAATTGCACCCAAGCTCATGATTGATAATGTGTGTATGCTAGAGGGATCTATCGGGAGGCCTAGTGACAATATGGAGGAGAGTGGGAACTAAAATGTCGGGTCTATATTTGGTTTGAGGTACAGTAGGCAAGCATCGGGATGGTACCAGAAATACGAGAAGTGAAATTGTACAACTGAAAAACTACAAACATAAATCTGGCAATCCAAACCTTCCCCATTCATATGGAAGCGTGAGGACTTTCCATTGGATTTTGGGATGGTGACCGGCCCATACTAGACAAAAGCAAGAGGCTCTGTAGTGTCATACAAAAACTATTAGTCAAAGAGATCGGAATATTTGTGAACAAATATAATAAAACGAGGGAGGATCACCATCTTTAATATTAGATATGTGCCCCGCCATAGATAGTGGTAATTTAATCCATCGCTCAATTTGCATAGTAAGTCTATCAATCGCTGGGCCATAATTCAGTCGAACCACCATCTCTTTTTGTTGATATAGGATGATACTCAGATATTTGATAGAGTAATCACACCAGATAAGGGGGTATTCTAGTGTGCATTATTTTGTGGCATCCGTGAGCGGGGAGAGTTCCAATTTATTCCAATTGATGGAGAGGCCTGAGAGGCATCCAAATCGGATAACTTCATGAATAAGAGTAGTGAGGTTTACTATAGGTTCACTGACAAATTATATAATGTTGTTGGTGTACATGGAAACCGGGCGAGGTCCATGTCAAAACCGTAGGCCACGGTGGAGGTGCTTCTCCTACAGTGATGTGACAAGCGGGTTGAGAGCAATTCTAAAAATAAGGGGTGACAAGGGGAAGCCTTGTCCTGTTCCCCTGGACAGTGGGAATGGGTCAGTAATGGAACTGCTAATTCGTAACTGGGCCACAGGGCTGGAGTATAATAGCATGATCAAATAAATAAACCCTTGTATAAGACCCAGTTTGACCAGTGTCGTCTTTAGAAAGGAGCATTCAAGGGATTCAAATGCCTTTTGAGCATCAAGAAGGGCGACTACACAGTGGGGGAGGGGTAGGAGAGATATGATTCAGCACAGGGAAGATGGTCTGGAGGTTACGGGTGGTGGATCTATACGGAACAATGCCAGTTTGTATTGGCGAAATAATTTGTTCCATTAGAAGCACATGGTGCATGGCGATCACTTTGGCGAGAATCTTATTGTCATGGTTGAGAAGCGAGAGTGGCCTTTAAGACGTGCAAAGGTGAATTAACTTACCGGGTTTAAGAAGCAGTGTTATTACAGCCTCTCTCAGAGAGTAGGGGAGTGAGCCAGACTCAAGGGACTCCAGGTAGGTTTCCAAAAGGTGGGGAGCAAATATGTGCTTGTAAGCCTTGTAAAAGCTACATCATAGAGACCCAGGCTTACATCATAGAGACCCAGGCTTTAGAGCCATCCAGTGTCTCGATCCCTTGAATGGACCTTCCTAGTGATAGCCGCAGAAAGAAACTATTGCTGGCCATCTGTCAAACAGACCATTGCCACCTCTGATAGGTAGTCTGAGATGTTCAAGGTATCTTCTAATGTGCAGGCTGTGTATAGCTGCTGGTAGTATTGCAGGAATTCCCTGATGATACTGTCGTTATCCACTGCTGTCATACCTTTAGTGGTCAGGAGTTCCGTGACATGGTTGCCATGTGGACTGATATGCTTTAGACATGCCAGCGTGTGCCCTGGCGGTTCACCCATGCCATATCTGCACACTAATGCATACTTCCCCAAATATGACATCCCTTGCTCCGCGAGATGCCTGAATTCAGTTAACAGGATTGAGCACCATTGGAGGCGGGTGTCGTGTTCCTGCAGTGTAGACTCATGATCAATATCTAGCAGCTCGAGTTCTATGCAGCCCTCATGTTTGGCAAAGCAGACACTTAGTCTATAGGCCTTGAAGGCATCCCAAAGGGTTGCATGTCTGTCGATTGATCTAGCGTTAATTGTGAAGTATTCTATTATGGAATCTCATAACTCTGAGAAAAAGATCACATGGTGGAGTGCGTTTTCAGGGAACCTCCACTGTCGTGACAGGCCACCATCATAAGGGTTTGTTAAGACCATTGTTACTGGTGCATAGTCAGATAAGGTGCGGGGGAGGAGTGAAATATCAGATAGCCATAGGGCCATATCTTTATACACAAACCAATAGTCATTATGTTTCCAAACAGGATGTGGTGCAGAGTAAAACGTTTAGGCTGAAGTGTTAGTGTTATGTGAGTGCCATGGGTCAATCAACTGGAACGCGTCAACAATGTCTTGAAAGGCACGCAGGGTATGCCACTAATATTTGTACCCGTGGAGTAGAACAGTGGATTGTAAGCCATATTTAGATCGCCCCCTATGACTACCAGATAGGTCTCTGCTCACCTCATAATCGCTGTGAGTTTGTGAAAGAATGAGGGTGAGTCTAGATTGAGATCATAAATATTACTAAAGGGTAGATTTGCCTGCCGGTATGCCATAGACAAGCACATATCTCCTTTCCCTGTAAGTAGAGGTGTTGCAGTGTGTAAAGGGGAGAGGTTATGGAACAGGATGCAAGCTCCACTGGAGTATGAACTGTAGTAAGGAAAATACTGGTTATTCCCCCATGTGGAGGTGTAAGTGCATAAGTCCCTGAAGAAGAGATGGGTCTCCTGAAGGTGAGCTAGCTTAACGCAATGTTGGGTCAAATAGGAAAGCACTTGTTTGCCATTCCGTCAGCTATTAAGATTACAGATGTTCCCGGACAAACAGGCCAGATCTGCCACAGGAGGCTCTCAGTAGCAGAGATAGTTCATTCTGGGAGGTCATGAAGGGCCCCAGAAACAGTGGTATTAGGAAAGTGGTCGCGGATGGAATGGCTGGGGTGAGTTTTCCCTGTGCCATGGTGCTTACAGAATACGGAGGCCTCTGTAGGCGTAGCACAAATGTGAGACTGTCCATTGATTTCAACACGTAGCCAGGCCGGGTATAGCATGCTGTATTTGAGTCCCAGCTTCCGAAAGGTGTTCTTGACGTTGGAGAACTTGTACCTCGCTTCCTGTAGAGCGGTAGTGTATTCAGGGAACAAGGCAATGGAAGAGCCTTAAAATTGCAATGGGCCCCTTTTGCGAGACAGGCACAATGCTGTGTCTCTTTCCCTGTAGTTTAGTAGGTGGGCTAAAATTGAGCAAGGCAGTGTTTTGGGCGGATGACATGGGCAAGGGACCTTTGGGCTCTCTCAACTATGAACATGTTAGTGATGTCTTGCCTGGTAAAAAGTTCAGTGAGGAGGCAATCTACAAAGGTGACAGATGGCCCATGTTCGTAGATTCTGGGATCCCCATATTTCGAAGGTTATTGTGGTGGGACCTTGCTTTAAGGTCTTCGTTCTTAGCCACTGTCAATCTAAGCAGTTTTTCCACCTTCTCCAGATGCTTCATTACGTTGAAGGCCACGTCTTCCATTTTGTAAATCCGCTGCTCCACGCCATCGAGCCTGGCTTCATGAAGATCCAAGTCTTTGCCCATGAGATCCAATGAATTTGAAAGGGTGTCAAACAGGCGTCAATGGATTTAAATCAAGCCCGAAGTTCTGCCGTGGTGGCCACCGCACTATCCAGGGGTATTGACTCACTGGCCTCATGAGTGCAAAAGCAAATGGTGTTGTGTGCTCCTAGGTTAAGGAGTGTATGTTAGGAGAGATGCTGGCAAGGAGTGGATATCGGTGGTGGGTCATCCAGCCCAGGACGCAAAAAATAAATGAAATGGGTGGTACAAGTGGTTTTTAGCCATCGTGTTTGGTGTCTGAGTGTAATTGACTTACAGTGAAGGGATGCAGTCTGGAGAAACAGGCGTCACAATGTGAGGGGCAGCCTCTGGAAGGCAAAACCGTACTTGCAACAAATTAAGACGTCCATAGGGAGGGAGGGGGTTCCAGAACTCACATTGTAGCAGATAAGCCTAGGGTTGCCTGCAGTGGACACCTGTCAGAAGGGGGCCCGTAGACATGAGGTGGGTCAGGCTCCAAAGGTCCAGGATCCTGAGGGGCTGTGTAGCATCGCGGCGCAACCCAGGGAGCGCTTGTGTGAGGAAGGAGGCCGGCCGTATTGCAGGCAGGGGGAACGGTGCGTCAAACTCACCCCTGTTCTGATGGCAGCTTTGCAGCAGTAATATAGGCTGGTGGGAGGGCCATGAGGCTTTGAAACGCTGTCAGAGGATTTAGCAGAGGTGGGCCAGGCAGATCATGCAGGCGGAGCACAGGATAGGATGGGCCCATAGATCCCCGGTGTCAGCGGCTGTCCCCGCACATATTGGTGACGCCTTGTGCTGTAGCGGCACACATGTGGCAGGCCTGCGATGGTGGGTGAGGTGAGTTGGGAGCTGGCAGGACAGGCAAGCAACCCAGCGTGGCTCGGTAGCCCTGATCTCCGGTCTCACTCACCCTCTTGCCACTGGACCTGAGAAAGGCGCCAGGCTGCAGCGAGTCACCATCTGTGACTGACCCTTTAAATCAGGCTCCCATCTGTCAGAAATCGGGTGAGTCTGCTGGTGTAGTCACTGGAATTTCTGAAGTAGGTGGATGTCATCAGAAGCCCTATAAAAACCAACTTGTTTGAACGATCGGCTCTGGAGCTTCACTGGCCCATGGCCATCTTGGACGCTGGCGTGGCCATGCCCCCAATATTTGTGTAGGGTAAAAGGTCAGGTTATAGTTGCACTGTCAAGCTAAACACAAACAACCATGTGTGTAATGACTGCCCTCCTCCCATCTGAATTGCTGCCAGAGAAAGACATCATAAATTATCTAGTTACCCAAGGCACTTTAATAGCATTAAAATGTCCTGTGTGCCCCTGAAATGTCAAGCTCATGCAGCTGGATGAATAAACAAAATGATCACGGATGAATGTGGAGGGCAAACATTTTTTTGTGGAAGCACACATCTTCTACTCCAATCAAACATGTATTACTGGCTCCCTGCCTGTGGGAAGAGTCAAAGCCCCTCTCTATTGATGATCACTTAATTGGCTGGTGACAGCTGTGCTGTCAAGTCAAACCATAAAAACTACATACATTTCCAAAACATTTACATTATAGGTAGCTCATACCTCATGCAACCAAAAAGCCATCAGTAACCAATATTCATGCTTCATCAAACATGCAACAGCATTCTACAGCCAATAACAACCCTATACACACTTATACCAGCCTTGCCCACAAAGGGTCATACTCAGAAAGCACATGGTAGTCAGAACCCCCTAATTATCAAACACACAAGATGGCACAAAAGCTAAGTATTTTGCGAAGCAATGTCATGTCAATGGCATTGCCACACACCACACCAAAATACACTGTAGAAATAGAAACTTAAAGCTTGCTTAAGCAGTACACTTCTTCTCGGTCACAACACTGCATCAGGAAATTTATTAAAAAAAATAAAGTCTTTTCAAGCAATTGCAAGAGTTTAGTGCAGTAATCCTCATATTAAAGGGAAAAATAAAATGTCTTTTGTCACTACCAGCTTTTACATTCACAGTAACTTACACAACCTGTACAAGCTCTCTAATACCCATATACAACCAAACATCAAGAAAGCAAAATATATTAGCAAATGATGGTTTATTTCGTTCCTCCAGTTCGATTGATGGCTTTACCAGATCAATCAATAAGCATTTGAAGAAAGCAGCACTGTCACCCTGGGGCTATCTGGGTGCTGGGGTGCAAGGTCTTTGTAAAAACCCAGGCCTTGAGGAAATGGTGGGAAGAGGGAAGAAATTTGCAGAGAAAGGCAAAACGGAGGGCAGAAAAAGGAGTGAGGAGAAAAGGCAAAACAGAGGGTAGAAAAACTACCAGCTGAAAAGGCAAAACAGAGGGCAGACAAATGAGCAGAAAAGAGAAAACAGAGCAGAAAAAAGGCAAAACATAGGGGAGAAAACAAGCGAGCTGAAAAGGCAAAACAGAGGGCAGAAAAACAAGCAGAAAAAGGCCAGAGGGCAGAAAAATGAGCAGAAAAAGACAAAATAGAGGGCAAAAAAAAACCAAGCAGAAAAGGCTAAACAGAGCAGAAGAGGGCAAAACAGGGGCAGAAAAAAAAGCAGAAATAGCAAAACAGAGCAAAAAACGAGCAGATGAGGCACAAGCAGAGGGCAGCAGGTAGACAGGCAGCGGAGAGTAGCGGATTATGGGCAAGCTGGACAGAAGAACTGTCGCGGGAGATCTGGCACGAGGACCTGCTCAATGAGGTCGCACTGCGGCCTCCATTAAGTAAGTCCTGGGGAGTGCAGGAAGCTGGATGGCGGGATGAGGTAAAAGTCAGAAAGATCCATATGTAATATGCTACAATGCCTGAACAATCGTAATTGGAGTTATACGAATGAGAAAAACATAATGTGGCAAATCCAAAGTCAAAGTGAACAGTCCAACACACATAATTCAATCATTAGATTTTCAAAATTGTCATTAGGTGCATAGGTTGTAAAGAATGCAAACAAACACCAAAGTAACAGCTCTTACAAGATTAGTGAATAGCAACTGTAAGCCAAGTGATTGTCACTTCAAACATTCACTCCAACTAATCTTTTCAGGCCTTAGAATTATAAGCCAGAGTTGTTTTTTAATAAAGCTGAACGGAAAATAAAAGTCTAATAATCCTTATGTGGAAACCTTTACTCTTCCCACCATTTCCGACAGGTTCCTTATGCGCAGAAAAGTCTCTCAAAAACTGTAAATAGAGCTGTTTGTCAAAGTACAGGCGCTTGGGCTTTGGTCATAGATACCCTCATGTACAATAGCAGGGGCCTTTGAAATACCACCTTCTTCAGTCGCGAAAGCGCCGGACAGAGTATAGCTAATTATTTGGACATCATGGAACGCAGACTGACGAATTAAGTAGCAATGGCTTGTTACAAAATGCCATTATTGAATGAGCAACAGTGTGTATAAAAGAGGCATGGGCTAATGTTTTTATTTTCGTAAGAGAAGTTTCACCTCTATGAGGAAGCTGCAACATTAAATCTTTGAAAGTTGTTCAACACACTGAAGCACCATTTTTGAAATGTTTCCCCGTGGCCACCTTCATTACTGAAGCTATATTCTCATCATCTGGGTGCTTCCCTCCTCTACACACCTGTGGCATAAAGGCTAGAGCTGCCGTCTTTCGAACTGGGAAACCACGTTCGAGTCTTGCCATTGGCTCAACATCCTGTGATTCTGGACAAATCACTTCATCTCAGCTGCGGCTCCTCCGTTATGGCAGAGGAGCGTTGCCCCCTTCCAGCAGCAGCAGCAGCTGCAAAATATTTATATTTAAAGAATGATAAACCATGTTTATTATCGTTTTATTTTTCAGCTACCGTGGAGGCTTGGGGGCGGGGCCAGGGGATGAGGGGGAGAGGTGGGCACTGTTATCAGTGCACATTACGGTTTGGCCAGCTGTGTGAGGCCGGCCAAACCATCATGTGCACTGAAGCTCTCTTCAACCCGAGCTGCGTTGCCAGGCTGGAAAGAGCAGGCACTGGCTCCCAGTCTAACTGGGAGTGCAAATCCTTGTTGCTCAGGCCAATCGTGACGCTGCTTTCAGCAGCATGAAAGCACCATCAGGATTAGCCACAGTGCACTCTGGGAGCCCATGCCTGCAGGAGAGAGGGGAGCGATGCAGTGATGCAGGTAAGTGTTTCTTTATTATTATTTTTTGGGCTTGTCCATCCATGCTCCCCCAGTAAGCCCTCCCCGCCCTCCACTGTATCAACACACCATCCCCTACTGCTTAATCTCCCCATGCCTAAAACCAAAAAATTAACGTGTAATGTTACTGGTACTCGTGTAAAGTGCTCCAATGTCTTTTGAGTCGAGTTCACGCTATATAAAAACTGCCCCAAAACAAACCTGCATAACCAAAAATTGGCCATTTTGTGACAAATTCCTCTCGCCCCATATTGCATTTCCCTGCTGTCCTGCCTGAAGATCAGAAGCACCTTGAAGCTTTTGTTTAATGAGATTAAAAAACATATATCTGATGGATTTGGTGCCAGTTATGCCTTGAAAGTGATTACTTTGGCTTTTTGGTGCTATAAAAAACTACTAACTTGTCCACTGGTATGGCGAGTTCAAGTAAAATTCATAAATGCTGGCTCTGACACTTGACAAAAACATATGATTTGTACGGCTTATCTTTGTATTGCTCATTTCTTTGATTTTTGTTTCCCATTTTTTCATAAAATAAAACTTCTGAACATCAAGAAAACGCATATGATTAAGGGCAAATCAATGTTGCGCCTATGAGTAAAGAAAGTATATGTGGTTTAAAAAACAAATGAAACTGGTGTGCTGTCTAGTACTGTTGCAATTACTCATAAATTTCCAGGCATGATTTTAAAAGCATTTTTTGGAGTAGTGGTGTCTTACTCCAAGCTTAGGCCTGTAATACTCACAGATTTTCCAGAGTAACATATGCTTATATGCAGAAAAAAACCTGTGATTCACAAAACCGTCTCCATGAGAAAGCATTTCGTACTCCTGGAAATACGTGGTAAGACATAACTAAACCTGGAGTAAGACACGGCAGCTCACAGAAAATACATTGGTGATTGGGATCACCATGTTTTTGCCTTCCACCATATTCCATCCTGGCTTCCATGTTCTTGTGACAACTGCAACCCAACTGCAACCCAAGCACACAACACTGTGTAAGGAACCTCATGTTAGCCATAAGCCTAATACAATAAGCATGTTCCTGGTAAATTGCTCTACGGTTTCTTGGAGCTATGTCCAAGCTATAGCAGCCCAAAAAGAAAAAATAATGCCTATCAACCAGGGCTTAATTTGAGCCAGTGGTTGCTGGTGAGGAGCACCGGCTCAAATTGTTTGGGAAGACCGGCATTCATTTTTGTAGATAAGAAAGATACCCGAGTGCAAGAAGGGAAAACACACAGATCAAAAAGACAGAGGAAGACAAAGATGGCAAAACTGTCCCAAACAGATAGCAGGAACCTGCAAGAGTAAGATAAAGGGGAAGGGAGTGTCTGGTGGTGGATTCAAGACTACCAGCCTTGGTATTCAGTGCACCATCGTTTAATTGCACCGGTCGCGGGCTTCTAAGCTGAGCTTCAGACACCGGCACTCTTCCTTTCATAATATGAGCACTGCTGTCAACTCAGCACTCAAGAAGGGGTTTGGAAAAATGTCAAAAGCATAGCACACACCAACTGGAGAAATCTAAGTGTTCAGTTTTGAGCTTTGATTCAAGACGGCTAAATCATTCATGCTCAATGGGTACTGGGATAGACTGGAATGATGTGGGAGGGCTGTTCGGAGCACAGTCCAAGACTGACATGGGGACTCTTGTTTTAAGCTGTTGTGCTGTACAGAATCGGATGTCTGGCTTTTTGTATGCGACTAACGGTGTGGATGATAATGAAAAATTCCTGAAGAAAATGCTCAATTCAGAAAAAAAAATCAAGTAGTGGACTTTTCCTCCACCATAGTTATAGTACAGTGAAGGAAATTCCACCACTAAATTGTCAATCACAGTTAACGCTGCTTCCAAAAATAAGAGGACTTTCTGGTAGCCTCCTGCGCCTAAGGGACCCAGGGATTGCTCAAAGACAGGCCTCAGAATATGTCAGTCTTCAGGAAGCTTCACTCAACTGCAAACAAGTTGGAGCATTGAATCATGGACAAACTGGACAGCATTTCGTCTTTGACTTGGACAGTGAAAAAGCCATCCTCACTGGGCCTTGTGGCTCATATCTGTCAAGAAAGCTCCACTATGTTATAGGTAATTTTACTAATAAGCACACCTTGTTTTTATTTTGGCAGGTATCCCCCCAAAAAGCTACGAAGCCCTTTAAAACAATAATGTCCTTTGTAAATCCTTTCCTACAGCTCTGCTTCCGTGTTTACGCGTTTAACAGGTGTTACTCTGTTTCTGAAGGACTGAAGACAGAGCCAGTCTTGCCTGAATTTGAACTGGTGCTCCGCAGATCAGCACAAGCCAATAGGGTTCATTTAACTAAACGAGATATTCAGCTGGAATCAACCAATTCATGTGTAATTTAACCACTTCATTAACAACATCCATCGGAAGAATCTCACTTTAAGAGTGCATGACTAAAGAATTGGCCAGTAAGGGTTGGTTGAGCAAAGATTGAATGAAAAAAACGGTATAGATTAAGAATAGCAGCTCTGACAACCTCATGCACGTTTGAGAGCCGAGCAATGCTCAACAAATCCTTGCATCTAGTGCGACTTGTTTTGAACCTGAGAATAGTTACAATGGATAAGGAGGGCGTGGCTTTGCTCATTGTAGCAAAGACCTGCAGACAGGAGATACCTTATAAGAGTGTGAGCTAAAGCAAGACTGATTTCTCTTGGTGTTTACCACCAAGACCCGAACCACTAAAAGGTAACTGGAAATGTCTTGTAGACTATGAATATTGCGGTCAAAAGGGAAATGTGAGGTTCAAGGAAGCGCACTAAAACAGGAAACGGATGAGATACAATTAAGAAAATACATTGATCTTTACTAAAGGAATTACACTAAGGCTTTTTGTGGATAAACAATTCAGTTACGATGCATTGAATCTTGAGATCTTTCACACATTAGAGTGTTATAATGGGTCTGCAAAGTATGGATGCAAGTGGTGCAGACATACATTTTTTAGTGTGCAGTGCGCTAATTAGAAGTTGCAAAATGTGTCCTTCAGTCAGAGTTTGCCACTATACAATGGGGACTAATGTACAAAGAGCATATGTTAATCCCCATTCAGATGAGTCCATATATCACACTTCTCTTTTGTGCTGTCTATAATGATCAAATGTGTTTTTTATCGGCTATTGAAGGGTCAACCAGAGGAATTTCGTCAAGTTTGTGTTGGGCACTACTGAACACTAATAGTTAAGTGCCCGATATCAGATCTGGTGCATTGATAAAGATCCCAGACAAAGGCAGATAACAGAAGTGTTTCTTTAATGCACTATGGTATATGCCTTTTCAGGAAATATACAGATCAAGTCTTGCCTCAGAGAGAACTCTCTTTGAATACCATCATCACCTGCAATCTGGGGCGGTTTCTCCATGGGGCGTAAGGGCGTTGACCCCCGGCCTGTGAGCCAGTACATCCCACATATACATTATTTATTGCAGGTTCTCCTTTATAGGGAGGGGTCACCATGGCGGTGTTTCTTACGCCAGACAATAGGTGTACTATTCTCTTAGGTGGTTTATTGGCAATCAGGTGGGGCTGTGTAACTGAACTGAGCATGCCAGATTGGCCGGTATTTTGCTGCTGGCCAGCATGACAAGTGCAGATCAGGCTACCCCAGTTATCACTGTCAGGGAGCTGAGGAAGCAGCGACAAAACCCTATCGGTCTCGGATGAAGTGCTGTGTTCACCTGTCCCAGCCAATCCTCACACTGCTCTCATGCTGTTTACTCTTATAACTCTTATAAACAGCATGAGAGCAGTGCTTTAATTGGCTGATATTCGTGGTGCTTGGTTTACGCGTACCTGCCATGCTCAGCTCTTCTGTACAGCCATACAGTGCAGGTGGATTTGAAAGAGTTAAACTGTGGGTGTGCAAAGAAAAAGATAGACAACTGCTGAGGTAAGATGATTATTTTTTATTATATTACATTTTGTGTAATATAATGGTAGTCATGTAAAGCACTCAGATACTGTTGGGTCGAGTGTGTCCTAAGTAAACTGCAAAAACATAAAATGTTAATGTAGCAGCAGCAAGAACACAAGCAATGCTCCACAAGTTTTAAGAGTCACCAGCCACCACTGCCTGTTATATTACTAAGCTTGTACATAAGAACACCTGTTAACAGAACTCAGGACATCAGACCAAGACGTCCCTGAGAGATGGACTTGCACATATCTAGGCTTTCCTACTTGAGGCTTAAAGCTATAATAACTGATAAAACCACAATGAATGGGAAATGGTATTTACTAGTGAAAACATGTAAACACTGGTAGACACCTGCAGACCCACAAACTAAAAATGCCAATCAAAAAAGTAAAGTTAAAGAAAATATGTCATTTTGTATTTCTTTCTGAAGGCGCCAACACAATATGACCTTGTTATTCAAGTCAACGGGAATATAACACTGGCCTAAGATTAGTCTGGCTGCATTTTGATGTTTTGGGGTCACTGAAATGTTGGCGTTTTTCCATTTGTTTCTTCCAACTTTGCTTACTTAGAGTAAGGCAAAGGGTTTGTAAGCATGTTTTCAGGTCTGTAGAGGAACTGGGAGTATCAAAATAATACTTGATCTTTTGGCAGTGTTCAGTTCTGCAACTGATCGAAGAAACAACTGGCTCATATATTGGCAAAATGGCTGGGTCATAACAATTTTGGAAAATACGAACTGCCAGATTTTCCCATAGACACCAAATGGGGAAGACTCTTTGATAGATCAGACTCCTTTGTTCATAAGTTAGTATCCATATCAGGTCAAAGGCTAAAAACCCCAGGCTTTAAACATTTAATGAAAGGTATTGTGGCAGGTAGCATGCTGTCATCTTGTGCATGGTACAGTGGTGAAGGCATGACACAAACTTTTCCATACACCAAAATCATTTAACAACACAAATTGGTCTTATAACATTAACAGTAATATTCCTAGATTACAATTTGATGTTGGTTAAATAGTGAGGGCTGACTTAAAGTGAGACTCTTGACATGGGCACACTTGGCAGCCACGTATGTGCACCCAACAACAGCAGCATCACTTTCATGTGACCATTAGAGGATTGCAGCTAAGCAGTGGCAAGCATGCTGAAAACATTGTTTCATGTGTTGTAGACTGCTAGGCTTCAAATTAATTAGGTGTAAATCAAAAATGTAAAGGTTCAGCAGGGTACTATAATGTTGAACTGATTTGCCACCAATGCTGTCATAACATTCAGTAAAAACTAGGTGAATGACCCCCCCCAACTGTGTCTAGAAATGTGTTGAAAAACACATTTTAATGTAATACTTTCTTAATTCATTATTAGTCCTGTAACCCAGAAAGGGTCCTGAGTCAGAGAGTATGAGAAGGTAATTAGATGTGGGAGAGGGCATGTGAGTGAGTGTGTGAGAGAAATTGCAATATGAAGACTTCTATGATTAGCATAATCACTGGACACACTGCCATTGGGAAGTCCCTACCTAACCTACAATACTTCAAATTTCAATTAAATAGGTGCAGTGCATTATAACAGTGACTGATAAAAAGTATCATGCTCTTAAAACACAATGGGCCCGATTCACAAAAGTAATCTGAGACAAAATCCTAACTTTATGACTTTTGGTACTCACAAAAGGCATTAAGTAGTACTAAAGTTAGGATTCCTAACTTTACTACTACTAAATGCCTTTTGTAAATACCGAAAGTCGTAAAGTTTGGATTTTTCTCAGTTTAGTAGTAGTAAAGTTAGGATTCCTAACTGTACTTCTACTAAATGCCTTTTGTTAATACCGAAAGTCGTAAAGTTAGCATTACTACTAAATGGCTTTTGTGAATACCGAAAGTCGTAAAGTTAGGATTTTTCTCAGTTAAGTTGTAGTAGAGTTAGGAATACTAACTTTACAACTTCTAAATGCCTTTTGTGAATACTGAAAGTCGTAAAGTTAGGATTGTTCTCAGTTTAGTAGTAGTAAAGTTAGGAATCCTAACTTTACTACTACAAAATGCCTTTTGTGAATACCGAAAGTCGTAAAGTTAGGATTTTGTCTCAGATTACTTCTGTGAATCTGGCCCTAGAAAACCACAGTTTTGTTTATTTTGGGCGTTAGGCAGTCGGATAAGCACTGATAAGCTTTGATCCCAATATTTTTCGAAAACACCACTGAAATCCACAAAGAAATTAACACTGAAAACAGGAAAGTAAAGATATAGATTTGTGGTCTCACCATCTCCATCAGAGACTTCATATTGTGAAAAAAAATTATTTTCTGCACAGAAGGTCTAACTGCTACCCTGGTGTATAATAGGTTCCTGTACAGGTCAATCTTTGTATTCCAGATAACGCTACATTGCATAACTACAAATACAAGCACACATATCTACCTGAGTCAACTGAACATATTTGAGCAAGCCATTCAAATAAATGAAAGCTCAAAACTGCTATCTTCCTCTGTGAGCATTAATATTGCCATAAATGTATTAACACCCTTGAAGCAAACATGGCACAAAAGGAAACACTTGAAACTGCAAAAAGGTATGCCGCTAAATTGAGCATCAAGCATTAGCTGTGTCATGAACTGATGACAACGTGGAAGCAGGCATCCTTCTGGTAGAGAGCGTACAACCAACCTTGTTTGATTTGGGCACAGAAAATCTGACCAGTATACATTTTGAATGCTTATTTGTTGACGAACAACCTTATTTATCTAAAATGCAAAATATTTCTTAACCATCTGTAAAATATTGAAAAAGAAAGAGTAAAAGGTCTTTCCTACCTCTACTACAATAACTTCAAAATTAACTGCTTAGATAATAAAGAAAGCTGATTCATAACTGTTAAAGTTAAGTTTTGGAAGACAATGACATTTAAAGGGATTGGAACTGAAGAGATTAGCACTTTCTCTCCAAGATCAATTGACCTGATGAGATAACCACTCATCAGTGAAGAAAATAATGCATATACACATATGTATGTAGGTGTATCTATACAGCGTAAGCCTAGCTGAGGAGCAAAGAAGTGCAGCAAAGAGGCAAGAGCCCAAGGAAGTCATTGTATTAATTAGAACGTGATCTGAAATGCAACTCCCTACTCCTAATCCACTCTCTACATAAGGAGGCCAGCCAAGGAACTCGTGAGCCACTCCCTCTTTAGACTCACTCAAAGCACCCAACAATTACATTCAATGGAACAAATGAACCAAAGGAAAGTCATGTTATCCAAACAATTTGCAGTAGAAAGGGCAACAACATTCACCCGTTATCAGCTCCAGTCCACGTGCTACATTTTAAAATGAGAGCAAACAATATCTATGTTTTATTTTACAGTCAAATGTTTGGGTAAATTGCAGTCAGGCCCTGCTTTTATTACACACTAGTGTTTGACCCGGCAATCTGGGAGTAACTGCCCAGACAAAACAGTACACAAGACTGTTTCTGTAGATTATTTCTTATTGCACATGGAAGACAACTGAAATAGAAGCATAAAATGGATCCTGCATGGAGTGCTTGTGGTATTTGTTTTCTTTTGGAGGTGTGAGGATGATTAAACTTAATTTTTGAGAGCTCGGAATGAGGTGTACCTCAAGAGAACATCGCCTACTTCCACCTGAAGGCACTCCAGAGGTCACTAGAGCACAGTGAGATCAGAATCAGACTAAGATGGCAACATCACAGGCCTCAGATGATGGCATGACAGGCACTCTGTTGAGGAGATCTGGCCCCAGATTTACTAACCTTTCACTCAGTGCAGCACGGCAACCTGCTGCACTGTGTTGTGTTGTGTGAAAGGGAGGGATCAGAAATGTGCTGTATCTACTAAGACATGGCACACTTCTGCTCTCTCATAGCGCTGGTGCACTTCAGGCAGCCTAGCCCCAACACAGGCACCCTTGCACCACTATCAAAGGTTGCCTTCATTACAAGGATAATTGTTTTTGTGCAGGAAGGTGTCCCTTCCTGCACAAAAACTATCCCTCGAGGCATTTTCCTCTTTCTATGTGTGCTGCAGTACGCATAGAAAGAGGAAATAACGAGCAGAAAAACAAAGATTTTTCTCCTTGTTATGCCATCCTCTGGGAAGCGTAGTGATTTAGTGCACTCTCAGGTTTACAAACCTTTGCAAATCTGGGATTGAGTGACATCCATGGGTGGATGCGCGGAAACGTCCATGCTCTACCGATGAAACGCCTCCCAGAATGAAACTTAACGCAAGGCAGTAGAAGGCTCTGTCTTGCGTTACATTTCTTTGCAAAGCCATGCAAGGCAGCACAAATCGCACATTTTGTGGCTTTGTAAATACCTACTAGTGTTATGCGTCATGTTAGTAAATCTGGTGCGAGTCCCATGCATAGTAATAGAACCACGATAAAGACATCTACACCCTGCCGATCTGAACTGTATAACACACTTTGGGGGATATGTACAAGGAAGTGGAGGAGAGAGGCGTTAGCCTACCTGGCTTAATGCCTCTCTCCTCCACTTCTGAAACGCAAGGTGGCACCATATTTACAAGAACGTGGTGCAGTCTTGCGTTTCCCCCTGCGATGGCGCTAAGTTTAGCAACTTAGCGCCAATGTAAGCACCCTTGCACCAGAGTGCAAGGGTGTCTGCGTGCAGGGGAGGATTGTTTATGTGTAGGAAGGTATCCCTTCCTGCATATAAACAATCCTAGAAATGCCATTCTGACACTTTAATGCTGCTGCTTCATGCAGCACACATGAAAGTGACAAAATTGATTTTTTTTAAAGTTTGTTTATTTGCAGGAAGGGGCACCTTCCTGTACATAAACAAACAATGGCATTTTGCTTTTTCCATGTGTGCTGCACAAGGCAGCATGGAAAAAGAAAAACGAGAAGAAATAATGCATTGCTCCTCGTTTCGCCATCTTAAGACCAGTTTTTACTTGGTCTTAATTGTGGCACTGCCTCCTGTGTACACCACCTTTGCACATAGGGGACAGCGTCAAAATGAATGGGTGTTGTGCTGGAACGCCCACCGGAACACCCACTGCACACCCCTTTCATGCTAAGCATAGCGGGAAAAGGGGCCCTATGTCCAAGGCACCGTTAAGCCACGTTAAGTGGCTTAACGCTGCCTTGTACATAAGGCGCAGCCCCTAACGCCACCACAATGTCACAATAGGTGACGTAGTGGTGGTGATAGGGGCCTGTACATATGCCCCTATGATTTTTAAAAATGTAACGGTTTCCACTTACCTCTGACAGAAGCCAGTCCGTAAAACGCATACACCTTCGCCACAAGTTGCACAGTTTCATTTCCTATTGCAAAAGCGGGTTCTAAAACCCTGCAAGAGACGCTTCTGAAGTGCGGCCTCCAACTTGCGCCGAAGTTTCAGGTGGGGGCAGGCTGTAGGTGCCGGAGCTCGACGTGGGAGATCGAGTCATTATGTATGACTAAGGCATCCGCCGAGTCTGAGTTATTTGGGAATTCACAAATGAATGCCACCGCTTAAAGACGAATGCGGCGCTTTTAAGAGACCGCAGAAGGGGGGCTGAGAATGATTGACAGCTTGGAAGAGGGCAGTGGTTGCTATGTGCAAAAAAAGCCTCTTTCACGAGCCATTGTGAAATAATGCCAGGGTGGGAAAATCATTGCTATGGTTACAAAGTATTTTCTTTCTTAAAAGACAGCGATGCAATGCAGTAATAGCGATTAGAAACATATTTTGCAAGACCAGAAAAAAGCTGCCATGTATAATGGAATAGATGGCAGATAGCAATTATGTCGTTTTATGTACATCTGAACAGCATTTTTCTTTTTTATGGAGTTGATCAATTCACTTGGGAAGAGGCATACAAATGCCAAAGGAAAAGAAAGTCCCATCATCACAGTTAACAATTTTTGATCTGTTTTTCTGCTTATTTTTTTTCTCAGAATGTGTTTTAGGAACACTGGCCTGGCACTGCTAATTTTGTTTTTGAAGGAAAATCAAAAACTGACTAGCAATCAAAATACTGCTGATTACCCTCACTTTTTGGGGAATTGAACATATTTTCAGACTCAAGTACAAAATCTGCCAAGCTTTTAATCTGCGTTTGGTGGCTCTTATAATCAGCACGGCAGCGGTTATGGCGCGTCACGTTTCCTGATTTGAAGACGCTCTGTTAAATGTGGAACCCTCCGTGTTGTTCCCATGGTGATTAGGAAAAACTAATAATTACACATAACAGGATGGCCTTGTTCTCGCCTTTGAAATCTCAAATGTGTGTCACCTTTGCCTGCTCCACAGCTGAAGTAGAAATAACAATGAGTCCTGAGGCACACATTGCAACACTTTTAGAAATAAATGCTATTTTAGCGTAAAGCATCTATAAATTCTATATTAACCAACGACCAATTAAAGAGACTGGAGCATGTAAGCAGATTCCTAGGTCTGAACTCTGGAACGCCCTCTATTCTGACCTTCAGATCTGAATCCAATCACAAAGGGTTCAAGAAACTACTCAACACACAGAGCGATTTAAACTTCTTTTCCATTGACCGCCATACAAAATGGCGGTCGCCCATGAAGAATGAGGCAGTCCTCACCCTCTCTGGCTGGATTCCAACGTCGCCTTCCTCGCGCTAACTTGATTTTTATGCCATCCCTGTCAGTGGTGCGAGGTAACAGAAAGGAGACACGGAGCTTCTACAAAATTGCTACACAAAGATTTAAACACCTGCAAATCCCTGTCATAACCATGTGTAGAGAGATAGTGCACAGGTGTTTTATCCTCTAAATCCTAAAACACACTACTCTTCAAAAAGGTCTCATTTTTAAAAGCCAGGTTTATATTGAATAGGCTTCTGCCGGTACGAAATACTCCCATATAAGTCGAAGCTTTGGCATGGAATGATGTGAAACTGTTTGGTCTGGCTTGAAGGTGGCACCCACTTAGGCGTATTGACAATATATTTCACCACAGGGGGGTTCAGGCTGCATTTGACAACAGTCAAAGCGGCTGTTATGCGGTGAGTTCCACCCCCTTAAAGGGCTTGCTCATTCCCTCCTGTCAGGCCAGTTCTCCAGAAGCATCCACAACTCAGGGATAGGTAGGCAGTTCTTGTAGCATGCATTGCCACTTTCCCAGGAAATGTGGAAATCCAGATACTACTGCGAGCTAGTGAAATGCCAACTGCCCCTTTTTAGGTTTTGACTTCCAGAGCATAGTAGGACCAAACAGATATGGCTTACGCTTCATTGAAGGTGTTGCATTAGAAGGATTAGCTCAGGCAGCGCAGATATCACTTGCAAATCATAGAATATACAAGCCAGTGATGCCCATTCCAAAAATTTTTTACTAAGAACCTAATTTAGAGTTTGGAGTGAACACAAAAACATTACATTTGTAGAGAAAACATAAATGTTGAGTACAACCCTCCGGCTCAGTCTCCTCCACAATACTGTCCTAATGGTGGAAGGTAATCTACTCTGCATTCAGAGTTTCCCCCTAGCAAGGGATTTTTGTTTTATATATTTTGTACGATTCTTGCATAGTGTGACTACCCATATGATGTGTCAGAACGTTTTATAGGAAAAACAACTTTATCTGTGCACCAAGTGTATGGCTAACAGTTAAAAGTTGAAACAATCATCTCATCCACCAGCTTTTTTTTAAGGAAGACTTGTAGGGGGCATGGGGAGAGGAATTTTTACTTTATAATACATATAAACATGTACAGTAACTTCATGAGGTTCTATGGCTTGATTACTTGGGGTTTATACTGTAAATACGATCCTATCACCTTCTGTGCTACACAGGGATGAGAAGAGGTGCACAGGAAATCAAGGTTACGATGATAAGAATTTGAAACTAGGAACAGCCAATCGATCAGCCTGCTTTTTAACTCCAAACTGAGGTCACAGCTCTTAGAGGGTTCAGGGTCTCTCCTGTATTCAGAGCCCACTGGGTCTCTAGAGAAAACGAGTACCCAGGGGCACCATACTGTATTTCAGCACAGGAAGGACACCCAGTGTGGTGTAAGTTGGCCTGCTGCAGTGCACACATGTATCTGAATGGGCTGTGTTGGAAAGGTGCAGAGGAAAGATAATTACCACGTTCCACTTGCTTTGAGGATGGTTGCGGGCAATTAGGGGGTGACAGCATCTTATTTGGAGCTTGCAGACAACTCTTCAAAAGTGTTGCAGAGGATACATAGATGTGATAGGTCACTATATGGCATGCCGCTTGCAGGGTCACATATGACTTCACAGACTTCACAGAGAAGTGTGGCTCAATGGTTAGAGCGGCAGACCCTGATGCAGAGGTCTAGCCCGGGACCAGGGTTCAATTACTCGCCTCAGCGGGTCTTGGGCTCAAAATTCCACGGACCTGATAATTCTCTCCTTGGTGCCTATTCCAATCATGGAGTCCCACTCTGCAACTCTGGGCAATAGCTTGCTTAATCTCCACAACGGCCCCCACAACGCTAAGGATGCCTGGCCTCCACCTTGGGGGTGCCCAGGAGTGGACGCCTCACAGGGAAAGCCAGGATGGGTTCCACAGCGGTATTCGTGCAAGCGCCTTGAGACCCTTGCGGGTGAGTAGTGCGCTATACAAGTATCAATTTACATTACATTACATTACATTACATTACATTTACATTACACAGTGGTGATGAGCCACTTCGTTGGATGCTTCTTGTCAGGCCTCACTCGCAAGTCTCTGAGCTGCAACACACAAACAAGTGGAGTGCTCTGACGTTCACTTTGGGATCGTCAACTCCAGTTTGGTTCACACTTAACATTACTAAGCACCTCACAGTTGAATGGGCACATAGGATCTCAAGCTCTGCTGGTGCAAGGCACATTTTAAGCACAGAAGGAAGTTTAAGTTCTTCTCAACAAAGGCCAATATCATAGATCCTCGCCTCAGTCTTAGAGATTTGTTCCTAATCTTTCAAAGGAAAAGAGACGAGGTTTCTGTTTCTGGTCCCCTATTTACTCTACTTGGGTGTACAGGGCTTCAGTGAGTCGAAAGATGAACCTTAAACAAATGAGAAGGGCACACTGCCATTCCAGTATTTAGGACAACTGGCATCTCCAAATGTAAAATCAAATTCAAAGTTCCCAAACGTTTGAGGGAAACTAGTCCTTGCAAAATCTATTTCTCTTTCGGGAAGACACAGCTCCATGGCAACCATGTGGAGTGAAACAGACAACTTGCCAATTGTGCATTCCATGTAGGCAGTCTCTGCTCACAGCCAAAGCAAATGATGTGAGGATGTGGCGCTAGGAGGGTTTTTTCTATGACGCCTGACCATTTGTCCGGACCATGCAGCCAAAGTCTTATTTATCAGAGTTCCCCTCTCTAAGGTCAACACTGGCCAGGCTGAATTGTTTCAAAGTTTCTGCTAAGGCACACATCTTAATTAAGAGTGGGGGAACACATGCAGGAGGAGCGGATATCAATTTCAGCCTCCCGACTAACCTTACAGAGCATCATAGAATCTTAGAGGCTTCATATCAACAGAGGGGTGCCCAAACTGAGTAACCTATCTCACGTGTACCCAGGAAGCCCAGATATGACCCATTACATGAATTTTCTATGGTTAGTTAATTTCCACAGTAAGGTTCAGATAAAAAAGCTTGCCCTGCACTACTAGAACCGGCTGCCATCAACCATCAGTAATGTCATAGCCTTGGAATAGGGACATTAGTCACCCATGCTAAAGAGAATATCATTCTGGGTGTTCTCCAAAACCCCTTACAACGTCAAATACTCAGTCTCTCACTTGATCATGGTTTAAAAATCCCATGGTTAAAATATGTTAAAGATACCCTCACTGCCCTAGGTAGAGCGGATGTCTTTACACAACCTGACACAATGAAAACACAGGATAAACTTAGAGTAAAATAAAAAAAAATTAAGCACTCCATGGCCTCTAGGGAGGAAAAGGAGCTTAGAAAACCTATGGTACGAGGGCATGTCCTAGTAAAATCAGTATTAGGAATGGAGAATTTTTTATTGATTTTAACAAATGCTTATGATAGATTTTAACTACACATTTTAGTTTGAACCTGTTACATCATTTATTGGCTTCAATTCCTGGCTTTGTTGAGCATGTAGAAGACAGAGGTCCCTGTGGCTGCGACAATAGGTCTCCACAGGATAGCGTACAGTTAGTTTTTTAATGTAAATATTTTACCTTTCCAAGGCGTCTATTTCTAAAATCACTTTTAAAAGAAATAAATTGTAGGTATGTCTGTGTCGTCTTACTGTGTCTCCAGCTCCTACCAAATGCCCACGCGCTATTCTGTGTTGTTAACATTTTAAGAGCTGCTCTAAAGTCTAGATATTCTATAGGTGACTAAATATGTAGGGGGGTTAATTTTGTATACTTCATGTGACAAGCTAGCTCTGATTAATATACACAGGATTATATTAGTGGATTCTTCTTTGTGTCAATATCTAAAGCGGATGGTGTTTTGTTACTGAACTGGGTATTTAACTGATGTGGGAAGTGATTAATTTTTACATTGTAAATTTGAAAATTTTGCACATGGCATTATGTTGTAAACAAATGCTCCTGTTGCTGATGTTTTACTTCATTGTAACGTTGTCTCTTTTATGGCTGCAACTATACTGAATAAAGATTATTATTATTATTATTATTTTAATACTTAGTTATTGAGCTACACACCATAATTAGGTAGAACACTAGTCAAGACACTTGTGACAAAGGTCTCTGGCACCAGAAATCATATTATGTATGGCACAATGAGGTTGCTCTGGGGACACATCACTAAGGGCTTGATCCTGTACTGCCCATCAGATCCCACCTCTGTTCTAGAGAACTGTAGCCATATGTAATTACAACGTCCGAGTCTGCCCTCTTCAGGCGAAGTGGGATACAGCAGTGCTGGTTGATGAACTTTCCAGAAGTGAAATACAAATAAACTGTCTCAATGACACAGAGGGAACAAATGAAGAAGTTGGGATTGACTTCCCCAACATGCAAAGAAGTCCCTGGGGAGACGGGCTTCCCAAAGCACAACAATTTGATAAATACACTTCACATAAAGACATAGGTTTTACAGGCAGCGTTGTATAGTCTGATGTTGTCTGTATGGGAGGCTTTAGCAGTGACATGGGGATGACATAGTAGAGTTCTAGACTCATGCATCAGGCTAGCTTGAATGTTAATGAAACTCTGAGGAGTCGTTAGTACTACTCATCGGCCTCTGTGGTCACCTCACTTCAGGCATTTCTTCAGCGGCATTCATGAAATATTCCACTCTTACTTTGCCTCTGCCATCCCAAATAGGCTGCCTCTGGAATATTAAAAAATGTGTATTTTTGGTAGAGGTGTGAGAGACTTACAAACATTTGAAGTATGAAAAGAAGAATGGGTCCAAACATCATGGCCGACCGGATGTAACTCCAGGTCCTAATGATTCGGTAGTTTGAGAGGCACCTTCTACCCCAAATCTGGGTTGCCTGCTTGTCTGAGGCGCCTGGAGGTGTGGAGGCTTTGCGGCAGCAAACTTGGACCCCTCTGATGATGTTTGCAGGGTGAGAATATCCCTGCCATCGGAGCCCGCGGCCTGAAGCAAGATGGCGGCTCCCACCGTGCTTTGCTGCAGAGACGCTCCCCGCTGCACCGGGACCTGCAGGGGACCGCTCTATCTGCAAGCAAGTTGAGAGCTCCTGCGGCCGTGCTTACTTAGCCCCGGGGTCGCCACCAGCTGCAAAAAGGCAGCGCCCGGCTCTACCGGCCTCTCAGCTGTGCCCTGGATTGTGGAGTGGAGTTCCAGGCCGAGCGGAGACACAGGGGGCCCTCCACAGATGATAGAGCCAGATGCTGTAAAAAGCGGTGGGGCTCCCCCTACACCAAAGTGCTCTGCCAGAAATAATCCTGATTGTACGGTGTCTGACTCTAGGATGGCGGCAGTCAGGCACCTTCCGTAGCCTCGTGAGGAGGCCCCGGCTGGATACTCCCTCCTCTGATGGCTGTCCTCCTTCTCGGCGACCTGTCATTTCCCCAGGAGAGGCTCTGAACCAATTCACAACCCACCCGCAGTAGCTCTTCGAGGTGACACTCTAGAAGTTTAATACGGAGGGGCTGCAGCGCCGATCGGCGGGGTCCCTATGAGACCCTGGGGAGTGGCGTGACCTTGATGAGGGTGACCACGAGTGCTGTCTGGTCACAGTGCTGAACAGAGGTTTGGACGGCGAGGGATGTCAAGATCCCAGCGAGTAGCAAGGCGCTGGTAGAAGAGTAGCATGAATCCAAGGTAGAGCATCCAGACCTAGCCGCACCATCCTAGGCGAGGGTCCTGGGCTGAAAGCCCCAAAGGGTTGCGGGCTACCCAAACTAAGCGCCTGCTCTTACAATCTTGCGATTCCTGGTTCCCCACGGTGCCTTACTTCAACGTCACTGATCCTCTATCACCCGATACCGAAAGGTCAATTCAAGTGAGCAGAGATGGGGTGCCACAGCAGTTTCCAGTTCCCCCTGAAATTCTGTACTGCAGGGAGGCCATGAACAAGCGGTGGGCATGAGTCCCTATGCCACCCCAAAAAGGCCCAGTCCACAAAAGTCTTCAGCTTCTTGTCCCACGCCACCAAGGGGGTGATCAGTGAAGAGAAGGCGCGGACTGGCGGCAATATGGCGCTCACATGGGAAGACCTGATGGCCTTGCTCCGAGAATTTAAACAAGAATTAAGAGACGATATTGGGGCCTTTTTTAATGCATACGAAGCCGAAATGGGGGTCCAGCTGGTGGCCCTACAATCTGATTTTGATTCTATCGGGCGCGCGCTCTCGATCTTGAGGCAAAATATCAGGAGCTGGAAAAACACGTACGGCCCTTGGAGGCCCAGTCTGGTGACCCACGTGCTCAGCTTAAAGCCACTGTGCTCAGATGTGAAGATCTTGAGAATTGCTCCTGTAGGGATAACATTCGTGTGAGAGGCCTGGAAGAAGGTTGCAAAGGCCCAGACTTGGAGGCCTTTATGGTGGGGCTTTTTTCCACAGTGCTTGGAGACTCTGAACCAGAGGTGCGTCTGGAGCGAATTCACAGGGTGGAACCTCGAGCTCTGGGAGATTCCAGAAAACCCAGGCACGTGTTGACGAAATTAAGCTCTTTTAAAAACAAGGAGTTGGTCCTCCAGAAGGCTTGTGCCCTCCACAGAGAGTGTTTCCAGAACGCAACATGTTCGCTCTACCAGGATGTTGCACAAGCCACACTTGCTCGGCCCCAGCATTCCTGACCCGTCACTACAGCCTTAAGAGACCGCAAGATGAAATACCGCTGCACTTACCCCTTTGGCTTCGTTTTCCCACTAGACAACAAGAACTATCACTGCACGGAACTCGAGGAGACAGCGGCTATCCTGGGGACCGAGGTGCCAGCCTCAACGCACGCGGCGGAGTCGAAAGGTGTAGGGTTGATGGCTGGTTCGAAGAAGCAGGGGGGCTCTGGCTTCAACAGCGGAGAGCAGGCAAGAACAATGCGGGTTGATGAGGTCCAGGTTCTTTGTCGTTCAGAGATTTTGTTTAATCTGAGGCATCCAGTATGACTAGCGGTTCACGGTCGTTGGTAGCAGCATGGGGAGCATGCCGGTCTGACATCAGACACTCTGACTTTCAAGCGGAGATGGTGGGGGGAAAAGGCTCAAAGTAACCAAGCCGCCCACAACACTCAAAGATATTGTTAGCTCTTATCTCTTTTTCATGTGCCTACGAAGCTGTTCTATAGGCCTTAGAGGCATAATTTGAACGGCCCTAGGTACTGCTCGAAAAGAGGTTCTCCTCTGTGATTGAGATCCTCCGAGCTCAAAGTTATGATCTCTATATGTTACTGTTCACTTTGTTTTAGGTGTCACAGTTTTTTTGCATTTTTGTTACGTTGCTTGGATGGGGTGGGAGGGGCCGGGGCAGACGCAGAACACTGAGGGTAATGACCCCGGGAGCGAGAATTCAGGGACAAGCTGACAATTTTTATGATGATTCATGGGGGTTTACTCCCCTAACAAGAGGCAACGGAACTGGGAATTCCTAAAGGACTACCAGATTAAAATAGCTGCCCTGCAAGAGACACACCTCCCACACAAAGAAGAACAGCGTTTGAAACATAGAGCCTACCCACAGATCTTTCGCTCTTCAGTACACACTGAACACAATGGGGTGGCGCTTCGTTTTCACACTTCTATCCCATTTCTCCATCACAACACTAAAATGGACAAGGAGGGGAGGATCTTGATGGTTAGGGTTGAAATACGGGGTAGGATGTGCACTATTGCCACGATTTATGCTCCCAACGCAGGGCAACATGATTTCCTGAGCTCATTTTTAGCCTTACTGGAGGGATTTGCCAGAGGCAACATCTTATTGCTTGGAGACTTCAATCTGGTATGGGAGCCGGCCCTGAACACTACACACTCCTATAGAGCAGCTGGGGGGGGGGGGGGGGGGTTTAGCAAACCACTCAATGCAACTCTGCAGGGAATGGGGCTGGTGGATGTTTGGATGGATGCCGGGACACTCCTCGGAGTAGCCGTGCGCTATAGAAGCACCCCCTTTAACATTAACATTAACATGCCCATCCCATGACCCGGGATTATTCCGTTTTTTCACATTCACATAGGACATACACCAGGATCGATCACATATTCATTAGTCAGTCCACACAATAGCGGGATCCCACTTTCACCAGATTTGCCTATCGAACCACGCCCCCCTAGAGCTCGTCCTTGACTGGCCCGCCCACGTTCTAAGCTTGTCAGATGGTATTTTCCCAACTTCCTTTGTAGGGATCAGCTTCTTAGAGATGAATTAGAAAGGCAATCACATAGTTTTTTTACCTTAGCGATCTGGCGCAACAGCTATCAACTAATCCCTCGACCCAATCCCTCTGTAAGATTACACTAATGGGCTGAAAAGACCCTGCTATGCTTGCAAGCCCGCAGCTAGGAGGGAGGAAACAAGGTTGTATCCTTTTTAGCATGCCAACTACGAGTGAGAAAGGAAAAGGAGTACATTAAACCATAATCGATGGAAAGGGGATCTTCCAACAGAGCGACACAGGCAGAGCCAAAGCCTTTGCGGAATTTGATCGCTCCTTGTGTACTGCAGACTCGTTAGAGCCACAGGTTCTGCTCTCTATAAACAAAGACTTAAGTAGACCCATCTCGGCAGAAGAGATCCAAAAGGAGATTGACTCCCTCAAGCTTCAAAAAGTGCCCGGCCCGGATGGCTATCCGGATGGCCCACTTCTATCAAATGTTTTCGCCAGAATTAGTACCCCGTTTTGTGCTACTCTGCAACGATATAGCCTACAGGCAAGAGGTTACCACTTCTATGGGAGAGGCTCTGATCTCCGTCATCCCCAAACCGGGAAAAGACCCCACAACCTGCACCTCTTACAGCCCTATAGCACTCCTGTACTTGGATGCCAAGTTATACTCTATAATCCTGACTTCGCGCCTGGAACATGTTATGCCGGCGCTCATACAGCCAGACCAGGCGGGCTTCATCAAAGGAGGCAAACTCATGATAATCTTCGGAGGGTGGTGCACATTATTGAGAAAGCCCAGAGGAAGGCCATACCTACGGTACTTCTCTCACTAGATGCGGAGAAGGCCTTTGACTGGGTTGACTGGGACTTTCTGACCCGTAAACTATGAAGGTTTGGTTTTAATGAGTTCTTCATTGGAATGATACAGGTGAATTTTTCTCGCTCCGAGATCCAGGGTCTTAGTGAACAGGGTCACGTCAGGACCTTTTAACCTTTCCCGGGGAACCAGGCAGGGGTGTCCGTTGTCCACCTTGTTATTTGCGCTCAGCATTGAACCTCTTGGGGAGTGCATTCGATCCAATACAGAATTGGGGGGGGGGGTCGCATTTGGCACAGATGAACACAAGATCTCTTTCTTTGCGGATGATGTGCTACTCCCAGTCACAAAGCTGCAGACCTCTCTTCCAGCGATTTAATCTAAGCTGACCTCATACGAACAGTCCTCAGGATTAAGGTGAACCTCTCAAAATCTTTCCTTCTCAACCTAACCGTGCCTAAGAAGTCCATGAGGTTTATTGAGAATGCGTCACCTTTCCAGACCGCGCACTAGGCCATTACATATCTTGGCATCAAACTCACCCCCAAGTTGGAACATCTCTACGGGGCTAATTACCCGCCCTTGCTGCGGCAGCTTAAAGCTGATTTGACTAGATGGGGAACTGCCTATCTCTCATGGATAGGGCGGGTCAATGCCATCAAAATGAACCTTCTCCTGTACCTGCTGTATCTCTTTCAAGGCCTTCCTATTCCATTGGATCGGGCACTTTTCTCTGAGGTGAAGACAATGATAACCAAGTTTATTTGGCAAGGGCAGAGAGCGCGACTCTCTAATCGATTGCTAACTAGGTCGAGAAAGGGGGGTGGTTGGACCTAAGGAACTTTCTGGGGTATTATAGAGCAGCTCAACTTAGGGTGATTACGGAATGGTCCCTCTGAGAAGCAGAAACACAATCAACCAAGTAATGCCTATATTAGCACTCCTACCGCTACCACTTTAAGGGTCTGGAATGAGCTAGCTGGGTCCTCGCCAATTACCACCTTCCTATCCCCCTACATGCCCATCCACTTCAACCCTGAGTTTCCTCCGGCACTGCGGGGAAGGTCTTTTGAGGCTTGGCAGGAGGGTGGCTGTCAAATGCTCTCTCATCTGTTTGAACGGGGGACATTTCTGACCTTTGCGGAATGTGTTAATGCCTTTCACCTACAGCCCTAGGAGGAATATCACTACATGCAACTTAAACATTGGGTTCTCCAACCGCAGATACGACAGGCGGCGACTAGGAATCTACTTCTGATCAAAGAAAATTGCTCAATGAGGCACATCTACGAGGGGGACCATCTCTTTCCTTTACTCACTCATACGGTCTCTGGGTTCGCACCACACTCCTAGACACCAAAGGTTCTGGGATTCAATTTTAGCCACCCCAGTGGAGATGAAACAATGGACCTCCCTATTCCTCAGTATTTAGGGACATTCCCAAGTGTAACCGCTCCATGTTTTTAAGGGAAGCCCATCAAAAAATTATGTACAAATGGTACCTACACCCTCAGAGGCTACACACTTTGTTACCAAACTCCTCTGATAGGTGTTGGAGGGGCTGTGGGCTTCTGGGAGACTTCAAACATATCTGGTGTGATTGTCCGTGCATCAGGCCCTTCTGGAAGGATGTACCTTCCCAAATCAAACTAATCTTAGGATATCCGATTCCGGACACTCTATAACACATTCTCCTGGAAATTAGGGATCCCTACTTGAAGCTCCAAACACAGGGAGATCGCTCCATGATGTGGCTGTGCCTCAGGCCGCTAAGATGGCTCTGGCGGCTGCATGGAAGAAAGTGGAGGCCCCCTTTCTCACCCAATGGCATGCCAGGTTGTGGCGCACACCTCCAATGGAAAGAATGGCGGACATTGTGGAAGACTCTAGGAAGGGGTATGACTATGAGTGGGCTCCCTTGGTGGAATACCTATTGCGGAGGGGCTACCTCTGTTTGCATGTGGGCAGCGGCTGCGAGTTCTCCATCTCTTTCACATATAGAACGTCCGTAGGCTCCCCTGAATTACCGGAGGGATTCCCGTGGGGCGTGGGGTCCCCCCTTCTCCATAATCCAGCCCTCACCTACAACCACATTTGATCTTTGTTTGGCCATGACACCATAGATTGTATTTTTTGTGTTTACTGTTTGGGAGTTAGGGGGGATGGGGGAAGGGAGGGATGACTGCCAATAACTTTGCTGACCTTTCATGTGCACTTCTTGACTTATGCAATGTGAGGGGTTCGTGGGAGACCTGGGAGGTTCATGCTGAGCATTTTAAGGGCTTGCCGAGTCCTTGTACACAAACTGTATATGAGGCTTTAGCTTTCTGTAGCTCTCGGCATATATGATGCATTGATATCTCCTTCTGCAGTCTGTTTTTTTGTGTGTACTTTCTTACCTTTGAAAACCAATAAAAAACATTTTTGACAAAAAGAAGAATGGCATCTCCATCTCCATGAGCCACAAGAACATCAGCCTCTGTTAAACTTTGACATGGAATCAAAACAAGTCATCTCATCGGCTAACTGTGCATCCTAACAGAGGCTCTGAGGAGAAATTTATTTCAGAGTCAAAGCCCTTGAGAATGGAGAGCTGAACAAAGCTGTCACGTCCGTGTACTGTGATTTTCCATTCGCAGACTCTGAAGAGACATTGTGTTCTCTTTGACGGTTAGGTGAGGGAGTTGTAAACTAAAGTCACAATGTGTCTATTTGTTTCCCCTTCACAAGGGCTATGTCCCACAGTTGTGCTCATTGACAAATAAAAGAAAAAAGAAAAGCATGCAAATAAATACTTTAAGTACGAGCAGTTCACAGCTCGGACCCCACACATGAAGCTTGTTTATTTATATTTTATTATGGGTTCCCTCACTATCACAGTCCAGGACAGTGAAAGTGCAAAAATCATCCTCCAAATATCAATTTGAGAAGTTCCAAAAATATCAGCTCTGAGGCTGTGTTACCATGTTCCTATTTACCTATTTACCTCTTTTGATTTGAAGTTCTCTCTGGAACCTTAAAAGAATGGTCATTAAAGCCTTGTTAGAGATAAAACAAAACAACAGATTAGTTTAAAGACCCACATTAAAGCTGATTTTTATGCTTACAAAGCATAACCACATCCTCATCTCACTCATTACATCCTCCCATTCCAGATGTGCCTAGAAAAGACCACTACTTAGAAACCTTGTGTCTTGTCTGTCTTCTCTGAGAGGCTGTCTGTGTTTTACGGTCAGTGAATATGAGTTCAGCTTACCTTTTGTGACCATTTTTAGGACTTTTATTTTTGTTGCAGGCAGTTTGTTTCTGCCGTAGATTGTGTTCCTGCTTTTGCAAGTTTTCATGAACCCTGCTGTGTTTGTGGTTGGGGCATGCCTGCAGGGCTTCCTTGGTACTGTGTTGTGGGCATTCTAATGATTAGATCATCCTTCCCTGGCAATCTGTTGGGCTTGGAGCCAAGGCTGTTTGCTCTCAATGATGTTGCTGTGGGCCTCAGTCAATAGATTTTTGGGGCCAGGTGTGAGCTCTCACCCATGCTCTCATTGTGAGCTTGGCGTGAGGTGCTGGAGACACAGTCAATCGAGGACAGGTGTGTGACCATCCAACCCTGTTTCGTAGGTTTCACCTACAACAGTGCATGCACTGCATGCGCTCTGGGTAGTACGGGACACTGTATTCTACAAGGGACTTGCTGCCCACCCATTGCTTATCATTTGTAGGCTACACTGTCACTCTTATATGCTTCCTTCTAATTGGCCAGCGTGTGCCGGTCGTCACTTCCTGTTTTTTGGCAGGAGCACGGAGCAAGTACTGATCCCTTCAGCTTGACTGCTTGATTGCGCTGTGATTGAGGTACTATTTTTTTTTCTTTCCTTCATCCATGTTACTGAGAAACGTAGTCCTCTGTTAGGATCTTGTGTGATAAAATGGTTTACAAGCATTTCCCATAATCTGCACAACCATGATATGCCTCACATGTGGGGATTTCCCATGCTCTACTCAAAATAAAATGCACCTAGCAGGAGTACTCCTTGTATTATTTTTATTTCATTTTTGTCCTCATTTGCCATTACCCCCGTGTAAGATCCGCCAACCACCACTGTGTGTCTATATAACCGAGCCCAAAGATCTAGGTTAGAGCTCAGACTGAGACACAGATGTCGTTATTGGCGGGAGAGGGAACCAACACACTCAGGGCGACCTGCTAAACTCTATCAAGGTATATTACAACCTGTTGAACCTCAAATATTGCCCCGGGGAGCCCTTATCTTGGGTCCATGGAGCAGAAGAGGGCATAATCATAGGACCCGGGGGGGGGCTGAGGGGGGGCTGGAGAAGGGGGTTGGGGGGGAAACCCGGAAATCCTAACTCCATTGTACCAAAAGGTCCCAAAAAACTAGCTTTTTTTCTGCTACAAGATCTATCCAAGTCCACCCTGGAGACTTCATATAGAGACGTCAGCCATCCCGAGAATGTTGTAGTGTCGACCCAGGACCTACAAATTTGTCTCCTTGCCAAGAGAATTGCATAGAAAAGGAAAGATCTTGCATGCCCGGAGATATTTTCGTTGATGCCGAAGATAATTAAGGGAAGAGTAATACTCAGCATGGTATTAAGAATCGAGTTTATGGCATCCTTCACTTCCTCCCAAAAACGGCAAATGGCTTGTATTATAAGACTATATTTCTGCCCAAAAAAATGCTCAACATGACCTGAATCAACCAACGTGGTGGCATAGTGTTTTATACAAAACAACAATCATAATACTGTTTTCTCGGAATGCTGGGACCAGTGACCTTTTCATCCACTCTCGACCTTAGGCGATGATGTACGAGGCACAGAACTTGAAATAAACAAAGCACGAGCTTAGCGTAACAGTATACGTTTGTAGGCACATGCGTGCATCGGGTTCTGGGTGCCTAGGTACTAGTGAAACGGCACATGGATTGACCCCCTGCTGCAGTGCCATGAAACCGTTTGGTGTAAGTGTCTTTAATATAACACGGAGAATTTAATCCAGGCTCGGTCTCTAATCCCTTTGAAAGTAGACAAAAATGACAACTATAACCAGTAGTTAGTCGACCTCTCCATCCAGTTACACATCTTGAGGTCTGGCCCCAATTGTCCACAAAATACATAAACTGTCTTGATATGTATCTGCACTAATGCATGTTTACACCACAGTAAACATGTGCAGAGATCGCGGTGCATGCTGGGCCCTCATCTAAAAAGACAAACACAGTGAGCAGGACAACAATTACCGTTTCAAGCAGATCTGGATAGCTCGGAAGCCACCCACTCTTTTGCATAATTCCCCAAATCAGCTTCTCTTAAAACTGTCCGTTAGCACCCCTAGAGGCCGCGTCATGTATGAATCCGTGCCCTGCATTAAATGGGTACTATCAAACTGAATAAGTATGATACCTGTCACCCAAGTGCCAAGAAGCAGATTAGCAGTGATGACCAAGCGGCCTGTTTCCTTAATAATACAACTATTATATTGCCTCATTTGGGTTCTTGTACATACTACCGATGACGGGGTGACACCTACAGGTAGCATCTGTGAACCTCAGGGCTAATTACACCCCTTGGGAGTTGATAAGAATAGCACCATAAAGTTAGGTAGCAGAAACAAATGCTACTAGCAGTGCACACCTCTCACAATATGATTTTATTTTTTAGGTCTGGTTCTGCAAACCTGTTGTTAAGAAGTCTTTAATAAACGAGAGACTAGGATTTGGCTCTGCCTAGAGGACAATTTTACTCCTACCACATGCTATTATTGGTTGTTGGGAATTTTATTCCTTTCTTCCTGACAGGTACTACCTGCCATGGGTTAATTCTCGATCATGAATTTACACTTCAAATGTGGTTTTCTTACCAAGGCAGGTTTTCTATGCTTTCAGCACCTTCACTTGATCACAACTTGTAAGTTCTTTTCCCTGGCAGTCTTGTTTTTAGGACGACCAGATGGCGCTGCACTCAATGTTTGAGTGTTACAACTGCATATAGGATGAGGAACAAGCCCATTCAAATCCAGCAGCCCAGTGTTAGTTGAAGTTGGTCGAAATTTGATGGAGACAGCTGGGAATCCACCCTTCTCCAGTAAACAGATACCAAAGAAGGTGGTAAGAACACAGACTTGTGCTGTGAATTTCTGAAACTTTAAAACTGCTGTTTTCATATTTGTGACTGTTTAAATAGAACTCTTGGTTTATGTACAATTTGTACTGTCAAAACTGCTGTTTGTTTCCACCTGTGACTGTTTGAATTTGTGTCCTAGTTTCCACTGTAGTGTGCTTAGGCCTGCAGAGGCTTGCCTCCAGCCCATATCCCCCCTGTCTTTTTATTTTTAAAGTTAAAAAGGCAAGTTCACCCTTCAAGGCAAAGCAGAGCGTGTTTAAAAGACTACTTCGTCTGCTTTAGGGTTTAAACTGTGTTGTGAAAACTGCTGGTTTTTCAACCCGTGACTGTTTGAATTTGTGTCCTTGTTTCCCTTGTACTATACTTAGGCCTGCAGGGGAAAACCCCCTGCCCATACCCCCCCCCCACCCCGTTTTTTATTTTTTAAAGTTAAAGGCAAGGTACACCCTCAGAGGCTAAGCACTGTGTGTTTAAATGGCTACTTCATCTGCTTCATGGTTTAAACTGTGTTGTGAAAACTGCAGTTTTTTCCACTCGTGACTGTTTGAATCTGTGTCCTAGTTTCCCCTGTACTGTGCTTAGGCCTGCAGGGCCAACGCTACAGCCCATACCCTCACCCCTGCTTTTTTATTTTTAAAGTTAAAGGCAAAGTAAACCTCCATAGGTTACGCAGAGTGTGTTTAAAAGACTGCTTCATATTATTTATGGTTTAAACTGTGTTTAGAAAGTATATGTACCACTCGTTCTTGGCTAGAAAAAGTGCGCGAAAAGCAGTATATTAAGTTACTTAGATTTGAGTCTTACATGCATGGTTAAAACCTGGGCCTGCAAAGTGTGGATTGAGCCTGTCTGTCTCCAAGGACATTCTAGTCTTCTGGAGTAGCTACGCTGCCCCCTGGCCATCAGGCTGTGTTTAAGGTCACATGCTGCTTATATAAGTTTTCTATTGGTTGTTATATCTGTGCACTGATTGGTTCCTATATCTGGGGTTCCTATTGGACTTTGGGTTCTGATTGGCTGATAGGTTTGGGATTCTGATTGGTTCCTGATGCTAGGTTTTCTTTTGGTCTTAGGGCTTAGGGTTCTGATTGGCTGATAGGTTTGGGATTCTGATTCGTTCCTGAGGCTAGGTTTTCTGTTGGACTTAGGGCTTAAGGTTGTTATTGGTTGCTAGGACTAGGGCTGTGATTAGTAGTAAGGACCTAGTCTCTTATTGGTCGTAGGGCTTTGGGTTAGTGTTCTGACAGGTTAGGGGTAGGTTTCCCATTGGCCCCAGGTGTCACCGGATCACTAGGGCTATTTAAGTTTAGTTCTCAGCCTGGGTGTCAAAGCTAAGGGCAGAGAAGACAAGGGAAGTCCACATATCACCAACACAACACAAAGCCACATTATACATAACTTTAATCCATCCAGTCACACACTCCTTGTTCATACAAAGCACCAGCCCTACCCTCTACACACTCCCAACAGACCCCTTTCTGTCATCACCAAACCTATATTCAGCCCTACATAATTTCATTCACCAACACCATACTCCTTTTTACCAAACGAACACAACAAAATAATCCTCACACTCCAATCCATCACATATATTGTCTCTTCCAGCAATCAAATCTAACACAAACACTCACAACATACACACTTTTATAAACACATCACCACCCCCTTTTCAATTCGACTTTGACTCACCAACAATACTTCACATACAAATCCTTCCCAGAAAACCACTAGATCATCATCTCCTCTCACTACCCCTCAAAAACACACACCAGCACAACAAAATAACACACACACACACACTATTGCATAATACTTTCCATCACTAACTAGAAACATTTACCCACTCCCACCCCCCTAACTAAACAAATAATGCACATCCTAAACCATCTTTACTCACAACCTTTCTCTCTTCCACCAAACTTAACAGAAATACACCAACATAAAAATTCTCATTCAAACGCCTCTCATCCATTGCACAGTTCAGAGCCTTACAACATGGCCTACATGCTGCACCACCACCCCTAACCCATACACCTTCCACCCTAAACAGACATAAACAAAATAAGCAACATGCCACTCTTCACAACTAGGCATCTCCATGTCTATTACACAATAAGGCTACTCTACAAAAACAACACAGCTCACCAAATCACTCTCAAGCACCATCTCCACCACCTACACATGCAGACCCATTAAAATGCCTTCTAAGCCTGCTGGACGAGGAATACGATATCGAAAAGCAACACGGTAGATATCCTCATTTAGGTAATATCAGCACAAATGACACACCCGCTACAAGTTCAAAATATACTGCTCACTTTTCTACAAAACAAAGTCCCAACATCACCAAAACACAATCTCTAAACTGCTTACAAATAAATGCTCGATTACTCTCTAAAAACAAGCATAACATCTACGAACTACGATCTACTGGGGCGTGGCTTGGACGCCGATCGGGATGGCGGCGTGAGCTCGCAGCTCCGTGCGGAATCCCGCTAATTCTCCTGTGTTCGGAATCCTAGGCGACCCGGAGACGAAGTTCCTGCCCTCTGAAGTGTAAGGGGACAGCTGGACGTAATCGGAGAGTCGCTGGGGGACTGCTGGCCCCGAGGAGATCGAGGGAAGAGGCGGCCGAGGTGTAGTCCGGGGTGTGAAGAAAATGGCGGCGAGGAGGTCGGACGGTTCCGAACCTCAGCCCTGAGTCCGGCTGTCGCCAAGTAGCGAGGGACCCTGCACCCGGCTGCCCGGCGCACTAGGATTGGCGGCGCGACGCCCTGAGACCGGGGGGCGCTGCCCGATTCACCCAGCAGATCAGGGGCTCTCGTCGGCCACCGCCCTAAGACTCATCCTCCCCCACGCAGGCCCAAGGGGGGTGACGGGACGGAGCTCGTCTGCCTGGCCATTGCTCCTGAGACCGTCGGCGGGGACATAGTACTGCCTGGTGCCTGGAGGCCGGTACGGACCCACGGGCGTGCCGGCAGAACGGGTGACCGGACTTGTGACGCAGTGCCCTAACATGGCGGCGATCGGAGGGCCGATGCCCGGGAGCCGCGAGGGGGACTCGGCGACATCGACCCGGCTGAGTGAGAGTCCCTCCCCGGAGCTTGACCAGGAACAGCGGCTGAACCGGCGCTTGGATGCCATCCTTGAGGCGATCACCTCCACTAAGGAGGCGTTACACAATGACATTGCCCAAGTGGCCACGGGCCTGGGGCTGCTACGCGCGGATCACGCGAAGCTGGCGGATCGGGTCAAGGATCATGACCAACTGTTGCTGGACCTAAAGCCATCGGTGGTGACCGCGGAGCACAGGATCACGGACATTTTGGCCCGACTGGACACTCTAGAGCGGAGGGCGGAGGGTGCCGAAGGCCGCAATAGGCGGAACAACGTGCGGGTCGTAGGCCTGCCGGAACGGATTGAGGGGGAAGATGCGGTGGCCTACATGGAGAACTGGTTCCGCACTGTGGTGGCGCCGGAGGGGCTTACTCCATTTTTCACTCTGGAGCGAGCTCACCGGGTGCCCGCTCGCCCGCCGGGGCTTGGCCGCCCCCCCCGACCGATGGTGGTGCGGCTCCTCCACTACAAGGACCGAGATCTCCTCATCCAGCGGGCCAGGATGTCGGGCCCTTATGAGGTGGAAAACAGCAAGGTAACGATCTTTCCGGATTATACGCAGGCGGTCCAGAAGGACAGGGCATCGTTCCTTGCTGTGAAGAAGGAGCTCAGGGAGGAAGGCATCCAGTACTCCTTGCTCTACCCGGCCAAGCTGCAGATTATCATGGATGGCACCACACACTTTTTCCAGACTCCGGACGAGGTCTGGCAATGGCTTGAGTTGTACAGAGCGGGGACGGACAGGACGCACCAAAGTCGGCGAGACCAGCCCAAGCAGCCCCGGGTGCGGCAATCACAACGCATCAGGTCCCGCAACAGGCGCCAGCGGGAGAAACGGGAGGCTCAAATGGCAGCGGAGAAGAGGGATGCACTCGCAGCGACGGCGGCCATTACAGGGTCGCAACAGAACAGTGAACGGGCCGAAACGGACTCGGGAGGGGAAGGCAGCAGAACAGGAGAGGAACTTTCGGAGGCGGAGAGCCAGAAGGGGCCGAAAGTGACCCCACAGACTTCGGATGATATTTTCTGCGGCTGAGATAGACTTGGGACTGGATCGGGACTTCATGGTAGGGTGATATCCTGTTGCTTTGGGGCGGGTTGCCGGGTGGGGGAGCTGTGTGTCTCGGAGGGGATGAAGGGCGGGACGCGGGCTCCGCTAGCTGGGGTCGGCGGCGACTCACCCCCCCTAGGCCCTTAAGGTCGACTGTGGTGGAGACCACAGGGTAAGTGTGCGAGAAGTTGGATCAAGGTTTGGATGGGGGCGGCCATTGGGTTCGTGTGCTCTGTCATGGGGTGTGGGGTTTGGGGAATGTTTCAGTTTTGGGGCTGTTTGGGGGGGGCAACTGCATTGGGGGGGTCATGGACCGTTGTTCTTTGATTCGGACTGTACGGGACTGGAATGGGGACATTACCTAATTTGAAATGCCTAACGTGGAATGTCCGGGGGCTGCGGACTATGGTGAAACGTCACAAAGTACATGCATTCCTGGTACGCAGGGGGGTTCAGATAGCTATGCTCCAGGAGACTCATCTCACCAAAAAAGAGTGCGCTGCCTTGCAGAAAAGATGGCGGGGCCAGGTTTTTGGCACCACTTACTCAGCGTACGCCAGGGGGGTCTTGATCTGGGTGAGGGCGGGGATACCCTTTCAAGTGCTGAATCAGGTGGTGGATCCGGATGGCAGGTTTGTAGCGGTGGAGGGGAGATTATATGGACGGGATGTGGTTTTCTGTTGTGTTTATGCACCGAACACTGACCAAGGCCAATACTTTGATAGCCTCTCGGGGTCCTTGGCCTCTTTCCTGGCGGGTCCGATAGTGCTAGGGGGGGACTTCAACTCGATTACGGATGTGGCTCTGGATAGGTCCCATCCCCCCCTAGTAGACTCTCCTGTGCGCAGGCTGGCCGCGCACAGGAAGGACTGGCAAGAACGGTGGGGGTTGCTGGATGTCTGGAGGGAGAGGCACAGGGGAACCAGGGATTACTCCTTTTATTCCGCTCTCCATGATCTACATGTCAGGATCGATTCGGTGCTTTGCGGGAGCTCCCTAGCCCCATTGATTACCCATGCGGAGTACCTTGCTAGGACTATATCCGATCATAACCCCCTATTGGTGCATATTCAGTGGCAGAGGGAGCGCTCAGTAATACCAACATGGCGGCTTCGGCCGGAGACGCTAGAGGATTCTGTGTTCGACGATGCGGTCCGGCAAGGCATTGATAGTTATTTCGGTGTGAATGAAGGAAAGGCGACGAGTAGGTCTACTGAATGGGATGCAATGAAAGTGGTGGTGAGAGGGGTGTGCTTGGGCAGGTTCTCGAATGCTCGAACGACTGTGCTGAATGATCTAATGAAAGCGGAAGAAACTTTGAGGGACTTGGAGCGCCGCAGGCCGACCAGGCCAGGTTTACAGGCCCAGTTATTGGAGGCGAAGGAAGTGGTAGCTGCGGAGACGGAACGTTTGAGATGTTATGACTATAGGCAGTACATTATCAGGGCACACGCAGAGAGGGACAAGGTGGGAACCCTCTAGGCCAGACTAGCTAATCCGGAGCTTAGGGGCTGCCCGATCCTCAGCATTACTAATGCGCAGGGAGAGATGGTGTACTCCCAGGCAGCTGTACTGGACCGCTTCAGGGGTTATTATGAGGACTTGTACCGGAGTCAGTTGGGAGTGGGGGTTCAGGACATCGTGGAGTACCTGGGGGAGAGGCCGCTTCCGGTCCTGGACGAGGAAGACGCGAAGGACCTGGGTAGCCCAATCACGCTTACGGAAATTCGAGTGGCTATCAAACATATGGCCCGTAACAAGACGCCCGGGGTGGACGGATTGCCAATCGAGTTCTATCAGCACTATGTGGACGCTCTGGCGCCCAGGCTGCTGGTGGTGTATACGGAAGCCTTCGAGAAGGGGGCCTTGCCTGGCTCCATGCGGGAGGCCTTGATAGTACCGCTCCTCAAGCCTGGCCGGGATGCCGCGGACGTGAGGTCTTATCGCCCGCTGTCCATGCTGACGGTGGACTATAAGATCCTGAGTCGCATCCTAGCCACTAGACTGGCCCCGCACATGACGGGCCTGGTGCACAGGGATCAGGCCGGGTTTATACCCACGAGGAGCACGGCGATGAATATCCGCCGCCTGGTGGGAATAATGGACGCCATCTTGGATGGGGAGGGAGCGCCGGTGGTTCTGTCCGTGGATATCAAGAAGGCCTTCGATAGCTTGGAATGGCCTTTCTTGGATGGAGTGCTGGAGAGGTTTGGCATGGGAGACGGGTTTCGAAGGTGGACGAGGGTCTTGTATAATTCGGCGACGGCGAGAGTTCGATTGGGCGGCCTGGTCTCTGCAGCGTATCCGGTGGGCAGGGGAACACGACAGGGATGCTCTCTCTCCCCTCTGTTGTTTGCCCTGGCGATGGAACCCTTGGCGGTCCATGCGAGGTCAGGCGACCGATACGCGGGAATAGTGAGTGATGGGCAATGGCATCATATTTCGCTCTATGCGGATGACCTGCTCCTGTACCTAGCTGACACCTCGGGGGCACTGGTTGGAGCGATGGATCTGTTGTCCGAGTTCGGCCGGCTGTCGGGCCTTAAGGTCAATTGGGCGAAGACCTGCGTGTTTCCGCTGAGAGCGGGATCGCCAGCCCCTAGCAGCGACTTGGGTGTGGCATGGGAACCCTCTTGCATCACCTACTTGGGTGTCCGCATTTACCACTCGGCTGCTGACCTTTTGGAGGGTAACATTGGCCGTTGTGTCCGGTCACTGCGGGGTAGCTTGTCTTTCTGGTCGACCCTCCCGCTGACAGTCCTGGGCAGGATAGCACTGTTGAAAATGGTGGCGCTCCCCCGCTTCCTCTATTATTTCCGAACGCTACCTGTCTGGATTCCCCAGGGGGTGTTTAGGGAACTGCGGTCCATGATTACTGGCTTTCTATGGGGGCATGGCCGTCGCAGAATAGCCTTGAGCACGCTACTTCGCCCCAAGCTGGAAGGGGGCATGGCCGTGCCCGACCTTGAGCTGTACTATCTAGCGGCGCAGTTGCAGGTCCTTACACAGAACGTAGCCAGGGTGTTCCGGGGGCCGGAGGAAGACCGGGATCGGGGGATACAGCGCCACGTGCTGTCATACATCATCATGCAGCAACGGCTCGAGTTACGGGCCCTCACCATGGAGGAGCGGACGCTCCGGCTGTGCTGGCAAAGGAGCCTTCGGAGAGCGAGGGCATCGCGGCCTTATGCCCCGGAGATTCCGATCGGGATGTTGACGGCTTTGCCGCACGGAGGAGATTGGTCCCCGTTGTTGGGTTGGGAGGAGGCGGGGTTGCAGGTGGTGGGTGACTTGTACATAGATGGGGCGTTGGCGCCGTTCGACGTGCTCCGGGACCAGTTCGGACTGCCTGAGGGGGGCTTCCTCCTACACGCGGCAGTAGTGGCTGCCATACAAAAGCACTGGAAAGAGGGGCTCCTGGAACCCACGACGACTATGGCGTGCCAGTATGTGGTGATGGCGGCCGGTACATTCAAAGCGGTGACGTGCCTCCATAATAGGATGCTGACCGAAGGGCTGGAACCACTCCATGGGCTCAAGGCTAAATGGGAGGTGAGCGTTGGTCGGCCCATACCGGATACGGCATGGGGCCATATCCTGCGACGCACGTGGAAGGGCACCAGGAACGCGCGCTTTCAGCAGGTCCATTTCTATGTGCTCCATAGGGCCTACTTAACTCCAGAGAAACTACAGCGGTACTTTCGGGTGCCGGATGCCTGTTGCCCCCGGTGTTCGTCCCTAGGGGCGGACATGGACCACTTGTTTTGGGGGTGTCCACAACTGGGAACCTATTGGGCGGAGGTAGGGGAACTCCTGAATGAAGTGACTGACAGGGAGGTAGAATTCGACATGGCGGCGTGCCTATTGCTCTGGTTCCCGCATACTAAGCGCACCAAGGTGACAAGTAAATTCATAGATCTGGGTCTGATATTGGCACAAAGGGAAATATCGTGGCACTGGAAGTCCAGGGGAGGTCCCTCACTGCGTAGATGGAAGAATGAGTTGCTGCGGTGGTCTGACTGCGAGAGCGTGCTCCGGATGAAGCAAGCAGTAAAGTTGGGGAATGAGAAGGTACTGGATGCGGCGCGTGCATGGGAGTTAGTGGTACAGGCTTTGCGTGATGCTTTGGTTGAGGATGAAGACGGCGAGAACTAAGCCGCTGGACACCGCGGGGCGAACACAGGAGTATGGAACTACGCACTGTAGTGGACCCATCCAGTTCAACAGAGCGAAGCGCACACCTTAGCAGTTGCCGGGGGGGGGGGGCTTTGGGGGGGTTAGTTGTAGGGGGGTTTGGGGAGGGCCGGAAGCCATTGGAGGGTTGCGGGTTGAGGCCTTGGACCTACTGGGACAGGGGGTATCGAGTGGTGGATAGACTGATTGGGTGGAACGGCCTGGTACGAAGGCCCGTATAGCCTAGAGCAGGCCCCGGCAGGGGCGATTACATTGATTTCCACGGAGATGGCTGACGGGAATGTTGTTGCGGGTGGGGGGGTAAAAGCAGATACGCAAAACGACCTTCCACCAGGGTCCCAATGGGACGTACACTGTGCTGTGTTCCTTTCGAGCGAAGTGATATGCCGCCCGGCCTCCGGGATGCGGGCTGAATGGCTGTGTACAACTGTGAACTGTTATTGGACGGGGGGAGCCCACAAGTGTACTGGCTGTTTAATTTTATCCTGTGGTTTATAACTCTGCAATAAAAATATAATTAAAAAAAAAAAAGAACTACGATCTACTGACACACAACCTGACTTACTCACCATAACTGAATCATGGTTGAGAGATGATATGGCTCCAGTGTTGCATGAAGCCATTCCTCTAGGCTATGAAAATACCACACAAAATTGTATAGGCATAAGAGGAGGTGAACTAGCTGTTATATTAAAGCAAACAATGCATCTCACTAAAGCTGACAACACTTCTACACCAGATTGTGAGGTGCTCTTCACCAGATGCAACCCTACACCAACTTCCCTCTCCTTCACAGACCTCAACTTAGCAATGCAACATTACCAGACACATTTCTAGATGCTGTTTCAAACCTGATAACACTATACTCCAACCTATCCACTCTGGGTGACCACAACATTTGGTTTGACAAACCCAATATACCACATCCAAAAGCCATCATCACTGGCGAACACGCTGAACCTATATCAGATTGTCCACAAACCCACAAACATCGATTGACGCATCCTAGATGTCATTTTTTCAAATTCAGAACTAGTTACCTTTCAAACTATTACTTCAGTCATGTAGTCAGACCACCATTTGCTAGCTTTCCAACATAAAACACCACAAAGCAACACAACTAAAACCACGTTACATGCAACCACCTATCGACAGTGGAACAAACTCAATTTTAAATACTTAGAAACACAACTAGCATCCAACACAGATCTAGACACAAATTCTCTTCAAAAACTATAAAAGTGGCTACATGAAGCTTTTGATATCCTAATACTACTCAGAACAATAAAACAGGAGAAAGGAAAACAGGCACCTACGAGAAATACAGAACTAGAAGAGATAAAACAGCAAATTGGAAAGCAGGAATGCACCTGGCTCAAAATAAAGAGCAATCAATACAACATAACCTACAGAAACTTAACAGATGATACAAGTCAGCTATCAAAAAAGTTACAAAAAGGTACTGGTCAGACAGAAGTCAAAATGCTAAATGTGTAAATAAAGAAATTTACAAAATTCTAACAGAATTCTATGAACCTAAATGCATAGAAAGAACTCATCCCATTACTCAGGAATTCATGGACAAACTGGCAAATCATTACACAACCAAAGCAGACACGTTGGACTCCTATTTAAAACAATGGAAAATCACCAGCACCAACCCATTTCCAAAAATACCCCTAAGAGTAGGCTAACCCATCCTCTCCATTCCTGCGAAAAAATATCACAAAGTGAATTTATGGATCTGGTCAAAGCAAGCAGGCCTGCCAGCAGCCCTTCTGACCCTTTCCTCCATAAATATTCAAGAACATTCTTCAAACTACCTCTGCTGCCACACCAGTAAGAAGAAGAATCAATAATTCCTTAAGTACAGGAATCTTTCCTGAAGACCTAAAAAATGCATACATATGCCCATTATTAAAGAAAACTATCCTGGGCCCACTTGACCTTGACAATCACAGACCAACTACAAATGTACCTTTCCTGGTCAAACTCATAGAAAGAGCAATATTGGCCCGGATTTCACAATTTATTGAAGATAACTCAAAATGTTCCGACTTCCAAACAGGATTCCGCCTAGGAAGAGGCACAGCATCTGCCCTCATCGTCATATGGGATGACCCTAAAAATACAGTAGACTGCAAGGGGGTTGCTACACCACTTCTGTTGGACCTCTCACCTGCCTTTGACACTGTTGACCATGACACTCTAATCCAAAGACTCTACGTAGTCGGCAAAAAGAGACTGCCCTTGACTGGATCACATCCTACTTTCAAAACAGAACAAATATCATCCATTCTCCACCTTTAGATCCAAACGGTTCTTCACAAAAAGCAGGGTTCCCTCAAGGCTCTATCACCTCGCCCACGTTTCAACATCTACATGAAGTCATTACCGGCAATCATCAATGAATTTCAGCTCACATGGTATAACTGTGCAGATAACAAACACATATTCTTTAAGCTGGAAAGCCCAAAGACATTGGAAACACAAATCTTCAGTTCCCTTAGAGCCATTAGATCAGCATGCATCAACACGTTGCATTGGGCTTCATAGATGTTGGTTCTCTCTTTTAGATTGAATTTTTGAGAATAAAGAAGGAGTGTGGAATAGTTGAACCAGAGAGGAAATGAAGTACACATCATTAAGGCAGTTTTGGGAGGTGAGTCACTTCTTGCAAGCAGTATTAAAGAAAGCACATTAGAATGGTTAACTGCAGGTGAATCTATTATCCTAGAATATTGATTATGGAGAGTTTTTATTGATCATACTATAATGTATAGTGCAAATATGTAATAATGCCCTTTCCTTTATTCATAGATATTTTTTAAATATATAGGCAAACACCGTAAAGAATTCAACAGCTAAAAACTCAGACTGAACAGTGTAGTACTCTGGGTGAGGATTTTTTAATCATTTTTTCTTTGTTACAGAAAAACAAAAAAAGTTAATTCTAGTTTAAAAACTGGGCATTTACAGACCATAACATTAAAATAAATCTATATTCTTTTCATCATATTTCTTTATAGATGAATGTTTGAGACATATCAGTGGAGAATTAGACGTACATAGAAGTGGAATTTCAGGATCATGAAAATCACATGCTTCTTGTATTAATTAAAGATATGTGGACCAGGGGATAAATGGAATGACATATTATTAAATTAGTTTTTCATTTGATTTCTACAGATTTTGGGGCAATTGTACTTAGAGAAAAGATCGATTCTCCTTCATGTTGCACAAGCGGAATTGATAGAATGGATATAGGCAGGTTATATTGTTTTATGTAAATTAATCATGAATGCGTATTTGGGTTTCTTCGGGACAATTCTGTGTGTAAATTTTGTAAAACCTAATAATGCTAGCTTTTTGCTGATACATGTTTTATTATTTTATTTCAGCCCTGATGATGTCCCTAGAGGACGAAACGCGTCGGCTGTTCTAATATATAGAAATGAATTGTGATTGATATGATAGAGAAGATGATCTTGGCTGATTTGAGATTTTGAAATTGAACTGTTATTTTTGAAATAAAGAAGGATCATTTGTGAACTGAATCAACTGCTTAAGGAATTGTTATTGGAGAATTTGCAAATCAGGGATTGTTGCATGCATTGAGACTTTTTGGCGCTCCTCTTGTTTATATTTATTTTTTAATTTCACAGTGGCCTTAGGGCAGTGGACCACTAGGAGTGAGCTCCGGCTTTTGTTTAACACAAATCGAAAATTTCTTTGCATGAATATTTGAATAATCAACTAGTGTGCTGTGGTGCTAAGCCCTCACTGCTTAAGTTCTAAGTAGTGTTAATATACAATAGTCCTCTGAGTTGGTGCTTGATTCTATAACTTGGCTAATAATTCCCTCGAATTTGCGTTTGCTTTTCGGGCTGGGAGGCCTGTACAATAGTGTGCCATTGAAGGTGTAGTTAGCACTCAGTGATTCTGAAGGAAAGTAGTTCGCAGTCAGGGCTACTTCCTGCCGGGGATCCTTTAAGTTCCAGGAAGTTATTAATTATGATCGCTAGTCCACCTCCCCTTCTATCTTGTCTATAATTTTTGATATTAGAGAATCCTTGGGGTATAACTAAGGCTAGATCGCAGTCAGAGGTGCTATTTGCCCAGATTTCTGTCACAAAGGCCATATCGACTTTGTGCAAGGTCAATAATTCTGCAAATTCTATGTTGTGTTTTTATCAAGGAGCGGGTATTAATGAGCAGGCCTGTCATTGTCTTGGGGGCTGGTGACTGTCCATATAGGATATGTTTTTCTTTGGGACATGCCTTAGTTATAGTAAAGAGATACTTTGCGTTTCAGTGGGGGCATGTCTTAAGCTCATTGAAAAGGTAGAGCTGAAGGCAGGGGGATTTAAGATATCTTTTATTAAGGTTCATAAGAGTGATGTTAGAATACGTCAGTCTAATGCCGGCTTTTGGAGTGTACAGCAAAACACACAAGATGATGGACGGAATGTTGCACAATGGCAAAACATTCACCCCCAGTCACAGATCTGGGTTTAATGCATCGTTATTTTGCTCACCAAGCCACCCCAGTTCAGACATGGCCATATGCAAATCAGTCATGACCCTGTGCCTCATGGGAACATTCCAGCCCGAACTGCCAAGCCATGTCTTTCCAGGACCGGAATCAAGCATCTTAGGACCGGCTTTTGGAGTGTGGCGGACAGGGCTTGTGACCCTGGGCCCGGTCCAGGCACGGACGGGCGCAGACAGGCTTGCCTTAGGCACGCTCACTGCGCGCGTCAGCTGCTGCATCCTGTGTTTATGCAAAGTGGCAGGGAATTTGGCGCGTACACAAGTGACTGCCTCCTTTGTTGCAGAAGTAAGTCAGGAATTTCCGGTTCACTTTGCCCTCCACTACAAATGGCACCAGCCACGGTGGAACGGGGCACAGAACACAGAGAAATGCAGGTAAATTCAATTTGTCGCAATAAAAACAGTTAAAAGTAACTAATTCCGGGGGGGCGTGGCCAACTGCCGAACATGGCGGCAGCTTAACCCGGGAGCTCCGCGAGGCAATCCGGCCCGCACAATAATCCGCATGCACATCCGACTACTAACCTGCCTGAAGGGGTGAAATCGGCCCCGGGGACCGAGCAGCACATAAAGAGCCGCTTCCAGCGAAAATCCGACGCCGGAAAGTGCTCCATCCATCGATAGTGAGACGAGGCCTACAGCGACTCGGCAGCCCCGGCCCTGAGTTCGGGGGCGTGCCGACCGGAAGCGCACCTTCCCCGGCCGGGAGGACTCGGCATTGCTCCGCCTTGCCTGGCGCTGAGCTCCACTACGGCGCAACTAGACAGACGACGCCTGGTTCGGCGCGGACCCGCCACAGCACTGAACATTACTCCGAACTGCCGTTGGAAAGGAAGGCCTTCACCGTGGTGACGCCGGTCCTCGGCGGCCCGGCGGCTACGGCGACCATAACGAGCGGCGCCACGGCCCACGTGGAGGAGACAACTTGTGCGGAGTCCGGGACCTGTGCACGCCGCCATCGACACAGCGACGACCTCTCTGCTGAAAACAAGCACGCCATCATGACGGGCAAGAACACGAGGAGCATGACGGCGACGCAATCAAAACTTGATAAGTTTGCTTATGCCCATAACAACCACTCACAGGGTCCAGGTCGACACTCAGCCGGTGCCTCCTCTGACACCAACGGGACTGGGAAAGTCACACTGGAGGCCATCATGAGAACTCTCACAGACGTCCAGGCGACGGTGGGCACAATCTCCACGGAGGTGAACCTGCTGCGAGCGGATTTCAAAAAAATGTCGGAGAGGGTGTCGCAAGTAGAGGTGGTCACGAAATCCCTTATTGAGGACACTTCTGACCTTCAGGTGGCGATGGAACGGCTGGAAAAGACAACCAAGCTACTGCAAGAAAAGCTGGACGACCAGGAAGGACGCTCAAGACGGAATAACGTCCGTATTCTGGGCCTACCGGAATCGGAGGGAAAGGGTGCCATGGACCTGTACATAGAGGATCTTATCAAGTCAAAATTGCAACCTAAGGGACTCTCAACCTTCTTCTCCGTTGAAAGGGCTCATCGAGTCCCCGGGGGTACGCCCCAACCAGGGGCTACACCGCGACCAGTGCTGGCCAGACTCTTTAACTATAGGGACAGAGACGCCATTTTGCAGGCGGCCAGGGTGGCGCCGCCGGTGAAGATCCTGAACTCCACGCTGGCGTTCTTCCCAGACTATACGGCCGAGGTAGCAAGGCGTCGAAAATCCTTCAATGCGATCAAAAAGACTTTGCGAGACAGGGAACTACCCTACTCGATGCTCTTCCCCGCCAAACTCCGGGTTGTGGCCGAGGGAAGGACGTGGTTCTTCGACAATCCTGAAGTAGCACGAGAATGGCTGGATGGCTGGAGACCGGCAGGCAAGCCTCAACGCCCGCGCAAGGACCGCCAGGATCACCGCAAGGACAAAACGCCGGAGCGCCGCGAGCCCAGCCCGGCCACTGAACAGGGCGCGGCCGGGGGCCTAGACTCCGATCTTGAAAGGGATCCCTTTGATTCAGGTCAACCTAGCAGGGGATGAATGACAACGCTGGAAGCATCTAACGCTGAACTCTACACTTGGGACCTTGGGCCGATGGAACTGAGTAGGGCGGGTTATGGCCGGTGCCTGTAGGGGACTCACCAACCCCACAAGCAAGTAAGACCAGATAGGGGGGGGTAACAAGCACTCTGCCAAGTTGGGGAAGCGGGCGGGTACTCGTCCGTGGTGCAGGGGAGCAGGGAGGGGGTGGAGGGATGGGAGTTACGAAGTTCAAGTTAAAGTTAAGTTTCAAGGTTATCGTCGTCATCATCGTCATCTTTATTGTAATCTCACAGGGCATGAAAGCACTGCACTCAGTGGCCGGCGTGCACCGCCTCCACAACCTGACACCTTTCTCCGCCTGATAATGGGGAACACGATTAGTAACGTATGGCACAGCGTGATCAAATTACACCAGCGATGGGTACCCCTGTAACGACGATAGTACCCCCACTGAAGCTCCTCACCTGGAATGTCAGAGGGCTGGGAGATAAAATAAAAAGGGGTTTGGTGCTGCAAACTGTTAAGCGTGCTCGGTCTGACCTAGTACTGCTGCAGGAAACACATTTAGCGGGAACTACCTGTAAGGCCCTGAACAGGCGTGGGTACACCATGGCAGTGCACTCCGAATTTACCTCGGGCTCCAGGGGCACAGGGATACTCCTCAGGAACAACTCCCCCTTCCTGGTCACTAGCCACAAAACTGATGACCAGGGCCGGTTTGCAGCACTCTCAGGCCAGTGGGAGGGGAGGGCCGTGAATGTGGTGTCTGTCTACATCCCCCCCGCACTGCACGCTATAGCCCTACCGGCGCTTAGCCGATTCCTTATTGAGCTCCCCGAAGGAGATGTAATCATGGGGGGAGACTTCAATGCCATCACTGACCCATTACTGGATACGTTCCCCCAGCGAGCTCGCCCGAGAGGAGCCGCAGCACTCCCGGGCTTTTTATCTGCTATGGGCCTCACGGATATTTGGCGTCACCTGCACCCTGCTGCGCAGCAGTACACGCACTACGCCGCACCCCATAACACCCTCTCCCGAATCGACTACTTTTTCACTCTGGGGGTTGGACTGAGCTCTGTAGATAGTATTGACATTCTGCCGCGAGGGATTTCTGATCACTCCCCGGTCTCCCTTCATATTTCCACCAAGGATTGTAAGCGGGGTAGGCTATACCCGATCTATCCCAACTATTTGCAGGTCCCTGGCATCAAGAAGAAGCTCAAATTAATCACAACACACTACTTCACTGAGAACACGGGATCGGTCGCCTCACCCTCAATTCTGTGGGAAGCGTATAAGACGGTCCTCAGAGGGGCTTCCATATCAGCCATTACTGGGCATAAGAGAGAATCGAGGGCCACTCTGGCCAATTTGGAAGTAGCCTTGCACACGGCGAACACTGCGCATATGACAGACCCCACTCCTGAGACGCTCCATGAATTGCAGCTCCGCCAGCAGCAACATCAGGCACACCTTACCGTGATCACTAAAGGGCACCTTGCGAGTACAGCACACAGAATCTATGATGTGGGCGATAAGGCCGGGAAGATGCTAGCATGGCTCGACAAGCGGGGTGGCAGCAACAAAGGGATTCATGGCCTCTACGATGCGAACGGCACACTGCAAACTCACCCAGAACACATAATTCAAACCCTAGCCTGCCACTTCCAGAACATCTACACACCGACACGGACAGTCACCGAGCGGGAAGCCATGGCCTCCCTTAGTAACATCCATATCCCTGTGCTCTCACCAGAAGCGCAACAGGAACTTGAGGCAGACCTCACGGTGGGAGAGGTACAGTTGGCTATACAGGCGTTACAGTCCGGCAAAGCCCTAGGCCCGAACGGGATTCCTGTGGAGTGGTACAAGGCGATGGACTCAATCCTGGCCAAACCCCTCCTAGACATGTTCAATGATAGCTTACAAAAGGCGCTGCTCCCACTTGATCAACGCACGGCCACCATTGTGGCTATCCCGAAACCATCTAAGCCTCCGACCGAATGTACCTCGTACCGACCCATATCACTGCTTAACACAGAAGCGAAGGTCCTGGCGAAATTACTGGCCAGCCGCCTCACCAAACATCTCACTACCCTAATCCACCCTGACCAATCGGGCTTTATGCCACATAGAAGCACAGCACTTAATCTGAGGAGGGTCCACGGGGTGTTGGCAAGGGCACATCTACTACAGGAACAGGCTGCGATACTTTCCTTAGATGCTAAAATGGCATTTGATTTAGTTGAGTGGGAATACCTCTTTGCTGTACTAACCCGCATGGGCTTCGGACCCCTGTATTTGGCATGGGTGCGGCTGCTCTACACCAGGCCGATGGCGCAGGTGGTTGCGAATGGGCGTATATCCTCAACCTTTCCACTCGGGAGAGGAACGAGACAAGGGTGCCCGCTGTCGCCCCTGTTGTTTGCGATAGTACTAGAGCCGCTGGCGATCCTGCTACGTGAGACGCCATTATTTAGAGGAATCGCATGGAACGACGGGTGGGAAGACAAGGTCTCCCTCTACGCCGACGACATGTTGGTATACATGACTGACCCGACTGGAGGGGTACCTGCCCTATTGGCGATCTGCGATGAACATGGTAAAGCGTCCGGGTATACCCTGAATTGGACCAAGTCGACACTGTATGTACTTGCCGGCCCGGCTCCGATATTGCCGGCTACCTGCCCTCTTAAAGTGACCGCCTCCTCTTTCAAGTACCTGGGTATCTATGTAACGAAAAATGCTAAACAGTTCTATGATGAAAACTTGCAGCCGCCTCTGCAGCGATTGCGTGCAGATGTCCAATACTGGGCCTCGCTGCCACTGACCCTCCTAGGGCGCGCAGCTCTTTACAAAATGATGGCTCTCCCGAGGTTTCTGTATGTCCTGGAGAACTCCCCATATTTGGTTAGCCCGCAGTATTTCCGACGAGTGGCAGCGTTGGTCTCCAACCTGCTGTGGAGTAACGGACCGGCACGTATAGCACAGGCAAAACTGGTGAAGAGTTGGTACGAGGGAGGCATCGCACTACCCAACCTCCAGTTGTATTACTGGGCGTCACAGCTAAAAGTAATTAATCACTGGATCCACGTTTCCAGAGAAGACCCTGCATACAAGGCAGACTGGTCGCAACTGGGGACTGAGGGCATGCTCTCAGTACTGTATAACCACGCGAAGGTCAAGACCCTGCTAGGCCCAACATTCCACACAGCAACTCTCTGGCACACGGCGCAGGCACGCCTGGGATGGAAGGGGAAGATCACTAGGCTGACGCCCCTTTGGGATACCAAGGCACTGGGCACCCTTAGGGCCTGTAAAGGCTTTGCGAGATGGGACGACATAGGGATCTCGGTAGTTGGGGACCTCTGGGACAAAGACACGGTTGTTCCCTTCCAACACCTACAGCAACAATACGACCTAGGGCCCAATGAAACATACCGCTATGTACAGATTCGACATGCACTTTTGCGAGCCATCCCGCCAGACACGACACTCCCAGAGTCCTCGCCCCTTGAGGATAGACTGCTTACCGAATACATGGAGCAAAAGGCAACCTCGCTCACATATAAGAAATTAATTAATAACATGCCAGATCCCACACACAAGCTGAAAGAGAAATGGGTGGCCGAGCTAAACGATATGGATGAAACGGAGTGGAATGAGGCATTAGCTTCCCCAAGGGAGGTGGGTATTTCAGCCAGGTTCCGCCTGATACAGCTCAAGGTGCTCCACCGCACTTACTACACACGCACACTGCTCCACAGAATACATAGGGCGCAGCACCCGTACTGCCTTAGGGGATGCGGGGAGGAGGGGACTCTCCTACACACATTATGGGAATGTCCACAAATAAGGGAACTATGGCGTCAAATTATGCGAACAGTCTCTCAAGCCATGAATGTGTCTGTGCTCCCGGAACCTCGCAGGTGCCTACTGAACATTTGGGAACCAACGGACCTAAACAGGTATGAACAGTTGTGGGTCACCCTAGCAGTGACAGTGGCCAAACGCGACATTGCACGGAGATGGGGGGCTCCGGAGATACCAACGGTGGCAGGGTGGACAAGAAATATGGACCTTCTCATGGTTAGGGAAAGAGCAGTGTATGTATTGAGGGCCTGTCCCCGCAAATGGAACCGGGTGTGGCTGAAATGGAACGCATATAGAGGTGACCCTTGTGAAGCTTTGCCAGAGGGTGAGGACTCAGACTCGGAGGAGGAGGATGATTAGTGGCCATGGAAGACCACTTTGCACAGGGGAGGGGCCGGGAGGAGTAATGCACGCTCCAACACTCTAAACGCATTGCTGATTTTGTGAACCTGTGAGAGGGTATAGAAGATTGTACACAGACTCTGATATCAAGATGACGATTATTTGGTTTTTTTGTCTGGTTTTCATATATTTGTGAATCCCCGCTCCTGCACTGTAAGAGAACACTCAGCCTTCTGCCCTGGAATCGTGTGGGCGGGATGGGGTTTCGAGGAAGGGGATCCAATGGGCCTTGTGCTACGTATATTTGTTTCTTAACCTCACTTACTAGGCCCTGCATATATACGGTAACTGTTATTGTACAATATGTTACGTACTGTCCCCGCTTTGGGAACGAGCAACTGTTATGTTACTGTAATGCCATAATGACGTACTGCTATCTCTTCTAAATTCCTGACAATAAAGAATTTTCAAAAAAAAAAAAGTAACTAATTCCAGAGCAATTTAAAGTATTCTAAAAAAGACTTGGTCATTGCTAAAGTGCGTGGTGCATTTAGTTTAAGTCAATGGCAGCATGCATGTGAAAGCATGAACGTGCGGCATGGACCTACCGCTAGTATTTGCGCGTCTGCTGCTGCATCCTGTATTAATGCAAAGTGGCAGGGAATTTGGCGCACACACAAGTGACTGCCTCCTTTGACCCGGAAGTCAGTCAGTATTTTCTGGTTCACTCTGCCCTCCACTTCAAACGGCACCAGCCACGGTGGAACGGGGTACAGAACAGAGAAAAAGGCATGTAAATTCAATTTGCGCTAGCATCGCGATAAAAACAGTTAAAAGTAACTAATTCCAGAGCAATTTAAAGTATTCTAAAAAAGACTTGGTCGTTGCTAAAGTGCGTGGTGCATTTAGTTCAAGTCAATGACAGCATGCATGTGAAAGCATAAACGTGCGGCATGGACCTACCGCTAGTATTTGCGCGTCCGCGGCTGCATCCTGTATTTATGCAAAGTGGCAGGGAATTTGGCGGGCACACAAATGACTGCCTCCTTTGACCTGGAAGTCTACAAACGGCACCAGCCACGGTGGAACGGGGCACAGAACACTGAAAAAGGCAGGTAAATTCAATTTGCGAGCATCGTGGCCTGTATCTTTTGGTGAGCTGCTTGAGGTAATTTCACGACTCCAGTGCCTACAGCCTGTGAGCCTGTGGGTCCACTTGAGGGTAACACTTGTTTATTTTGGGATCCCTTGATTGCTCGGGACCTGCCCTGACTCCCCTGCTTGTGGTGAGTCCCCTGGACCTTGCTGGTCCGACGTTGCTCCTTCTTCACCTCCTGCGTTGGTTGCATTTGCCAAGGTTTGTTGGTGATCCCGCCGGACAACCCACCCATCAGCACTCGATATCCTTCGTGGGACAGCTCGTGCATGGTACCTGGTCCTCCTCAGCGTCACCTGGTCCTCAAAGCTGCAGAGTCAAGGCCATTGTCACCCATCGGAGGACATTCATCTTCCAAGTCTCCTGGTCACTCCTGAGTGACATAGACTCTGTCCCCTCTGCTTGCATGTACCTCTCATCTAAAATCCAACTTCAGATTCTACCAGACACTTTTTCCTTCTGCAACAGCGACACTTTCCTCTCCAACCTTCTGTCTTCCACTGGGTTTCTTTAGGGTCCACTGGGAAGGGTCCTTAATCAGTAAAAATCCAACCGTGACTTACACATAGACTTGTACGGAGCACGCGGTCGCGTTTCCACACTTCACACGCTCTACGTGGGTCCCTATCTTCTTAACTTGGGTGGTTCTATGGGTCCCCAGCACTTCTATGTCCTCTCGACATTGTCTTGAACCGACTCATTGTTCTCATACCACTTTCTTAGTATATGGTTTGGTACCCCCTGGGGCGTACTGCGTATTCTGTAATATTTTCTGTGTTTGTTTGTTAAAATATTGTGTACATTGTGTTTATCACTGTGTAGGAGATATTTGAATGTACTACAGAGTATTATATAATAAATACATATTTTTATAAATATTTGGTGTGGTTCTTTTCACTTAATCTATACTATAAGATTGCATTCTGGTAGAAGAAGTGGCTTTACACTCCTTCTGGACTAAGCCTGAAGGCTGTTCTACCACTTAGAGAGCTTTCTAAGGTTGTCTAAGACCTCTTAAATCACCATAAGAGTTGTCGGGACTGGTGCAAGGTGCCCACTTACATTAGTGGACATCATAGACCAGGCCAGCTTTTCACAGCCCTACATTGGTTACTGGTTGCCAGAAGATCTACATTCAAGCTGCTTTGTTTTACCCACAAAGCAATACATGGAACAAAACCGCTTTGTAGAAGGAATAAAATCCCCAACTACATTCAACAAAGGAACCTGGGCTCCAGATTTGCACCTCACCTCAAAATCCCACCATAGAAGAAAAAAAACATAGATGGCACATATTTCTCTGTTGAAGCAGCTAAACTATGGAATTTATTACCCCCAAACATAAGATCCACAGATAACTATCTCATCTTCAGAAGATTACTCAAGTGTTGGCTCTTTCCTACAAAACCACCATACTCAAACACAAATGTACAGCATATCCCTTGTACATAAACATTTAATTTGATTATATGTATGTATCTAGATATGTGTATTTCTCGATATAAATATGTATAATAATATTTACTTATGTATCTATATATATGTTACTTTACTCCTATTGTTAAAAAAATCTCTCTCCAATGCACTACCCTCTATTTCACCCTAGTCCTCTCTCAATATATCCTCTATTTCCACTCTCTTACTCATCCTAAACCTCATTCTACTACTATAATCTCCAAAAGAATCCTGTCTAGACTCTTCACTCCTCTATTCCTCCTTGGATCACCCCAAACCTCATTTTAGTACTATGATTTCCCAAACAATCCTTCTAAGTTCTCCCCTCACCTATCCCTTGTTTGACTCGTCCAAAACCTCATCTTACTGCTATGATCTCCCAATAAACGCTTTCTAGACTCTTCCCTCTTCTATCCCCCATTATCCTTTTCAATCCAACTAACAGACTCAAATGTCCACCGCTTAAATGAACTTAAATTTCACTATACCAATCCACGCCAAATACCTTTTGGGTTCCGAAGTAGTGTGCTACTCGTCGAAATTCACTTCTACACCTCGTAAGGGGTAGTAATCGCTATACAATACAATTACATTACAATATAATGCTGATCCCTGCACCAGGCCTGACCAGCTTTGGCCTTCATGTGATGTGGCTACAGTCTCAAGGATGAAATACTTAGCCATCCCCTTCTAGGATTAAAAGCTTAGATTGGCAGACAGACTGCATACTAAGGGCCTGATTCACAAAGGCAAACAAACACTTTCATGTAAGTTTACGATTGTTTGCTATTCAGAAAGGGATTTCCGAGTTAGTGTGTGGTGTCTCCACACATAAAAGGGTGGGTCATTTTGAGTGCGGAGACTCCACACTCGTAAAAATACTACTCGTAACTCCCCTTGTGAATAGCAAGCAATCATAAGTACACAAAAGTGTGTATACTTTTGTGAATAAGGCCTTGAGGGCTTAGCTGAGCTATGACTATATGCTCGAGCATTCACACAAGAGCTGGGCTAAAAGCTCTGAAACATCTGAGGAACCACACTGTCGTCTATTCGATAAGTATGCATATCTCTTCTTAAATAATGCATTCAATCTCCCATGGAGCTGGGCCCACTGGGTATTTCCCGATCAAAATATTATTGGATAGACTACTTTATTGGTGATAGAAACGTGCTCCAGTAGGCATTCCCCTGACCAGGCTCCTGTTCTGAGCTCCGGTAGTCAACAAGCATTTTAGTCTTTTTTGTCTTTTTTATGTGGGGCATATACACCCCCAAACTGCAAAATGTAAGGTTAGCGGTAAACGGGTAGTATGAAACCTTGAGTATTTAGATAACAGAATGTTGCCTTCTATAACTTTTAGTTTCTCCTTTGCCTTTGAGAGTATGGGTTCCCCAATCCCAGCATACTAGCGTTGGCAAAAACAGTCAGGATCTGTCAGGCATGCCATGGTGCCACTTGGTACCTACAGCAAACCATTTAAAAAATGCTTATTTTTGAAAAACATTGTGATTTAAAATGTTTGATTCCACCCACGTTTCTGCAGATAGTAGTATCTCAGAAAGGTGCCATATTTAAAAGCAGATTGAACCCCCAGACAGTACAAGCTGTCTGGCTGCAGAAGATATGTTTTGGGCATACCAAGAACGTGGAGGGGTCTTGTAACCCACCCATTCCAGATCATTAGTGCCTTTCCTTTCCCTCTCATCTGGCTGCTTATTATTAGTTGATGACCTCAATAGTGTGTTTGTCCCTCCCTTGGAGCATTACATTTTTTACCCGCTCTTTTGATTGGCAGGTTTCTATGCTTCCTCTGCTTGCTTTTAGGGAACAACTTCTAAAAAAAGTTTTGATTAATTTCTCCAAGACAGAGCATGTGTTTTTCCAGCTGTCTCTTGGTCCCCTTGCTCTCTCTGGCCATGTGCTTCTCTCCCCCCACCTACAATCTTTTTGCTCTCTCATGCCTCTATGTTTCTGAAGCCATGCTTCACGTTGCTCTCTTTTTGTTCGTGTTCTCCCCCTCTTGTGGTTTCTCTCCAGCCTGCACACCATGTTGTTTCTCCTCCGCCTAATGAGCTGCTTCACCCCTGTCCACACCTCAAATCACCACTGCAACCAGCTCATTCATTTTTCTACGTTTTAAATTTAAACATTTACAATCCATTTCAAATCTGTAAAAAAAGAAACACAACAGTGTGCTTCTGTAGCAGCATGTATGGGTATTGAACACATGCACACAACTAAAAAATGATGCCTCGGCCACATCATTGCATCTTTTTTTATTTTTTTTATAGCCATGCTGCACAGGAGCCACAGTGCTATAGAGCACTTTTAGGCGACACCGTGTCGCATTGCCAATGCTTGTTCTTCCTGGGTTGTTGGCTGGCCTTAGCCTTTCACATGTGCTGCGTGAGAGTCCTGGGGCTTGTGGAATGTTATTGTGACCTCATTGTCTTGTTGCCTCTTGTTTAGGATGTTCTGTGTGGCTGTCTTCTTTCTGGGGTTGTGGGGGCTGTGCCATGCTGTTCTGCCTGCCCTTCACTGGCTCCTCGATGAGCTTAGGACTGCTTGTGAGTTTTCTCTGGTTGATAATCCTGAGGTCATCTGCTGATTTCTATGGATTCCCCGCACTACCATGATAAGGGGGGAGGAGGGGTAAGGTAGGTGGAGGTTTGCTTGGGGGCCACCTACCATGTACCCTTTGCTGATCTTGGGTCTGGGGTGTTCCTGTTCTCTAAAGGGTGCCCAGGCCTCATCGACTCTTCTCTCCTTCTTCTTTTCTTTATGCCAACCCCAGTCTAAAGTGGCAGTGGTTGGAAAAGTTGAGCTGCCTGCAGAAAGGATGTGCAAAAGAAAGTTCCACAGCCATGCTAGATTACAGTTATATTTAGATAATATTTACATACAATGAATTTACATGGAATATATTTGCATAGTACGTGGTTATTCTGAAACTTTGTTGGATCAGGCTGGTCTACACTAAGGGCTTACAGGAAAAATAGTACTTCTAAAGTCTATTGGGTTTTCTATGCCTTGGGAGTAGAAATCTGAGCTGAGACTCTCCCTGATGTTATGAACACTAGATTGCTGTATGCATGGGAGATACTACTTTCTGTTATACCAAGCAAACAATAAGTTTCTCTCCCAACAACGAAATGTTTGAAAAGCCTGGCTCAAACTATTAATGTACTTCTTCTTGTTGTAAAGAAACCCCAGACATCACACTGCATCATCACATTGCATTGACACGGAGGCCCATATCCACCATAACGTAACTTCAGCTATAATAGGTATGTGGCCACAGGGCACATTTTCTTATGTTATGAGTACCCATTAAAAAAAACTACACTAGAGAAAAAATCAATATTTAGAAGCCAATTTTTTTCCAAAACCCTCAAGTTGTTCAGCCATTAAAAAGGAAATGAAAGCACAGTGCACTCCATATTAATGCATACAATGGCTTTGCCTATGTTGTTATGAACGAGGAGATCTCTAAGATTACGCCCCCGATTGTACGTTATCATGGGTCGGTCAGGAAGTTCAGGACCGATTATGGAGTCTCCTTTCAAGACATGCCAGTTTCTATTGATACATCTACGTATCTGATTACTGTTGCCAGTATAGTTGAGAATAATACGACTCTATTGACAAAGCCATTGTCAATAGAGGGGTGGATCTCCAAGGGTTTTATCCATGTGGCCACTGTAAAGCCTGTAATCACAGCCACATGGTCAAAGAATACTGGAACGCTAGCACTAACAGCATGAAACCCATAAAACAATTTCTCACATGCACAACCACATTTGTGATCTATGTCTTAGTCTGTCCATGCAATTTGATGTATGTGGGTAGTACCACTCACATGGCCAGGAAACGGATCTTGGAACACACGAGAGACATTAGCAAAAAAGATCAGCTATATCCAGTGGCAAGACACTTTGAGGCATATCATTTTTCTGATCCCAGTAAACTGAATTATTTCATTATCGAACAGGTGCCCTTGCAAGTGAGAGGGGGGAACCGCACTCTGAAACTCAGACAAAAAGAATCCAGACACATAATCAGTATGTGCACAAGATATCCTAAAGGGCACAACATGGATGAGGACATGGCCATACACTTACATGACACCAAATAAATAGTTAGCGCAATTTCGCATCCTATGATATATGTGAAAAAAATATGTGAACTGTATCACAGGAATTTAATATAGCATAACTTGTATAGAATATTGTGTAATGTCTACCAAGCGAAATGCTACTTGTACATATCTTTCTAACTTCTGTCTTTTTCTTTCTCTTTTCTCTATCACAGGATGTAAGGGAGGGACTATGCGTCAGGACTGCGGCACTGCCACCCTAATCATTTCACCGTCGTCTCCTTGTTTATTTCACATTTATGCACTTTCACAACATATTTATTTCTTTTGTGCACTGTGTACCTCATAATTCTGGTTACTTATCGAGTGCTCCGCGATGTGCAGTTCTTTCTGGTTTCTCTGTGAATATATGACATGATGGGGACTACCATCATAGAGATAAGGCACTAACAAGCCTAATAATATGACTCAATTTGAGATGTTATTATCTCTTTTACTAATAGTCCACTAAGATACATGAGTATCAGACCGTTTTATTTAGAAACAGCACGTATATGATACTCTCTCTATTAACTGTCTAGATCATGCTAAAACGAACTGTTTATGATAAATTGGGCCATGAACTGTATCACCCAAAATGCATTGCGGCGGACAATTCTCTCCCGCCGATACATTTTACTTGGACTATAGTTCTTATACAGACCGAGTTCAACCTTTCTAGATTTATACACTTACTCTTTGTTTCAGTATAATTTTGGTTGCCACTATGTACTTTACATTCACTATATTACTTGAGTCTGTATATTCAATGATGGCGCCCATTATTACTACTCCAGTCCGCTTTCTATGATTGCACTTTTCTTTGTAACGATGGCCGGCCTGTCGTGTGTTATTTGACCTAAGTGCTCGATGGAACCTCGTGTTACTTGTCCCAGCATGCATATGTATATAGTATTTCCTTTATTTCTATATATCACTTAGATGAGGTGAAAGCATCACACCAAAAAATGTATAAAAACTAAAAGCGGACCATCTGTTTGTCGATTGAGAAAGAATACGGAGGTATTCGAAACGCGTCTGACAAAACTTTGAAATAAAAGACCTGCATTTCCACAAAATCTGGAGTCTGTATTTCGTCCTTTGGTTGTGTTCCGGCTGGGCACTGCAGAGAGGTTCGGAGATATTCCTATATATATATATATATATATATATATATATATATATATATACATATATAACTCACCTGTTTGCACGGGGACACTCACCTGTTTGCACAATACGGAGGTTCTTGCTTTCACCACAGAGGCAGACCAGCATCGTTTGCAGCGCAGCAGCGCGCCATCCAACTCCTCGCCGCACCCGCTCCGCGGGTGCCGCATCGTCGTGCAGGCTAAGGGGTTCTACGTCCAAGGAGCAGTGTGTAAGGCAGCAAGACAACACCGGGGCAGAGGCTTCGGCGGGGCTGCGAGCGTGCGGGGACTTCAATACCCAGAAGTCCCTGCAAGACCGACGAACAGCTTCCGGTCCGCTCTCCCTGCCGGCCCGCCCCCCGCCCCACTGAGGAGTTTGAAAAGCCTCCCCTGACCAACAACGCGTGGGACACTCACCTGTTTGCACAGCACGGAGGTTCTTGCTTTCACCACAGAGGCAGACCAGCATCGTTTGCAGCGCAGCAGCGCGCCATCCAACTCCTCGCCGCGCATCGTCGTGCAGGCTAAGGGGTTCTACGTCCAAGGAGCAGTGTGTAAGGCGGCAAGACAACACCGGGGCAGAGGCTTCGGCGGGGCTGCGAGCGTGCGGGGACTTCAATACCCAGAAGTCCCTGCAAGACCGACGAACAGCATCCGGTCCGCTCTCCCTGCCGGCCCGCCCCCCGCCCCACTGAGGAGTTTGAAAAGCCTCCCCTGACCAACAACGCGTGGGACACTCACCTGTTTGCACAGCACGGAGGTTCTTGCTTTCACCACAGAGGCAGACCAGCATCGTTTGCAGCGCAGCAGCGCGCCATCCAACTCCTCGCCGCACCCGCTCCGCGGGTGCCGCATCGTCGTGCAGGCTAAGGGGTTCTACATCCAAGGAGCAGTGTGTAAGGCGGCAAGACAACACCGGGGCAGAGGCTTCGGCGGGGCTGCGAGCGTGCGGGGACTTCAATACCCAGAAGTCCCTGCAAGACCGACGAACAGCTTCCGGTCCGCTCTCCCTGCCGGCCGGCCCCCCGCCCCACTGAGGAGTTTGAAAAGCCTCCCCTGACCAACCACGCGTGGGACACTCACCTGTTTGCACAGCACGGAGGTTCTTGCTTTCACCACAGAGGCAGACCAGCATCGTTTGCAGCGCAGCAGCGCGCCATCCAACTCCTCGCCGCACCCGCTCCGCGGGTGCCGCATCGTCTTGCAGGCTAAGGGGTTCTACGTCCAAGGAGCAGTGTGTAAGGCGGCAAGACAACACCGGGGCAGAGGCTTCGGCGGGGCTGCGTGCGTGCGGGGACTTCAATACCCAGAAGTCCCTGCAAGACCGACGAACAGCTTCCGGTCCGCTCTCCCTGCCGGCCCGCCCCCCGCCTCACTGAGGAGTTTGAAAAGCCTCCCCTGACCAACCACGCGTGGGACACTCACCTGTTTGCACAGCACGGAGGTTCTTGCTTTCACCACAGAGGCAGACCAGCATCGTTTGCAGCGCAGCAGCGCGCCATCCAACTCCTCGCCGCACCCGCTCCGCGGGTGCCGCATCGTCGTGCAGGCTAAGGGGTTCTACGTCCAAGGAGCAGTGTGTAAGGCAGCAAGACAACACCGGGGCAGAGGCTTCGGCGGGGCTGCGAGCGTGCGGGGACTTCAATACCCAGAAGTCCCTGCAAGACCGACGAACAGCTTCCGGTCCGCTCTCCCTGCCGGCCCGCCCCCCGCCCCACTGAGGAGTTTGAAAAGCCTCCCCTGACCAACAACGCGTGGGACACTCACCTGTTTGCACAGCACGGAGGTTCTTGCTTTCACCACAGAGGCAGACCAGCATCGTTTGCAGCGCAGCAGCGCGCCATCCAACTCCTCGCCGCGCATCGTCGTGCAGGCTAAGGGGTTCTACGTCCAAGGAGCAGTGTGTAAGGCGGCAAGACAACACCGGGGCAGAGGCTTCGGCGGGGCTGCGAGCGTGCGGGGACTTCAATACCCAGAAGTCCCTGCAAGACCGACGAACAGCTTCCGGTCCGCTCTCCCTGCCGGCCCGCCCCCCGCCTCACTGAGGAGTTTGAAAAGCCTCCCCTGACCAACCACGCGTGGGACACTCACCTGTTTGCACAGCACGGAGGTTCTTGCTTTCACCACAGAGGCAGACCAGCATCGTTTGCAGCGCAGCAGCGCGCCATCCAACTCCTCGCCGCACCCGCTCCGCGGGTGCCGCATCGTCGTGCAGGCTAAGGGGTTCTACGTCCAAGGAGCAGTGTGTAAGGCAGCAAGACAACACCGGGGCAGAGGCTTCGGCGGGGCTGCGAGCGTGCGGGGACTTCAATACCCAGAAGTCCCTGCAAGACCGACGAACAGCTTCCGGTCCGCTCTCCCTGCCGGCCCGCCCCCCGCCCCACTGAGGAGTTTGAAAAGCCTCCCCTGACCAACAACGCGTGGGACACTCACCTGTTTGCACAGCACGGAGGTTCTTGCTTTCACCACAGAGGCAGACCAGCATCGTTTGCAGCGCAGCAGCGCGCCATCCAACTCCTCGCCGCACCCGCTCCGCGGGTGCCGCATCGTCGTGCAGGCTAAGGGGTTCTACATCCAAGGAGCAGTGTGTAAGGCGGCAAGACAACACCGGGGCAGAGGCTTCGGCGGGGCTGCGAGCGTGCGGGGACTTCAATACCCAGAAGTCCCTGCAAGACCGACGAACAGCTTCTGGTCCGCTCTCCCTGCCGGCCCGCCCCCCGCCCCACTGAGGAGTTTGAAAAGCCTCCCCTGACCAACCACGCGTGGGACACTCACCTGTTTGCACAGCACGGAGGTTCTTGCTTTCACCACAGAGGCAGACCAGCATCGTTTGCAGCGCAGCAGCGTGCCAACCAACTCCTCGCCGCACCCGCTCCGCGGGTGCCGCATCGTCTTGCAGGCTAAGGGGTTCTACGTCCAAGGAGCAGTGTGTAAGGCGGCAAGACAACACCGGGGCAGAGGCTTCGGCGGGGCTGCGAGCGTGCGGGGACTTCAATACCCAGAAGTCCCTGCAAGACCGACGAACAGCTTCCGGTCCGCTCTCCCTGCCGGCCCGTCCCCCGCCCCACTGAGGAGTTTGAAAAGCCTCCCCTGACCAACCACGCGTGGGACACTCACCTGTTTGCACAGCACGGAGGTTCTTGCTTTCACCACAGAGGCAGACCAGCATCGTTTGCAGCGCAGCAGCGCGCCATCCAACTCCTCGCCGCACCCGCTCCGCGGGTGCCGCATCGTCGTGCAGGCTAAGGGGTTCTACGTCCAAGGAGCAGTGTGTAAGGCGGCAAGACAACACCGGGGCAGAGGCTTCGGCGGGGCTGCGAGCGTGCGGGGACTTCAATACCCAGAAGTCCCTGCAAGACCGACAAACAGCTTCCGGTCCGCTCTCCTTGCCGGCCCGCCTCCCGCCCTCCACGCCCCCTATATCATAACTTCTAACTCCCGCAGCGCGGGACGCAGCCCGGGCGAAGACTGGGCAAAGACAGGGCCGTTTCAGGCCGTTACAGACCGAGCAAGACCGGACCGGGCCATCCCCCTTGGCTGTACCCTTTCCAATATTTCAGTAATATTCCTATTTGGTAAAGTCTACACCCATCATCTTAAAATATGTCTGTTCGTGCTACACGAAGCAAGACCACAAAAAATGGGAAAAAGGCTACAGGGACCTTGGACGATTTTATTACAAGGACTAGCCTATCCATTGATAATGAGATCACTAAGCTTCAGCACAGAGTCTCCCTAGAGTTAGAGTCTGCAAGAAAGTTGTCAATTGAACTGGCACTGAGAAAGAAATCCTCATTAGGTAATATTGCAAATTCTAAAACTCCTGAGCGTTCTACTGGCCCTGTACCAATCATCACCCTGGCTGAGGTGCATTCTATACATGAGGAGCTTCCACTGTCAACTTAGAAGTAGATAGCCCAGGTTTACCTGATAGTGTTCCATCAGAAAATATTTCATCTTCTGAAATATTGACTGAGGCCAATGTGGGAGATAAGGTGCTGGGGGAAGCTGGTCCGAGTGAGACCCGGGAAGCCGCTAAGACACCACCCAAACAGAAACGAAAACGCAAAAACTTATCCGTGTATGCTAGAAAGAAGGCTAAGGTAGCATCAAGTCAATGTCTTTCAGGGGGGGTCCCCCAACAACCTACTGTCATCCCTACTAATGGGCCTGATCAAATGCCCTCTAATGCTCAATGTAACAATGACAATATAGAGTTATTTAACCTGGACCCAAGTGTAGATCATTTAGCAGAAGAGGGTGAGAATATCTCCACATCTAGGCACTCCTCACAAGGGGACAGGGAAGAGTTCTTGAAAATAGTTTGGGAAACGCTTAAAGCACTCCTCAGGCCTTTAGAAGTTAGGCTAGCTGGTATTGAAAATCAATTATTTGAGGTAGAAAAAAGGGTAATAACGTTAGCAAGCCAAAGCCTTAATGGCAATGATACACATGTTCCAATTTTGGCCCCTGTGGTATCTTCAAACACCAATCTATCTAGTGTGCAGCAACAAAAAGAAGGGGTAGTTAAAAACAAAAATCCAAATTCGATAGTTAATACCCAAACAAAACCCATTATCACACCCCTGAACGTGCCACCGGCTAACATAACTAATAAACCTCAGCCGAACGTTCCTGCTCAATGTAAAAAATCACAGTTAGCAAATGTGGCTGCCACTAATTCTTCTGCTTCCAAGACTCCTGTCCCGCAGAAGTTCTCAACAACAACTAGACCTTCTAACAGCAATACTACCCAGGGCCCTAACAAATCCTTGGCTGATAGATCCCATGCCAATAGAATAGATTCATATAATCATCAATCAGCTCATGCCTATAACAACTTTAAGAGAGGATACATCGATCTGCCCCCTGATGGTAGTCCATTTGTCATTGTCCTCACTGGTGTACCTGAACTGCAAAACCAAAATGAAGAGAATTTTGCATCCCTAAAAAATAAGGTGATTTATTGGTTAAACTCAAACAAACCAATTCCAAATCACATGAAAAGTAAAATTCTGATGGTCCGTAGGCTACCATGGGTTGGACAAATGACAAAGTCAATTCCGGGCGACTATATAGTCATCTCATTTGAAGAACCCCATAGTGCTGACCAGATTTGCGCATGGAAATCATATGGAGATACATCTCCTATTATAGCTAGACCCCTATCGTTCTTTTATCCTCCTCCGAGGCTTCCCAAGTATGGGCCTAGCTGGAACACTCCTAATCTTCACTTTGGGTATGCGCCAAATCTGGCCAGACAGAATGAGCTAAATATGTGGACTGGAATCCCCACTTTTAATAGGTTTAGCTGCCTAGATGCAGTTGATTGACTTGAGACCATACCAAACTGCATCCCCAAGCTATATGATCTTTATTGCACATTGGGTGTGGGCCGTATTCACTCTAGCCGAGGAAATAGCACTCAGAACAAGAAAAGCTATTTTGTAGGTAATTCAGTATGCCTCAACATGCATGAGGATTGCCCTGGTGGAAATCTTAATAGTGTAGCAGGGGTCTTAACAACGAATGTAGGGATCAAAATAGACGATCCACAGCTAGATAGTGCAGTTCCCCTGTCGGCCCCAGTATTGCCTACTGTTAACTGTGACTTTTCTGGTAATGGGCTAATCCCAAAGTTGCACTTTCTATCCTGGAATATTGCTGGAGTATGCAAAAATCTGAAGGACCCTGATTGGGCAGATTATGTCGACTCCAGTGATTTCTGCCTACTGCAACAAACATGGGCTATGGACATTCCGCATAGGATGGGTTTTAAAACTTTTGGTAATGAGGCTGTCCAGTCTGAGAGGGGAAGGCCATCCGGGGGATTGATCATATGGATCAAAATTACATTAGCTATAAGGGTTGAAACCATAGATACAGGAACCCCTGACATCTTCGCCCTAAAAATTGTTACTGCAAAGGGGTGCGAATACTACATTATTAACGTCTATAATAGACCCATAGGTCGCTCCAGGGTCTCACCTACCTTGGAAATTCTGGATTCTTTCCTGAAGAGGGTGGTCGGTGAAGTCCCTGTAATCCTGGGAGGTGACTTGAACTGTAACTTCGAACCGATCCTTGGGATTACTGATGTTCTCGAGGATGAGGATCAAGCCTATAACATTCCCCTGCTTGAAACCTCGAATTACGTTAAGTGCACCACCCTAGCGGTCCAACTATTGAGGCTAACAGTTGACCATGGTTTGAGAGCTTGTAACGGCCGCCTTCCGTCTGACTTAACCAAACAGCCAACCTTTGCGAAATCAAAAAGTAGGCTTGATTTTATTCTTGTCTCACTAAGCATTTGCCACTTTATGATGGACTTTAGAGTAGTAACCAGGGATGAGAGTGATCACTACCCCCTGGAACTCCACATTGATGCACATATGTTCAGCGATATCTCTGTACCTATACCGAGTGAGGCAGTTGTTGACGAATCATGTGAACTGGTACACATTAATAACAATAGACGTGCTTTAAAATGGCCGCATCTGTTATCTGACGGCAAAACCCTAGCATCAGTTTACTCTCTTTTTGGCTCGATCTTTGGACCTATAGCTGGCCAACCCTTCCTAACTGAGAACTATGAACATTTTGTAGAATTACATAAAGCCTTTTTTAATGAACTTAGAATTTACATGACTAAAATGCCAAGGAAAACCCAACAAAATGCAACAGTGGGATGCCATGGGAAGCTCTGGTATAACCGCTCATGTAGGATGGTCAAGAAGAAGCTTCTAACTGCTATCAAAGATGGTTCCAAGATAGATGTTAAACTTGCAAGGGAAGAATACAAGCACGTCCTAAAAGAATCTAAAAAACAATGGGAAGAGTCGATCTGGGCAGATATGTTGACTGCTGCAAAAACAAATGACAATGTTGGTTTTTGGAGGTTGGTTGCAAATGGGGGGCATGCAGGTAGAGTTGTGAAGGACATGTTTCTGGACGAATCAACATGGGTGACACACTTTACATCTCTGTACAAACAATATGATAGTGGTGCTGGAGAGGTCCCATGGTTTCTTACATCTCCTGAATGCCTTGATTTTACCCTAGATGAAACAAAAAAGGCAATCAATGAACTAAAAAACAGTAAAGCCCCCGGCCCTGACAAAATACCGGGTGACCTTTATAAGCATGCAATTGAAGTCTGGGCTCCCTACATAAATCGTTTATTTAATGTTCTGTCCAAAAATTGTAAATTCCCTGAAAGCTGGCGTGCAGCAGAAGTTGTCTTAATTTTTAAAAAAGGTAATAGATCTGTCCCCTCAAATTACAGACCCATTAGTCTAATGGACACCCTGCAAAAACTCTATGCCAAGCATTTGCTATATCGGATAAATGATTGGCTGGAGGAGTCAGCAATACTTTCTAAATTTCAGGCAGGCTTTAGGTCCAAGACCAGCACTTTGGATCAGGTCTTCAGATTCTGTTGTATTTACTGGAAGTATGTACACATTAGGAAAGGTCATTTGTATGTAGCGTTTGTTGATCTTAGAGCGGCATTTGATCTTGTTCCTCGAAATTTGCTCTGGAGTTCTCTAAACAAAGCCGGCATGCCAGGGAGTCTTTTGATACAGGTAATTGAGCTACATGCTAGAAATCATGCCAACATTAGATGGGGTCCAAATGGTGAATTGACGCGCGATATTCCAATTGAGCGCGGCGTCCGGCAAGGATGTGTCTTGGCCCCCACCTTATTTTCTATATTTGTCAATGACATCCCAGAATATCTGAATGCTTGTAACAACGATTCACCTCAGCTCAACGGAGAGAGAGTGCCTGCGTTGCTCTTCGCGGATGATACCATCTTAATATCCCAAACCAAGAAGGGCCTCCAGGCACTCTTAAACTCCTTTAGTAGCTACTGTGAGAAAAAAGGCTTAGAAATTAACATTGACAAAACTAAATGTATGGCACTGAACCCTAGCAGACCGGACAGAGGGAAATTGACCCTGAATGGACAAACTCTTGGAACTGTTGATAATTTTTCTTATTTGGGGGTGGTGCTTGATTCAAAGTTAACATGGAAGGCCCAAATTGAGAAAAGTAAGGTGTCATATGCTCAAAACGTTAAACCAATAATGAACAAATTGAATGCTAGTACAAGCAAGAGTGTAACACCTGTTCTTGAACTCTTTAAATTTAAAATCCAATCTGCCGCCCTATACGAGGCCGAAATATGGGGTCCATGGGCCAGGGAAAGCTTCCAAGGATTGGATAACAAATTTATGAGATCAATTGTAAGGGTCCCCACTAGTACACCTTTAATTCCCCTCCAATTTGATTTGAATTTTAAACGAACTGACTATCTTACAATTATAAGACCACTAATGTTCTGGATTAGGATTTGGGCCACTCCGGAATTGATAGACTACAGGAACAGCCTTTCCGAGGTATTAAATCTTGACTCTTTTAATTCTATCCTATGGTTTGGGCATATTCAAAAATGGTTCAAAATGCTGGGTCTGCATTCATTATGGGAAAACCCAGAGAACTTACCACCCTTTGCTAAAACCATGGTGAAGAGAGCTTTTTGGTCCTATATGAACAATAGGTTTGTACATGAGAGCAGAATTGGGACATTAACTCAAGACTTTTTATTGTTTAAAGGTGAACCCTGTTTTGAATCCTTTCTGGATGAAATAGAGCCCCCTGTTGCTAAGACTCTCTACCTGAAATTCAGGTATGGGAATCTTATGTTGAACTCTAATATAGAACGCTGATCAAAGAAAAACCGGGTAGGTATAAATGGCATTAGTGGAAGATGTCCTATGTGTTCAGCTTCCTGTATGGAGAATGAAGTTCACATGTTGTTCATATGCAAAGCGTATCTGAAAGCTCGGAAAAAATGGTTAAAACCCATGTGTGCTCTCCTAGGAACTAGATCTTGCCTTATAGCATACAGGATTGTAAAAACTAATACTGCCCAGTTTATTGTATTCAGTATCAGTAGGTTCCTTCATTCAGTGTTTATTGTTCGAAAGAAATCGGGTCAGACGTTTTGAGGAGGCCCACTTTATATCCCACTCCTGCTGCTAAATGAATTATGTTAAATGAACCATGCTATAAGGAGACTGATGAAATTTGATGTTGCACTTTACATTTTAAAAATTGTTTTATATGAATTGATGTATGTAATTGATTGATCCTTGTTTTATGTATGTATATATATGTGTCTTTTATGGCTATCTTGCCGAAATAAAGATCTAAAATATTCAAAAATATTCAAAATATATATATATATATATATATATATATATATATATATATATATATATATATATATTACCTACTGGCTATCGCCAGTAGGTATATATAGTTAGAATTTTTTCCCTATGGGACTTTTGAAAATTCTATGTCTAATAACTTTGGCGTTTGTGGACGGAATCGGCTGAAATTTTCAGGAAAATGGCACATTTTGTTTCTGAGCAGCCCCTGAAAATTTGGTGGGGTTTCGTCAAGGGGGGGCTGAGAAAAAAGGGGGGTCCCAAAACGCGTTTTTTGCATTGAGTTTTCCATAGGGCGGTTGGACTCACTTTTAGCTCGAACGGCTGAATGGATTTGCACGAAACTTGGCAAAATTGTAGGGACTGTTAGCCCGATGTGCCTTTGCTAGGTCTCAATATATGTGCTCCAGTAGTTTTTGAGAAATTAACGTTCAAACCAAGATATATATCTGTAACAGCGCTCTGGGCAGCGATCCGGTCCGCTTACTTTTCGCTTATCGGAACTTTGCGCGCAGAAAGCTGATTGGCTCTCCGGTGTCTGTCAACATTCTAAACAGTCCGGAGCGGACGCCATCTTGTCTCTCGGTAGGATCGAGAGAGAAGAAGAGGTGGAAAACGAAGGGGGAATTTAATGAAAGGGGGCAAGGTATCCCCCTCTTGACCCCCTAGGAATGTTGTTGGGGTTATTAAAGGGTCCCGTGGGGAAAAAAAAAAAAAATGATTTTTCACGGTAGAAGCGCGGCCGCGAACTGGTAGCGAAACGGGAATTCGCCATTTTGTGCTTCGTAAATTAAATTACTAGTTATAAGTGGGTGCGGGAGACGTATCCTAATCCCCTATGTTTCCTGAGGGTGGCTGAGGAGGCTGATATATGTTGATACATCTCTTCCAGCGGCTGTGCGTGAGCTTTTTTTTTTTTTTTGCTGCGTGACAGTCCGGAGCGGCCGCCATCTTGTCTCTCGGTAGGATCGAGAGAGAAGAAAAGGTGAAAAACTAAGGGGGAATTTAATGAAAGGGGGCAAGGTATCCCCCTCTTGACCCCCTAGGAATGTTGTTGGGGTTATTAAAGGGTCCCGTGGGGAAAAAAAAAAAAAAATGATTTTTCACGGTAGAAGCGCTTCACGGGCCGCGAACTGGGCCGCAAACTGGTAGCGAAACGGGAATTCGCCATTTTGTGCTTCGTTAATTAAAGTACTAGGTATAAGGGGGTGCGGGAGACATATCCTAATCCCCTATGTTTCCTGAGGGTGGCTGAGGAGGCTGATATATGTTGATACATCTCTTCCAGCGGCTGCGCCATCTTGCCTTTTTTCGAATGCCACAATTTTGTCGTGCACAGCAGCCATTTTAGATGCCAGGCTGGTTCCAGGCTATCACCTAACCCTGCGGATGTAGTTTATGGCCCCAGCTGTAGAGAATTCAGACATGCCAATCCTCCTGATTCAGGCGTGTGAGTACTGATTTCAGTGCTAGTCTCCCGCCTCCCGATTTCTGCAAGCAAAAACCCGGGGGCATATTACGAACAACTAGCGATAATTTTTGTCTCTAACTTGTTTAGAGACAAAAATTATCGCCGCACATCGGCGATTTTTATCGCAGATAAACCTTGCTATTATCGCAGAAAAGTCCGCGATATTCATGTATTATCGACCTAATGCTCTTAGCCATGTTATCCACCTCCCATTGGATAACATGGCTAAGAACTGCTCAGGGCAGGTGTTAGATTTTGGAGATATTCGCGCTTAGCGCGAATATCTCCAAAAGTTGGTAATAGAAGGTAGCGATGTTAGGGACTGTTTCCAGTCGCTAACATCTTGGCACGCCACTTTGCATGTCATTAGTGATAAGTATCACTGACATGCAAAGCGGGGCCCAAGATGGTCGCTATCTCCTTTTAGCTGTCACTAACTGGTGTTAGCGACAGCTTGATAATAGGGAAATAATTTTATCTCCGCTTTCATGGTTTTTAAAGCCAAAAAAGCGGAGATAAACCCCCTTGATAATATGCCCCACGATTCCTTGGGGGTTTCAGCTGACAGGGCTTGGTATTGTGTTACATGGTAATTTTTCCAGGAAACGTCAGAGGGTCGATGCAGGGGTTCTAGAAGAGGTGATAAACCATTTAAGCCTCATGAACAAGCGCATGGTCTTTTAAAGATTTGTGAAGTACTCGGGGCGGCGGTGTGTGTGTGCCCTTTTTCAGGAGCGGGCGGGGGGGCACTGCCAGCAACTTGCCAGGTCAGGTAGTGTTCAACACGTGCATCACCCTTTCTCTGCCTGCTATTGCGCTCCATGCTTCGGAAAGGTAAGAAAAAGAACGTGCATTTGAGTTTGAAATGTCCGATCCTGCAGCAGCACACTTCCAAAGCCCACACATGACAATAACCCGATTTAAGGCCCCATTCACCCGTTTTTAAAAAAATAGATAACACTCCAACAAAGTAAGGTTATAAAACTTTATTAACTACTAACTTTAACAAACGGAACAAAAACTAAAAACATTTAAACATTTCTGAACACAAAAAGCAACAATGGTTAGAAGCTGTCTTTTGTGCGAATAGTCCCAAGGCAGCACAACGTGCAGAGTTCTGGACGGCACCCAGGTGATGTCGCCTGGGTGCCGCACTGGTTTAGGGATCCTACAATGCTGCTCCGAAAATTGGCGTGGGGCGTCCCGGGTGGGGGGTGGGGCGGGGGGAGGCCTCGTCAGTAGCGGTCTGTTGTGCGAATAGTCCCAAGGCAGCACAACGTGCAGAGTTCTGGACGGCACCCAGGTGATGTCGCCTGGGTGCCGCACTGGTTTAGGGATCCTACAATGCAGCACAGAAAAACAGCGTGGGGCGTCCCGGGTGGTGCGGGGGGAGGCCTCGTCAGTAGCGGTCTGTGTCCAGTGTCACATGGCTGACACAACATGTACGACAGGCACCCAGGTGATGTCCAGTAAACTGCCGCACTGGTTTTGGTATCCTACAATGCTGCTCCGAAAATTGGCGTGCGGCGGCCCGGGGGGGGGGGCGTGGGGGAGCCGGCGTGAACGGGCCTCCCCAGGTGGCGGCCATCTAGCTGAGTTGCGCTCGCTCTTGCGGCCACAGCTTCTCGCTCACCATGTTGTTGAGTTGCTCCCACTCTTGCAGTGCAGCGATAGGCGGCTGCCACATGGCTCTTAAAATGGCGGACAGCTCCTCGGTTTTAGGCCTGGTCCACTGAAATGGTCCTGGGACACTTTGGAACTCGGACGCTTGCCTGCTAGGGCTTGGGTTCCATTCTCGAAAAGCGTCCCCTCAGCCGTGAAGATTGTATAAAAGTCTTGGGGGCCCCCGACTCCCGCAGGCTTCCGGTGGGGAGCGGCTGCCATGATTGCTCGCGGAATGACCACGACGGAGCCACGAGATGGTGGTGCTCTCATGCTGACGCCAGCTTCAGTCTGAATGATCCAGAAACAAGGTGGGGCTTTCATCGTTTGGGAAAAAAAAATGTTCTAAACCAATGAAAAGTGTTATTTTTAGGTCATATGACCAAGCCTTCCATCTTTAGGAAACCAAAAGTAAAATGAACCAATGAAAAGTTTTATAAACAAGTCACATGACCTGTTATGCGACATAGGGCTACAAAAAGCGTAGAAAATCCGTTGGCACGTGAGGCGGCGTCAGTAGCGGACCGATGTGCGAATAGGCCGAAGGCAGCACAACGCGCCGAGATCCGGATGGCACCGAGGTGGTGTCCAGCAAATTGCCGCACTGGTGTGGCCATCCTACAATGCTGCGCCGAAAGACGGCGTGTCCAGCTGAGTTGCGGTCACTCTTGCGGTACAGTGACTCGAACGCGCCGAGATCCGGATGGCGCCGAGGTGGTGTCCAGCAAATTGCCGTACTGGTGTGGCCATCCTACAATGCTGCGCCGAAAGACGGCGTGTTCAGCTGAGTTCCGGTCACTCTTCCGGCACAGTGACTCGAACGCGCTGAGATCCGGATGGCACCGAGGTGGTGTCCAGCAAGTGGCTGCACTGGTGTGGCCATCCTACAATGCTGCGCCGAAAGTCGGCGTGGGGTGCCCCGTTGGCTTATGAGGTGATGTCAGTAGTGGACTGATGTGTGAATAGGTCGGAACCAGCACAAGGCGCCAAGATCCGAATGGCAAGTCCTGGATGTTGAGTGCCTCAGTTGAGATTTCTGAGCAGTGCTTGTAGGACTGTCTGAAGCTTATTTGCACCTGTTGCAGCTTCACTAGGTCCGGCGGAACTTTTTTGCCTTTTCCTTTCTGCTTCTTTTCCTACAATGCGTTTCATCTGAAGACACGACCAGGTCCCTGAATGTGTGCAGGGGGACGCTATTGATTGAATGAACGCGCCGAGATCTGGATGGCACCGAGGTGGTGTCCAGAAAATTGCCGCACTGGTGTGGCCATCCTACAATGCTGCGCCGAAAGTCGGCGTGGGGTGCCCCGTTGGTTTATGAGGTGATGTCAGTAGTGGACCGATGTGTGAATAGGTCGGAACCAGCACAAGGCGCCCTGCACTGTTGAGCCTTTTTCAATGTCTCTTTTTTGTTGTTTCCCCTCCATCAAAAACAAAACAAAAATACAAGGCGCCAAGATCCGAATGGCAAGTCCTGGATGTTGAGTGCCTCAGTTGAGAGTTTTGAGCAGTGCTTGTAAGACTGTCTGAAGCTTATTTGCACCTGCTGCAGCTTCACTAGGTCCGGCGGAACTTTTTTCCTTTTCCTTTCTGCTTCTTTTCCTACAATGCGTTTCATCTGAAGACACGACCAGGTCCCTGAATGTGTGCAGGGGGACGCTATTGATTGAATGAAAATGGCGGCTTGACACAAAGCTGACTCAAGCGTTACTGTTGGTGCTATACAGACAAAAATTGGTTTTCAGTTTGTACATTCTTCAGGTTTTTTTTCTCCATCCAAGTCTGATTGAGAGTTTGTAGAAAAATGGCTTCAGATTTTCCACATACTACTCTTCAACATTCTTCCTAAATGTAACAATGTGAAACTCACTAGGAGAACGGCTGTTTCTGTTTCCTTTCAAAATGCTGCCACCAATATTTTCTGAATGGAAGACACCATCTTGTAGCATAAAGGGCCGAAAGGGGTTCTGGTCTGGCCGATGGTTGGTGGAGACATTTTGACTATATCTTGGACCTGCCCGGCCTCGCCCAAAATGGCGCCGGTATAAATGGGACTCGTAACTCTTTGCCCGCAAATGTATATCTAGAAAATGTTATTGTAAGTGGCCCTGTCGTATTTTAATTACAAAATGTACGTCCACCGATTCCGCAACTGTTAGACACCTTTGTTCTTGTCACCTAATGGCCCGCTCGTTACGTTCTTCTACAGTGTAAATGTCTCCTCATCATATACGATTTCAGTTTGCTCCGTGGCCGGCCCACGTGGTTATAGGCCCGTATTTGTATACTGACATTTTCACAATAAAGGTTTTTAAAACAAAACACGGTAGTAGTATTTTCATTTGTAAAGTTTTTACTTTTAGTGACTGTTTTCGAATCAGTAAAAGGCAAGTGAAATAAAGCAGTCCAATTACATGACGGATAAAAGGTATAATATGTAGGAACGCAGTAAAGATAAATGGTGAAGGGCAGTTGTGTTTTTCATGTCTGCAACATAAAGTGATCGATAAGAATCTGATAATCAGGCGTATCGGCGACTAAGACAGCAGGCCGAATCTCTTTTACTCAACGGCTCCGTCATGGAAGGAAGAAACGCCCTCTTTCTCGAAAAAGGAATATATTTTACTTGCAAGACAGTTGTAAATTTTCCGGGAAAGTACATTAGCCTGGAATATTATAACATATGTTTGAAAAAAAAATATTGTTCGAAAATAATAAAAAGCGTAATTTTTAGGTCATATGACCAAGCTTTTCATCATTAACTTAACAAAAGTAAAATGAACCAATGAAAAGTTTTATTAACAAGTCACATGACCTGTTATGCTTACGTTACGCGCTGCGCGCCGCGCCTCGGATCACTTCCGGGTGCGCTAACGCGGCGTGTCATAAAACGCATTACGCGACAACGTAGGTCAAGAATATAGTCTAAATGTCTCCACCAACCAGCGTTCAGAACACAACCCCTTTCAGCAGTCCAAAAAGTTCTGTTAAATGACAACAGAGGGGACAGGCAACAAGAACCATCAGTCAAAGAGGGGAGGGCAAGTTCTTCTCTTCCGGGTCATGTTGGGGCGCTACCGGAACTGATCGAATTGGTAGTCTACAGTGTTTCTGGATGTTTCAGACTAAAGCTGGCGTCAGCATGAGACCACTACCATCTCGTAGCTCCGTCGTCCACGAGCAATCATGGCAGCCGCTCCCCACCAGAAGCCTGCTGGAGTCGGAGGCCCCCAAGACTTTTGTAGAATCTTCACGGCTGAGGGGACGCTTTTCGAGAATGGGACCCAAGCCCTAGCAGACAAGCGTCCGAGTTCCAAGGTGTCCCAGGGCCATTTTAGTGGACCAGGCCCAAAACCGAAGAGCCGGCCGCCATTTTGAGAGTCCTGTGGCAGCCGCCTATCGCTGCACCGCAAGAGCGGGCGCATCTCAACTACATGGTGAGCGAGACGCTGTAGTCGCAAGAGCGGGCGGAAAACAGCTGAATGGCGGAAGAGGCACAGTGTAGCAAAAGCGGGCGGAATAGCAACTAAAACGATAAAGGGGCGCACCACTACAGCTTGTCTTCAGGTCAAACGGATTGTGGGACAAGGTCCAGAATTGAAGAGTCATCAAAAGGCAAAAAGTTCCGCCGGACCCCGGGAGCCGGCCGCCTATGTCGGGGGCGATCTCAGGCTACACCAGTGCTATAAGACTTGGGGAGGGTGTCGGAGCCAAGCGTCTTCTCCGAGTCCATGGCCATCACACCGCCCCTCAGGGGCCTCCGTCAAGCTGTTTAGGAAGGTAACATATCACATTGTTTTCTAATGCAGTCAGGTCCACAAACGACACTCACTTACTTTGAGAATAGTGAAGCTGCAGTAGGTGGAAATAAGCTTCAGACAGTGTTACAAGCACTGCTCAGAACTCTTAACTATGGCACCCAACATCCAGAACTTATGCTATTTGAGAATGGTAGTGACATCGAAGCATCTCAGGGACCAAAACCATTAACGTACTTTCACGTATGAAAATCTTACTTGGGGAGGGGGCAGGAGCGAAGCGCCCCCTCCCAGTCAGCGCCACCACACCGTATGTTGAAAATCTGAAGCCATCGTTCTACAAAGTCAACCAAACTTGGATTGAAAAATCTAGAAAAATGTACAAACTGAAAACCAGTTTTGGTCTGCATAGCATCAGTAACAACGTTTGAGTTAGCTTTGTGTCAAGCCGCCATTTTGATTCAACAAAGCACAGGCATTGAAAAAGGCTGAAATTCAGAACTCTAAACTATGGCACCCAACATCCAGGAGCTTGCTATCCGGATCTTGGAGCCTTGTGCTGTTTTCGATCTATTCACACATCGGTCCACTACTGACATCATCTTATAGACCAACGTTATGTAAATAGTTTTTTAATAAAATGTTTTACCCTGTTTCTTTGCTGGTGTGTTGTCTATATTTTTAATATTTGCATAGGGTTTGTCGTTATTTTGTGCGGGATGGGTGATGGAGCCGAGCTGTCTTGCAGCCCTCATGGTGTGGAGCTCAGTTCATCTCACTATTTTCGTATTTCTCAAGAAGGGTTGTTCCTAATATTTCTATTTTAGCGAGGTCAAAAAGAGATCCAATTAGTGGCCTACTGATTTTGTTCCATTACTTTTATTTTTTTACACGATTTTTCACTATCTGCAAAGACTAAACAGTATTGCGACTTTGTGCTTGTTTGTAAATAGAGAATGATCCAAAGAGAACCAATTCTAAAACAGTAAATGCTTGGACAACAATCAATCAAATGGAGAGACAAGGAGGCACGACGGATTACAACGGGGGTAAAGGCCTGCGTTAACTACCCTTCAGTATCTGCAAAGAGAGAGTACTACTAAGGCAAAAGAGGGGAGGGGGGGGGGGCAGCGTTCAAAGCACATCAGCGTGCATAAATACGAAAATGTTTTTATCTATCACGTACTTGACATTTTAAAGCTTTTCATATTTGCTATTAAAAAACCAATGAAATTCACAGAAAAAACCATAGGTTATAGTGGATATATAGTTAGGAATTTGCATTTACAAAACCTTGAAAATTCAATGAAAAAACCATAGGTTATAGGCCATATATAGTTAGGAATTAGCATTTACAAAACCTTATTTTACTCGCATAAAACCATTGAAATTCCATATATAGTTAGCTAACTATAAGCGCTAACTATATATCGCGCACCCGCAATCCACTGCTGATGATGTCACATATTACATCATTCATGACATGGTCAGTGACATCACTGATGACATCACTGATGACATCTCAAATGACATCACTGATGACAACTCAAATGATATCAATGATGACATCTCAAATGACATCACTGATGACATCACTGATGACAACTCAAATGACATCACTGATGACATCTCATTTGTCATCACTGATCACATCACTCATGTGATAATACAATGAACCTCTTCAGACTCTAATATAACCTTACATACACTCAGTATAAACAGACACTCACAGACTGTCACTCATCCATGGAGTTACTCACACACCTAGTCAGTCATGCAAAGAATCAATCACACCTCCATTTCCTCAACTATACAGTTATACACATCTTACTTATTCAAACATATAATAACACATATTTACTCTCTTATATAATCCCTGATACAAGCTCACAGTGATCGATACAGCCACTCACACATTCACTGGCTCTTATGTTCAGTTATTTATATATCTCAACTCTCACATGTATTGTGTTTTACATACGTACTTACTTGCACATGTAGCAATGAGAAATCCATTCACTCACCAACACACCCATGCACAGTCAACCGCCCATATAGCTGTTTCCACATGCACTCTTGAACTCATACTCCTAGTGAATCAACTGCTTACACATCTATGCACAGAGTCACGCACCTCCCAGCCACCCACACACACACTCAGCCTCCCATTCAAATACTTGGGCAACCAATCAATAACCCATATGGCCACTCTTATAGCTACTGATCAACACATGCAGCAGCTTACACAACAACAAACATACTGATGCACGAATTAAGACAGTTTAGTCACTAACCCATGTACTCAGTGAGACACATTTAATCACTCACTCATACAGTCAGTCATGCACCTACTAAATTCTTCATCCAGACACTTATACATCCACTCATTCTTCAATATGTGAAACATATTTAAACTTTACAGACACATACAATCACTGGATGTTGTGATCAGTGATGTCATCAGTGATGTCATTTGAGATGTCATCAGTGATGTCATCAGTGATGTCACTGACCATGTCATGAATGATGTAATATGTGACATCATAAGCAGTGGATTGCGGGTGCGCGATATATAGTTAGCGCTTATAGTTAGCTAACTATATATGGAATTTCAATGGTTTTATGCGAGTAAAATAAGGTTTTGTAAATGCTAATTCCTAACTATATATGGCCTATAACCTATGGTTTTTTCATTGAATTTTCAAGGTTTTGTAAATGCAAATTCCTAACTATATATCCACTATAACCTATGGTTTTTTCTGTGAATATATATATATATATATATATATATATATATATATATATATGTATATATATATATATATATATATGTGTAGACGTCTCGTGCTATAAGCAACGCAATAAAGGGTCGCACTCAAATCAGGAAAAAGTATTTATTTGACTTGACGCATTTTGACACACAGTCTTTGTTAACAAGTCATAGCAATATACATATATATAGACAAGGGTGTTTTTGGTTTGCGAATAACTTTTGACGAATCTTCACAAAACCTTCCCCAAAAAAGCAAATTCACTTTGGCTTCTTACTGGAAAGGTTTGGGGTGATACATCAAGTGGGGGTCGAGAAAAAGCGGGGGGTCCCAACAGCAAATTTACTCATGCATTTTCTATAGAATTCTTTAGGCAGGGCTACGGAACAAACTGCAAACAGATTTACACCAAAGCTAGATCTTGGTCCACAGATTGTGCTTTTAGTAAATTGGTGTAATTTTGTTCAGTAGTTTTTGAAAAATAAAGGTAAAAATGTTTTTGTATATCTGGACCATTGGGTCCGATGGACTTCAATGAGACTCTTGTGGGAGCGCCAATTTAAAAATAGAGCATTCTGATAGGCCATGGGAGCTTTTTCCCTCGGAGACATCTCGATCCCATGGGTGTCAGACTCCAGTGAAGCCAGCACTCTGATTGGCTACCAGCAACAAGATAAAAATCTGTTGGCAGCCTTTGATGGACTTGGGGACTGAGTCCCCTGTCCTGAAGTAAAAAACAATAATAAATGATATAAGGGGGCAGGGTAGGGATGTCTCACTCCCTGAACCGTTTTTGGCTCGGGAGATCCCATACCCGGGGCCAAAAGTATTTTTTTATGGGGAGGGCAGGTGGCACCCATCCCGAGAAGTTTTCAGCCCTGGGGACCTTGTCCACAGGGTACAAAGTATTTTTAAAGGAGAGGGCCTGTGGGCTCCCCTCTCAAGCCATCCCCTGGGCTAAAGTTTTACTTTAAAGAGAGGCCCCCCCCTTCTCAAGCCTTAAAAAGGCCCTTAGGACCCCATCTTCCAGGATCAGCCTCCTCCCTGAGCTTTTAATTGACCTAGAGACGCCATCATCTAAGACTGGCTCATTTGCTGTGTACCGTGGAGCCCAACCCCGGGACACTGTAGTTTCCCTGCCTGCACCTGTGCGAGCACAGACATTTCTTTGCTCCCATCTGGCAGGAGAATTTTCAAACCTCCCACCAAATGGGAGCAAACACAAAGTCTCTTCCCAACGGGCAGGAGCTTTAAAAATACTCCCGCTGGCTGGGAGCAGACTTCTAAGCTCCCGGTGATGCAGGCAGGCAAACAGAACAACATATTGCTTCTGCCTGGAGGTAACAGCATAAAAACCTGCTCCCTCAGCAATGACAATCAGTGATGTCATCAAAGATGTCATAAATGATTTGAATTTGAATTTTGAATTTAAAAACATTTATTGAGCGCACTTTTACCGAGCGGTTTCATGGCGCTTTTCAGATTACGACCAGCAACAGCAGCAAGAGGAGGCTAGGCAGCGAAAGCTCGGGAAAAAAGAAAAGTTTTGAGGTTTTTACGGAACTCTATGTAGGAAGGTGAAGTGCGGAGTCGCACAGGGAGAAAGTTCCAGAAAGCTGGGGCAAGGACCGCAAATTTTGCTCCACCAGCTTTCTTCTTTTTGAAACGGGGGGTGACCAGGAGTGCCATATGAGTGGAACGGAGTTCTCTACCCGGCAGGTAGGGCTTGATGGCTGAGCATATAAACTCAGGAGCGGTACCCATCCTGGCCTGAAAGGTGAGGCAGCCAAGTTTGAATAAGGCTCGCTCTCTCACAGGCAACCAGTGTAATGCCTGCAGCAAAGCGGTGGCGCGGTGAAATTTGGGCAGGCTATAGATCAGGCAAGCAGCCTGATTCTGCACTAGTTGCAGGCGGTGGATGGCGTAGGCCGGCGCGCCATTGTAGATTATGTTACCATAATCAAGGCGCAAGAGCACCATTGCCATCACAATGACTTTTAATGCCGGGAGGGAGAAGAAGCGGGAGATCTTCCTGATTGTCCTAAGGGAAAAGAAACAGGAGGACACCACTGAACTAACTTGGGAGTGAACAGAAAGTTGTGAATTGAGAAGAATCCCAAGGGTTTTAACTTTGGGGACCGGGAGTGGGGGAACACCAAGTGATGGGGGCCAATAGGAGGGAGACCAGGGACTGCAACCACCTCCGGTCAAGACCAACTCTGTCTTGTCTGGGTTGAGTTTGAGGTGGTTGCAGTTCATCCAGTCCTGAATGAACAACATAACTGTTTGAACATTCTGGACGGATGAGGGGGAATGGGAGAGGTTGAAAATTAGCTGGAGGTCATCGGCGTAATTGAACACCGTGACCTCGAGCTGCTGCAACATAAAAATGAGGGGGTAGATGTATAAATTTAACAAAAGAGGGGAAAGTGAAGAGCCCTGGGGAACACCACACTCCACCTTACGGGAGACAGCAGTGAAGCCAGCAAGGTGGACCGCCTGAGCCCTCTCGCTCAGGAAGGACTCGAGCCATGAGAAGGCTAGGCCCTCTATGCCCGCCGCCCTGACACGGGTGAGGAGGATGGAATGGTCCACCGTGTCAAAAGCGGCGGACAGATCTAAGAGGATGAGGGCTTGCGAGAGGTTGGTGTCGATGCCTTCGCGTAGCCCATCCATCACTGAGATCACCACCTTCTCCGTGGAGTGGAGGGGCCGAAAGCCCGCCTGACAAGGGGAGAGGCAGTGATTTGTCTCCACGTGAGTACTCAGGGTACTGGTGACATGAGTTTCTAAAACCTTTCCCAGATAAGGCAGGAGAGAAATAGGGCGATAGTTAGAAGGGGATGAGGGATCGGCGCCAGCCTTTTTTAGAATATGGGATGACCACAGCAGATTTATGGAGATTAGGAACAGCACCATTACTAAGTGAATCATTAAGGAGTGTGAGGGGCGGGGTAGGACAAGCTAGAAAGATTTCTCTAAGGATGTGAGCGGGGCCAAAATCCAAGGGGGAGCCCGACTTCACCCGTTGGAGCAGTAGGAGGAGTGTGTCTTTGGTCAAGAGGGGAATACTGGTTAATTTGGAGACAGTGGAAGGGGGGGAGGGATTAATGAATGTAGATGATGGGAGAGGGATGTTGGTTTTAATCTTTGCGACCTTCTCAATGAGGAACTCATTGAGCGAGTTGCAAAGAGATTGGGAGGGAGGAATCATAGCCGTAGCTCTGTCAGAAGAGGCCAATTCATGCACAGTGGCGAAGATTTCTTTAGACTGGGACTCCGCTGCCAGTATCCTGTTAGAATAAAACTCAGTTTTGGCGTCAAGGATGCCTTTTTTGTAAATCTGAAGAACAGTTAGGTAGGTGGTTTTTAGCACAGGACAGTACGCTCTTCTCCATGCTCGCTCGGCTCTCCGTGCAGCCAATTTCTTCACCTTAAGATCTGAGGTGAACCATCAGTTGGCTGCGTGGGCCCGCTTGACAGTAATTCGTCTCAGGGAAGCGAATTCGCCGCCCGCTTGAGTCAGCCAGTTGTTGATGGTGGCCAGCTGAGCTGGGGCTGCAAGGCCTGAGAGGTCAGGGCTGGTTTTAGCCAAAGACGAGCAGAGGGACGGCATATCGGCTTTGCCCCATTTCCTGATCCAGATGTTCTTAGGGAGCAGGGGTTTAGCCTCAGGGGCTAGGGCAAGGGAAAATGAAATGAACGAATGGTCTGACCAGGGACAAGGAGAAATGATGGGAGGTGTTGTGGGGATGTTCAGAGTCCAGATCTGGTCCAGCGTGTGACCCTGTATATGAGTGTAACTGTGAATATGAGGTATAAAATTAAGGCTGATCATGAGATCAGTGAACACCTTAGAGAGGGAGCTTTCAGCAGGATCGTTTGGCCAGAAGTTGAGGTCCCCTAGGACTAACACTGACGAATTGTTTATCGCCAGTGTAGCCAGGAGATCTTGGAGGCTGGAGACAAAGGAAGGAGTGGAGGAGTGGGGGGGGCGGTAGATAAGAACAGAGGTCAGAGGGGTCTGGTAGGAGGTCGAACGTGTTACCAGGTAATCTACTTCAGGAATGGGAGGGAAGGGGAGGATCTGAAAGTGGAGGTCAGCGCAAGCTATCAAGGCCACTCCTTCGCCCCTCTTGCCCTCTGGACGGTCTGCTCGAATGGCAGAGTATGAGGGGGGCAATGCAGCTACAACATTGGGCAGGGAGTCAGTCTTGAACCAGGTCTCCGTTAAAAACAGGGGATCCGGTTCATGTGTGTCGATGTAATCAAATAGCTCGTACTGATGGTTGACCGCCGACCTAGTGTTCAAAAGCGTGGCCACGGTATTAAATACCGGAGTATGGGGGGTAAAGGGATGGGAGGGAGTAAGCGGGGGGGGGTAACAGGCGAAGGGATCAACTGAGATATAATCGCGGGTGGTGTGCAAGAGGGGAGGGAAAACAAACCAAGGTGGGTCAGATAATCAATAACAGAGGGTCCAATTGCACCGAGGTTCCAGTATGAGCGAAGCTGGGATGATTAGTATGTGAGTAAAGGGGTATAATGGGGTGCCCCTAGCCCCTGCCGGCTGCGGACGGGCACAGACGGGCTTGACTCTGGCGCAACAAATGATGTCATAGAACATGACATGAGTTATGTAAAATGTGATGTCATAAGCAGTCCATGATGGTGGCGAATGCTATAGTTAGCTCAGCTAACCATAACTGATTTCTAAGTTCTTTTTAGTTCAAAACGTTAATGTTGTCACCAGCATATTTACTATAACATTACTTTAACCTTTGTTTTTGCAGTGAATATATGTACATAGATATATAGCAATATAGAGAGATATGTTAATTTAGCATTAAGTACATTTATTTTACATCATTTTCTGTGATGAGTTAAGTGTTAAAACCTGCCGCCAGTGGTTTCAATTAGAGTGACTTGCAGTATTTGTAGTTGGCCATGTGTGGTGCTTGACTTACTCCAAGGCTGTAGTCATGTAAGCCTATTTTGTCATGATCACAGCTGTTGTTAAATAAGAGGTGCATTTTGGTAATTATAACTGTCTTACTCTAATGTTGATGTGTATTTTGTATTAGTAAGTCCCTCCCTAAACTCCTCTTTAAATTTCTCTAAACACCTCCTATTTAGTAGTAATTATTCTCCATTTTCCAACCACTCCTCCATTTCCCTCACATATTTACTACTAAAATATAAATGCTGGTGTGTGGAGATCTCCACCAGGGTGGAAATCTCTACACAAAAAAGAAAGGTGAGGGGGAGACAACCAGCTGAAGGTTTGTGAATTACTTCTTGTTGTGTGTGTAGCAGTAGTACTGAAGTATTACTTTGCATACTCCAAAATGCCTTTTATGAATCTGACCAGTAGTCTTTCCATGCAGATTCCACACATACCACATACCAATACCACATGTTTTGTAGATTAAGCAGTGAATGTGCAAATACAGAAAAGGGCACAGCAAAAGTCTTAAATATGTCACTGACAAATGCATTCAATTTGACATGCTTTGCAGAACCTCTAATAATTGTAAGTGACATTCTTGAATGTGAATCGGGAAAAAGCTTAGCATGAGGTTTCCAAGTGTAAGACTGACAAACAGATAAAGCTTTGTGAATTAATTGATATTAAGGCACCTGGGCAAGTAATCATTAAGACCTACTTCTGGCCTCCAAGAGGACAGCTCTGGCAGCATGCAGGCATAGCAAGCTTTCCTTAATCCAATATATTTTGTTGAAAATATTGTTGAAACAATTGAAGCAAACATCGTGTAACAAAGATAATGCAAGAAGACACCCCTTAACAATTTCACTTCCCCAGTTGCAAGGACACCATCTACCCCTATTCAAGTGTAAATAAATGATTGATGATCAAGCAGCTAGCACATGTCAATACAGCCTCTGCCTGTCTAACGAGGTTAGTCAGGTGCACCAATTGAGAGCATCACACAATATTCCACTTAGTACTTGTACTAAAACCTGTCCACAGATGTCAACACTAATGAAACTGTCACATTGCATTGAATAGGTGTTGCACTTGTTCTAAATGGGTCTGCTGACCAGGCTTGGGCCACTGAGCATCAGATTTTTAAACCTCGTGTTGTAGAACATTGAAGAGCTCCAAAGGTGTAATAAGATTGGATCCACTACTTTACACGTAATCATGAAGCTCTTTACTGAGGGGTTCAACAGACATTCAAGATGAAATCAATCACCACCATAGATCTTCTCAGCATCATGATAACTTCTCCAAAAAACATGCATTCTCAATTCATAGGGACGATACATTGGTCTTGGATGTCTTTCTAAGCCAAGACACAACATTATTGCACCTGTTTCACTCATAGCAAATTAAGGATATTTCCAACATTTGATTGGAAATGCTAGTAAGTAACCAACAGTAATATAGTGACTAACAATTTTACCTGGTGTTTCAACAGTCCTATGTATAGACATGCTTGTAGATTGTGCTGTGGTTGCACCTCTTTTTGTCAATGCTAGCACTATGCAGGCCTCATTCTCTTCAGAGAGAGCCATTTATCCCTGGGTTAAACTTCCATGCCATCATTGTAAATTATTCAAGATCCTGTACACTGATGAGGCTAGGTGACCTCATTTACCCAAGTCGTGGATCTTGACAAGGCCCCAGACTATTGACATTCAAGAAGCACATTCTAAGGTTGTTAAACTGTAAAGTAGAAATGTGGATTCCTCTTGTAATTTCGCAAATGAGCAATACACGTTCATCCAAAAATGAATGTGGTGTGAGTACTATGATGTATCATGTAGCTGACAAAGAATGTGTTTATTACCTACACACATACAGAACTACAGATGGACCGGGCCAATTAGGTAGGGTAAATGATGCGTGGATAGACACCAGAAAATGACACAAGATAGATCTCTGAGGGATGTTGCAGATTATATTTCTATGGAGGAGTGGGGCTATTCATGCTCAGCTGGTTCTGATTGTGCAGCAATGATATTATAAACTTTCAGGGTTGTGTCTAATTCCCATACCCCCCAGACCAGACTTGCCGGTTGTCCAACAGGATGTTTATGCAGAATGTGTGGTAAAATCTAAAGTGGTCAAGAAAGACTGTCACTGCTATAAGAGTGAGAGCAAGGGATCAAACAACTTTAACTCCATTATTGCCAAGTGCTGCTCCTACTTATTTCAACGGTCTGGAATTCAAATAGTGAACCAGCTGAAGATACTGGATTCATCATAATCCTCCAGTTGTTGGTCTCTAGAATGCTGCTGGGAATGGCAAAGTGGTGATGGGTTAGTTGCTCGATTTGTCCCTGAGATCCGTTTAGTTTATTTAGTAGAAGATTATCTATGCTTGTTTGAAAGGATAGAGAACACACCTTTTAAGCACAGGTGTTGGGTAACTCAATCATATCTGGAGGGAGATCTGACGTTATGTTTGAGACTTTTAATTTACTGACTTGTGCCATGTTGAAAGGTGGGGAGGTTAAGAAGGCAAAGGTTGTTGTGAGGGTATGATGTGTGGAAAGGGGGTGGTTGTTTGATTCTGGCAAGCAACAATACGTTATTTGATATTGTGTGATGTTTGTGTCAAAGAAACACATTATTGCTGAACAAATCAGTGTTAAAAGTCTTGTGGAGCCCCAGGAAGAGTTCCCTAAATGTTTTTCACAACCTGTTTGCCCAAGCACAATAATGTACTTGCGGGACTATTTTTACAGCATAGGGATATTTTCTCATGTGATTATTGCAAAAGGTCCTATCCTCAAAGGAGTCCGAGAGATGCCATGGTCATTCGAGGTTGTGGTGTGCATTTTTCAGTTTCATCAATTCAAGATTGAACCATTTTCAGCAGACTTAAGTTCACATCTGTCCTCCTAAGATTTTAACAAGACAGGGACTGCTTTCGATATGTTTATGCCTGACTTCTAAGGTCCATTCCAGCACTTCCCAAGATTGCAGAGCAAATGAATCCATTAGAGACATAGTTTTGGCCATGCTTATCTCTCAGACATAAATGATAAAGAGCTGGAAAACATTTACAGCTGGGTCAGACTAATATGGTCAATATGCATGTGATGTGCATCTGCCTCTATGCGTGGGAACAAGTGAAATAAGCTGCACATGGCTTTAGTCGCAATGCAGCAAAGTTGATAAATATCGCTACACACTGAAGCCCAATCACCCGTCGTACTGATTGTTTTCAGGGCCGGACTGGCCATAGCGGGCACCGGGCAATCCCCTGGTGCGCCGCACGGGTGGGGGCCGGTTTTGGGCCCCTGGGGGCCGTTTTTGTTACAGGGCCGTTTTTGCATCATAGCTGCAAAATCGGCCCTGTAACAAAATCGGCCGAAAACCAGCCCCGGCCAAGAGCTCGGCGGCACCTCCAACCCCCCGAGTGGGGGGATGGGGGGGGGGCGAGCACTTTGCCAAGGCCAGTTGTGGTTCCCAGTCCGGCCCTGATTGCTTTGCACAATTTGCACTTATAGATCTGCACTTTGACTGACCAGGCACATAATCTTACGTTTGTTTGTGTCAAGGTTTTGTAACTCTGCCCCAAAATTAATCAATTCACATCACTGAGTAGATCCGAGAAAAAAACACTACAATCTGAACAGGCAACAACAGTTCCTACCAGTCACTGTGTGAATCATTGTTTGCTAGTTTTGCGTGGCTGTTTAATTCTCCTCTTCATCGAGGCAGTAATGGGGCTGGTCTTCTAAATGTGGTGCATATTATACACTACAGGAAATTACCCAGGGAAAAGAAGCGAAGGAGTTTACTCATCTGACTACAGACTTTCACTAAAATTATGATGCACACTGTGATAAGAAAAACGTTTTCGGTATAAATACCATGAGACAATCTGCTATAGATAGGAAATTTAAGGGAAATTGTAGACACAATTCTGAACAGTAAGTGGGAGGGTTCTTTTTCGCTTAAATGCACCTCTTAATCATATGTATGGTATGGTTAGAAAAAAGGGAAACGTGACTCAAGTAGAGGGGGTTTTAAATCTTATAAGCTTGAAACATGTGTGATTATTTTTCACTGTCTAATTTTTAACCTGCCAAATATAATTTCTAAAATTGATTTTTGTTTTTTTTAACTTACATTTATGAATTTTTTGTTATTTTATTTCGTGGACACGTTCTAATGTAAATAGTATATAAGTTGCCAATAAGTGTAAATGCTTGGATTTTGCATGAACTTCCTATTAAGACAACTGTTAAGAAAGTAGCTGCACAACATAACACTAAGGAAGTTGATTACATTTAGCCTTCTTTTACGTGTTTACGTTTGTGCTGTAGCTTGTGTATTTTGATTTTAAAGTGTAATTGAAATATTATGCAAAAAAAAATCGATCTTGTACCGTGAAAAATATACTGTGGGGTGTATTGTATTGATAAAAATGTTGAATTCGCTGATGACGTTTAGAAACAACATTCCTGACATTGTTTTAAAGAAGAAAATCAAAGTTATTCTGCACTCAAAGATTCTCTAAGAATTATGCACATTTATAAACGGATATTGGTATCAATAGATCAAAGGGTGCATTTCCTGCATGTTTATTTCACCCAGTAATTAGACCTGCTCTGTTAGGATTCACCTCACAGTACCATTTTTAAACATATGCAATTAACAGGTTTGCAGATGACCTTTACAACTCGGCTTCTGCACAGCAAGAGCTGAACGCTTGATTGAGTGTTTGATTATTTATGATGGACACACAGGTCGATGGAACACACCTGCGCAAGTTGTACTTGGGATGATTGCCACCGCCAGGCCAGGGACTTACAGGAAGAATGGGTTCAGAGAATAGTAAAATACTTGACTGTTGTGGAAGGGAGTTCCGTCTTAGCTTCAAGGTCTCGGAGGCATCTATGGCCTTTGCAGGAATACTCTGTTGATTGGGTAAGTAGCAGGTGGGATTGGCAGAATGGAGGTGGGGGAGGTGTTTCTATCTGTGAACACTGAAGCCTAGGTATGTGAGGCCTGCTTCATAGGTGGGTTTCTGAAGTGTGCAAAGTGCCTCATAATAAGTTCCTGGGAGATTTTATTATGTTCCATTTGTGATCTGGCATTTATATACCGCGCAACTGCGACTAGAGTTACATGGATCTGTACCGACCTGATTATGATATGTTTGGGTGACCTTCTAAATAAGGGCTTTTGTAATTTGGTTACCTGGATTTGGAGGGAGTTCCGGAGCTTTCTGGCTTGAACTGAGAAGGATATGTGGTGACCATCAAATGATTCCCATCAGATACCCGTCCTGTACCGCCCTACATCATTTGGGATCCTTCAGCCAAAGGAAGTGATGTACACCCACTGAAGATTAGGTGAACTGTAACCCAATCAAGTGGAAAGAAACTCAAATGTGGTAGCTTAATTTGTGTGGCATAAGGAGGGTAAACTGACTCGCAGTGCAAAAAGTGTGTTAAAGTAACAGTGCTTAAAAAGTGAGTGATTTAGGATTGGGTTGTGGAAGTGGAAAAAATATATTTTAATTGTATCCTATCCACACCCAACAATAAAAACAGTGCAAGGTAGTGTTACACAAATAACTACTCAGATGGATTAAAGGTCAACATGTTTCTGCGGTTGAATGGAGTCTCAAGATCTCCTCCTGCTTCATCAGGACCTTGTATCAATGCTACTGCGTAATGTGAGCAACTAAAATAAGTGAAATTGGTGTCACCTGAAATTCGCCCAATTTGTGGGGAATATACGCCCCACCTCACCTGGCTACAGCGCAGGTAAAAACGGAGCACCGCTCTGTCCGTCGGTACTCCGGACATCCGTCTAGGCTGTCATGGAGTACCGACGGACAGACATGTTGACCTTTAATCCATCTGAGTAGTTATTTGTATAACACTACCTTGCACTGTTTTAAGTAAGCCTAAAGGTCTGACTCAGTTTAGTGAGAGGGCTAAGGGAGAAACTGAACAGAAGGTAAGGGATTGTTGGGCCCTGAGGAACACTGGTATCCAGGAGGTGAGCTTCAGAGTTATAGGAAGGTACGAAATGTGGTTATACGTTCCTGGGATGGAGACTATGCTACCTGCATCTGCAGTCTGATAATAAGTGTTGGGTGATGGATAATGTAAAGTGTAACAGAGAACAGAGGGGTCTTGTAAAATTAGCACTGCTACTGCTACCCCATGAGAGCCTGCCTGTAGTCTGAACTCATCCATGGTGGGATAAACTGTATCCTCTTCTTCAGAGAGGGTGTATGTCTAAACCTGTTGCACAGTTTTGACAGGTTATTTTCTGAAAGTCACATGTATAATATGTCTGATTAGGCCCACTGTAAACCTGTAAGCCGGAAATTATGGTCTTTGTCTTAGGGTGGAATGTAGTGGCAGAGTTTTGCACACCGGTTAAAGCCCTGTGTACAGGAGCAAAGGTTCTGATTAAGAACTCAGTGGTGAGGAAAACAATGCAGAGAATTCTGTTATACCTGAAAAGGAATTGGTATAGAACAAGGGGGTGTTCCCTCGTAGGCCTGGTGCCTACCCTAAAAATCGGTATAAAACAAGGGGGTGATTCAATTTAGGAATTCCAGAGGCTGGAAATATGAAATTCCGGATCCCACGAGGGATTGACAGAGTATCGAGAGCTAAAGGAAGCTGCGGCCAAGAACACCAAAAATTTGAACATAACAACAGAAGGTACAGAAAATTCAAAAAAACAGAAGTACGGACTTACGAAACACTGAATACTCCTGTCGCAATACACATATTGGCACCCACCCTCAATAAACATAGAAACCATGAAAACACACTAAAACCAAATATATTAAAGAAAAAATGTGGAACAGACGTGTGGGAGCATCATTGTAGATATGTACAAAAGATGTCCTACAAAAACAAAGCAGAATCCTGAGGAAGACCTTTTAAACTTGGAGTTTCTGGTCCCACACACATAAGGTCGAACGCGTCATCAGCAAACAGTTAGAGGCTTGGAGGAATCCAAGATAAAAGAAACACTGACCCCGCCAGGGCAGCTGAGTGGAAAACGTTTACGTTCCTTCTCAAGAGACTGTAAAACTAAATCTCCGACCCTATATAGGACCACACAGATTTGGACACTCCGAGGACATAGGCAGTTTCGGTCCCAGTATACAGCATTAACATTTTTTAGGACTCTTGAAATTTATCCCTATATGGGTAAAAAGAGTGGTATCTAATTGTAAATATTATTTGTAAAGATTTTTTGGGTTTAATCATTTGTGATGTCTGTGTAATTGTAAAAATGATGCACTTTCTGTATATATAACTGTACTGTGATATAACTGTTTTCATGTATTGAAAAGAAAAAGAAAAAAAAGATATAAAACGACTGCAGATGTATGAAACGTCAAACAAAAAAAAGGGTTTGAAGTAAATACAAAAAGAAATGGTTGCCCAAAGTCAATAAAAAGGACTTTTTTAGGCTAAAAAGAAGAGTTGTAATTTATGGTTTTCAGAGGCACCTGTCTTTATAAACTGTATACCTGAAAAGGAATGCACCAGTGGGATTCCCTCTACCATACTGTCCCTTAGAGGGAAGACATTCCACTTGTGGATTTTGCTATGGATTTGGCATTTCCTCGAAATGCCGGTGGACATTCTATTAACACCCAATGACAACTCTTCAAAATCCTTGTCCACTTACCTCTACACTCTGAAGGCCGCACAGGGAGCAACCTCTTCTTTGCAAAGGGTGTCGTCCTTGCACAGCCTCTCATTACATCTTTCAGATAGCCATGTAATTAACATCTGGGGCCATAATATGGAAAGTACCCCAGAGACGCAACGGGCATGTAAGCCCAATTTGTGCACCTCTACGGCAAATGCTTTGGTATTAGAGAAAGGGCTGCAGTCTCTTGTGCTGCCCTTTCTGTAATTCAAATAGCGCTGGTGCACATAGAGCACCAGCGCTATCATCAGAGGGTGTTCCCTCATTTGCCTGGGGGCATGGCCCCATGTAATTGACGGAATCCCTTTGCCTTTACACCCGTGACATATTATAGACGCAGGCACATCGTTAAAGAAGCTGTCAGGAGACACCCTAACAGAGCACCACCTAAAAGGAGGCGCACTCAGTGGGTCCCCTGATTTCAGGCCTCTGGAGTTGGTAAAGGGGGTCCTTTGGGCCCCCTAGGCATTCCCTTGCAGAGGAGTTCAGTCACTCACTGCACCCGCCTGCAGGGGGTTCACTCTCCCCTCTTAAAAATGCAGACGGGTTGCCGTCTGCACAGTGAAACATGGAGCATCTGCTTTAAAGCCTGAATGCGCTGTCCCTAGGGCAGTTCTGTTAAGGTGGGTGACCCAATATACCCTTGCGAGCTTGGGCTAAAATTCAATATAAAGATAATTGCTAACAAGGAAATTTGTTTGTAAATACCTAAATAACAGGAGGTTGATCAATCTGTACTGTAATTGCTTATAGGATCAACTTAATTCCATTAAAACCTGTTGTTCTTATCATTTGTCATTTTCAATACTGACAATGTGGCACATGCTCACAAAATGAAAAAGCTACACGGGAGATAGATTTTATAAAAAAATCATTTTATATATAGTTTTCTTTATCAAGGGTACAGTTTATTTAAAAAAAACAGTGAAAATCAATCAACAGTATACAAGTGGACCAGAAATAGATTAATCGTTCTTGAAGACCACTTGCGTTGTGTTCCACTCTTTACAAATAGTTGATAACGAATCTTGCTGACTGTATACAAAGATATCGCTGTTTAGAATCAATCTAAAAAAGATGTGGACTCATAAGTCTAGGGCAGCACAACTTCCGAGCACTTTCAATGTAATTGGGTGCACTTTCTCTGTTTGTGCCCGGTGCACCTGTGTCAAGGTACGCCATGGTGCAAACAGGGAAACTGCACCCTATGTGTACTAGGGCCCCTGGACTGCATGCCGTCTCCCTCCCATTCTCTGCCACTTTAAACTAGGTGTCCTCTGTGGTTCATCTTCTGAGGAGTGTATCTGGTACCTGCAATCTGCCCCTGCAACTGTTCTTCTCCCTTTGTACTCTATTCCTATATTGTGCAGTCTATCTATCCAACTACTCCTTATCAACTTGCACTCGTGTCTCAACCCTGCAGCAGAGACTTTTTAAGGCATGGGCAAAGTGGCCTCTGGTCCAGGGCCTCAGCCTATCAGGGGGCGCCCTTATAGATCCCCACATTCTTGATCTGATGACCTTGAATGATTTTTAAATATAGATTGTTTTCTAAACCATGTCCTTTAATTTATTTATAATACTGGTTATGTATGCGAATCTATTACAGACGTTTTGCAAATAACTGTTGTGTTTGTTTTTCAACACAATGCAACATCTTAAAAAAATAATTTTTGATCAAAACAGCACCTCACATATGAGAAATGGCAGTGGGTTGATGAGATTATTTGGAAATATTGAAAACACACATCACTATCCCTCAATATTAGATGGAAACACATTTAGAATTTGCAGTACCAGTGACTTGGCTAAAGAGGGCATAAAAAGCTGAAATTGGATCATAAATCCAAAGCTGTTAGGAACAGTCCCACAAACACCTTGAGATGTGCATACCCTGCAATCCCTCAGTCTCTCCTTTGCACTCCCCATGTCCACTTTTGTGCAGTCTGTCACGCCTGAGGCTGTCCTTCTCAGCAGTCTCTGTTGCCCTTTTATTTGTCTCTGGTAACTCCTCTGCCAGCCCTTCTGTTGCCTGCCTCTTTCGTTTCCCTGCATAGTTGAGTCTGTGCATGCACACATTTGTTCTGGTTTTTATTGTTTTAAGTAGCTAGCACAGATGGTCCAATATGTACAGGGGGCGATCATGAGGCAATATTTATGGTTCAATCTAATTGTCCATTATATCGACTTGTTGAATTGCTTATAACATTGGCCCCATTTGAACATTTGGCAAGACACCTTCCTAAAAGATTTGCAGGCAAGTACATTTTAACGAGGAATGTTTTGTGCAGATTTCCTGCAGAGGCAAAACTGCAAAACCTCTACCGAGCAACGCCGTTCTTAGCATAAATACTCAGCGTGGGCTGAAAAAACAGTTTTCTTTTTTGCCTATTGGCTTTTTAGAATCCATCGGTGGAAGCTATTGATGCAGCAGGAAATGACATACGGGTTCACAAATCCAGCCCTGAATTATAGCGCTTCTACTGTTTTGCATCATATGTTATGCAAATGAGACTTTAAAAAATCTAAATGAAATGTTTTGCATTATCATTGCTGTAACACCAATAATCTTTCTGGTAAAGGGCTGACAGCATAAATGGCCATGAGGAAGTGCAAAAAGGGTATCTACAAAAGTAAAGTATAAAACAAACACCTACAAAAGCAAATTTTGAGAAGAGAAGTGAAGGAAATGTCAGGTAAGCCCAAGTCTACCAATGGCTCTCCTCAATCTCTTCACTAATGCAGACTCCTCACTTTGCCAGTCAGTGCCAGCTCATGATGCTGTCACTCAGTGTCAGCTGCCGACAATGTCAAGCAATGCTTGCTCCTCATGCTGCAGGCCAGTGCCAGTACAATGTTTAGCGGGCCCACACCTCTAACTGTTCACTAGTACCAGCTCTTTGCACTATTCACCAGTACTAGTTCATTGAAAAATCCACCAATGTGAATATTACACACCCTTTTGAAGCCAAAGAACAAATGTTTCTTCCCAATACTAGCTATGTACGCTGCCAAGCATGCTCAGTCCTCACTGTGCCCACCAGCTCCTCCTTTCCACTGCCTTCTAATACCAGTTTCGGCTTCTCAATATCCTCTCATTACCTCCTTTGCCACCACTGCCAGCTCTCAGCACTGTCCACTGGTGCTAGTTTCTTATCCACCCACCGATGACCTTTTGCACTGAGGACCAGTGCCAGCTTGGCACATGTCCACACTGCTTATCTGGTCCACCCCTTCCAGCTCCTCACATTCTCCAGTAGTTAGAGCACCTCAACCAGTGCCAGTTTCCTCACACTATCCACTCATACCGGTTTCTCATACTCAGCTTAATGTGACTCTTACACATTGCCTGCCACTGGCACCTACTGACACTTTCCATCAGGGACACTGTGCTGCATTGCCCACTGGGGCAGCCTCCTAACACCGCCCTCTAGTTTCTACTCTTTACATTGGCAGTAGATGTCAGCTATTGACATGTCTCCCGGTGATAGCTCTCAACTCTGTCTGACAGTGTTTTCTGCTTATTCTTTCCACCACTGTTCTTTTTAACAGTGCCCATTTTGCTTGCTATTCACATCATCCACCAATGACATTCACCGATAGTGTCATCAAATTCAAATTCAAGCTCCACACAATGCCAATCTGTGTTGGGTTTTCACTTCTCTCACTCTCCACGGATACCAACGTTTTACAGTGCCCGCTATCACCATCCCCTCACAAAAATTACCACCGGATGCTTTTCTTACTGCTCAGCAGTTCCTGCCCCTCACACTGCCTATCTGTGCCACCTCATCCCCTGACCCCAGAGCATGCTCTTACTGCTAGCGACTTTCAGATCCTCACACTGCCAACCACTGCCAGCTCCTCCTGCACCGGGTCACTGTGAGGCTTCAAGCAGCCCACCAAGTTCCTGACACTGCTCGTCAGCCAGGCTCCTTACACAGTCCAACCACTCCCTGCATCTCACACTGCTCACCAGTGCTTCACTCACACTGCCCACAAGCATCTACCTCTCAAGTCAAGTCAAGAAAAGCTTTATTTCGATTGCATTTTTACAATTATAAAAAGCACAAGTAAAAAACAAAAGATTTCATTAGATGTTACACCAAAATTTAAGAACAGTATCCATTAAAAACAAGATTTTTAGACCTAAAATGTATTTCATAATATTAATAAAAATAGTGAACATAAAAAAAGCAATAGTACATCTAGACATTGTCGCCCCTTAAATCATGATACTCTTCCTTTGATGAAGGACTTGCTTTAAAAACATGGCTATCCTCCAAGCTACAGCTGAAGCTTGAGAAAAGCTGGACGACATTGCCTCAGTCCCCAGTTTTTTAAAAGTAAAACTATCCAGGTCTTTCTTATCTCAATGTAAAATGTGCAAAGTAAGACTAGGTGGAATGAGGATTGGGCCGATTGGTTATCACAGGGGCATGATTGTAATTCACTTGCCCAATCATTCATAGTTGGGAAAGAAACACATCTATGTATGGTCCCCAATCTAAATCTAATTAATAGGAGTCTATCATAAACTCCGGGAACAAATATTAAGTATGGCTGTAAACTAAAAGTAGTGAGGACCCTCTGGTGTTGCTGGACACTTGACTTCATAATTTCTCCTGTTAATCTTAGCATATCCAGGAATTGGAGTGCATCCTTTCTTAGGCTTTTTCTAGTAATCAGCTTGAGCGAGTTCGGGTTGGTTAAATATTCCGGATGGCCCAAGTCTTTCATAAACTCTTTCACAAACTTGACCCATGGAATCCTTTGTGCCCCGTCCAGCATCAGGCTGTCCTGTAGAATCTCCCTGTTTAATTTCATCTCCTCCCTTGTCCAGATCGTATGCCAAAGAAGAATAGGCTCTAATCTTATAAGGTCGGATATGTATGGTAGATCCAGCTCAGCATGACAAACATAGGTGGAGGTAGTCATTGAGGCTGACAAAATATATCTTAAAAATGTGTTCTCCACTAGTTGGATTGAGTGTTTGTCAACAAAACCCCAAATCCCCGTTCAATATGTGACGGTCGAAACACATTTTGCTTTATATATTTGTAGGAGTTCTTTCGGGGGCTTCCCACCCAGTTTCTTTGAGAAGCTGGCCAGTGCAGATGTAGTTCTAATAAGTGCCATTTTGTTTGCTGAGACCGCTTTAGTCCACGTGTCATTCTTACCTAGATATGAAAAACTGTTAGTTGGGGCTATTATGTGTCCATCTACATATATATCCTTACATTTCTGATTTCCTCGTCCACATCTCATTATAAAAGACTTCAAGGTGTTAATTCGAAGACCAAGGCCCTTCATAAAAATTTTAAAAAATATTTAAAATCTTCTGGAGACCAATCTGCGTACGGGACATTATATCAGCGTCGTCTGCATATAAGAGAGCATGTATGGGATGGTTGCCTATTTGGGGGAAGTCTTGAGTATCCTTGGGAAGAGCCTGTCCTAGCCCAATAATATAAAGATTAAAAAGAAAAAGGGCTAGGACACAACCTGGTCTAAAACCGCTCCTACTAGGGAAGGAGGCAGTACGCTCTCCTCCCAGGCCAAAACAGACACGTGCCTTTGCTCCACTATAGAGAACCTAAGAAAGTGAATAATATTTTTATCGACCTCCAAGATCTCCCAGCATTTAGCGTGCCTCACACAATCAAAAGCTACCGTGAGGTCAACAAAAGCTAAAAACAATCTGCGCTTTTTTCCCTAATATACTTTCCCACAAAAATAGCTACATTTAGGCTCTGCTCTACAGTCCCTAGTCCTTCACGGAATCCATATCGGATATCTGATAACATTTGGTTATCATCTGCCCAAGCTTGTAGGCAGTCCAGAATAATGCATCCAACAACTCTAGCCAAGGAATCCAATAAAGAAATGGGCCTGTAATAGGCAGGATCTTGCCGATTCCCTTTTTTGAATAAGGGGACAATAGTGGATTCCACCCAAGTTGATGGGCAAAAAGCTTGACAGCTAGCATTTATTATTTGCGTAATGATGGGTACCCACAGAGTAGGATTAGACTTATACAGAGCCCAGAGGCTTTGCCACCTGCGCTTGCTGAAAGTGCTTTATTAACTTCGTCTGTGCTAAAGTGCAAATCCCGGATTTCATTAGGAGGTCCACGGGCTTCATTATCTTGGCCATCAGAGATTACTTTCCCATTGTACATCTTAGAAAAGTGTTCGATCCATTGGTCCTCACTTATAGCTATTTCAATAGCTGGACCCCCACCTTCTGATAAGAATGGCCTCTTTACCACTTTCCAGAAAGCAGTGCTATCTTTCATTTGTGCGGCTAGAGTGAGCAACTCCCAGGCTTCATTTCTTAAAGTATTTTTTCTCTCTCTGAGGGCTGATTTATAATCATTTCTAGCCTTCCTGATCTTAATTATGTTTCTTGGGGTGTTATACAGCTCGTGTTTCAAGGAGGAATATGCTCAAGAGCACTTTGAGTCAAAGCACCAATGGGGACCGAACTTATTCCCACCTTGTTTGAATAGCACATCCCTTACCGCCCCTGCTATTATTTGAAAGGAGGTAGGATGCTTTCAAACATTGCTGATTCTTTCAGGCGAGTATCAAACTCCAATCTACACTTGGCAATCAGCTGTTTATTTACCACAGCGGGGTCCACCATATTCCAGTGAAGGGAGTACCCATTAACTTTATCCATTTTTACATTGGCTAGTGCCGGATCTACAGCCTGTTCATCCCTACCCTGTTTCTTAGTGAATATTAGTACTGATATACATAGTGGGAAATAATCACTCAAGGGATAAGGGTCAACTGAAAAAGAGAGCAACCTAGAGGCGTATATGTTTGATAACAATATATAATCTATTGTAGAGCAAAGGCCTCTACCATGAAAGATCTGTGGCATGGGGGCTGGTCTAGTGCATAATTCATTAGCAAAACCTAGATCCAAGTTAAACACCACTTCGTTAAACAGCTTCCCTGTACTAGAGTGGGAGAAGTGAGTATTACTTATGCCTTCCTCCACACTAAAACTGCAGAGTGTATAATCCTCATGTGGACACACAGTTTTCAATTCATTGCACAAGCTCTTGACCACAATAGAAAAGCTATCTGTTGGAATGTTGTGTAAAAGTTAACCAGTATTATACAATGTGAAGTATTCAGGTGCAAAAAGAGCATTTGGTAGTATGGAGACTCGAGGAAAGACTCAATTCTATTAAAGTTCAGCATGTTGGATATATGTGTACATAGCCCACCTTTGGCTCTGCCGTATAGGCCCCCTATCGCGTGGGTATTAAATGTTTTAAAGCCATTTATGTGTATTGGGTCCATCAGCACGTTTCCTGATATGTTCCAGGATACAATGCTACAACCAGGGCTCACATTAGAATAGGGGAGACTAGCTACCACCAAGTCTTGAGGGTTACTATCTCCATGGCAGGGCTGCAGCTGGACTACTGTCCGATTATTAAGTGGTTCTAGAGATGGGTCTTGATCTAGGCCAATAAAACTATTGTCCTGGGCTTCCTCTACCGGGAACTGGAGAATTAGTGAATCCAAGGGAACAGTCAGATCCAGAGGTAGAAGCCCATTGACCTGGTCTTCCTCTTCTGTACAGGCCAACAATGGCATGGATATTTCCTGGTCTGTTAAAAATTGGAATCTATTTTCCTGTCTTAGCACCCTATCTCCAGAATAACCAGCTTGCTTCTCTGGGGGTCTTGGACAATGACTCTGAGAGGCCAGTCAAGCAATGTCTTCCAGTGTGTTCAGAATATCAAAGTGATTTTGTATTTGAACTCCATACTTTAAGTTAATGCCCTGAGTAAATCTCCCTTCCTCCATGGTATACCTTAGGTAACTAGATGGTGGGTAGAAATACCCCAAAGGTAGTATGGCTATCTCGTGTGGGCTGACAGGCCTGTCACTAACCCAGTCTAATATTAACTGTACTAGTCTTTGGGGCCCTAAATGACAACACAATGCAGTCTCCTGATAGCGACTTTCTCGACTGGCCAACCTAGTCTATTCTTCATTCCATCTTAAATTCTGAAAACAGGAGCTTGCTATTAATCCCAGACCTTGCACTGAGGAAATGAAGATATTTATTCCTCAGTGATGACCAATGCTCGTTATTACTAGGTGACAGGATGGGGGCATTCGCCAGTACCAAGATGTATGGGGTTGCTTCTGGAGGTAGATGTAAATTTGTAGCTGGATTAAGATCAGCCCTTTAGTCGCAAGGCTATTCACTCAGGGCAGTTAGACGTTGGCCTCTATCACATTGCATATGTTTATTCCTACCAACAGTTACCCCATTTGAGCCCTGCATGGACACAACGACTCCCCGTTTCGCGGGACCCGGGACAGATGGGGGCTCAACATGATTTTTAGCTGCATTACTAGTTTCGGCTGCAGTGTTATGGGACCTTGAGAGGAAGCCAGAATTGAGGTTTGGCGAACCCCTGTTTATTTCAAGGCTCTCCAATTGATTGTCTGTAGAGATAGCTTCGCTCCTATTCCTGAAATTGTCCATGGGTCTAGGAGAGGTGTTTGGCATAGACTTTTCAAAATTAACTAGCCTAGCTTCAATATGGTTTAATTTTTGCACTATTGGATCTAATAGGGCCGATAACAGTAACTATAGTTTACCCAATAAGTCATCTTTTGCCAGGGTATGTGATGTTTCTCCGATGGGCCCCTCTTTGAAAACCGGGATCATCCCCTGATTGAGCTCACTTTCAGATAAATGGATTTTATTGCCTGGATTTTTTGGCATAGGTTTATTTTGTTTATGGGTGCCCTTCCCCTTGCTTTTTTTTATAGCGGCGCAAGAGTATGCGCATGGGCTGTTTTAGCCTTCTGGTCCCTGGTGGTGACGGTAGGCGTATGTGATTTCTCAGGGATCTCAGTGAGCTACAGAACCATTGTAACTTCAGAGCCCACGGCCAGAGAATTGGGATGTAAAGATGTTTCTTCATTATCCAAGGTGGCAGAAGTAGCATTTCGATTAAGCGAGCTTTGGGGGTCTAGAGACAGTCTCCGCTCAGTGAGCTGAATCTCGTGTATAAGAGCGGATTCAGCCCTTAAAAGAAAATCATCTGGAGTACCTGCAACTCCCTTCCCTACAACAGTCTCAGGCCTGCTCATGCTTAAAGCCTGCTATAAAGAGTCCAAGCACCCAATTTAGGTCTATTACACAGTACCTTGCTAGGAGGAACAGCCAGGAATTATCCAGAATCAACGTTCAATACCATGGCCCTGCCTGGCCTCTTTCGGTCTCTGACAGGCACGGACGGGCCCTCCCTTGGGAGCCCTGGGTCTGCTTTATGCGCCTCCAGGCACTGAGGTGTGATGCTGACGCTGGCGCCTCTTGGCGCTAGGCCTTGTGGTAATTGTAGTCCTCCCCACAGCGGCGCAATGGTTTTGCAACGGAATTCTTGCCCCCTACAAAGGAAGGTGCAGCGTTCCTTGTGCTTCTCAGGCTGAGGTAAAGTACAGCGTGCCTCAGTTAGGAAAGTGCTCTGAGCTGTGTGGGCGTCTTTGTTCTTAGACAAAACACCAGGTAGCGATGTCGCCCTCAGAGGGAATCGTCTCCCTCCTTGGCGTCTTCTTTACAATGTCTCTCAAGGGTTCGGGTCCGTGGCGAAAGCAAAAAGAAAACAAAAGGCACGTATGTTAGTGCCAGGTTTTGGCACAGTTGTGGGGAAGGGTGTGAGGATACTTCACCCGCCTATCGGTAATGGTGCGGGGGGAACCCGTCACCAAGGGCAAGCTGGCTTAGGTGCATCAAAGGTCCTTAACTCCTGGACTCCATATGCTGCGCAGTTTCGTATGCCAGCCCAGCTCTCCCGGATACTGTTTCTACCGTCCTCCCTGCTCCCAGGAGGCGCGCTCATACCTGCTCACGCCATGTTCCTCCGGGAACGTGGCAGGGCGGTAAATGGGGTCGTTGGCCTCCGGGCTTCTCCACTGCTTCTCCCAGGCAGCTTCGGGTCTTCTTCTCTTCTCCTCGCATCTGGCTTCCAGGATCCGCCTCGACGATTCCCGACTCGGCTCACCACATAAACTCCTCCAGCACAGTGACCTAGTTCCTGCAGCTCTGCAGACGGGTAGTGAAGCTGGACGGGGTAGGAGGTGGTATACAGCTGACTCGACCTCTCCCTGGTGAGCTCCGCTTTGCGCTCTGAGCCTATTAGCACTTTAGAAGACCCACAATGTCTCTCCACCATCTCCTTTTCTTGCAGTTCGCAGCGTAGACCAAACGGGGAGGCTTTGCAGGTAAGATAACTACCTCTCACATGGCCCACCAGGGCTGCTTCTCACACTGCCCAACAGTTTCTACTCCTCACTTTTCCGAACACTGCCCAGCAACCACCCATAAGTGCCCACTCCTGATTCTGCCCAGCTGTGCCAGCTCCTCATATGCCTACTACTGCCTGCTCCTCACATTGCTTACCAGTCTCAGCTCTTTACAATGTCCTCCATCTTCTCACTCTGTTTTCACCCACCTGGTCGTACGAGTGTCCTTAAAATTCCCAAACGTCCTCTCTCTTCACCACAGCAGTGACTGTAAGTCCCTTGTACTGATCTTGAGCCCCAGCTTTTCCAACTATATACCAGTTCGAACTTCTTATTCTGCCTGCCAGCTCTAGCTCGACCCACGACCAGCAATGCCAGTTTTTCACAATTCTCATCAGCGTCACCTATTCACACTTACCAACAGTGTTAACTCTTCACTATAGCCACTAGTGCCTGTTTCTTCTTCTTCCCAACCCTGCAGGGTTTCACACTTCCTTCCTTGGTCTGATCTACTCAATGCCCACCAGCACAGGCTACTTACAATGAGATTAAATGTTAGCCCCTGACACTGACAATCAGGGAAAGCTTCTCGTGCCACCTAATGTGAAATCATAATGCTACTTATCAGCACCAGCTTCTCACATGGTCCACAACTGCCAGCTTTTCGCTCAACTTACAAGCACCAACCTACCACACTGCTCACTTGCTTTAGATCCTCGCACTTCCCACCAATCCAGGCTGTACTTCCCACCAGTGCATGCTACCCACACTGCCAACAAGTGCAGTCTATTTACACTGTCCACCAGTGTCGACTCCTCACGCTCCCTACCAGTGTCAGTCCCTTATCATAACCACCAGTGTCAACTTCTCATACTAACCAGCAGTGCCTGTTCCTCAAGCCGCCCACCACTAGCTACTTCTCATATTTCCATAGCGATAGCACTGGACACCAGTGTTGAATTTTCACATGAACCACCAAAATTAACTGTTTACACTTCCTACAAAGCAGACCCCTCACCATACCCACCAGTGTCACCTTCCCATACTGCCATCCATGCCTGCTTCTCCAAATGTCCACAAGTGCCAGTGTTGCACATACATGAGTGCAATCTTCTCACCACAGGTGTCTCCTCACACTACCTTCACTGCAGGCACCTCACATTGCCTATCAGCATTATCCTTATACTCCCACCAGTGCAACTGATGTATACGTCGGGCACTGCCTGTTCCTTACACTACCCATCATTGCGCGCTCCTCATTTGACCCACCGGTGGCAGCTTATCACAGTGCCCATCAAGTTCTGAACTCTCACACAGCTCAACATTTCCAGCTCCTGGCAGTGCCCATTTTGTGCATTAATTACCATTGCCGGATTCCTACACTGTCCAACATTGTCAGCCACAAACTGTCCTTCAGTTTCTGAAAGGGCCAGTTCTTCTCGCCTGGCATCAGTGTCAGCTCCTCAAACTGGCACTACCTATGTGAATTCGTCATACTGCACACCAACCCTTCCATCTCGCATTGCTGAACGTAAAAAACTAAGAAATTTAAAATCCCTGCAATGTGTAATACATTTATCTGTATTTAAACATCAATAATTATTAGCGCTTCATTTCAAATAATAGTAACTAAGGTTTAGATGCAAGCTCAAATGTGTGCTCCCATGAATATATTTCACGACTTCTTTAACTGTGGATACACCTTCTTCTCTTTACAGTAAATGGGTTATTAGTCAATGAAGCCAGAGGGGATTTCAGAAGTGCTTCTCTCTGACTCACTTGAGCAAACAATGACTACAGGTTTTAGCAAATGCACTACTTGCGGGGCTCCCCGCCATGCAGGGCTGCCTCACTTTTGTTTCCTGCGATCGGTCAGGAGCAGAGTAAATTATTTCCCAGCTGCTGACAGCATCTTAAAAACGGACGAGAGCAGCAGGCACCTTCCTAATCAATTAGCTTTAGCAAGACGTCATAACCAGTTTTTGTTGGAATTTTGTCGGGTGGTTGTTTGGACTCAGCGTGGTCACCACCCAAAGAGAGAGAGAGCTTACCATGCTAACCCAACCTGCACCTGCCTTTCAATTCGACCACGAAACTCCATGCATTTGAATGATGTGCTCCACAATATGTTGAGCACAGAACTTAACCCTACAGGTCAAAATTCAACCAATGCTCCATAGCCAGAAATGACCTTGTGTAGATCGCTTCTGAAAATATTTTACAGTGAAGGGCATTCTGGTCTTACTATGTGGTGGCAATATACAGCTCTGGACCGATGTCTTTTGTTTGGGTAGGATCAAGTTAAAGTCCCCGTGTGTGGTGTCATGCATTCATTTTTTTTCTGATCTAAGACCTATTTGTCCATCCAGAGTAAGAACAGTCCCTCCGTGTTTACAAACACATTTGGAAAGGCAAGTAGACGGGACGTTGTGGTACAGAGCACAACTTTGTGGCCAGAGTTGCAGGCATTCAGTGCTTAGAATTCAAGAAGAAGGGGACGAACCATAAATCGCCTCAAAAGCTTTGCATCAGCGTGCGGAGGTTTACACTATTCATTCTCTACACCCCGTAGGAAGTTTCACCAAACTCTCATTTTTTGGTTTTCTAAGGACTAGGTAAGGAATTATTCATACAAGAGAATAGCAAACAGCACTGTGCTTTAATCCTGAATTTATGTGTTTTCCATTTAGTGTTGGAGTGACCCGAAACAACTGTTACACATGTGGCATCTTCCTCCACAGCAACATAAATATTTAAACTTATTAAAGTCTGAGAGTATGGATCTGAGAACAATTTCTAAAATTACATGGTTTAATATGGTGTTCAGCTGTAATGTAAAAATAAAATAAAAGTCTTTACAAGATAACCTCACTGATTGCAGTCTTATTGGAGTAAAAAAACACCTGGGTACATGATTGATGTTATTCAACATGATTTTGCAATCAAGAACCATCCGACAATGCTACTATTTGGTTTTAAATGCTAATACACCATACCGTACCCGCAGTCAGTTTGATGGACCTAAGCAAGATAATCAAATATACCACGCAAGGAATAAATATTGGAAATATCGTTTGTAAACATCCTTATTGACAACTTCTCAGAAAATGGATAAATGAATCATTAATATCATTCTCTAAAAGTAAAATCATCTCCTTATGTTATCATGCCTGTGATTCAGGCTCCACAAAAAATAAGTGCACCGACTTTTTCTTAACTGAAGAACTTGCATTTTCGTTTCCACCACATAATTATTTGCAGTCCCAGCACTGACCGTTCCTTTAGAAATTTATAAAATGCTAAACAAAATCATAAATTTATAACACTACTGGGAAGCCTCCAAAATAAATTAAATAGATGTAGTTAACAATTTGTAGGAAAGTCTGTACTGTGGTTGACCTGAGCGGGAACGGTACAAGGATATTCAGACTCAACACAAATACTCTAAAGCTGCGCTGGTCCAAGATCTGAGGAACTCAATTTACTAAAGATCAGACAACAGTATTAAGAGAAAATAACCTGTTCTGGGCGGACAGAGACAAAGTATAATTGAAAGGAAAAAAAGTTACGTATGGGTACATTCCCAATGAACATAGAGAAGGGAAGGAGAGAGAGAAAGAGAGAAAGAGAGAGAGAACAGGAATAGGACCTGGGTTAAAACAGATTGTTGGAAAAAGACCAGAGAGAATTGGAATGGGAGATTTGAACCTTGAGTGCTGGTGAAATACCCCTTATGCACTATAGTGAACTGAGAAAAGGAAAATGCTTGCAATGCATTGACTATAATAACAAATACCTATGAATATGATGTCATTAAGGGGAGACATTTAAATGGAGACTCATTTGAAATATTCAATAAATAAATATTCAATTGGAAAAGACACTTTGTGTATTTGACGAGCCTTGCAGGGATAATTTCTATTTAATCCCGATAGTTTAGCTAACATATCAAAAATATTTTCTAAGAAAGAATTAATCTTTAATGTTCACAAGTACGAAAGTTAAATACTGCTTTTTATAATCTGGTACTATTTTAGAAACCTCTGTAATGCCACAGGAAACACATCCAAGCATGTGGCCTATAATGGGACGTTGGCTGAGGGTTGAACACATGGACAACACCTTGCTAATCACTGACACAGTTTTGATGATGTAAAGGGAGTCAGGACACTGTGTTACAGACATGGAAAGTTGAAAGGAAATTATCTTCCCCTTACTGTGCAGGTCCAAAATGGGCCTTAGCTAAGCAGAATAATGTTTACTTGGGTTAAGATGCTCACACAACAACCACATGCATCTCTTAGACAATTCCAAGGCTCACAATTGACTCCAGACAAAGAGCAAGGCATAATATCTATGCAGACCCAACAATTCTAAGCATTATGTATCTCTTTGTAATTCCAGTACTTCATCCATCCCTTGCTGCAAATGTGGTAAATGTTGATTGAGCTGAGACAACATACATCTATGGTGTGTGATTGATTGGATACAGATAGGAACTTCTAGGTAATTGCTATACTTAGCGCAACATTTTTTGGTTCTTCAGAAGTAAGCTGAGGAATATCCAGTGGTCAGACCCTCACAAGCAGTGCTGGGAATTTGCTAACTTCACCCCACTGATTCACAAGTTGAGGTTTAGTGACTTCCCGTGGTGTAGTCGAATGCCCCATGCAAGTAAGGATGAAAGCTCTGTTCTACACACCTGTAATAGGAACTCTGGTAAGCACCCTGCACCCAGCCTTGCAGCTAGGTGTCCAACTCTCGACACAAATTCACAGGTTTTAACCTGACGGTGCAAACATAGTTAGATACACAACATATCTGTACCCCCCACCACCAAGAGATGATATATGGTAAGCATGGTTTGCAGTTTATAATTAGAAGACAATAGTAACTCAATGCAACATTTCAGGGAAACTGCAAAGGGAAATGAGACTTTTCAAATTAGCTGAACAGGTCAAACAACATAAAATATAGGGCTGCTAGCCTGAAGGGAATCCACCCTTCAGTCTTTATTAAGACATCACACAAATAGTACAAATATGCAAATATGCCTATTAAAAATGCAAAATGCAGCATACTGTGATGAAATAAAACCCAGTGTTGTAGTTCTTCAAGCGACTCAGAGTACGAACACCTAAAAGGTTTAACTGAGCAGGACTACTATAAAAGTGGTAAATGAGAACAAGGAGACTACAAACTATTTAAAGGAGAGCCTAGGTCAGAAGGATTACATCCCAGCTTTAGTCAAATCAATATTAGCTGAAAGCAATCCAACTGACACAAGGGTCCATCAGACTAAAGCATATTTCCCTATCTATCCTTATAACCATCCATAGAACTTTTCCATGAATTGATAGAGTGGCGGCCAGCATGGTGGCGGCCAGCATGGATCTGGGGTGGTGAGGCTGGGGGCAGGCGTGAGGGGGGCAAGGGGATAAGAAGGTATAATGGGAAAAAAAAGAAAAAGTCACTTATGCTCTGTCCCATGTAGTCTCTACAAGCAGCCAGGCTCCCCTCAACCAATCCCAACCCTGCAATGCGGCATTGTGATTGGCTCCCCAAAACCTATCACAACGATGCAATGCAGCATTGTGAGTGGTCTGAGCGCTATGGTTTGGCACTCAGACGGGTCCTGGTGGCCTGGGCATGTTCTCCAAGCAGGCTGTAATGCAGTCTGCTTAGAGAACATGCTAAAGAGCGCATGCACACCAAGATAACCTCAACACTGTACAACTGGCAGTGCATTAAAACTTACATATATGACATTATCTGAAGTAGTCTCACTACGGTATGTGTGCATGAGAAAATATTTTTGTTCCGTCGCTAATAATCTGTAATTCAGGTAAACTTTCTTAAACCGAGTTATTCAACAGAGGTTTTGCCTAGACCTCTCCATCACAACTTCCAAGGCTGGTGATGACCATTTCCCATAGCCAGCTGTCCTCCCGCCCCCATCTTCCTTGGTCATTGTCTGTATTCTGTACGACTCCCTTTGATGGCTGTAGAAGTTGCCAGCGTGACATATTGTACTATAGAAAAGTCTTAAAAGAGTAATAATTAATGTCTTTCTCGAATTAACCTCGACCTCAACAGCGTGTACGGCGTGGAAATTGAAGGGCATGGTGAACCACAGGTGGATTACTAGGCTGCACATATTAATTTAAAAATAAGGTAAAAATTAATAACCGTTGAATCAGTGTGCCAACAATAAATGGGCCCTAAAAGTAAGTGATTGCAAGGGTAGCAATAAATAAATATTGCTTTTATCACCTGTGGCTAGCATAATGTAACTGTATTTGCTCAGCTGTAAACTGCTGTACGACTGAAGCCCGAGTTAATATGCCCACAGTGAGCTGAGGAGAATGAGAGCGCATTAAGAGGTGAAATGCCAGTGCACTTTACCTTCAAATCACTTTCCTCTAGAAACTATGAGGCCGAGCTGCACAGATATTTCAAGTCATCAAGTTAAATACCATCAATGCATTCTTTTCTACCCGAAGTCTTGAGAGTTTCACAGCATTGCTGGATTAATTCAGTAAAATATACCTTAAATCCACAAAATCACTAACTCCCAAAACCATAAAACATATTTCAAACACGGCCCCCCCACGACAATAGTAGTTACTATTGCTTTGCAAAGTCTAGCTTTAGGAAATTGGGTTATTAGTTGAGGGGGTGTGAACCCTACTGAAGTAACAACCGCAATCCCTATTGTATTGCAATTGCATTTATATAGCGCTTACTACCCTTGACGAGGCATTGAAGCTTATTTTTTCCGGCAAGTAGCACGCTACTTCGGAACCCATAAAGGATTAGTGGTGAGTTAGTATAGTGAAATATGAAAGTAATTTGAGAGGTGGATATTTTAGTAAGTTATTTGGATTGAGAAGGATAGTGGATGGCTAGAAGATTTTAGAGTCCACTACCCCCTCTCCATCAGAAGACCCCAACGAGGCACATAAACCATAGTCAGATTTGGATTAATCACTCGGTAGACAAATGTTTTCAGAAACTCAGATGTACACCACAACGCAACCCCAAAAGAGCTGGCTGATTCAATAGCCAGCTACCCTCTCAAAAAAAGAACTGCAAGAAACGCAAAAGGAACTGGAGGAAAACCTATGCTCCAGACCTTAAGTTATTATACAAAAGACATCAGACAATATCATGACGACATTAAGCTAGTGCAGGCAAAGTTTTATGAGGAGAGGACTAATATGGCCTCCAACTTCCCCAGAGAACTATTCAAAATTGTGAAGTCGCTCACCGCGATTGAACAAGGCTTTCACATGCATCAATCCTCTAAGGAGAGATGCAATGAGTTAGACACTTTTTTCAAAAATAAAGTTGAAAACATATATAACTCGTTGAATACGTGCCCTACAGATGGCCCGAAGTGAGGCAGGACACCTCTGCCAGTAAAGGCCAACCACCTAGCTCAGACCAACCTGGCCTGTCAATAGTCTTGTTATTAGGTATCTTCCCAGCGCTGAGAAAAGAAAACACAGGCTTCCTACTGAGTAACATTAAATCTGGCTCACCACTTGATCTCGTCAGCCCCACATATTACTTCAGGGCGGGGGCCCCATCCTCTTCAAAATGGCAGACCTTCGTTCAGGGCCGGACTGGAAACAAAAACCGGCCCTGGCAAAGTGTTCGCTCTCCCGTGGGGGGTTGGGGGTGCCGCCAAGCTGTTTGCCAGGGCTGATTTTCTGCCAATTTTGTTACAGGGACGATTTCGGCCCTGTAACAAAAACGGCCCCCAGGGGCCCAAAACCAGCCCCCACCCGTGTGGTGCACCGGGGGATTGCCCGGTGCCCGCTACGGCCAGTCCGGGCCTGCCTTCGTTTGCTATCTCTGTGCACCTGGATAGTGCCTAAGAAGTGGAAGCATGCCATTGTTAAGCCTTTGCTCAAGAAGCCTCAACACGCTCCAACGGTACTGGGGAATTTCAGCCCCATCTCACTACTACCCATACTGGGTAAAGTAGTGCTGAAACGTGTTAATAGCATCATCTCACAGTTCCTGGAGGAGAATAATATCTTGCACCAGACTCAGATGGGCTTCCGCCCAGAACGTTGCACAGAATCAGCCCTCCTAGCGATAACTGAGAAACTGAAAATTATACTGGACCAGGGTGGTTCCGCCTCTATTCTGCTCCTGGATCTAAGTGCGACTCTTGACACCGTGGATCATAATATCTTAATACATAGATTAAGAGAGATTGGGATCCAGGACAAAGCCAACCAATGGCTTGCCTCTTTCCTCAGCAACAGATCATTCCAGTGTATAGAATTGGCTAACCTCTCCAACACATTCCCGGCCCCTTACGGAGTACCTTAGGGCTCGGCGCTCAGCCCTACCTTGTTTACATTTATATGAGTCCTCTAGCAAAAATTGTGCTGGAGTTCAGGCTGTCAATTGTGTCCTACACTGATGACACACAATTAGTAGTCTCCGTGTCAGCGGAGATGAACTAGAATCTTCTACAGCCTGTACCATGCATGGAAAACATAGCAAACTGGACGGCCAACTGCAGCCTAAAACTGAATGGCGACAAAACGGAGCTGATGTTCCTGGTCAATTGCCCAGGACCCTGGGCTAATATTAGTTGGCCAAAGGGCTGGGGTGCACCCTCCATTCTGTAGCCATCCATACAGAACCTGGGGATATGGTTAGAACATAACCTTTCCATGGAAACCCAAGCTAAAAAACTATCGGCAACTTGTTTCAGCATACAGCGCATGATCCGCAAGATCATAGACCTTATCCCAGAACAGGCACAGAAGACGGTGATCCAGGCTCTAGTGGTCTCGTGCCTGGACTATGGCAACTCCCTGTATCTGGGATTCCCAGAGTACTTGCTCGACAAGCTACAGGTTGTCCAAAATGCTGCGACCAGGATGCTTCGGAAGATCCCTAGACAGGAGTCAGTGAGATCCTCCTTGAAAAAGCATCACTGGCTACCTATTCATTACAGGGTCAGATTCAAAGCCCTCTGCGTAGCTCACACAGATATGCATGGCAGGGGTCCAGCCCTGCTAAAGACCGTTGTCTCCCCATATGTTCCTAATAGTTCCCTCCGGTCCTCGTCCGACTTCCTTATGAACACACTAGGGATAAAGAGATCAAGATGGGGAGGGGGATCCTTCTCACACCTGGTCCCAAAGCTCTGGAACTCAATGACCACAGAATTGAGACTGGTTAAACACAAAGAGTTTCAGGAAAAAACTCAAAACTTGGTTGTTCCCATGATTTCTCTACTTCTACTCTGTGCCGCCTCTCAGTAGCGCTGGGTAGCTCTCGGGTAGCCATGCGCTTTATAAATACTATAAACATCAACATAAGAAGGAAAAAAGGTTTGCATTTATAAAGCACTTGCTACCTCTGATGGGGTGTTGAAGCGCTTTTTCGGCGAGCATTATGATGCACCATGAAAGTCAACAAATTAGCCTGTGCTTCACCCTTGGGCAGTTTGGCACAAAAGCAGTCAGGCTTAATTTAGCGGCACATGTTATGAATTTATTCAGCACACAAACAATGTTAAAGTGAAAACACAACACAAGAAAAACCTCACACCAATTAAAAAAAAATGAAGAACATTTTAATAAATAAAATGATACCGGAACAACATAAATTCAATCAGTAGAACCTAGAGTTTTAGGTAAGTATAGCACCTAAAAGCACAAAGCACTTCTCATGGTCACCTGGTCATGCTAGAACAGGAGAAAGTCACAAGTTTAGGCCAACTGTGATGGACCTCAGGCTGGATACAGGGACCAGATTAGTCCCACTGAAAAATGTACCTTCTCAAAGTCCGGCGTGAATAGTCCAGTCATGGTGGAGAGGACCGTGAGGAGCAGGGAGAGCACTGCAAATTATTGGTGCTGTAGCACCAAGAGCAGGCTTGACATTACCGACTGTCATCGCTGCAGTGCTTAGATTGGGTCAAGCGTCGCAAATGGTTGTTGCTGGAGCTTCGCGCTGGTGGTCACTGAGGGTTGTAGCTTTAGCAAGAAATGCAACTCTTGCAATGCCAGTTGTCACTGATGGTCTCTGTATAGTGAAGAGTCGGATTCACCGGAGCTCCAATTTGGTGGTTGTCACAGGAGGCAGAGTCTTGGAACAAATGGCCTATTCACGGTCGCAAAGAGCAGATGCCAACCTAGGACCTGGGGAGGCACCTCTTGGGAATCAGGGACTCACTGTAGCAGGGTCACAATAAACATTAGAGGAGGCCCACGCAGAGATTACTTCACATCAAGTTAGTTCCACACAGACACTGTCACAAATGAATCACTTTTTTTGGTATTTATTCACAAAATATATATATATCCTTATTTCATATATTCAATAATCAATATTTTTCTTCTTTTTCAATAAATATACTCTACATAAAATTCATATACTAACATCCAGATCAAATTTATAAAAATCCAAACAAAGACGAAGCAATCAGAAAATGAAGTACATATCTCAACCATTACAAATAGATATATATACAAAAAATAAATATATACATACAAAAATCACAAACAATCAAAAAAAATAATATAATTCACAAAACCTAACAAACATCATAAACATACAAAACCACAACACGATGCGCCGACGGGCGTTTCGGAAATTTCATGTAGCATCCTTCTTCAGGGCGCTGATGGTATATGGACAAATATAATTAGGCCTGATACATTTATTTTCTTTCACAATGCAAGAATTTGAAAATACTGGCTTCGTCAATCCAGTGTGTGGGAACAACATAACATCACAAAATAATTAGAAAACCTAATTGAAAATTCTTCTACAAGAAGTAAGAAGAGCAAGATTATAACTGAGTGCATGAAAAATATCAAATAAAATAAATGAGGTGCGTACCATACGAGAATAGAGAATACACCAAAAGAAAAAGTACAAGTTAGAAGAATAGAAGAATGTTAAAAAGGATCGCCTAGTGTGCACAGAAATTAACTATTAAACTGTTAAACTATTAAACTGTGAAAAACCTTATAGCCCAACTTATTATCATACAAGCATAATATACATACTCGCTAGATATTAGTACTACTCGAATAGTAGGTATCCAGCTCACACGACCTTCTATTAATTGTGAATATAAAAATGAAGATGACGCTACCCTCAAGCGGGATGCCGAATCCTGAAAAAGGAGCAAGAGTAAATATAAGCAACATAAACATGTACTGGCCAAATATGAACGGTAGATCTAATCAAAATATGTAAAGTACCTAATATATGAGCCAAAACGGTCGATATTGATGATGGGCCAGACAATTTTTGCAGAGGTTACCTCTTATAGGATATTCCAAAAGCCCAATTGGACCACCAGCTGTAGCCAAAACAAAGCATAGAATAAAAGACCCCTGAGTATGCTGCTAGTACAGATAGTATAGAGCCCCTAGGCAAACACTATCATGTACTTACTTAAATTTACCTCGGTTTCCCCCTAAAAAGGGAGTGCATCCATCGAATAGTCAGAATAGATAGCCCTGTATACCGAATAAACTGGAGGGAGAACATAAACAGTATGTATAAATGGCCTGCCCATCAAGATTAATCACAGAACCCGTAAATAAAAGCGAGCTGGAAAATCAGGGCGCTTACATCAGCATATGTCACTCGCTAGAAATCCAAGGTGATGTAGTAATCCCTCTTACCCGGCAGAAAACAAGAGAGGGTAGCACAATAATCTGTAGAATAAAATAACCAGGAAAGTATATAAGACATAGTGAATAAAAATGATGAAGCGAGAAAAAAATATAAATTGAGAAGTACAGTGACTATCCCACCTAAAAGGATAATCACGATAGGGAGGTGGCCAAAGATATATCGCAGCCTCTTATCTTAGTAAACATATGAAGGTGTGTAGATTCCATAAGTCTAGCATATTTTCAAAACTAATGATAAATATAGAAATAAAATCACTGTAGCAGGGGCCAGTAGGGCTCAGGCAGGTTCAGTTGGAGGTCTAGGCAGGTACAATTGCAGCAGGTCATCTGAGCAGTTGCTGGGTGGCCTCTGCAACTTTTTGTGTCCCTGTAGCTTAGAACAGGAGTTCAGCCAACTGACCCTTAGAGTCACTCAGGATAGCCGGGTATAAGCCAACAGGTCTAGTGTTCCTTCTCAGAGAGCAGACAGGGAATGCCAAGCAGCAGGACAGTCCTCTGGAGAACTTGGCAGGCCTCAAGCAAAAGGGCAGCCCTCTGGTAGTAGAAGGGCAGTCCTGTGAAGAACAAGGCAGGCCTCAAGCAGCAGGGCAGTCCTCTGGGGAACAAGGCACTCCTTCCTCAATCCTCAGGTCCAGGAGTGTAATGACAAGTTTGCTTGGTATGTCCACTATTTATACTTGGTGCCAGGCTTTGAAGTGGGGGAGTCATCCTGGCTACCCCCACATCTGGTTCTGGAAAGCTCTTCCCTTCCTCTGCCAAGGCACCGAGTAATCTGGGATGACAAAATAATGGCATCAGGTCCCTTTGTCTGTGTGCAGGAGGCAGCCATTGGAAATTTAAGTGGGGCAGGGAACAGGTCCGCCTTACCCTTTCTGGCAGCATAGTCCATCCTGTCAACATCTACTCCCTTTTGTATCGTTGTCTGAGGAAAGATACAAAGGCCAACTGCAAAGTTATTCACAGTCAAGTGACCCAGGACACAGGCAGCAAGCTCTAGATGGTGAGGACAAGAAAATGCTAGTTTTCTAAAAGTGCCATTCTCAGAGTTGTGACACAAAAATCTGACTTTAACATGTTATGTTATGTTATGTTACATACATTTGTAATGCGCACTGCTGCCCCAGCTAAGGGGCGTCCAGGCGCATGGCAGGTAAAAATGCAACACCACAGGAAACACAACAGAAAGGGGGAAAGTGAATTTATTAAAACAAAAAGGTTTTTAAGGCTTTACGAAAGACTAAAAGATCATCTAGCAGTCGCAACTCTACAGGAAGGGAGTTCCAGAGCTCGGCTGCTCTGACCCGGAAAGAACGGCCACCGACCCGACACAGCCTGTATCGGGGAATCACAGTAAGTGCATGACCCATGGATCTCAGGGGCCGAGTAGGCACATACCAGGACAAAAGGTCCGCAAGAATAGGGGGACCTACCCCCCTCAGAATCTTGAACGCCATACACAGCACTTTAAACTGAATTCTGGCCCTGATAGGCAACCAGTGCAGTGATCTCAATGTGCTGGAGGCAGAACAAGTACGGGGTAGGCCAACAATAGCTCTCGCCGCAGCGTTCTGGACGCGTTGGAGGCGGGTAACCTCAGCCACATTGGACCCTACCAGAAGAGAGCTGGCATAGTCCAGGCGAGATAACACTGTAGCCTGGACTATCAGCTGCCTGGTGCGATGGTCAAAGAACTTCAAAACAGGGCGAAGCGACCGTAAGATACCAAAGCAACAGGCCGCAATTTTCTTCGTGTGGCCAACGTAGCTGAGGGAGGGATCCATCCATACTCCTAAGTTCTTTAATTCCGTGACCGGAAAGGGGGGCCGGCCCCAGCTCCATAGGCCACCACCTGTCCCCCCATAGCTCCGATCTCTTGCCGACGATCATGATCTCTGTTTTCTTAGCGTTGAGCTGGAGACAGTTGTTCTTCATCCAGCTCGCCACCGCCCTAAGTCCACTCTGAAACCTGGGGGCATCCCGGTCCGCATCCCCGCTGATCGTAACCGCTAGCTGAGTGTCGTCAGCATATGAGACCATAGTCATGCCCCATTGCTTGACGACCTCAGCCAGCGGTCTCACGTAGAGATTAAACAACGTGGGGCTCAGCGAGGATCCTTGCGGCACCCCTTGTTTCAAAGGATGGAATTGGGACTGGAACGGTGGGACGGCAACGCTAAAGAAACGATCGTCTAGAAAAGACCGGAACCACTGGAGGGCAGGTCCACCCAGCCCAATCTCCTCCAGGCGATGCAACAGGATAGGATGCGAAACAGTATCAAACGCGGCGCTCAAGTCCAATAAGACGAGCGCTGCTGTCTGTCCCGCATCCATCACCGTGCGAAGGTGTTCAGCCATGGAGAGGAGGGCGGTCTCCGTGCTGTGTCCAGCACGGAACCCATTCTGGGTGGGATCCAAGATGTTAGCATGGATAAGGTGGGCCGAAAGAACTTTGTTGACATGGGCCTCCAACACTTTGGTCGGCCACGGAAGTAAGGAGATGGGCCGGTAGTTTTCGGGTTTATCTGGATCCAGGGACGGCTTCTTCAAAATGGGAGAAACCACTGCCCGCTTCCAGCTAGCGGGTACCGTGCTTGATTCCAACGAGATGTTAATCAAGGAGTGAACCACGGCCCGTCCCACAAACGACTGCTCTCTAAAAAGAGTCGCTGTAAGCGGATCAGCGGGGGACCCTGATTTGACCTGCACAGCCAGGAGGTCAAACCCCTCTGATGTCAGCGGGGGCAGCACGTGCAAGGTGGAAACACCATAGATGTTGATCGGGGGCTCAACCGGAGGCCCTGTACAAGGGAACGTCCGATAGATGTTTTGGACCTTTTCCAAAAAAAAACGAGCAAGAGCCTCACAGTGAGTGGTGGAACCAGTCGTCATAATACAGGCACGCTTTGCCAAAACATCCTTCATCACTTTAAAGATGGTTTTAGAGGGGTTGGAGCTGTTGCTGAATTCAGTAGCGTAGTAAGCTGCCCGAGCTTGGCAAACAGCCCGATGGTATACTTTGACGGAGGCGAGATAAATAGCTTTTTTCCCGCTATCGTACGCCTTCCGCCAAGCCCTCTCTGCTCGCCTACAACTACCCTTGAGTGTACGTAAGGCGCCATCGTACCACGGACTGGAGTCCCTGGAGCTGACTTTACAAGCGGTAATTGGGATAAGGGCGTCAAGCGCCTTGGAGATCCAGGAGCAGAACTTCTCGTAACCTGAGTCAACCAGCATCGGAAGTTCTAAAGGCTCCTCGGCGAGGACACGATGTAAGTCCTCCAGCCGTAATTTACTCCATTGCCGCCTTGTAACCAGCTTTGCCGGGGGAACAGTAATCATTCCCGGCAAAGGGGTACAGATGGTAACCAAAGAGTGGTCCGTCCAGCCAAGAGGTGTGACGGCGGAGACAGCAGCGTCTGCCAAATTGGTGAAAAAAGGATCTAAGGTATTGCCACCTGTATGGGTAGGCTGTCGAACCATTTGCACCAGTTGAAGGGCCTCCAGGTCAGCAAGAATACCGCTAACCGAGGGGGAGGTAAGGTTCTCAAAATGTAAGTTGAGGTCTCCCAAAATCGAGAAATTGGAGCAGCCTACCACCAAGGAACTAACCATGTCGGGGAAGGCCGCTCTAAACGCCACATCACTCCCAGGGGGGCGATAAACCACCATCCCCGAGAGTGTGAAATGTGGGGTGACCGAGATCTTAAACACCGCACTTTCACATCCCGCAATGGTCAAACCAGACCAACTACCAGTGAGACCAGGTCGCATGGCCAACGCAATACCCCCTCCCCTAGTAGATCGATTATAGATGCTTTCAAATTAAAACACGTTTGAGTGCAAACTTGACCTTCCTATCTGTTCTCAATCAAAAGTTAGCACTTATTAAAAGTAATAAGGTAACCCAATTCAGTGGGAGAGATAGGACTTGCAGTTGTGAAAAACAAATTTGGGAGTTTTTCCACTGCCAGAACATGTAAAACTTAAACACACATGTCCTACTTTTTAAATACAATTCACCCTCCCCTGTGGGTTTAGGAGCCTCGTTAGGGGCTACGTATATGTTTAAAAATTTAAGATTTAGGTCTGGGAAATAGTTTTTTGGGCCATGTTTCAAAACTGCACTACAGGCTGCAATGGAATGCCTGAGTTATGTTTAAAGGGCTATATAAGTGGTGAAACGAGTGCTGCAAGCCCACTAGGATTATCTAATTTACATGCCCTGGGAACATTTAGCACCATATACTAAGCAGGGGCATCTGGTGACATTCCAAAGTGGTGGGGCATAAAAGTTGTGAATGAGCTTTAAGTAGTGAGGGAGCAAAGTGAGAGCCCGACTGACAAAATGGAAGGTTAAGTGGGTCTCCTCTGGAGAAACTTTAGGGTAAAGGAGGGCCAAATGGTATAATAAAGAATTTTGTGAAAAGCAAGATTTATAGAAAAATTCTTAATGTATGGTCTTGAAATATCTGAAATCAACAGGAGAGGGAGGAATACACACAGTGCACTCTTATTCCCCCTAGGAGACTACAAATAAACAACACAAGAGTGCAAAAATAGGGAAAATGGAGGTAGGAGGAGAGGTCACTCTTGGTTAAAAGAAATCTCACTCACCAACCTAGTTGGTGACATGCTTCATCACTGGGTTCCCACCAGAGAGGCCGAATGCCTCCCTGGTGTGTTGCGACACCGGACTACAGCGGAGCGGGATTTTTTGTTTTGTGGGGTGAATGGGCCAAATTAATGTGAGTGATTTTTAAAAAAGAGTTGCAGTCTTTTCCCAAAAACTTTAATGGTGGAGGGCCCAGCACTAGTTAAAAACAGGTGATGGATGTGTCATCACTGGTTTAATCACACTTCCAGTGCCACCAGAAGTAGTGGCACTGTGAGTACGAGACATGCATCCCCTCGTCACTGCGCCAACCTGTTATCATATCCCAAACCACTGTTTAACTTTCTGTATCTCCTTCTCATTTCAGTGAGTTACTAGTAACCATCGCTCCCCACCAGGATCCATGTTGTAAAGTTCTCAGTACCTTTAAGTAAGCTCCAATCTTTTCATGCCTGTGTGTAACTTGGTGCTTTGGCCCGGCCCAAACACCGTTATTTTATCATGTTCGACAACACTGTCTCTCCACCAAATGTGTGACGCGTTACACACGGTTGTGAATAGACTATTCACAAACCCTTACTCTGGTCTAATTGATACCTGAATCTCAGGGCTTTGCATGTTTTGTGCTACCTTTCTGGTTCAACATGACACTGGAAAAGGTTTTTGTACACTTTCCCACTTCTTCTGGTGATGGCAAATCATGACATAGGCACATTGAATTAAATGCCTGCTGAGCCACGCGCTTTCAATTAGAGGCGTGCCACACCTTGGAGGAGCATGCTATTACATAGCACGATTTAAGTAACTACTGCGGAGCATTATGCGGGCAGTTAAGCAAACATCCATTCTTCACTTAACAAGTGTTTTGCTTTGATGCCTTGCCGCTTTTATCTCCACAGATCATCGTAAACTTTAGACATTTTCTGGAGTTCTTTGCTGAACCGTGAATAGTGTGCCGTTCTACACCATGAATTGAGAGGCACAAACTTTCACCATACTAGGATGTTTCCTGGCAAATTAAAACAGTGATCACACATCCATCACCTGTTTTTAACCAGTGCCGGGCCCTCCACCATTAAAGTTTTTTGGAGAAGGCTCCGACTCTTTTTAAAAAATCACTCACATTGATTAAGCACATTCACCCCACAAAACAAAAAGTCCTGCTTCGCTGTAGTGAGGCGTTGCAGCACACCAGGGAGGCATTCGGCCTCTCTGGTGGGAAACCAATGATGAAGCATATCACCATCTAGGTTGGTGAGTGAGGGTTCTTTTAACCAAGAGTGACTTCTCTTCCTACCTCCCCTTTCCCTATTTTTGCACTCTTTTGTTGTTTATTTGTGGGCTTGAAATATGTCAAACCATGAAAGACTGCCCCCTATCTGATTAAATCATGCCTCAACTGTCTTGACAGCTGAGAAGGGGTAGTTTCTGTCCTGTAACTCCAGTTCTGTAGTAGGGGTATCTCTGTTATAGTCATAATCTAGTGAATAGTCCCGCCCATGTGCGTGGACCCCGGAGCAATCAAAAATAATCTCTTAAGGTGTCGAAAAATGCAGCATTGCACAGACACTTAAGAGAGAATTAAAGACAGATAATGCAGCCTATAAAACCAGGCTACACTGTCCAGTACTTCAACTAGAAATTCCACCAAAAATCCACAAACAGCAAAGTCTGTCCAGATTTCCCTTGCCTCAGCAGCAAAACCCCTCTGGAATGATAGAGAGGAAGACCTGGACAGACGAGCCCCATAGGCTGCCATTATGTGGCCCAGAACAGGATACTGTGCCTTTAAGAGAACTTTCCATGACTTCACAGTATCCCAGAATGCACTGTAGGTCCCTTTTACTTTCAGTTCTTTTTGAAGGCGTAACACGCCAGACCTGTAGCATTCCTTACATGAATATCTCTCTCCACCGGGGAGGAGGGCGGGCGCTTATGACTATAACAGAGCTACCCCTACTACAGAACTGGAGTTACAGGACGGAAACTACTTCTTCTGTAGTAGGGGATCTCTGTGTATAGTCATAATCTAGTGAATAGAATGGCAAGCCCATCCCCACACCAAAAGCGGCGGTGGAGAACGAGAATTAACACCACTATTGTGCGAACAGATTTCGCAGCGAAGCCTGCCCAACCTGAGCGTCTGCCCTGGCATCAGTGTCCAGGCAGTAATGCTTAGCAAAGGTATGGACCGACTTCCAAGTGGCCGCCTTTCAGATTTCTGCAATTGGAACATTACCGAGCAAAGCAGTCGTGGCAGCTCTGCCCCTGGTGGAATGAGCCTTAGGTTTACCCCCTAAGGTCTTATTAGCTTTTTGGTAACACAGCTGTATGAAGGACACAATCCACCTAGAGATGGACTGTTTAGAGGTAGCAAGACCCATCCTGACTGATCCATAATTGATAAACAATTGGTCTGACCTACGAATATCTTTGGTCTTATCCAGATAAAATTTCAACACCCTCCTAACATCCAGAGAATGTAAAGACCTTTCCGCTGGAGATGAAGGATTCTGAAAAAACGTAGGCAAAGTTATGGTCTGGTTGACATGAAAATCAGAAATAACTTTAGGAAGAAATTTAGGGTGAGTACGCATAATAACCTTAGCAGCATGAAATACAGTATAAGGTTCTTGGCAACACAACGCCTGAATTTCACTCACCCTGCGGGCCGATGTAATGGCCACGAGGAACGCCGCCTTCCAGGACAGGTGCTGCAACGAAGCCTTATGAATAGGTTCAAAAGGCTCCTTCATCAATCTGGAGAGCACCACATTCAATTCCCATGAAGGCGAAGGAAGCCGGACAGGAGGGAATACTTTCTTCAAGCCTTCCAAAAAATCTTTGATCACAGGGATCTGGAAGAAGGAAGTCTGTGAAGGGCATTTCCTGTAGGCAGTCAATGCAGCGAGATGAACCTTAATGGAATGAACATTAAGGCCAGACTGCGCCAATTGTAGAAGGTAAGGAAGGATGACATCTTCCTTGCACGTCGTCGGGTCATAGTTCTTGGACTTGTACCAGATACAGAACCTCTTCCACTTGTAAGAATAGGAAGTCCGAGTGGAAGGTCACTTAGCCTCCTTCAGTATGTCCATGCAAACTTCGGGTAGATTCAAATGGCCATATTGCACTATCTCAGGAGCCATGCCGCCAAACTCAAAGACGAGAGGTTGGGGTGCAACATCTGCCCCCCGAACTTCGTGAGAAGGTCCGGCCGGCACGGCAGCTGTATGTGCGGAAGGAGAGACCGGTGAAGCAGGTCCGTGAACCACCACTGCCTGGGCAATTCCGGGGCAATCAGGATCATCCGCGCCCTGAACTGGGACAGCTTGATGAGCACCGCCGGATTTAGGAGAATGGGTGGAAAAGCGTACAGAAAGACGTTCGACCAGTTGATCCATAGCGCATTCCCCAGCGTCCCCTGCTGGTAGTACCCGGAGGCGAAGTCTCTGCATTTGCTGTTTTCGGCGGTGGCGAACAGATCTACGTCTGGAGTCCCCCACCTTGCGAAGACTTCTCCTAGTACTTCGTCTTTTATGACCCATTCGTGGTTTTCCTGAATCAGTCTGCTCAGTGCGTCCGCCTGAACATTCTGTACACCTGGCAGATGGGTAGCCGTTGTCGTCAGTCCTCTGGCCAGAAGCCAGTGCCAGATCGCCTGCCCCTCCTGCGACAGAGTGCGTGATCTTGAGCCCCCCTGCTTGTTGAGGTAATACATCATGGTCGTATTGTCCGTCTGTACAAGCAGAGAGTTGGTCTGGAAGGACGGATGAAAGGCCTTCAGTGCCAAGTGAACAGCTCTGAGTTCCAGGAAATTGATGTGATACGTGGACTCCATCGGGGACCACGTTCCTTGAATCTGTAAGTCTCCGGAGTGCACCCCCAACCGTGGAGGGAAGCATCCATCACGATAGTCTGAGTGGGAATGTCCTTGTGGAAGGGAACCCCTCTGAGGAGATTCTCCGCTGAACACCACCACTTCAGAGACTGAAGAGCATGCAGAGAGAGTCGTATCTTGTCGTCCCAAGACCCTTTCCTCTGATCCCACTGATCCTCCAAGCACTCCTGCAACGGTCTCATGTGCAGTCGTGCGTGTGGCGTTAGGAAGATACAAGAGGCCATCGATCCCAGTAGAGAAGACACCGTCCTCACTGTTGTAGATGGAGTGGTCATAAGAGCCTGAGCCTTCCGAAGGAGTGAAAATCGTCGCTCCTCCAAAGGAGACACACTTGCTGACAGCGTATTGATGGAGGCTCTCAAGTACTGAATGCACTGGACCAGAGTCGGGACAGACTTGGACATGTTGATGTGCAACCCCAGCTTGTTCAAGAGAACACACGTCTTCTGGAAGTGTGCTTGAGCTTCCGAGAAGGAGGAGGCCTTGATCAACCAATTGTCCAGGTACGGGTAGACAAACACCTTGTTCTTCCTGAGGTGTGCTGCTACCACTGCCATGCACTTCGAGAATGTTCTTGGCGCAGACTTTAGTCTGAATGGCAGTACTGTGTACTGATAATGATTGGCGCCGACTTGGAATCGCAGGAACTTCCTGTGTTTTGTGCAATGGGCACATGGAAGTACGCATCTTGTAGGTCTATAGCACATAGCCAGTCTCCCTGTTGCAACTGAGGATAAATCTGATGCAACGACAGCATGCAAAACTTCTCTCTGCGAATCCACTTGTTTGCCTGTCGCAAATCCAGAATGGGCCTGAACTCGTTCTTGTCCTTCTTGCGAACCAGGAAGAACCGGGAGTACAGACCTCTTCCTCTTCGAGACAGAGGTACGTCTTCTATCGCCCTTTTCCTTAATAGGATATCGGCCTCCGCCTGGCGCTCGCGCAGCTGACACTGCGCGCTGACCGGAGGAATTGATGGAGGCGGGCTGGTGAACTGAAGACTGTATCCATTGCAAACAATATTCAGCACCCACTTGTCCTGAGTAATTTTTCTCCACTCTGCCAGAAAAAGTTGAACGCTTCCCCCTACCGGAGTGGGTAGCAGATGCAGGGGAAGTAAATGCTCAAGGCCTAGACCCGGCCGGGCCTTTGGTCGCTGCTGCCGACTGTTGGCCGCCTCTGCCTTTCTGGAGCTTCTGGAACGGTCTTCTGAACTGCTGCTGTTGTTGCTGCTGCTGTCCCGAAGTCTGGCCACACCCTCTGCCCTGTCCACCGAACCGTCTCTGGAACGGGCGGTAAGATTTCTTGGTATCCTTGGGCTTTTCCAGACCCACAGCCGTGAGCGTTTCGGCCTCCGCCTTCATGCGGGGCACTTCGTCATCTGCATGTTTTCCAAACAGGGTTTCGCCAGAGAATGGTAAATTGCCAACCCTTTGTTGTGCATCAGGCTTCAGCGATGTGAGGCGGAGCCAGGCGTGTCTTCGCTGGTTAACTCCATGGCAGTAACCATGCGCCGCCAGGAGGGAAGAATCGGCTGCAGCACTGATGACCTGATTCGCCACCAACATCCCCTCATTCAACACCTCTTGGAAATCTTCTCTCTTGTCACGAGGCAGGTGTTCTACAAACCCCTGGAGGGATTCCCAGAGGGCTCGGTCATACCGCCCTAACAAGGCCGTGGCACTCGCCGCTTTCATGGAAGTCGCTGATGTCCCACAAACCTTCCTCCCCGCCGAATCCAGCCATCTAGATTCCTTATCTGGTGGGACTGTGGATGACGGAGTGGTGGCATGCTGCTTCCGAGCCAGCGTCACTATCACCGAGTCTGGCGGAGGGTCCACCCTCAGAAAAGCCGGATCCGAGTCGGTGAGCCCGGTATTTCTTCTGGAGTCTCGAGGGGGCCGCCTTAGTCACCGCCGGGGTGAGAAACAGGTCCATGGCCCGATCCTCCAGGCCCGGCACCAGTGGTAGTAATGGCCGAGACAGATGTTTCTGGTGCAGCGTCTCGAAGATCACCGATGTTTTGGGCGTGGGCACCGTCAACGAGATGCCCAACTTCGCTGCACCCCTCAACAGGACATCATGGAAGGACACAAGATTGTCAACCGGTGACACCCTTGTCTCCGGCAACCCCGACAACGTCGGTGAATAGTCCCTGGTCTCTGAAGACCCCGTATGCGAACGGGACCTGCGCCTCCTGTGGCGTTGTCTCGACCGCGTGGATGACCTGTTGTGACTCCGCGATCGCTCCTTCCTCCTGGAACGAGATTGCGACCTCCCAGTTCGTGGAGGCTCCACAGGTCTCCGTGGAGGCGTCTTCCGTGGCCTATCCTGGGGGTTCAGCGTTAGGCATCCCCTTAGGCGGTGTAGGGAGGCGAGGCAGCGACACCGACCTCGGTGGAACAACAGAGGAGGATTGCTGAGAGGAGCCTCCTTAGGTAGAGGTGGAGGAGGTGGGGGCGTCTTCGGCCGAGGTGGTGTATAAACCACCGAGTACACCGAGCCCAGTGACTTCTTCGGGGGAGGGGACTGCGAACCAGCCCCTCCAGTCGGTGATCGCTGTCTCCGGCGTCCTCCCCCAGATCCAGTGTGACTTCTGGCGCCAAAACTCCTCCTGCGCCGCTTAGGAGAGTTGGAAAGTCTCCGAGACGCTGATCTCTTTCTTCTCGACGCCGAGCGTCGCTTCTCCGGTGTCGAACGTCGCCTCCGTGACTCCGGCGTCGAACGCCGCCTCCGCGACGTCGAGCGCTTCTTCCTCGACGCCGAACGTCGCCTCGGCGACGTCGAACGTTCAGTCCTCGACGACGAGCGTCGACTCCTTTTCGAAGCCGACCGCTTTCTCGAGGTCCTCGACGTCGAGGATCCCCTCAATGCCGACTGCCTTCTCGACGGCGACCGGCGGTATCGCCTCGACGGCGAGCGCCGACGCCTGCCGCTCTTTCTTCGACGTCGATGGCTCGACGCTGACGTCGATGACGACGATGAAGAATCCGTCGACGGTGATCTCGACGGCGGCCTACCCAGGCCCTTCGACGTCGATCCTTCACGCCGTCTCAACCCGGAGCCCCGGGGAGATGGGGAACACACCGTAGTCATTCCTCTCGACGTCATCGTCGATGCAATCGACGCCGACGGAGACCGGGACCTTTTGCTGGGCTTCCTGCCTCTGGGGAGCCCCCCAGAGGCCTCAGCAGGGGCAGAGGGAGCCTTCCCAGCCTGCCCAGACCCACCTGCAGCCTGCAGTCGTCTCTCCTCTAGGCCTTGAAGCCTGCTTTTCAGCCTTTCCCTCAGGGTCGTTGCTGAAAAGTTCTGGCAGATGTCACATTCTTCAGGGGCATGTGCAGCAGGGAGACAGAGGATGCAGACGTCGTGTGGATCCGACTTGGACTTCTTCCTTCCATATTCTGGGCACTTGTCGAAGAGAGCAGGCATTTTAGAGCCCTAAAAAGCCTGAACAAATACACAGAAGTGAAGAAAAACACCAAGCACACAAAATGAAACACTTTTAAACACCAAAAGTGCACAAAATTCCAATAAACCCTTGAAAAAGGGAGAGCTCAATGCTCCATGGTCCTGTTAGCAGGAGCCGGAAAAAAGAACTGAAAGTAAAAGGGACCTACAGTGCATTCTGGAATACTGTGAAGTTCTGGAAAGTTCTCTTAAAGGCACAGTATCCTGTTCTGAGCCACATAATGGCAGCCTATGGGGCTTGTCTGTCCAGGTCTTCCTCTCTATCACTCCAGGGGGGTTTTGCTGCTGAGGCAAGGGAAATCTGGACAGACTTAGCGGTTTGTGGATTTTTGGTGGAATTTCTAGTAGAAGTACTGGACAGTGTAGCCTGGTTTTATAGGCTGCATTATCTGTCTTTAATTCTCTCCCTAGTGTCTGTGCAGTGCTGCATTTTTCGACACCTTAAGAGATTATTTTTGATTGCTCCGGGGTCCACGCACATGGGCGTGACTATTCACTAGATTATGAATATACACAGAGATCCCCTACTACAGAAGCAATTTGTGTATGTTTGCAACTCCTAAAGTGGGAGTTGTAGTCACAAAGAAGAGTAATGTACATGCTGAAGAGGAATAAAAGTGACTTCATCGGTGGGAGATTGCACAGATATAATGTTCCAAATGGGCCAGCGAAGCCGGAGGGATCAAGGTCACGATAACCTTTGTCAAAGAACAACAGTATTTAGGCCAACTCTAGTGTGGGAGTCAAGTCAGCTCTAGAGCCAGTGTGAAAGGATAGTTCTACTGGCCATGTGTAGGTTACTCAGGTCATACATGCTTGAATGTAGATAATGTCACACATGATGCCATAGGCAGACAATAGTTGTTCATATGTCAGTCTCTGCCTTACTAAACAAATGTCATCATAAAAAATACAAGAAACCCGCATTGCACCATGAAAACAATGACTGTTAAGCACAAAGGACTGGAGCCTAGTGACCTGACCACAAATATGATGTTCTGCAACTAACTCTGAAGAGACAGCTCAGCTCCCCGAAACAGGGACAAGGTGCCTTTGAGAGCTGTCCTTGCTATTCATTTGAACCACAATGACACCTGCTACCCCTACACACAATCAGAAACTTCCACTTCAAGCTTACTCAGAGAAAAAATAATGTTGTACGAGGAGGTTTGCATTTGACATCTTTTGACAGTGTATGACCTGCACAGGGCGGCCTATACGTGAAGACACAAAAAATGGGTTGGGTTAATTGCTCCCTACACCTGCTGACGCACTCAATGTAAACGGCTAACGTACATCTTGTGTCTTTATCTTGTCGCCGTGGAACAACCGTAAACAAAGAAGTGCTTTTCAGACCTCTAGGAGGTTTGATTTATTTGACAGATTCACTGACTGACGATTTTATGATAAACCGCAGTTAAATAGTGCTCTGTTTACTCTTTACAAAAGACTCTGCCCTCATTATAACAACGTCTTCTGAGTCGACCACTCTGGTATTGCGGAAACTGCAGACAAGGTGTTCACATAGAATGTTATCGGTCAGCACAGCCTTATGATATTACTGGGAAATGGGCCTGTGCAGGTGTTTTTATAATATTCTAAAAACATTTCAGGCAAGACCATAGAGTGAATTGTGTCATTGTTTGCAGACTGTTCATTGAGTGGGCATTACGTGTAATCAATCCTTTTTGATATAGCTCTTAAGGAATACATTTTCCTTTACCTTCACCACTCGATTTGTTCCAGGTTCTGCAGGACGTCAGTGGCAGAGCAAAGATGAATTAGGCTCCAATGTGAGAATTTGAAATATCACCTTGACTCCAAGCTCGGTTGTTAAAACACATAGAGCTGAGCTAAGGTTAACAGCTGCGGGCCACTCATGCACCTAGGCTTGACTGTGCACTGCAGCTGATATATATCACTTCTCGCCGCATCTAGCCACGACGAAGCGCTGTAAACAACAAGCGGCAATATGACCCAATGTGGTTGACGACAAACAGGTTACGCCACTGGATTGGCCACATAAAAGGTGGCTCCCTTGTAAAATTCAAATCTTACCTCAAAACATTCTTTTTCTGTGAGGAAGTTCACATGGATGTTTATGATCTGCATAGCGTCCACGATCCAACGAACATTAAAGTGACGGACAGTATGCTTGAATTAATCACAGCCACTGGCACATGCCGATCACTTTGACTAGTACTTACCTCTCCGTAGCAGTGGCCCGACATCCGTAGCCAATGCAAGTACTAGTCTTACGTTGCATATAATGCTAAGCAGCATAAGAGCGGTGCTAAAACTGGTTGAGGCATGCAACCACAAGGCTCCATTGAAGACCAATGGGGGTGGAATTCAATGTGGAAGCCTGGACTGCGCATGTCAAGCTGGCCAGAGCAAAAATGCCAGCCAATCTGACATGTGCAGCTCAGTTTCAGCCTTAGCTACTCATCCCATCCACTGAGAGCACCGTAGCCCCACCCATTAGAAAATAAAATTAATGGAGGTACGTACAGGCTCATTTAAAATGACTAAACAAGCCTGGGAGGTAGTGGCTCAGATTAGCAGCATGTCAATGCCCCTATGAAGGCACCACTGCTGATACTAATGGTTTGCAAGTAAATTAAGAGTGCCAATCAGGTTTAAGCCAATTGTACCACATTTTAGGGAGAGAGCATAAGCACTTTAGCATTGGTTAGCAGTGGTAAAGGTCACAGTCCTAATGCCAACAAAAACAAATATAAAATTCAGAAAACAGAAGGGTTGAAGGCAAAATGTTTGGGAGGAAGACCATGACAAGGATTATAGTGTTGTAACCTGTATTGTGCTAGCCTGCTGTCTCTTTGACTATAAAGTGTCATCAGATAGAATCCTGTAAAGCAGGGATTCCTGTGGGGACAGTTGGAGATAGAATTGTATCCTGGAGGCTGTGTACAATGTTGACTGGAGGTGGATGCAAAAAAGGACTTGAACTAATAAAGTATTGAAACACTTCTTGGCAAGTGCCGACAAGCTGTAGCATCGACCTCAATTTTAAGTACCCAGGATGTTTCTCTGACAAATGGGCCTAATTCTGGAAACCAACAATTGGTACCTTGCTTGGAAAAAGTGGCCAATTGGATGACGCACTGTTGTTTGGAGCTGAACGGCGACAAGACGGAACTAATGATACTAGGAAACATGATCCTCCACAGACCACTGGATAGCTGGCTAAATTGCATGGACAACCCCCCTGATCCCAAATCCCCTATAAAAAAACTGTGAATATGGCTAGATAGAGCCCTTGCAATTATCAAGCAAACCAATTGTCTGAAATCTGCTTGGGGCTACACAGAATGATCAGGAAGATATTAGCACTGATTCCGGCGCATTTAGGAAAAGCTGTGATTAAGACCTTCATAGTCTCACGTTTTGACTATGGTATTTCAGTTTATGTGGGCTTGCTTAAGTACTTAATAAAGAAACTTCTGGTGGGGCAACATACAGCAGCAAGGCATTTGCTAAAGGTTCCAAGCTATGTTCCAGTAAGAGAATCCCTTAAACAGCTCCACTGGTTGCTGATTGAGATAAGAATAAAGTTCAAATCTGTTTGCACTGCACACAGAGCCACAAAGAACAAAGGTCCAGTGAAGCTGAGATAGCTGCTATCTCGCTATGTTCCAGCCAGACTCCGAAGACCCTCTCCACTACATCTGCTCAGCACAACTAGAATCAAAAGGACAAGATAGGGAGGAATATCATTCGCACACTTCGTACCTAACATATGGAATGGTCTTCCACTCAGTTTAAGATCACTGCAAGATAACCTCACCTTTAGAAAAAACTCAAGGCTTGGTTGTTCCCTAAATAACTTGCTCTAGGCACGGGTACCAAATTCAGCACTCACCAGCACGGGGAACCCCTTGGGCAGCCATGTGCTTCACAAAACCCAAACATAAACATAAACAGTGTGCTCTTTACACACCGTGGGACATCCCATTGCTGAACATTTTACTTGTACTGATTTGAAATGCATTTAAACCTGAATTGAAGACTTGAAATGCAGAAGATATTGTGATTAAGCTATGTGTGAGTTCTGCTTGATTTTTGTAGATTTTTAAGCTAAACACAATAGACTTAGTTGCTGTTTATTAAGCATGTGAGCCGTATTAATTGTGCGCCAGTTCGAGCATTGCCAGCGCTTGAGGCTGGTGTGTGTAACATGACCAGACAGTGAATCTTTGTTGGGCTTGAGCAAGCAGAAGTTGACACGTGTGGAGTTGGAGCTGATGCGAGCAGCGCGCGCAGTCCTGGCCGCGTGCTCAACTGAGGAGTCAGCGTGCCGCATGCCTAGCTTCGCGTGTTTGAGATAGGGGCATTGTTTTTCTTAATTCCCCATTGCAGTTGAGTCATTCGGTTGAGTGAACAATGTGTTTAGGCGCATTTCTCTCAGTATATAGTAAGTAAATCTTACCTCTCTCGTTCTATGTGACTCCTTGTGGAAGGCGGGAGACGACTGCCTCTGCTGTGAAACAGGAAGTGGTATAGCAGTTAACACTACTTCCTACTGGCCATAATTAAAGTAATAACTTGGAAGTATAAGTTTAAACCAGGTTAGAAGTCTAGCTTCCATTTAACCTTCATTGTGGGGAGACCAGTCCACATTAGAATGGGATCTGTAAACAAGTAAGGTGCTTCAAGTTTAAACAATATATATATTATTTGTTCAGCCAATGTCACAGCCAAAAGACACTTAATCACAGCATTTTTATTTTAGTTAGTTGTGGTAACTTGTTATGTTAATTCATTGTGTTAATTTACTTTAGTAGATTGTTATTTTACATTGCTTTACAGTTTGTTTTAAGATGTCACATCATTCACCTCTCAGCATGTCGCAACCACCACAAGTCTTGTCTGAGCTGGGGGAACCTATATTGCCTTGGAAAAAAAACTGGATATGTCTATTTGACTCCTATCTAAATGCTGTAAGGGGGAGAAAATTCTCCCCTACCAGGAAGCAGGGCAATCTTCTTCATAAGTAAGGCATTGAAGGTAGAAATAGTTATGACAATCTTGACTCAATTGCAGTGAGTAATACTGAAGGGGAACTGAGAGACATATATGAAATGTTGGTGATGATGCTGAAGAAGTCCATAACTCATTTCTGCACTGCTCTCTGTGCCCCTTAGGCAAATGATTTGGTGGAAACAATTAATCAACTGTTGAGGGCTAGTGTGCAAACTGCTCTTGACAAGAAGTAACCTCTCTGTATGAGAGAAACTATCGGCACATAGGAATGCACCTCATAGTGTGACTGGAATTGCTCCTTTCCAATCATTAAAGGGAAGGTTTTCTAGATCCAAATTGAATCCATTGTGGTTGTGCTTAAGGAGGGGAGGAAAATCTATGGTCAGTGACAAGGTAAAAGCTAATCAAGACAAGCATAAAAAATGCTTTGATGACAAACATTGTGTGCGCCACAGTATATGGCATGTTGGTGATTTGCTCTCTGTTAAAAGGCCCACTTGGAGTGCTAAGGGGAGTCTAAGTTTACAGGAACAAAGGAAATCATAGAGGTAAAAAGGAATGTTGTGGGTTTAGAAGGGGTGAGGTTTGGAGTATGTCACGATTAGCTAAATTTCCTGGTGAGAAACCCATTCCACTAAATGAATATGGGAAGATTTGTGGTGAGGATGGTAATCCCAGGAGAAGTGTGTGGGCGGGAAAACAACCTGTACGTTTCAGAGTTTATGTAACAGATTAGTCTCAAAATCTATTACCTTGAATGTAGATTACATTTCTTTATCATTGTTAAGGGTTTCATCGTTAACGAAAAATTGCTATTGTGTTCTGAAATTTTGTCATATTGCTTCAGAGTGACTTTCCATTATTATCCATGTAGGTATATTTATTAGTATTATAGGTGTTTTAGCTTTCCTGTGTATTTCCTATCCCTTTAACAATTCCTGTGCCATTATATCCCTTATATTTTCTTGTTCTGTTCTACTCACATGCATTATATGATGTAAATATTTTTTTATGTTTTAGGGGAAAGGTGTTTTAACCTGATTTTTCCTAGCTTGCTGTCTCTATAACTATAGAGTGCCATCAGGTGTCATCAGGAGGACTCCTGTGAAGCAAAAATTACTGTCTGGACAGTTGGAGAGAAAATTGTAACCTGGAGGCTGTGTACAATGTTGGCTGGAGGTGGATGCAATAAAGGACTTTAACTAATTAAGTGTTAAAACACTTCCTGACAGATAGGTCTAACACTATGTAGTTTATGGTAAAAAAAAAAGCTGTTTCCAGAAGAATGTTAGTTCGCCTGATATTGCTTAGTGCCAAGGTGAACAAATAAACTCTAGACCCCAAAGGGAGCTTAAATTGCATACTAACCAGATGTTCATTTTGAAGTTTTCTTTGTGAAATTAACAACGTGATCTTTTGTGGGATACTACCTTTATTAGAGTCCCACACTTTGAGTTGGCACTAGTCAAGACCTCAAGGGTCTCTACCTCAGATAGTTCTAATATATTTCACACAGATACTTCATGGCAGAGCAGTTAACTGCAGTTCATAGTGAGTGAAGGGAAATACCAACTATGGGGCCGATTACGATGTCGGTCAGAAAGGCTCCGAATGGGATTTGGAGTTTTAGAAATTGATTCGGAACCCATGTTTCGGACCGAATCGTTCACATTTCCAACCGACTGATTACGATGTTAGGTAACTGTTCGGGCTGTCCGATTCGGTTCCAAAAGGCATTCGGACAGCCATTCTGAGCCGAATTGTACAGCTCTATGGACAAGGTTTCTGAGCGAGCTATTATGATGGCCAATTCTTACAGCCGTTCCAATTCGGTCTGCTCAACACAAAACGGCTGTTGGAATCTGACTTTGGGGGCCTGCAACAGGCCCCCCTCACCTGTAGACCTTTGGTTGGGCCCCATGGGGGTACCCAGGGGAGCCCTCTTTCCAACCATGCACAGTGTGGCAGGCACCAGGAGGCTCCCGCCACAGGGCGCATGGTTTTCCCCGACCACCCCTTTTTTCAATGAGAGCCTGTGTTCTTGTTCAGAACTCAGGCTCCCATTGAATTCAATGAGAGTCCGACCAAACAATATTCGCAAGCATCGTAAATAGTCAGTCCAACTTGCAGAACCCATTCAGTCGATAACGATTCTGAAACCTATTCGGTCAGGAGAGTTTCCGAACAACATCATAATCGGCCCCTTGGTAAATACAGCAAAAGAGGATACAATATTATTGCTATCTGTTTCTTTCAGCTGTCTGTCAGAACTATTATCAGCATGAGAGACAATGACATGCAAATATTTCAATCGAATTTTGGGGTAAGGGAAACAGATAGAAAGTTAGGTCAGTAAAGGGGCATAAAATATACTCGGTGCCTGTTTTATCTAATATTCTTTCCATGCGTACACATATCTGAGTAATATTAGTGTGTATCTCATTCTTTGAAGTTAATTTGTGATCCTCACACTAGTGTCTTCAATAATGTATACCATTATGGACAACAGTTACCAATGCTGTGCATATGTGCTCCTTTGATTTGTCCTGTAGTGGTCTGTACTAGAGAAAATGTGAATTTGGTATGTTGTGTAAATTATTTAGAGTCAACATTCATCACTGTACGCTTTACCAAAACAACAATGTAAAGCAAGAACACTTCTAGGTATTCTTAACACTATATAGATTATTCTATTTGATCCAGCTACTTAATTTATGGTCACACAAAAGACCCCCTGGTTTGTAGTGTATCAAAAGTAACCGATTCATTAATTTTAGGTGCACACCCAATACATTATCTTATATATAGAAACTTGAATCAGTGATCTTTGCAGTTCTGGACTATTATGCATCTAAAAAGTGGATTATTAGGTAACAGTACGTTTCAGGAGTAAATCAAAAGAGAAGGAATGCCCAAATATTGGGTTTTTCCAGTCCAATACTGTAGTCCGTGAATATTTTATTTTCAATGGCCAATATTGTCCAACAAATCAAGATGTATCAGACCCAATGTAGAAAGTTCATGATCACAAATCCAATATTTCAAAAATTTCAAAATGATACAGCCAATGACACAGCCTACGCGTTTCGTCCTACTTGGACATCATCAGGGCTTCATTATTGTGCGATCCATAAAGCATGAATACATAAGTCATCAAAAATGCGCGAGTTTTAAACACTTCCACCATAGAGTAGCTATATCCCTTTCCAATGGCGTTAGTGTAATTCAAAAAACTTCCAATATGCGTCAATATCACCGCTTAACATAAAAACCATGGATTTTGTTAAGTTCAGTTCCCCAAAACGATCTTGCTTCACTAGGGACCAGTCTTTCTCATTAGAATAATAAGCTTATTTCAATCAAGAGTTTTCAACACCACTTCCTTCTGGTCCCACGACTCGCCCGATCCTGATAAATCAGATGAGTTTCAGGTCTGATGTGCAAAAGATACCTAGCCAGTAACAAATGACTTAACTGCTTCTAAATCTAACAGTCCTCCTACTCAGTGGATAAAAAGCAGGGGCATGGGGAGCCTGTGGTCTGTAACCTCTGGATTTGTGGTTCTCCAGGTAGAAATTGGGAAGAACTCTAGAACTCTATTCAAGACTTTACTGTGTCTGCAATAAGTGCTGCAAAGAACTTATAGTGGAGCTCAAATGCATCCACAGCCACCATCCCCAACACTTCTCTCCGCTTCGTCTTGGAAGAAAAAAGCCTGACCTAGGGATTTTACCTAAGTTATGCAGAGCCAGATCCGGCAGTCAAATAAGATACCCCAAACCAATAAGAAAGTTAATTACGCTTTTATTGTCACAGAACATTCCACATGACTAAATATTGATGCATGTGGTATGAACTGAATGGAAGCTAGGCAGGACAAGTCTGGGCAATGCCTCGTCCCCAAAAATAAATAAATCAGAGAACCCCATACAGTGCATGTAAAAAAGAAAATATTACAGTATTAGGAGAAGAGTGGTGGTTGGAGGTTGCCTGCACAACAAACAACAACAATTACATTCCAACCAATTTCACATCATTACCACTGGTAGATATCGGGGAAGGTAGCTTATGCAAGAGGATGTTTGATGCCATAAAGGACAAAGCCGTAGCAGGGTCATAAAATAAGAGAAGAATGGTACCCAGGAATCCAGGCAAATATGCAGGAACAATAAAGTATGAAGATGCTGGTCAGGCATTATGATGATTAAGAAGAGTAGTGCGCTTGAGATGCTCCTGAGCATTTAGTGGTTACTGATTAGTATCTGTGCCTGGCGCTGTTACCCATCACTGGGGTTTGCCAGACCTTGGACCCGCTTGCTCTTTTAATGGCTAACCAAATTACTGCCTTTGAACAACTGACTCTTCTAGGATAGCTAAGACAAGCAGGCAAGGGTTATTCTGTGGTGCTAATAGATATGAATCGAGATGCAAAATGACAGAGCAAATAGCACAAAGTATTCAATGAGCAGTCCGATATACATCTTTTTAAATGCACACCAATTACATACACAGTCCGTGCCATTGCTCTGAGAATCAAGCACTACACTGTAAGATCTTTGAGGAAATTCAGTATGGAGGCACTTAAGCTACTAGAGTCTGATTTAGCTGAGAGTAACATCAGCACCACAGTTAAACCTCTGGCTAGCTCTTGGCTTTGACATCATTATATCTCCTAAAACCCTTTATTTCTTTCCTCCACAAACCATCAAATAAGCAATGAGCTCTACTGTTGGATGGGTCTCGGTGAATCAGTGTGTCCCGCGAGAAAACTCCACAAAGCACTGATGAATTCCAGCACCCAGAACGCACCTTGCCTGATATCATCCATGTTGAATTCCACTGTGACTCAATGCATCACAGTTCATCTTAAAAAACAAAGCGGTATATACCTAATTCACAACCATATCCCTTGAAGCTTTACCAGCAGATACACCTTTCTCCAAAATTTCTCACTTCAACACACCTTCTTGATTTCTCTTCTATAACCCACTCTCCTCTGACGTACTTGTTGACCAACTTCCACACTGATTTTTGTGCCTGCATATCTTCTAGAGAAGCCTGCTTACTATTTCAACACACCTTAAGGGCACTAGACATCGACCACCACTTTATCTCTGACTCCTTCGCCAATGTTCTCAGCATACCATACATTAAAGCTAAACTTAGATAGCAAGCCAGCAACCAATCTGACCCCACAAACTTCAGACTAAATGAAAACAGGCCCTTTATGGGGAAGGTCACTGAGAGAACAGCATACTTGCAACTCTCTACTTTTGTAAAAAAAAAAAAGCAAATTATTTTCTGAACCCCAACAGGGTTCTTAATCAGTCTTGGCACCTGGGATGACCTTAGATCTACCGTCGATCAGAATGGATTTGCAGAATGTATTCTATTATGTCTCTCTTCATCTACTGATACCCAGCACCACCCTATCCTACTTCAGCGAAAGACCGACCTAGGAATACATAGAACTTGTTGATGTAGATCATATCATATTTTATAAAGACCTTTAAAACAATATCCTCTATTCCTTTTCACACAATTCACCAAAGATACAGGCACCCTTTAATGCTCCATCATCATACACTTCCTATTTGACGACTAAGACATCATTAAATCTTTCTACCTCCTTAGTACAACTGACTCAAAGGCACACAGATAATCCTTTAACTTGAATAACATTCAGACCTAGCCCAGACTCCTGGGCTTTTGCCCACTAAGGGCCAGATGTAGGTATCCAAATACCGGTCGGAAACGGCCGAAAATACCGATTTTCGGCCGTTTCCGACCGGTATTTGGATAGTGAGATGTAGGGGCATGTTAAATTACAGAATCGGTAATTTTAACGAAGTTGTAATTTTTACGATTCGGTAAAATACCGAATTGGTAAAATTACTGATTCTGTAATTCAACATGTAGGTAGCACTGTAATCCGTGCTACAAGGGTTTAAGAATTCGTTATTTACCATCAACTAGAAGTTGGTGGTAAATAATGAAAACCCTTCAAAAAGCATTTTTTTTTGCTTTAAAAAACGTGCCATGTTGCAGACATACATGCCCTAAGGGCATGTATATCAGCAACATGTGCCCCCATGCACAATTGAGGGGTGCAACAGGGTGTCAAAGTGACACCCTGTCCCCCTTGCAAATTGAGTAATTGGCATTGATTCCTATGGGCCTCAAGGCCCATAGGAATCAATGGCAATTACTGAATCGGTAAATACCGATTCGGTAATTACCGATTCATTCCGATTCGGTAATTTCAAAAGTGAAATTACCTACATCCCATTTACCTACTCTTAAATACCGAATCGGTATGATTCGGTATTTAAGAGTAGGTAAATCGAGATTACCTACATTTGGCCCTAAGGGAGGACCAGTGGATGCCACACAACGACCCAAATCTCAACTCATCAAAATAGAGATTCTCACCTGTGTAAACTGATCCATGCAGTACCCCTCTCGCTGCACAATGCCCTACGAACTGGTAGCCACAAGGAGATGTTGCATGCGATGGCGTGGCACCACTGGAGAAAACCAGCATACAATGCTAGCTCAGAAAAGAGCTGGGGGGGTAGGAACTTCCCACCATTGGCACAAGGGTCTTAGCCTCACACATGCATCTGCCAGCATATGGCACCAAGCACATTTCTCTTTTAATGCTTTAATAATTTGACCAGGTGCTTGAAACAGACTGGGCAAGGGAACTAGCTACAGCAATGGCAGGCGGTCCAAAAAGGAGTTTGGCACGTTTCTAGCCAAAAGGAAATAGCCTGTATCGCCTCTCTTTGGTACAGACTGCGCATGCTATTAAATATAATGGGACTGAGAGTTGAATGCCAGATCCTCCAAGCAATTACAGTGTATGGAGTGGAGTGGGTGTCTAAGGGAAGCCCCCGGAGTCTGAGAAAGCAACCTTTAAAGTTAAATAAGGTTAGAAATGTTAAGTATTCAAAAGACCTACTTGACTCATTATTTTAAACCTATAAAGCAGTGCTTCGTTCATGGCTCAAAATTTGTGCAGCGATGATCCTTAAACTGGAAGTACACTATAAATGCTAAATATGCAGATTATATCTGGAAAATATTCTTAATTGGATACGGGAGGAAACCATTTATTCAAATATAAATGACTCTCTTCACAGCAGAAAATGATGAACAACAGGGGAACAATTGGGACACATTAAAGACATCATAGTTAAAATCTCTTCACGTTATTACACCCTCGCATTAAATAATGAACATTTGTATTTTGGCATGTCTGCGTGTATTGCTATTCAAGGCTGGTTGTGAGACTTAAAAGGGAAAGGCTACAAGCCAGGTACTTGTCAATCTGATTCTAATATTACTATGGATTTATGCTACTTTAGCATAGTATACGAACGCTGCAGAGGAGCATGGAGAAAGAGGCGAACGTCCAGCCTTTAGAGCAACAGAAAGAAATGTTGACTGGCAAACAATTATAGTTTAAGCATGGTATTATGCAAAGAAAGACTGTCATGGCAAACGCAGTGAGCATGAGGCGAATGCTACAGGCGTATGCTACATGTCATTTTCAAACTGCTAATTCATTTATCTGTATTTCAAAAAATGGCATCATTCTGACCATGATGTGTTCATAACTAATCTTGTTGTTGCTTTGTCACATTCATTTTCATATGACATGATTTCAGTACAAATGTGAGAGAATTTTAGCTTGTATGTGCCAAAAATGTTACAATAAAAATCGCCTTTCATCGGTGTTCTTTCATTTTCACCCTTTTTCTTTCTTATTTATAAAATGCTGTCTTTTTTCTCTTCAGTCTAACCTTTTCTCGTGTTTTATGCTTTCTTCACTCTTTTATTGTACATTCTGTTTCCTTTAGCTTTGTCTTTGTGCTATTTTCATTCGATGTATCTTCTCTTCTTTTCCTTTTCTAACATTTTCTGCATTTCTTTTCTTTTTATCTTTGCTTTTTTTATTCTTTTCATTTTTATCTTTTCTGTCACTTCCTCTCTTAATAGCTGTTCTGATCCTGTCATTCCTTTTTTATTTACACTTCTCGACACTATTTTGTGTTTGCTTGCCTTTTTATTATTATTTATATTTTACTTTATTTTTTTCCCCCAAATGCCATTTATTCTCCCGTTTTTCTATAATGCTTTATATTTAATTGCTTGTGTTTTTAATCTAATGAATGTCTCTGTAATTTTGTTCCTGTACATACATTTTTTTAGTTGGTTGTTCTATGTCTTTTATCTTTACCCCATTTTCTTTCTTACTTGTATCATTCTCTTCGTGGCAATTGCATATTGAATGGATTCTCTTAATTTCTGTTAATTTCCTTATTTTGTCATATATTATTTTCCTTTATTAATTTTCCCTTTTTTAGTCAGCTTTGCATTAAAAGTGTGCCATTCATTTTACTTTTGCAATGCACTTTACTGTTCACCCACTCCCATTCTGACTGTCGTGTAATCTGGATCCTTCAAAATGTCCTTAATTTGTACTTGCTTTCTTTTCATATAATTTCTTTCCATCTTTCTTTCCTTCCTTTTACTCTCTTCCTGCCTTCTCTTCTTTCCCTTTATGTTTACGTGGTGTTCCTTACATCGTGTAGCCCTTTCTTCATACTGTCTTCTTTTGTTCCTGCCTTCAGTATGTTGCCTCATTGTTTCCTCTCATCTTTTGTTCTAACCTACCTACCTTTCCTGCCCTACTCTGTTAATTCTCCCCTTAGTTTTTCTCTACTCTCAATTTACCCATTCCATGCCCTTCTCTCCTTGTGTCAAAAGCAAAGGCACAACAATCACATACAACCAGGCACAGCCATTATTTGCATGGGTACAGCTTTAACAACCCAGGGGCAGCATCAAATGTTCAGGCAGGTTTCAAATACCCAATTATAAACTCAATTCCCGGACACGGCCTCGAAAGCCTAGGCACAGGCTCATTTACCCAGACAGTGTGAACTGCACAAAAATACTGTTTCAATTTCCCATGGACTGCCAGGCAAAGGCATGGCAGGGGACAGGGTTCAAGCTTAAGTTGAAGTGCCCTGAAATGGTTTTAAATGCTGACTGACTCATAGACTAATTCACCCTATTAGCCATGGATACCCAGTAATATATTCCTAAATTTAGGAGTAGCCAGGGTCACTGGAGTTATGCAGCAAAAGAGGACAGAATTATCCAACAGAGTTGACAGAATTATGTGGAGAGAAAATGCAATAAGTTGCTTTTAGGCACATTTTGTTTTATTTCAGTATTTTGTTATTTTAACACACATCTGGGTAAATGTTTCATCTAATTAGTTTCAGTTTAACCCCAAAATAAAGCAATCTGCAGCTAAAAGGTGACCTTTGCATACGGCATGCAAACTTGTGGTACTGCGCAAGCACTTTTGCTTAGCAAACTTTGATCCACTTGAGTGCAAAAACAATGTGTGTTGATATCTGCAAATTATACACTGAATGGTGGATTATGTGGTATGTCCAGTAAATTCATCCTTGCATGGAAAATTCAGAGTCCGCAGAATCCCATAATTCCAGTGGCCTTGGATATACTTCTAAATGGCCAGTCCACAATGCTCAGGTGCAAATACTGAATTTCAGCCTTAAATGCGCAAATGTGGTAGGTAGGACAGTGGTACCTCTGGGCTAAAGAGATGCGAGCCATTAACATCTATTAACAGTAGGGTTCCTATTACTCTGTGCCCTTCTGTCTCAGTGAGAACAAAGTTCAAATCTTTACCCTGCCACGATGTGGGCGGGCGGGGTGGGAATGGTTGCAACATACTGTCTCTCACTTGGCTCACCAACAGCAAAAAGGAAGCAGGTAAGGAATTTGGAGAGGGACGTGTTATGGGAGCCCAGGAAATAGACAAGTTATGAGTTCTGCATCTCTTACCCTAGTCTTATCCCATCAAAAGCCTCCCATTTGTTAATGAAGGGTTGAAAAGGTCTGGATATCTGATGCTTATAACTGTCAGACTGAATGGGAACTCTGGGCAAAATTAGATCTCTTGTGCAGCTGCTTAGTTACAAGTTAATTAATAATTACAATCCTGTTTTTAATCAAGTTGTTTAAGGAACAGATTAAATGGTAAATTGGTGTAAATATGGTCAGAGGGTTAATTTCCTCAAATATCTTGGGTACCGTTTAGTGCCACCAATAAAATGGGAGCCCCATTTAAAAATCTTCTACAGTATCTGGCACCTCCACGATGAAACTCGGGACTACATGTGATCATGCATTTGTAGAGTTTTAATTGGCCTCTTTATTGATGACACAGAAGGGCCAGATGCGCCATCAGATTTTTTTTAGATATGAATTATGGGGGAAGGTCATATGATAAGCTCAATACAATAGAAGGTACGGTGTGGTAAGGGCTATTGAGCCTTGACCCATAGACTCAACTGTGTGCAATACGCAGAACAACTTGGATAATAACCCTTAATTCTCGTGGCAAGTAAATTACTTTTCCGATTACCAGGTCTTTGCTTACTAAAGGTGACACAGCCACAGCTCGAAAAAAATACTCAGGGCAGGGTCCACTTTCAGTATTTGCTATGAAATTCAAAGAGAATTAAGAGAAATTGTCTCACTTAATGACCCATTGAGTGGTGTATACCATTCAATATGCCTTTGGGCTTATACAAGAAAAATCTGAAACTACATTGTGATGATATAAAAAATTACAAGTAGAAGAGAGTTTAGAGAAACTACCATCAATTATTTATTATTTCTAAATGAAGAAAATGCAAGGGCCTAAACCAGATTTGTATGACACACTAGACATGAAATCAAGTAAGATACTTCTCAAACTATGGATATAATCTTAGGACCACACTACCAGGAAAATCGCAGTACCTGCTGCTTTGGGCACTTTGATGCATATAATATTGTATTGCCTCTCTTAGAAACTAGGAGAAGATAATATATAGACAAGTATTTGAGACTAATGAAGAATTATTATGATGATGAAAAATTGTCTGGGTAATAAGAGATGTTTAAAAAACAATGCATTTCGACTATTCACCACATGTTCATTTTGGGAGGGTTGGTGATATTATTTAATATTGCCATAGCAGCGGTGTAAGTGTTGAGAATTATTATTTTCTTGCTCTGCATTAATGAACCTATTAACTGAAGTGCTGAGGTCAACACGGAAAGCAATAGACACCTCAAAAGTGTCAAATGTTACAATTCCTCATTTGGAACTGACTAGTAGCTCAATGAAATTATATTAAATAGGCAAATAAGAGAAACTACAAAACTTATGAACTTCTGGGATGTATCACTTACTTGTCCTGGTCCTCACTTAGAAAGAAACAAAAGTTCAAAACGACAACTTACATCCACGCTTTATAAAGTGACCATAATGTGTCACCCGCGTCGGTCTAGGGCTAATATTAATTGATTAACTAATGCAAAGGCTTAATTATGATGTCTGTATTTGTGTCAGCTATTGGTGTTAGACCCGACTCCTATAGAAGGCCAGCTAGGTAGACCGACGTCCAAAATATACCTGAACAATCCTTTGCTCAACAAATTAAGCACTGCCTGAGCTTAAGTGTCTATGTAACAGGAGATTGCTTTTCTCTGTCACACCAAGAATGCCTCTAGTCTATTCACACAAATGTTGGTAGTGAAACAAGAAGAGACTATGTTAGCTAGCCTTGTACTTAATCTTCTTACATGAAGCTTTACCTTGATTGACTGCCAGATATCGATCCTTGGAGTCTTATCTGTCCAAAAAGGGGAAATAAAATAGGTTCCACTACCATTGTGCTATATTCCGAAATACTTACTTTTCAATGTAAATGGTGTTGTGGGAGAACTATGATCAGGAAATTGTCTGTCTACCAGGCTTCAAAGATTCCAACACTTGACATAGGCAATTGAAGCATGTGAGTCAGAAATAAGTACAGCTATTTGTTTGGCCTTTGTGGGAATACAGACATGATTCCTAATATCTAATAGCATATTTTCCTAAACATAAAACTCCTGACAGTGACTAGCCTATATGGAGTGCCAGGCACTGAATAGAACTACTTTATGTGTGGATCTGCCCCTCGTGACAGGCCATAATGCTGTCACTCACAGTGAAGTTAGCCAATGGCTGGAGTGGGCTGTCCCAGTGCCTTAGGCAGTATGCTGTAATGAGCGGAAGAAATATGTGAATGACACAACATAGACCAACGGATGAAGATGGCTGCGTGACAGCCCCTATAAATATTCATATTTTATATATAATTATAGTAAAATTAAAAGGCCTTGGCTTGGGGAAAAAGCTTTAGGGACCCAACACTAGACGCAGAATATTGCTAAGCTTTACTACTAAACAGGCAGTCACAAGTGCAGTTATCTACAGGCACTAGGGTAATTATTTCAATGATGCAGCAGGTGCAGTGCCACTGGGGCCCACAAGTTGCCAGAACTCCTCTAAACACATATTGCAATTGCATGAATCAATTATATTTCCCTATTTCATTTCAATTTTCAAAATGGTATTGCTTACTAGTAACAGCACAATATTTTGCATTTTTGTACATAAACACGTCATAGCTCTTTAACAGACTTTCAGTCCATACTAATATTATAAAGAGAGAGCCCAAACCTTTGAGGCGGGTAAGCTCAGGAACCACAGCGCCAATCACAACACCCAATACAACATTGGAAAGGACAGTTTCAGCAGATGGACATAGACTATACAGCAGCCCACCATATACATTAGAAGGGTAAAAGCACGTTGTGTGACAAAGTAGTCCGTTGAAAGTAGCACCGGGTCAGAGGTGGGCATGTGCGTACGATTGGAGCGTGTGAATAGCGTTCGATCCCTGTGTACGCCATCGGGTGACCGTGGAGCGTGTGAACAGCGTTCTATCACAGCAGCTCAGTACACCGTCGGGTGACGTAGATGTGGCGTGTGGCGTCTCAGTGCATCACGCCGTGCTGTGGATGCAGAGCCCGGGCACGAGAGCCCGGGCACGATGTGCACAGCAGGACGGCAAGAGGCGCATATCGCTGGGGCAGACTTTGAGGCCAGAACTTCAGAACAGGTACAGACGCGTCGGCGCCTGCACATATCGCTGGGGCGCATTCATATTGCACACATGTCTGTCATACCCAGACAACGTCGGGACGGGCTGCTAGTAACTTATATTGTACAACTACTCAGCAAGCTTCTACTTACAACAAAAAAACAGCTAATTAATATTCACATAGGTGAAACCCAATGCATTTACCAATTACTCCTGGAAGCCTTGCCTGGAATCTGAACTAATATAAAAAGCTTCTTTATCCATTAAAGTCACCCATTAGAAATTAGTGGTCAGAAAAAAAGTTAGTGTCTTCCTATGTCCAATCACTCTTATAGGAGTTATAATGTTCAAATACAAGGAACTTGGGTAGCTGCAGAGGAACTTATTTCTTTTCAATATGATCCATATATGTGATTATGATACAGTTATTATTATTATATTAGTTACTTAATTTACTTGTAGAGATATCATCTAAATATGCCTTTTTCACACCGGCTAACAAGAAAAACCGCAGACAAAAGAGGATACTCCAAAGTGCTATGAAACCAGACAAGTTAAGCACTTCCGATCATGCCAAGCAGGAGCACAAAAAAACAAAATTTAAGCCACACTCCCACCAAAAGACAAATGAACCACACGTGCAAATATAAAATATGTATTTTCAATTTGCATGGGTTACACTGTATCAGATGTGTGGCCCTATATGTATAGACTTAAAAAACACCTCCTGAGAGCCCAACACTAACTGAAGAACAACCAACGTTCAGGTTCTTGTCAGTGCTAGCAAAAATAAAGAATTGTGGTATGGTGCGTGCTCTATTTTTTCTAGTTTATTTTCAGTTGTAGAAAACACAGATAATGCCCAATGAAGTGCCATAAGATTCCATAAACACAAGGGAGGAGAAAAGATGTGTAACACAAACATAAGGATGAGGAAGAGGGATGCAAGTCAATGGGCTACAGTGACAACAAGGTGGACCTATTATGACTGCTTGCATGGCAGACACTTAGGGTTTTCACAGTGAAAATCAATACTGTGTGGGCATGTTGGGGCTGGCTGAAAGAGGTTTTCAAAGTAATGGAGATCAAATGCATAGTTGTACTCTACACCTAACCATGCATGCCAGAAGTCAATGTGGCACATGTAAACTGTAGAGAAGGGCTCCTTGTGGTCCACCAATAGGCAGCTCCCAATATGCCACAGGTTGCGTCTTGTGCATGAAAGAGTAAGCTAAAGTGGTTGAGGTATTCAGAACAGCTTAAAAGACTCTGTTGGACACCAGAATCTTTTGACAGTGGATTTTGTGGTTGGGCTCAACACAGTACAGAGGGAGGCTGTTCTCATAATGGTGATGCTGCTTCTACTCTTAGGTTCTCTTGAGCATTGGCTATTCAGCCTATTTGAGGTCAGTGCTATTATTCACGTTCTGCGGGGGGGGGGCATTCTTCTGTATCCCCCTTAGTCGAGATTTCCCTGTTAAGCCTACCTTGGTTTTATCCCACACTTGCGTAGTATGTATTATTCCCGATTTGCACATGCACCGCCCATGATTCTTTCTACTGCCCCTGCATTTAGGTATCACACACTCAGCACTCCATACTAGTCAACCTTACTCCAAGCCTACCCCCACCGGGGGCATGTCCACCAACTTCACGCTATGTATGCGCGTACATGCGTTACTTCCTAATTCTTTTTAGGTTTGCTTTCTGGTATTTTTCTTCCCTTTCTCTCCTTAGACAAATGAGGCTGTTTTACTATTAGGCATACATTACATGTCCTGATGAGATCCGTACAATGTGGTAAACGGATCAAAACGCTGTCAACAACTATGTGCACCTTATACACATTGCCCTCTAAAAGTGTGAAGGTGTCAATAGTGTTCTGTTTCATAATCTAAACTGTGCGATTAGGAAAATGCTACTTACCAGTATGCATCAGTTCTTGGCATGTAGGGCTGCTGACATTCATAACTTGGCATAGATCGCCGCCTAGTGCTGGGTCCGGATGTTTGCACTTTGTTGTCCTGTCTGAGTCTTCGAAGTATTACAAGATAGGTGACTCCTCCCCTGGACTACAGTGCGCATGGGCATCTTCTCCATCTTCAGATTGTTTTATTCCGCCATTGGGTTCGGATGCTATTCCTCAACTCCAACTTCGGACACAAAACTTTTAAACTTTCTAAGGCCAAAAGGCCTTCTACCTCGATGGTATTGTTCTCGATCGGTAAACCTTTACTCGATAACACTTTCCATCTCGATCCGGTCGTCAACGCAGGCCGTTGGGCCTTTTCTACACCACCGATGGAAAGGACCCCATTTAAAAGGTGACCACAATGTCACACCAAGTTCCCACATACTGATACACATACAGTATGCAACAAGTGCCTCTCTCCCGAGCACAACGGGGAAAACTGTCCAGCTTGTGCTCAGTTTCAATCGAAGAAGACTATCCGGAACCGAAGGGCCGCTAGACAAGAGATGCAGCGGCAGGCACCGGAACCGGCGAACTTTTTCGAAGACGAACATGACCTCCCAGAAGCGGCGGACTCCGACCTAGAAATTGTCACCGTAGAGGACCAGTCGGACTCCGATGACCAGATCACACCGGGGCAAACCGTGAGTACCAAGCCCCCTATCCCGCTTTCATCTCAAGACAAGGCTCCTTCAGAGACCCCGCCTTCCGGCTCCGCTCCGAAGATCAGACCCAAACCTTCTGAGACCCTGGGAACGAGCTACACTCTTCCCAAAAAGGCCGCCGAACCGAAAAAGGTTGTTGAGCCAAAGAAAATCATCGATAGAAAAAAAAGGCGTAGAAACAAAAAGGGTCGTCGATCCCAAAAAAATAGTCGACCAGAAAAAGGCGGTCGAGTCAAAAAAGAGTGTCGACCTCCAAAAAACAGGTGACACTAAAAGTCCTTTTGACCCGAAGAAGGCAGCTGAGTCGACAAAAAAAAAACAGTCAATCCGAAGAAGGTTATCGAACCGAAAACACCAGTCGACCCGAAATAAGAAATAGAACCGAAAACACTGGTCGATCCGAAAAAGGTTATCGAGCCGAAAAACACGGTCGATCCGAAAAAAGGTCGTCGGACCAAAGAAGGTCCCCAAACCAAAAAAGACGGTAAAGCCAACAAAACGCGTCAAACAAAAGGGAGTCGCCGACCCGAAAAAGGTCTCCGACCCGAAAACAGCAGTCGAGCCAAAAGAAGCTCCACAGCCGAAGGCCCTCGAGCCAAAGACTCATAAACAAGTGACTAAGCCAAAATCAACAGCGCCAAAACCACGGACAGTTGAGGAAGAACTTTTCCACCCTGATCCAGTGGAGGAAGAACAACCTAAACTGTATATAGACCCTAAAACAGCACGGGTAACAGTTTACCACAGGAAGAAAAGACCTTTGGACACTGACACTTCTTCCCCTGTTCCTCCAAAGAAGAAAGACTTTGAAACATCTCCCTCAAGGCCTTTCACTCCTCCTCCTTTCTTTCCTGACATGCCTTATGTACCTTACTCTCCTTTACATTATGATGAGACAGAAAACCTAGGGGACGATCCTCAAGATAACTTTGTAGACCCTGAGGATCAGGATGTACAGGATAACACATGGGATGACCAAAATGATCCATATGATACATACAACCCACAACCCATCCCTGACACCTCTACATATCCTACAAAGCCATCGCCTACTGACGACACCATTTTCTTTAACCAACTAGTGGATAGGGCAGCTAAAAATCATAATGTAGACATGCACACTGACCCAATAGAAGAGGATTTCCATGTGACACTTTTCCTACTTCAGAAAAAAGCTAAAATACGAGCCAGACATATTTAAAGATCCAGCCAGAGCGCGTGTCCTCAATCCCAGAATTGAGAAAAAGTATAAAGCAGCCCCTACAGACCCTTCTTATATTAAATCACAGTTGCCTTTAGACTCACTAGTGGTAGCAAACGCTCAAAAGCGAGCTAATTCACAAACAACAGGAGATGCTTCCCCTCCTGACAAAGAGTCAAAGGTACTAGAAGCCTCAGGCAAAAGAGTGGCATCCCAAGCAACAAATACTTGGAGAATTGCAAACACACAGGCTCTATTAGCACAATACGATAGAGCACATTATGACCAGCTGGAAGGTTTACCTCCCAGAACCATTCAAATCTAAAGCTAACAAACTAATACAGGAAGGCAAATTTATAACAAATGCTTCCATTAAATGTGCACTTGACGCAGCTGACACAGCAGCTAGGTCCATAAACACTAGCGTATTACTACGCCGGCATGCGTGGCTATGCATTTCCGGATTTAAGAATGAAGTGCAGTCAACCATCCTCAACCAGCCAGTTAACCAAGACTTTCTGTTTGGCCCTGCAGTAGATACCATCTTGGAGAAGATGAAAAAAGATACCGATACTGCTAAGTCAATGGGCGCACTTCAGTTTCAACAATCTAGAAGTTCCTTTCGCCACTCCTCCTTTCGAAGCTCAGGTAGAGGCAACACATCCCAAACTTCCTCTACATTCAAAAGTAATACCCAGAGCACCTTTAATAAAGGCTCCAACAGAGGAGGCTATAGAGGCAATAATAACAAGGGCAGAGGACGTGGTGGCAACAACACCAGAGCCTCCACTGCCACTAAACAGTGACTTGCTCACACTCCCTTCAGACCACTCAACACCGGGCGGAGGCAGACTAACACAATTCCTACCAGTCTGGAACGCAATTACCACAGACAGGTGGGTGAGACAAATTATCCAGTATGGTTATTGCCTGGAACTCACTTCTACTCCACCCAACATACCACCCAAACACCGTCCTATGTTCAAAGAACATGTCACGCTGTTACAACAAGAGGTAACATCCATGCTAGAAAAGGGAGCAGTAGAGCCAGTCCCTTTTCAACACCAAGGGACAGGAGTATACTCCCTATACTTCCTTATTCCCAAAAAAGACGGGTCCCTCAGACCAATATTGGACCTCAGACCTCTGAACCAATACATACTCTCAGAGCATTTCCATATGATCAGTCTTCAACAAGTACTCCCGCTACTCCAACAAGGCGACTTCCTCGCTACATTAGACCTCAAGGATGCATACTTTCACATACCTATACATCCATCTCACAGGAAATACCTCAGGTTCACGATAGAAGGTCAACACTATCAATTCAAAGTTCTCCCCTTCGGGATAAATACAGCACCAAGGGTTTTCACAAAATGCCTAGCAGTAGTAGCAGCACACCTAAGAATGCAACACATCCATGTGTTCCCCTACCTGGACGATTGGCTCATAAAAGCCAACTCATATGCACAGTGTGCAACCCACACATCTCAGACAATTCAGCTGCTGCACAGTCTGAGTTTTTCCATAAATTACACAAAATCACATCTGCAGCCCTCCCACATACAACAATATATGGGAGCAACAATAGATACCTCAGTGGCAAAAACATATCCAAATCCAGACAGGATAGCCAATCTGCAGTCTCTAATTCAAAGATTTCACCCACAACACTCCTTGCCATTTCGAGTGTTCATGCAGCTTATAGGCATGATGGCCTCCTGCATATTGTCAGATGCTTTTATAGAGCGCACAAATCACTGTTAGATCTCAGGGCGCTTTGCAGTATAGAACAACAACCTTGACCTAGGTTAGGGCTGATAAGTAGCAGTTATTTCGGAAAGAGCCAGGTTTTTAAGTTTTTTCGAAACAGCTGGTGGTTGGTAATTGACAAAAGATGGGGGGGGGAAGTTTATTCCAGAGATGGGGAGCCACATAAGAAAAGGACCGACATCCATTTCGCGACGTCCGAGCCCGTGGCTGAACTAGGAGAGATTTTGATCTAGATGCTAATGATCTAGTGGGACGATACCAGCCAGTTTATTTGCAAGATAAGCTGGCCGGTACTGTAAAGAAGTTTGTGGGTCAGACTTAGAACTTTAAAATGGGTTCTCTGGCGGATTGGCAGCGAGTGTAGTTGCTTGATACTCGGCATAGCGGCTGATCTGGGGGGAAGGCCGAGCACCAGTCTCGCTGCAACATTCTGCAGCATTTGTAATTTAGAGAGTAATCACTCATTGATTGTTGTAAACAGAGTGTTGCCGTAGTCCAAGCGGCTTATGATTAGACCTTGCACTAGTGGTTTTCTGGTTTCCAGAGGTAGCCATTTAAAAATGTTACGCAACTTATGCATGATCCCGTAGCAGACGCCGGATACTTGGTTAATATGGGTTTTCATGGAGAGAGAACAGTCTATCATGATTCCCAGATTACGAACCACCTCCTTGGGGGCGGGGCATGGTCCCAGTTCTTGGGGCCACCAGTCCTGTGACAAAACTTCATTAGACTTACCGAACAAAATGATTTCCGTTTTGCTGTAGTTCAGTTGAAGTTTGTTGTCACACATCCACTTGCTGATGTCAATCATACACTTTTTAAATCTAATACATGTTTCATGAAAATCAGCTGTCAACCTTAATGGAGGTGAAGCGATCCGCCAGATAATTTTCAAACCAGGATAGGGCCTTGCCTCTGACACCTATCTCCCACAGCCGATGTTTCAGAATGCTGTGGGAGATGGTGTTAAAAGCAGCCGATAGATCCAATAGAACAAGAATTGCGGAATCTCCATTATATAGGGTCTAATATTGTCCACAACCTCCATTACAGCTGTCTCAGTGCCATGAGCGGCTCAGAACCCCGACTGAGAGGGGTCCAAGAGCTCATGCGTTTCAATTTTGGCAGTAAGACGCTTGTTCACCAAATAGTCTAATACCTTCCCAAAATAGGGCAGTAGAGAAATAGGTCGATAGTTAGTTGGGAGGGTGGGGTCGCTGGATGGTTTTTTTAAAATGGGTTGACCAGGGCGTGCTTCCAACTTCTAGGTATGAGGGCTAGCTCAAAAGAGGTGTTAAAGATGCTAGGGAGAGAGCTAGCCAATAGCAGGAGTATCTCCGAGCAGTTACGAGGAGACAAAAGGTCAGTGGAAGAGCCGTATTTAATTTTCCTAAGGCCTTCAAGAGCTTCAGAGGGGGTGATAGGATCAAATTCTGTGAGATATGGCGTATCCGAGGCTACATTGATAGTGAGTTTGAGCGAAGGATCGTCATCAGCAAGTGGTGATGAGTCTTGGCTAGTGTCCGGAAATGCGGGGTAGATCAACTTAATTTTATTATCAAAATACCGTGGGAATAAATACTGATTGTTCTACCTGGGGGGCAGTGAATTCCTTCAGTATTTTATAAAGCTCTTTACTAGAGTGGACCGCTTTACTTATTCTTTGCGTAAGATAGAGTTTTTTCGCCGCTTTTATATTTTTTATATAATTGGAGTGAGCCAGTTTGTAATTCTCCCGGTCCTCCCTTGTTTTCGTTTTTCTCCACTGGCGTTCTGCAGATCTGCTGATCAGCTTTTCTTTTTTTAGGTCAGCAGTGAACCAGGGGGCCGCAATGTTTTTCACATTCACACTGGTTTCAGGTATTATTTTGTCCAGCGTTTTCCCGATGGAGGTTTCTAGCTGGGTTAACATTTGTTCAACATTGTTTGATTGTTCTGTGAGAGGTTTAAAATAAGTCAGGAAGGCCTCGAAGTCATTTTACGCCATGGTAGCACTAGGACTGTTATATTTTTATGGTTTCTAAAAATCACCCCTTTGGGTTTAGGAAAACTAAATTTGAAAAGAAAGTGATCAGTCCAGATCCTAGGGAGCGGGGCGTCATTGATTAAGTTAGGCAGATTGGTGAACATCAGGTCCAGGGTGTGCCCGGCCTGGTGTGTTGGTCCTGTTACCCTTTGAGTTAGACCCAAGGTTTCCATGGTGTTAATCAGGTGGCTGGTATCAGGATCTACGGATAGTTCAGCATTATGATTAAAATATCCTAGTAAGATAAAATTATTGGTTGCTAATACGTGTGAGGCTATTGTTTCTAGAAGACAATTAACAAATTTGGACTTGGTACCAGGGGGCCTCTATACTAAGGCTACTCTCCCAAAGCAACCTTGTTCCACTTCATATTAATAATCAAAATTTCGAACATAGGGTTGGGAAAAGATTCTTGTAAGGTGATCTCAATGGTGATCTCAATGGGGGCTTTAGCTGCTTTACAAGTATCAACATTACATTATTATTGCTACTGCAATGCCACCTCCGCGGTTTCCTTCTCTATCCAGCCTAATCAGATGATATTCCTGAGGGAATGCGATAAGTATATCTGGAGAGGCTTGGCTATGGAGCCACGTTTCGGTAAGGAAACAAATATCCGGTTTTTCGCTCTCTAAAAGGCTCCATAGCTCAAGTGCATGTTTTGGTATCGATCTAGTGTTAAGGTAAAGAGCGGAGAGAAAATTAGCCTCCATTGTGGTGTCAGAGTTTGGTTTTTCACGGGGGTTGGCTCTGGATACGCTTCCCGGACAGGCTTTAGACATAATGGTAAGGGGGGTTGAGGTTGTTCACCTAATGATAGGAGCATTTCGGGTCGACCCTCCAGTTTTGATGAGGGGATATGGGTGTTTAAGGAAATTAACTCCTGCCTAGTGTAACTCAAAATCATAGACACAGAACGCTTAACCACAATATGTAAAGTTTGAATCAGGGGTCCGAGCGGCGGGCGGCATCCAGTCGCGGACAGGCGCAGACAGGCACAGACGGGCTTGCCTTTGGCGCGCCGCTGCGCGCATCTGCGCTGGGGAGGAAATAAGTAGGGAGGAGGGCGGGGTCAGCTCCGAAGACGCTGCCCTGAGTGCCTCTGCTTCCTATCCTTCCGTACAACCGGCACGAGCCGTGACGGACCGGGGACCCAGCAGGGAGAAGATGTAGACAGTAAGTAAGAAGCGTTACTTACTAAAGTGCACAGTACAAACACAGTTTAGCAGCTTTCAAACAAAGTGTTAAAATGTTTCTAAAAGAATTTAAAAGCCAAACACCGTAGAACAATTGAAGACAGTCCCCACAGAAATTGCAGTTGCCTTTAAATTATGTGATCAAATCCAACGCCCCCTGTGCTAGCAAAACAGCCCAAATACTAACAGCGTGGAATGCTGTTCTTGCTGCGCGCGTCCGCGCTGGGGAGGAAATTAAGTAGGGAGGAGGGCAGGGTCAGCTTCGATGACGCTGCCCTGAGTGCCTCTGCTTCCTGTCCCTCCGTGCAACCGGCACGAGCCGTGACGGACCGTGGACCCAGCAGGGAGAAGATGTAGACAGTAAGTAAGAAGGGTTACTTACTAAAGAGCACAGTGCAAACACAGTTTAGCAGCATTTTAAACAAAGTGTTAAAATGTTTATAAAGTAATTTAAAAGCCAAGCAGCGTGGAACAATTGAAGACAGTTCCAACAGAAATTGCAGCTGCCTTTAAATTATGTGATCAATCCAACCCCCCAGCGCTAGCAAAGCAGCCCAAATACTAACAGAGTGGAATGCTGTTCTTGCTGCGCGCGTCCGCGCTGGGGAGGAAATTAAGTAGGGAGGAGGGCGGGGTCAGCTCCGATGACGCTGCCCTGAGTGCCTCTGCTTCCTGTCCCTCCGGACAACCGGCACGAGCTGTGAAGGACCGGGGACCCAGCAGGAAGAAGATGTAGACAGTAAATAAGAAGCGTTACTTACTAAAGTGCACAGTGCAAACACAGTTTAGCAGTATTTCAAACAAAGTGTTAAAATGTTTATAAAAGAATTTAAAAGCCAAGCACAGTAGAACAATTGAAGACAGTCCCCACAGAAATTGTAGTTGCCTTTAAATGATGTGATTAAATCCAACCCCCCTGCGCTAGCAAAGCAGCCCAAATACTAACAGCGTGGAATGCTGTTCTTGCTGCGCGCGTCCGAGCTGGGGCGGAAATTAAGTAGAGAGGAGGGCGGAGTCAGCTCCGATGACGCTGCCCTGAGTGCCTCTGCTTCCTGTCCCTCCGTACAACCGGCACGAGCCGTGACGGACCGGGGACCCAGCAGGGAGAAGATGTAGACAGTAAGTAAGAAGCGTTAATTACTAAATTGCACAGTGCAAACACAGTTTAGCAGCGTTTCAAACAAAGTGTTAAAATGTTTATAAAAATATTCATTGTCCCTAATACCTGACTTCAAATGCATTGCAAGAATGCCTAACACGGCAGTGGAACCAAGCTCAAGGACAAATAAAAGACCTAGTGTTGGTAGACAGTCGCACTTACAACTCTCTGCAGTGGTGGAACCCACAAAACCTTTCCAAGGGGCGACTGTTCCAAGACCTGGTTCCACAGGTAGTGCTAACAGTGGACTCATCACTGACAGGTTGGGGAGCCCACCTACTTCAATACACAGTCCAAGGGCTCTGGACAGTCAAGCAGAAGACACTGCATAAAGACCATTTAGAGTTGCTAGCAGTATTTTTAGCAATGAAAGCCTTCCAGAAATACTTGTACAACAAGGCTGTATTAATCCGGACGGACAACATGACAGACATGTACTACATACAGAAACAGGGAGGGACACACTGTCTGCAGCTGTCTCATCTAGCTCAGAGCATATGGAGGTGGGCGATTCCCAAAAACATCTTTCTCCTGGCAGAACATTTCCCAGGAATAGACAATCAGATCGCAGATCTACTAAGCAGATACAGCCAACAGATACACAAATGGGAAATTCCCCCACAAGTCCTCCAACCATTCTTCAAAAAGTGGGGGCATCCAGAGATAGATCTGTTTGCCACAAAAGAAAACTCAAAATGCCAGTCCTTTGCCGCCTGGTCAGGCAGATTTACGTACGCTTTTCCGCCAACCCCACTGATTCCATTAGTGGCACGCAAACTAAAGCAACAGTCCCTCACAATGATCCTGGTTGCTCCCACATGGGCAAGACAACCATGGTACACGACACTCCTAGAACTCTCAGTAGTCCCACACCAAAGGCTGCGCCTATCGTCACAGCTGTTAACGCAGAACCGTGGAGAAATCAGGCACCCAGATCCCAATCAGATGAACCTAGCGATCTGGCTCCTGAAGTCTTAGAGTTCGGATATCTTAACTTGCCTCCAGACTGTATGAACATTATCAAGGAAGCAAGTTGCCCAACTGCTAGAGCATGCTACGCAGCTAAATGGAGAAGATTTGTAATTTACTGTAATAATAACAAAATCAATCCATTAGATGCCTCCATCCAAAACATAATATGTTACTTGTTACATCTTCAAAGATGCAATCTAGCATACTCTTCCATAAGGCTACACCTTGCTGCTATAACAGCATATCTCCAGAACAGACAACACTTGTCCCTGTTCAGAATACCACCTATCAAAGCTTTTATGGAGGGACTTAAAAGAATTATTCTTCCAAGACATCCACCTTCGCGAGTCTGGAACTTAATCGTAGTACTTACCAGACTTATGGGGCCACCTTTCGAACCACCCCATTCGTGCGAATTACAATTCCTAACATGGAAAGGGGCATTTTTAGTTGCCATTACCTCCCTCAGGCGAGTGAGCGAGCTACAAGCACTAACAATTCAAGAACCTTTCATGCAAATACATCATAATAAGGTTGTGCTCCGTACTAATCCTAGGTTCATGCCAAAAGTTATATCAACGTTCTATCTAATTGTTTCCCTTTTGTCTCTGTGATAAACTGGGTGCAGGCTTATGCCCTGTCTTGTATATTGTGTGTGAATTATGTTTTACATTGACTGAAAAGTAAATACCAAGCCCTCTGCCCGGCTGGGTATGTCATTTGCAATATTGTAACGACTTCGTCTATATTTATTGATTAAATATTAATGCTTGTTAGGGAACACTGATGCCTTAATAGTATTGACTCCCAAGGTCCCTTGCTGACTCCTTTGGGTTCCCTTGTTGTCCTTAAAACGTATTTGAGGTCAGAGGCATTTCACTCAAAGGAGCACTCATGCTCAAGGGGACGGATATAAACAGATCTAAGTTTTGCTTGTGAGGTACATATTAAAAGGAAGAATTCCCATTTTTTTAAAAAAGGTTTAGAGGTGAGATCCTCATTTGCTGATCTCAGTACAATTTTGCAGTGTGTTTTAGAATGGACTTCTTGTTTCGTGTACAAGTGAAAATTAGAATCTGGTACTTGTGACTTTTTTTAGGTGTTAGATACCGTCTATATCTACATTGTAAGTTGAACATTAATGAAATTTTACAGCCATTATTTCCTGCCTAATATAAAATGATGATAAATATTTTTTAAAGGCATATTAATTCAGTGCAGAAGAAACTTCAGTTAAACATAGGAAAATACAACAGGGCAGTTAAATATTCTTCTTAATCTTTCATATTTTGTATTGAATTAGTTCTGGCAATTTCATCTTTAGTCATCAAAAGATAATATATTATCAAAGCTCCCAAAGTTCTAACATATTAAATGAACCACGTGGTGAATTATCTGACTGTGCTTTTGCAAAGCATAACACTTTGCTATATACAGCGTAGGCAGTATGCACCATGAATATGCTATAAATATACTACGGCAGGATCCCCCACTTTTCTATTTCATGTTGCCACGTGGAACTATGACCATGGATTCTCTCCAAATTGGAGTACTGAAAAATTACGTTTGGAAGTCTTAAGAAATTTGAAATCCGGAAGCCATGCAGACTACTTTGCCTGTGTGTCAGCAACATATTACAGACATGGGTGCAGAGGCCAAAAGGGCTTGTCAGGAGGTATACTCTGCGCTGCATAGAGGGAGCACACAGTCAGTGTGCCCCCTGCTCGAGGGCATCCACTAAATGGAAGGAAATGGGACCCCAATAACCCCCCAGGAATCTATCTGCAGGCCAGTGCAGTCGCTCACTGTACCCACCCTGCAGGGGGAGATCTGTAACCCCCTTTCAGATGCAAGGCAGTTTGCTGCGTGCACAGTGAACCAGTCGATGCACCTGACCCTACTATTGTGTTACCAGTGCAGGTACAATATCGTGACAGCACTGGCAACAGCATATACACTGTGATACAGCACACTGTTGTGATGTGCGCCCGGCCTACATACTCAAGTGTGGGAGGCCACAGAGTGGAACAACGGCCTTTTTCTATAAGACAGCTCCAGGTCTTTCCTATAGATAGAGCAAAGAAAAAAAATTAAAAACTCTTTACATCTAACACAAGGTGTTGTTACAGGATCACAGTCCTGATTCTTAAAGTACCAGCACAAATCTGTTCCCCACCATGATCCTGCCGGGGACATGCATTCTAGCCAAACGATCCTGGTCCACTCAAAATGTTTCAGAAGGAAGGGATTCTGATGAATGTCTCAAAGATTGGGGACCTGCACTGGGGCGCAACACAGACTAGTCCTTGCTAGTTGGCCAGCTTCACCCTATTGTCACCATGCTCTGCTGACGCTCAAGAAGCACCACTGTGTACCAATCATACTCACAACAGACACACTCAGCGCAGTACGAACACTTTGTTGTGGCAGTGTCATTGGCACAGAGTTCATTAGCCTAATTTTGTTCTAACATTAAAAAAATATTAGATCAATACGTGAAAACCTGTGACTTATATTGCAAAACATGTTTAAGGTTACCAACTCGTTTAAGGACATGTATTTTAAGCTCTGTTCAAAAGTTCGTACATTTAAAATGGTGGGTTCTGGAGCCAGGATGCTGACACTTCATCTTCCACAAGAAAAGTGCAAACGCAGGGACTTAATGTCACTGATTTTTATCAAAGTGTCGCGCTCTGGCGGTGGCAGATTGAGGGGAAAAAATGAAATACATAACAGTTTTCCATTTATTTCATCCCGATTGTGCAAAAAAAAAAAGCAACACAGAAATGAACTGTTATGGAAAAAGTATGTGGTCTCATATTTTTCCCTCTAATTGCTGTCAAGTTTCCGACCCTCCGATGCAACTGACAATTCACATCATTCTAACCTACTGCACCACCGAATCCAGACAATGTCCTAGAGGCCTCGTGCCTCTCTGGTGCTGTACAGGAAGGTATACCGTGGTATAGTATAGTATGGCATTGCATGGTATGGTATTGTATAGTATGCTACTTTTTGGTCTTAAAGGGCAATGTCTGTGACAATTAAAAAACCTCTTGTGCTGCAGAGTGTCTCAGGGAGGAGAGTGTTGTCTACAACCAATGGGTTTTTATTAAACCCCATAGAGAAGTGGATAATAGGAGTTTCTACAGATCTCCCATGCATGGGTGGGTAGTGGGACATGTGTTCTGTAATAACAGGTTTTTCTATGATGGACCACGAAGGGCTGGAAAAGAGGGTCCAGTTTTGCTGTCTTCCCCAAAACCTGTGTGTGTGTAAATAGTGTAATCTGTGTACAGGGCATCCATATATGTGGCCCAGCAGTAATCATTCTTTGAGGGGATCTGGCCTCAAAACTTTTGCCCACCTCAAATTATGTTTATGAGGTGGCTCCTAGAGGAGAAGATCCAGATTAGGGGTTGTGTGTAGGGATGGTTCTGTATGTATGTTGGCTACATCACTGTTAGAAAAAAGGGGGTCTTTAGTTGGCAATGGTTTGCACCTTTGTCCAAGTAGGAACCCTTATTCCTAGTCAGAGTAAGGGGGATGCACTTCTAAAATAATCCCTGCTCTCCCCCTTGGTAGCTTGGCATGACCAGACAGGCTTATCACAGAGGCAGTGTGTAAAGCATTTGTGTACACATCCAGTAATACAGTGAAAAAACTACAAATGGACACCTCAGTTTAGAAAAATAAGTAATCTTTATCTAAACCAAACAAGACGAAAACAATAAAAATCCACAATCCAGTAATCAAAATATGATGTTTAAAAGGTAGAAACAGTTCTGTCCATAGCAAACTATAGATGAAACACTTTCAACACCAAGTACCTTGGATGCATCACAGTCACAAACAAAAATATTGTCAGGGAAGGTGATGCCCATGGAAGGTGATGTGTTGGTTTCTTATTCCAGGGCAGGTGATGCGTTGTTTCCTTACGGAAAAGGAGGTGATGCGTCGGTTTCTTACTGTGCAGAGAGGTTATCCGTTGGTTTCTTACTGCGACACTGGCGTTCTTGTAGATCGCACTGGCGTTCTTGTAGACTTGGCGTCCTGGTGCGATGTGTGAGGATCGGAGATGTGTCGGTTCTCGATATTGCGGCAGCAATCACACTGCATTGGTCTCTCCAGCCGCGGTCCCAAGATGCATTGGTTCTAGCAGCCGGACAGCAGGGCCTGCATCAGAATCGGTGCAATGATCTTGGACTTCGGTGCACGAGATTCGGCGTGAAACGATTTCTCCAGCTGTGGTCAGGCACTGTGACGGTTTCTTCGGCGATGCATCGGAAATATGTGTGGATGCGTCGCATTTCTTGAAGCTGTATTTCATTTCCAGCTCCCAACTGCAGGAATATATTCCAGAGGCCCAACTCAGCAACCGGCAGCTCTTGGCTGGATCAGAACTCCCATCAAGGAAGTTCAGGGCAGCTGGGGGTGAAATCTTTGTGTCCCTGAGACTTCAGAACAGGAGGCAAGCTCTACTTCATGCCCATGGAGGTCTTCCTCACGCAGGAGACACAGCACACATCAAAGTCTATATCCTCTCCTTGGCAGAAACAGCCACTGCAGGCCAACTCCAGAGAGCACACAGCAAAGGGGCAGTACTTCTTCTTCAGTTTTCCCAGCTCTTCTCCTTGGCAGAGGTTCCTCTTGAATTTCAGAAGTAATCTAAAGTTCTGGGGGCTGGCGGACAATATTTATACAGCATGTTCCTTTGTACTCTGGTGGCAGAGAGGCTCTGTGCTCAGTCAAAACCAGTTCTGTCCTCCCTGGTCCAGCTTCACAGTAGGAGGTGGAGACAGCATTGTGTAAGCCAGGAATGTATGACATTACAATGAAAACTATCACAACGCATACCTTTACAACATGGTCAATACAATGCAGCTTCCATTCCAACGCATGCATTACATCGCAAGCCATTACAACGCATATTCCATTACAACGAAAATGGCTTTTCTAACAACACCGGGTGCTTACCTCAGGGAAGGTGCTGGTCAGTCCGGAATATTCTTTGTAATGACATGCGCTGTAATGGATCCTTCATTGTATTGGCCACGGTGTAAGGTATTGCGTTGTAATGGATGTTTCCCGTAAGGCAGTCCAGGTCCAGTCAGGTAAAAGGAAATCTCCTCCCCATACTCAAAGTGCAGCCCAGGACTATTCAGCCCAGCCCTGACTCATCCAGGAAAGGCAGGACACACCTCAACCCCCCCAGTGGCTGTCTACAGTAAATGCACATCCCCAACCACTTCACTCCAAAGCCAGACAGTCAATCCACAAACCAGCAGAGGCACACAGGGTGGTTAAGCAAGAAAAGACCTACTTTCTAAAAGTGGTATTTTCAAACACAGAATGTAAAGTCATCCTTACTAAAAGATGCATCTTTAGATTCTGAGTTCAGGAATACTAAACTTCAGCTTCCTATCTTATCCCACTGGAAAGTTATATTTATAAGATGTTATAAATAAACTCCAATTCTATCCTATGGGACAAATAGCGTTTCAATAGTGAAAAACGAAATTCACTGTATTTCACTATCAGGACATGTTACACACATCAGATCATGTCTTACCTTTCACATACACTGCACCCTACCCACAGGGGTACCTTTCTGCTGCTGTCTGTGCATCTGTCTCGCAGTGCACGTTTCTTTCCTTTTCCACTGTCTGTGGCCCAGTCTCTCGCAGTGTCCACATCTCTCTGCCACACTTTTCCGGTATCCCTGCTGCAATGTCTATATCCCTTAATCCCTTCATCAGTGTCTGTGCTTCTCTGACCTAATGTCCATTTCTCACTGCTCTAGGGTCACTGAGGCTGTGGTCCTGTGTCTATTTATCCCAGTCTGAGTATATGTTACCTGTGTGCCAGTGCAAACATCTTTCTGCCTCAGCCAATGATTATAAGTGTCCTGTGGCTCACAAACCGTCTCTCTGTCTGTTCCCATCACTCTCTTTTCATCTTGTTGTATGTGTCGGTCCCTCTCACTGTGCCCCCGCACACTTAACCTTGTGCCTCTGCCTTATCTGTGCAGGTACAATGCCCATGTTCCTTGTATCCCTCCCTTCCTTGCCCTGTGCTGTCTCTCCCATGCCCAGCCTTCATGTTTACTGGCTAGATAGCCAAATCTGTCTTCCCATCCCCATGTCTCACCAGATCCATGTCTCGGTCTCCATGGTCCTGTGTCCATATCTCTCCATCCCAGTGTCTGTATCATCCTATGGCGATTGCCAAGAGTTTTCCCAACCCCTTAACTGTGTTCACAAGCCGAAAATCTGGCCTCCCAACCCCAGTGTCTGTATCTCCAGGTCACAATGCCTGTACATCCAAGTCTCAGTGTCTGCCAGTCACAAAACCCGACTTTATTATCCCCAGTGCCCAGACCTCACAGTTGCTGTGCCCATTGTCTCCAAATCCTAGTGTGTGAGTCTCCCTGTCAAAGTATACTATGTTGTTAAATCAAGTTCCAATAGGTTTATAGTAAACACCGACATACCCTCAAAAAGTCTTAAGCAATAAATAAATGATAACAGAAATACAAATCATTCAGTTTGACAAACATGCTAAGAAGTTTACATGAATAATTTGAGATATAGTCAAACAAGAGGGAACTAAGCACCTATATTTAGGAGTTATTTTTCATTTCAAGTTGCTATGACATATATGTAAAGAAATCCTTCCCCAGGCCCTTCCACCTATCTCTCTGTTCTACTAAAGTGAATATGCACATCATTGCCTCCTGTGTCTACTATAAACGCCTTGAAACTTCCATCTTGCCTCAGGAACTCAGATTCTATAAGATTATAGATTCCGTAACCGCATCGCTGCTGCGGCGATTTTTGCGCTGTGCGGCTTTTTTCGATTTACCGCGTTACATGACGAGCTCAGCTCGTCACCAGCACACGCCACCCGTGGCTGATGACGAGCTCTGCTCGTCATCAGCAGCAAAGGGGTTAATGAATCAGGAGTGGCTTAAACACCTCCTGCCTGCTGATCTGCATTACCTTAAACGGATGGCATCTTAGAAACCCACAAGTGTTGCCAAGGATGCCAATCCCTCATCATTCATTAGACGACTCCGATTTCATCACGTTGTATCTGCTGTCATCTTAAGAAAGCCTGGAGGCACAGAACACAAAGTGCATAAAGATTGTTACTGCTGAGATGTGCAGCCTCATGACCTGTGTCACCCCTGTTGCTTCTTTCATCCAGCAAAGGAAACCAATGATATCTAAGGTCCCCTCTCATCTTTTTTAAGTTACAGATCAGATGACATCTCTCAAGTACAGCAGTACCTGCTTTAGACATGTTATTGCCCTGCACCCCCATATTTCGGAGGGACTGGTGCTTTGTGTCACCATGAACCGTTGTTATTGTCAAAGACTGGACACAAACAAGGTCTCTCTAGTTTCCTTCTTGATTGTAATAGCAAAGAGCGACTCCTACCAGAAGCCACATTGCCACACCGCACTTTAATATATATGTGAAAGGTGTAAAATATCTTATTAAGAAAGTCACAGTTAGGAGGCAAAAGTCAGAAGGAGTAAATCCTCCATCGCAGTCTTGATGGTTCTTCAATGCAGCTAAGAGGGAAAAATCACACTTATCAGGGTAGAACATATCCAGCATACATCTTTCTGAGGGCCAAATTCGTTAAAAAACTGATGGAAAAAAGGCATTAATAAGAGCAAAAACAAATAGAAATGGCCCGTGAACATGATGAAAAAAAATCAGGAAACAAATGCACTGCAATGCACTCCTTCTCAAACCCAAGCCTGCTTATAAATGTTTAAGACGATAAATTATATCATAGGAAGAAAGATATAGGTCATTTTGATTTGGGATTTTCAGACAGCAAACATTGGAGAAGCCACCACCTTGGATATGTGTAGGTCTAATTTCAAATCAGCCTGCTCTTCCCAGAAAATGAGGTTTTGCAATACTGATTTGCATAGGAAGACGAATGCCACGTTTGACATCCATCACGCCTCCACATGTTGACGTTAGTCTCCTGCACTCACCTCTCTGCAAGAACCAAGAAGTGGATTTGACTACAGCAATACTGACTGCATCAATGGAGAATTAAGGAAAACCTCCCACAATAGGCAAAACACTTGTACCAAAGACACACGGACTTCGCCTTGCACAATATGAGGCATAAGAAACACGCCACTACCAGGGAGTCCTACTTTAAATTATGCTCTGAACTGTCACACCTATTTGCACCCTGCTCCACGATGCAAGTCAGTGATCTGCACAATTGACCTTTATGTATACAAGTGATTGATACTCCTGCATCACTTTGCCTCTTCTCAACATGTGTCTGGGAGATTGGTGCCCTACACCTACACGCATCTGAGTGACTGGTGATGTGCACCACTTTAAACTTTATCTGCACACTACTCCCCGAGCATCAGAGAGGTCAGTGCCCGGCACACAATGTATCTGAGGTATTTTTATTTTGTGCCTGAACCCTGAGGGCCACACACTTAAGTGATGTGCGCTATGCACCCCTATGTATACGAGTGACTACTGCTTGATACATCCTGCAAATTTACACCTGTGGGATTGTTAGCATACTCAATATATTATTGGACAAGATCTCCACAAATAGCTTGTATTATACCCCTAATATTATGAGTGAATTATCACCTTCTCCAAGATTACTGCTTCAGCAATTTTCTTCATGCTCTAATGAAATGTATCCACATAGTTAGCATACTGCCCTTTCACCTTCACTCCACTTAATACTTTGGGCCTGATTTAGATCTTGGCAGATCTGGTCCCACTGTCACTTTTTCGATTGTTTCACTGCCCGCCTCTTTGGCCGTCCACCCACTCTATTTAGATGTGGGCGGGTCCATGGGCAAATGATCACCCGAGTGCTGCAGACTCCGCCAGATTTTTTCTCCCACATTGACAGCGTCATAGGTGGAAGCAGCTGTCAGCAGGAGTTCAGCCAAGATTAACACCAGGCCAATCACAATGTGTCTTTCCATCGAGGAAACTGTGGCGGGGATATCTCCTACTTTGAGGTGGCAGAATTGAAGAAAATGAGGTAGGAACTTACAATTTTTTCTGTTTTTTACTCCCATTTTCTTCTTGAACCCCATTGTCCAGGTCCTGCCTTTGCTGCTTCTTCTTGACCACAACGCTACTCAACTCCGTTGTCACCAGGATCTAAGGTAAGCGTCTTTTACACTTGTCCTACTACGAATCGTGTATTGACAATTGCTTTAGCCTTGTGTATTTTGACATTGCTCTTACATGCTATTTTTTCTATGTGTAATGTATCAGTGTTCATTTTACAACTGATCAAGGTAAAATGAACACACCTGTATTGACATACTATAAAAGTTATGTTGTTGTGGTGCTTGTGGGTGTTGTGCTTGTGGTGCCTCTGGTTGTGCATTCAATAGTGTGTGTGTGCATGTTGTTTGTGAGCGATGCAATATGTAAAAAAAAAAGGGTCATAACACATTACTCACATATAGTTTAGAAGTAAACACAACATATATGTGTATTAACACATTAATTAGTAATACTTACCATTCTCCACTCTACCAGGGACTCACTCCATCAGGCTACCACCCGTAGGATGACACCAGCACAACAAAGACATTTAAATAGGCTTGGCGCAAACCCGCCGGCCTGACGGCGATTGAGTAGTGCTGGCTAGCACAAGAGTACACCACGACAACGGAGGTGCACCACTTGCGCGATAGTAAACAGTCTGTTGATGTGGACAGCGGTTCAACCAGCCCACATCTAAATACAGTGGGTAGGACTCCGTCAGCTCGACAGAGTACTTGTCTCTGTCACCACAGAGGGACGATGGGAGTCCCGCCAAGATCTAAATCAAGCCCTATATCTCTCTGAGCAACCTGACGTCCCCTTTTCTTTATTTCTAACTCCACAACTACTCTTCCTACTATAATATAACTATCAAAGCAACAAATAATTCCCAACACATCTCATATCACAAATACAGCACTCAAGGAACTCTTGTCTGTTGAAAACTAGATGAAAATACCCAAACGATCTCAATATTTCCATGGAACAGACCACAACTTGGAGTTTTATGTATTAAAAAAAACTTCTGACCCATTAGGCAGTCATTCTTTCTTGAACAGTAGTGCTACCATTATAGAAGCCTGTATTAATCGAAAGAATTAGGTTACAACCTCTGCTCCTCACAAAAACCATAGGAGGATCTTACAAATGCTGCACACATCTCACAAGGTGGAAAGGTCAACTATCTCACCAAAAAATCATGTTATGTTAGTGACAACCACTGACCATACTTCACCCTCTCATAAACAACTTTCTCTGCTTTCTTTAAAGCACAGACATTGAAACATTTACCACCCACATTGCCACTTTTTGTTATTTATTTGGGACTTGACACCATCATGGACTAAGTGACCTCCACATCTCCAGTTATCATCCTTGGTGACAGGAGTGATAAGAGCTTTAACCTTAAAAAACACAACCTAAAACACTCTTCCAACTAATCTGCTCCCACACACAAATGACCCTATAAATTGTTCGGAAACACCATTGACCAAACCCCATCTCATATTCACTTAGCCACTCTCAACACTCTGCACATCCCCCATAGGCAATAGGGTAATTCATCTGACAATAAATGAGCGCCCCATATACGTCACAGCACCAGCGCTCTAAATTTAAAGCCGAAACACCACTGACTCTTTTCCATAATTTCTAAACCAAATCTGTAGTGATCTCACCTGTCCAGACCCCTCATTCCTTTGAAGAGGTTAATGTCACCTTACATGCAGCCATAAAGTCTGGGGCTACCTGTCCAGAAGCACACCATTTTCAAAGGCTTTAAAGCCAGACTGGCTCAATAGAACAATCTCATACCTAAGGCATCAATTTGTTTAGAGTCTTTATCAGGAGTATTGGTCAGAAAGGTATGAGGAGTGATTCTACTCGTCAACAACAGTACCATCTGACTTTCAGGCATAGGCTGCTTAGAAAACTGAGGTCATCAGAGGCTGGCCTATGTCGCCTGGCAACAGGCTGACTGACCACATGACCCGAGCACGCTTTGGCCAAAGGTCCATAAGGATGCTTATAACAGTGTCGTTTAACAGCAGTAACGGCTCAGAAGAAGTTGGGCCTGGTTAAAAGATCTTAGCTAACAGGTTTGTCTTGGTTTCCACAGTAGGGAGCTGTAAATAAAACCCTTCTGTCGCCCTTTCCACAACTACTGCTAAAGAGAAACTTCCATTGGTGGTCCAGGTGGTAAATCTAGCTCAGTATCTGGAAATGTATCTAGCTCACTGTCATTTTGTAAATACAGGTAAAGCCCACCATCGATATAGTGGGAGGAGAGCTGGTGGACCGCCTCCTTGTCATTATTATGAAGTCATTATCATTGTCATAGAAAGCATTTTACCCACCTTGAAATGTGTCAGATCCAAATAAGGCCCCCGATAGTACTGACATCAAGGCAGAGGTCGAGGATTAGAGTCGGGCTAGCAAGTTGACTGATTGTGCTTCTGTGACCTCACAGAATGATATAGACATGGAGTGAGCTAACAACGGCACAGGGTTGGGGTGAATACCAACTTTGGGATAGGGTCCTGGGATTGGCATTGTTGCTGGCACAGAGTGGACTGGTGTGGACCGGAGTTGAAAGCATGAACTGGCAACGAAAAGGGCTTCGACCCCTTGGATTGAGTTGCCACTGAGGGAATCCAACTGGAGATTCTTGCAGTTTAATGGGCCCAAAGGGGCAAAAGAGGGAGGGGGGAAAACTTCTGAAATAAGAGGAGCATAACTAGCTGAAGGCCGCAATTCGCTGCAGGGTTTACACAGCCTGAATATTTGGCACTGGGAACAATTGCAGGACCAGATCAGAGTCAGAAGACATTTGCGGATTATGATCTCCACCCTTCTCTCCTAATTTTGAGTAGCACAATGGGGTCAAGTCACACTTGGCCTACTTGTACTTTTGGTGGGTCTTCAACTTACCAGAAGACTTAGAGTGGGAATGGAATTTCATGCGAGACAGACTACTTGAAGCACATTGTGATTGGCTCGAGGATTGGTACAGGATCTATTTTTCGACCATGACCTGTTTTTATGTTTGGCAATATAGTTTCACCTCCTGCTCCCGGATTGACTTCGGATTCATGAGGCTGCATTTATTGAAAGACTTTGAGTTAAAGCTGAGTCCCAAACATCGAAGGTACACTTTGTACAGGTTTATGACTTTCTGCAGTCATCACACAGATTGAATTCTGTTAATTTCAGAGAAGACACCATCCCTGGCACACTGTCTAAGCATTAAGCATTTTCTGAAGTCGTAGGAAAACAAACAAAATTGGGAGCGAATATTTAGAACCGGGTCAAAGGACGCAGAAAGACTTACAAACTGCAGAGACAAATGAGATGCTTTGTGTCTAGAGAGGTGTAGCTTTGAGGACTACTGGGGATCAGCACCTTATGTACTGCAAACTGTCACCCAATATGATGAAAATAAGATTATAAGGTATGGACCTAGTTCACGAAGGCTTGTTTCAGACAAGTCAGGAAATTGCTTCAACAGAGCTATTAGTACCTGTGAAGTACATTCTAATGCATAGCTATCTTTGCATGATGAAAAGTAGCAGGTGTAAATGTCCGTATGCAGGAATGTTATGTGCAAGTGCTAGCGAACCTGGATGTCGCATCGCTCATTGCAATAAACACACCGAGTCAGAGGCAATGCAGTTACGTGCTTCTTTATTCCCTGCCAGCCTCGCACTGCTTACAGACTACTTTCTTTCCGGTTGTTCGCTTCCTGTTCCTGTTTCCTGTACGCCTGTCCTGTCCTGAAACAGGGTCAGGCGAGACGACGTGACATCTCCCCTGTTTTACAAAGTCTCATGTCCTCTACATTTCTTCGACAAGGCGTCGAGGTTTCCTTATTAGACGTTGCGGACGTTTCTCTCGCCTTGGTGCTTGACTGTGGTGATTTGTGGTTTCCACCATTCGTGTGGGGCTGTGATGGTTCTGGTCACTGCTGTCACTTTGGTTAGAAGAGTCACTTGAGAGTTGACTTGACGAGGTCTCATGCCGGTTACATCTTTTGAAATGTGATATGTTTCTCGTTATCTGCTTGTGGTCAGCCTTGGCTGTGATCATGGTTCCTTTTCTCTTGATGACCTGTAGGGGAATGTCGAGATACCGACTGTCTGCCTTAGCTCGCCGATCGCCTCGAACTATCACCCAGTCTCCTTCTTGAATATTGGAGTCTTTGGCATGTCTACGCTGATCAGCGTATGTCTTCATCTTGTGCTTGTTTTCATGGTCTATCTCAACTAGGGTATTGTGGTCAACAGTGATGTTTCGTTGTTGAGGAGCCACGTTTAACATGGGTAGCCTGGTTCGAGGTGTCCTTCCTAGCATCACAGTAGCTGGGCATTGATTGGTGGTACTGTGTGGCGTGTTTCGATATGCTCTTAGCACTTCGTTTAGTGTCTGTTGAACATCCCGGTGAGTTAACTCAGCCTGCTGAATTGCCTTTTTAAGTGTTCCCATGAATCGCTCCACCATGCCGTTCGCCTGCGGCCATACGGGAGTGATTTTTTGATATTTGAAATTGAGATGGGTCGCGAAGTTTGTGAATTCATGGCCGTTAAAAGGAGGCCCATTGTCTGTTTTTACTCGCAGGGGAATGCCCCAGGCTGAAAATATCTCATAGAGCACTGGAATTACTGTTGTTGCTCGGGTAGATGATATCAGGTGTGCAAATGGGAACCGGGAGTACTCGTCCATGGCAACGATGATGTACTGTCCTGCTTGTAGCGGTCCGAAGAAGTCGACTGCAACTTGTTGCCATACTCCTTCCGGTAACTCTGGCATTTGTAGTGGTGCCGGTGGTTCTTCCCGACTGACTACTTGGCATGTCATGCAATCCTTCAGAGTTGTTTCCACCATGTGATCAAGTGTGGGGAACCAAACACGTTCTCTCAGGGCTTTCTTGGTTGCGTTGATGCCTCTGTGGCCTTCATGTGCCAAATTGATGACTCCCTGACATAGTTTGTGTGGAATCACGATCCTTCCCCCTCTTAAGAGGAGACCATTGTCACTAATGGAAAGTTTGTCACGCACGCGTTGGATTGCGGCGAGATCTTGACGAAGTTGAACAGAGTCTTGGGGTGAATGCTTCACGTCCCTCCATGAGTTTGTGCGGATGCGAGTCATTACGGCCTGCACAAGGGGGTCGAGCGCGGATGCCTCCTGAATGGCTTCAACTGGAACCGTGGGTGGACATGCTGTGTCAACGACGAAATGAAGATATTCATCAGCCACGGAAAGTGCAGCTCGAGCACCGGCTAGTGGGTGGCGCGACATGAAGTCAGCTGGATTCTCGGCCTTCCCTGGTTTGTGGACGATAGTGAAGATGTAGTCTTGCAGGCGCAGACCCCACCGTTCAATGCGTGGTGGCATTTTTGAATTGGGGTTTCCGAAGATTGTGATGAGTGCCTGATGATCTGTAATGATCATGAAATGTTTGCCATAAACAAAAAGGTGGAAATGTTCGCACGCCCACACCACAGCCAGGCTTTCTTTCTCTGGTTGGGAGTACGCTCTTTCAGTGTCCGTGAGGCTGCGGCTTGCATATGCGATGATGTGTCGCTGATCAGAGTCTTCGCGGTATTGGGCCAGGATGGCACCCAGGCCCACCGGGCTGGCGTCTACTGTGATTTCTGTTTTCTTCTTTGTGCCGAAATATGCCAGATTTATGGCGGACCCAACAGCTTGTTTGATCACAGAGAATGCTTGTTGGCACGCCTCAGTCCATTCAAATGGCTGACCCTGACGAGTGAGCTCTCGTAGTGGGTAGCTGATCGTGGCGTAGTCGCGAATGTAGCGTGCGCAGTAGCTTGCCATTCCGAGGAAAGAACGAAGGTCGCTCACGTCTCGGGGTTTTGGGGTGTCAGCAAGAGCCGCTACTTTTTCAGGGTTTGGTCTCATTCCCTCTTTGGAAAATATGTGTCCATAGAACTTTAGAGTGTCCTTGTGGAACTCGCATTTGCTGGCGTTGAGTGTTAGGTTTGCGGTCAACAACGCATGGCAGACCCTGTCCAAGGCGGTGTCATGTTCTGTTTGGTCTTTTCCAAATACTAGCAGATCATCACTATAGTTAAAAGCATTTGGAATGCCTTGTATGACCCGTTTGATAGCTTCCTGGAAGATCTCGGCGGCCGAGGAAATGCCAAAGTTCAGGCGTTTATAGCGGAATAGGCCTTGATGTGTGGTGAAAGTCGTGATGTATCTTGATTTGTCATGGAGCTCCAACTGGTGATAACCTTTGTTGAGGTCGAGTTTGGAGAATACTGTGGCGCCGTTGAGTTTTGTGATCATGTCACTGATGTGTGGTCCGGGTTGGCGTTCCCGCTCGATGGCGGTGTTAGGTGCGCGCATGTCGACACACAGTCTGACCTTGTTGTCCTGCCCCTTTTTGGGGACTACCACGACTGGCGACACCCATGGAGTGGGTCCTGACGTGCGTTCTATGATGTCTGTCTGAAGGAGGTCTTGGAGCTCGTCATCGACGGCTTGTTGTAAATGAAACGGCACCTTTCTGTGGTGTTGAGCGATAGGTGTCACGTTTTCGTTGATGTGGAGCTTTACCTTGAAATGGTTTAACTTCCCGAGACCTTTGAACAGATTTGGGAACTTCACTACGATGTCGGGGGCATCTTCAGTCATGTAGAGGAGTTCCACAAGTTTGAGTCTTTCTGCTGTGGGTAGACTGAGCAGACAGTCTGCCACATCTGGTCCTTCTACCACATGGATGTAGGCATCAACTTTCCGGTCCTTGAACGTGAGAGTGGTATGAAAGCGGCCCAGGCAAGGTAGTGGTTTGCGTGACATCCACGTGAATATGCGGACAGCTGCGGGTTCCAATTTGGGTCTTTGCTTCATGTTGTAATATTCTAGGGTGCAGATATAGTTCAAGGAGGCTCCAGAGTCCAGAACAAATTTTGCTGGGTGGTCTCCTATCAGGATGTCAAGCTTTGGATATCGTTTCAGTCGGTCCGGGTCTGATACCATACAGATATATTCATCGCTGTCTTGTGATGCTGGATTGTGTGATGATGATTCGCTGGACGTATCTCTGCGTGACCGGTGGGATTCTGTCGTTTGGCACCTGGTGCGATGACTGCTTCCGGAGTGACCCCTTGATCGATAGGAGTATGCTGACTGGACGCTGGAATTCGACGAGCTGGATGAGCGTCCTCCTCTCTCTTTTATGGCTCGTGCGTGATGGCGCGTGTCGTAACCCTTGGTCGACGATCTGTGAGTTGACTGCTTGACTTGACATGCAATTTCAAAGTGGTTGTCTCTCCCACGGCGATGACACCACTGACCGATCGCTGGACATTGTCCTGAGTGTGGGTAGTCTTGTCCACATCTGTAGCAGGTGGGCGCTGACTTTGCGGACTTCGTGTGCCGCGAGCTCCTTTTGGAGGATGTCTTTCGGGTGTTGTGGGACTTGTGAGATTTAGACGTGGACTTAGCAGTCTTGGAAGACCTGTGCGCCTGAACTCGCAGAGCATGGTCCTTCCGGTCTGATGATTTTTGCGTCCCCATCCGTTTGGCATAGTCTTCCGCTTGATCATTGATTCTTGTTAGTTCTTCAATTTCCTCTAGTGTATAAGGCTTCTTTAGGAGTCTCCGGCAGAGAGTTTCGGATTGGCATCCATCAATGATGCGGAGTCTCAGAGCGTCCTCTGTTTTGAAGTTGCCGAAGTCACAGTATCGCGCTAATCTTTTGATGCGCATGATGAAGTCGCTCATGCACTCGTCTTTTTCTTGCGTGGCTAGATTGAATGTGTGACGTTCGTAGTCTACGTTACGTTTGTGAAGAAAACGTCTATCAAGGGCTCCTTTTACTTCTTCATAGTTGGCGGTTGCTGCATTAGGTAGTTCTTTGATGATTTGCGCAATGTCCGGGCCTATCAGATTTCTCAGGGTCACTAGTTTTTGCTTGGGATCCTGCACCAGGGATCCTACCATGTAATCTTCGAAGTCTTCACTCCAACTCTTCCAAGTTGGGCCCATACTATTGCCTGGCGTCAGTGGCAGTGGCTGTGGTTGATGCATGAACGAGGCTCCAATGGGAGTGTTGGCCATTGTGGGCGTGTTGACCGGAGGAACTGGCCCTCCTGTACTTGCTGGGCCTGGTACGTTGTTTCCTCCAGATGAGCTGTCAGGAGTTGTATTGGACATCTGCAACTGACTCTGGATAGCTGGATGGGGAATTGTCCAGGTTTTATATTGTTTCTGGCTTCACGGGGGGCTTTCTTTGTCTTGTGAGGCTTTTCTTTGCCTTGTAGAGCTTTTCTTTGCCTTGTATGTGTGTCGCCCGCCTTTTTTTTCTAGCAAAGTCCTTTGTGGTGAATGGCGCCTGACCTTAAGATGGCCGCCACCATTGGTGCGTGGATTGATTAAGCGCTGGCGCCTGACCCCAAAATGGCCGCCGCGCGGGACGTCGTGTCTCTTTTATCTTTGCTTGCACCTTGCTGCTGATTATATTTGGGCTCGCGGGGGGGGGGGGCTGCCGGGGTCGGACTCACCCTAGCTCCTCGCTGCTTCTTCGTTTCTGGAGGCAGGCGATGCTCTCCTGCGCGCCACACGGAGCCGGCTGCTCGCGTCTGGGGACACGTGGGGGATGACGCTCTGGCATATGCGCTCCGGCTCCCGGCAGACAGCTTGGTGCTCCGTGAATCGGTAAGCCTCCGTGGTTCGTGGGGTGGCAGCTCCGATGCCGGTCTTGGCTTTTCGCGCTCTTTCCGCGTAGTCGGTGTTTGTGCTGCAGGACTCGGTGGTCGGCCACACTGGCTGGCTGAGCGATAGTGTTGCTTGTGGGTTTCATAAATATCCCACCCTCGTCGCCATTGTCGCATCGCTCATTGCAATAAACATACCGAGTCAGAGGCAATGCAGTTACGTGCTTCTTTATTCCCTGCCAGCCTCGCACTGCTTACAGACTACTTTCTTTCCGGTTGTTCGCTTCCTGTTCCTGTTTCCTGTCCGCCTGTCCTGTCCTGAAACAGGGTCAGGCGAGACGACGTGACACTGGACATCTTTTTTATTTTGCTCTTCAATGAAAATGTTTTTTCCAGTGAAACAGCACTTCGCATACACATATCATTAACTACGGCACACAAACTCATGCCAAAAAATCAGGGTTAGATCGTACTTTGGGAATGCCCACAAACACGCTATGGAACTCAAGAAACACCATAACTTGGACCAACCCCTTTTCACATTTTAAATATATTTTATGGCTGAAGATGTCTGCACACTAGTGTCAGAGAAATCAGCAGTACTAATTACATCCGAAAATACCTTTGAAACTAGGGCCCATGAATTTCACATTACTGGCAGGATTGCTACATGAACAAATCCTTTTATCAGGATAGAATTAAACCATTCATAATTTGAAGAATCAAGACTGGTTTTAATCTGTACTGATAATGGGATCATAGAACATTTCCCTCAGGAATTATGTTTTTTACCCCATAATTGTACTTGAATATGCAAAATCTTTTCAGCATTGGTGGCTGCGCATTTAACTGTTTTTTTTAAATAAATGTTTATTGGTGTATTTATTTGTTAGTTTTTTTTATTGTTGAGAATAGAAAGTCTGTGATTTTCCAGCCCTGGTTTTGTTTTGGTTGTGCACTATATGTTTTGTCCAACAAATTTGACAGTCTTCAGCTTTACTGGTCCAGAAATACAATCATATTAGGTTTAGTTTGATCCATACCCTTTAAGGCTCTTCCGCAGTAGGAACGATTGAGAGACCCATTAAATATGCAAACTTTTCTTTATCATTTTTCAATAGTATCTTGCTTAGACACCAGTTTCCCACTTGCTATTGAACTGGACAATGAGATTATTTGCATCCCCTAACTTGGCATTCTCTTTATCTTGCTGTTCGATAGATGTTTTAGGATGAAGCAATTTTAAATAGTTTATCAGTAGTTTATTAAAGCAGGAAGTACATTTACAAAAGGATTCCCCTGTTTTTCATCAGGTTCATTGTCCATTGTATAAAGTTTGTGTTCCCCATCTTAACTCTTTATTATAGAAGCTGATGTTCCCAGTTCGATTCTTCAACTTGGAAGATTATTCTATACGCTTTCTCTACCCAGACTTAGAGTGTTTTTGTTGTCTGGCTTCAAAAGTTCTTATAAAGCTCTTCATCTTCAATCAAGGACTATTCCAAGCTCGACATCGTGATGGCTGCACGGTAGCTCGGCTCCGCCGACCTCCCTGCCAAATCTCATCTATCCTGCCGCCCATCCTGACCAAAAAGGATAACATTTTATAGATGAATTTTTGCTGATACTCACCACCCGTCCTGGTGGATCCGGCGTTCCGTGGGTCCTCAGCAGCGTCCTCCCGGGAAGTGCGGCCTCCGTGGGGTGGAGACTGGGGCCTTGCCTTCAGCGAGTGGCCGGTGAGACGGTGTCGGCGGCGGCCTCGGGTGGCGGATGGAGGCCGTCCGGAAGATGCCGTTGTGCGAAAAGGCCGAAGGCAACTGAACGCGCCTGGGACTACCGTCCGGTGTTCCAGAGGTGAGGTGCGGCAAGTTGTGTGTGGGGGACGCCATGTTGCTGGCTCCCCCCTTTGTTGCCTTGCCCGGCCATTCCGAACCTCATCGCTCGGTGGCGTAGAGTGGCTCCAGCGGAGCGGTGGTGCCGGCGGGTCCCCCTCTTTTGGTGGTTCTCATTTCTGCACCGAGGGTGCTGTTTGGGTGCTTGAGGGTGGTCCCACGGGGGCCCTACTGGTGAGCCCACCCCAGGAGTTGGTTCCTAAGGGACGGCGCTGTCCTCGCAAAATGGCGGCTGTTGTCGTGTGCTGTGGAACGCCCCGGGATGTCGATGCTGTATCGTTGTACTGTGCTGGGGCCTGCACTGGGGAGCGCAAACCCACGATTGGCGACGTCATGCGAGCTCTGAAGATTTGGCAGGCTACCTTGGCCCGGGATTCTCGTGTGCAGGACAGTGTGGTGACCGCCATTGCTCCCGGGCCTTCCCTCAGAGATGCGTATGGGCCCGAGGTGGTCGCTGTTTGTTCCCCGCTTTCTGGTGGGGGTAGCGATGCTCCGGTTCGCATGCGGGAAGATTTGCTGGTGACCATTGACACTGGTATACATGACTGCCGTAAACAGCTTTTGCATTACCATCGGCGGAGGAGATCCCATGGGTTGCTTCCATTTGCCGTTCAGCGGCTGCTCCACGGCCTTTTCTCATCGCTTTGTTTTATGCCCGCTACTTCGACATACATCGTGGCGATAGCTAAGAAAGGACTGGGGTGAGCCCGGTTCTTAATCCGGAGGACTGCTGTTCGGTGCATGGAGTTATGGATTGCCCCAAATTGTGATAACTTGTCGAATCCTTAATAAGCATTGCTACCTGAAAACTTGCCAGTTTCGTTTTGGGCCGCACTAATTGTTTGTATGGGCGGGGGGTGGAGGGCCGTGCGCCCTGTTACATGGTTTCCTCTCCCTTGGCATTCACTTTTTCCCTTTTTTCTTTCCCTTTCGCTATTTTATCTCACTCTATATTTCGGGTTCATGTTTAGGGCGACAGGCATGCTGCCGGGGGGGTAGGCCATAGCCTTCTGCAGGGGTGCAGGGTGGGGCGGGTGGATTGGGGTCTATTAGTTAGTTCTTTGTTTCTATGGCTCTTTTGTGTCCTTTTCTTGGGTCTCCATGACTGTGCGTGATTCCCGCGGGGTGAGTTACTGGGGGGGGGAGGATTGGGTATTCCTATATAATACGCTGCTTTAGGTTCTGCTTATCCTGACTTAGCCGCCCCGCCCCTAAGGATGTTTGCTATCTGGACTGTTGATCGCCATTATTGCCGTAGGGTGGGTACAGTAACGTGGAGTCCCCCTTTTCCTTTTTTCTAGTTTTATTTGTTTTCTTTTACTCTCCGGGTTGGGCTGTATAATGATTGCAACTTTATCCGTCTCTCTGATGGTTTGACTGTTACGGGAGTGATGTTTTGCTTGTCTTTGGGCACATGAGGTTGCGGGTGGAAACTACCGAAGAAGAATTGCAAGGGCGTCTATGACTTGCATGCTTTGGACTTTTCTGATGATAGATCTATGGATTCCCTATTATAATGTGGTTGGTTTTGTTCCCCGCCATGTGCACCAGGACGCTTATTGTACAACCGATCCTTTATTCTCTTAATATAAAAATTAACCTTCTCTGATCCTATGCCGAGTGGTTCCACTTAGTTAGCATCACGGACTCGCAGCATTGTGTTGTATCATGTAACCACTCCGTACTCTTATTGATATAGATGCTTTCCAGTTTGTTCCGTGGCCGGCCTCAGGGTTGTAGGCCAGTATTTGTTTGCAACTATCTACACGAATAAATGTTTTCAAAAATTTTAATAAAAAAAAAAATCAAGGACTATTCCTATTGCTAAGGAAGTTCGATTAGTCTTTTGTGGCTTTTCCTCCTAACTGGGACTCTCTTAAGGAGACATCGACAACTTTCACATTTATGCTAAGCAGAGGGTGGTACAGTGGTACTAGGAGAAGCCACTGCTTTGTTGGGTAATCACTAAGGAAATATGTAATATTTAGCCCCATGTTATAGAAAATCTGGTTAAAAATTTGTGCGTAAATTATACAAAAACACTTGTGATTATATCTAAGCCCGAGAAGGTGCTAGTGCCTTCTAGTTATCAATCCTATTTTGGCATTTCCTAATCTTCTTCAAAGGTATAGTACTGGCTGGACATTGACTTTGTGGTATGTTGCTTACTGAGCCATGCCATATCTGAAAACTTTAATCCCGGCTGCGTCCTATAGTAAACCTCAATTGATCAACTTCCCTACCACCAAAGAGTCAAGTGCTAAATCGAAGTAAATAAGTCATCCAATTAGATTGCAACATGGACTCGGGACACTACTGGTAAAAAAATCAGTACCGATAAAGAATGCTGGTGAACATTTGTCAACAACCACTGGCAGCAAGAGGATTGCTATACAAGGCATCAAATATATTGTTGTTCTGCCCTTGTGGTTATGAAGCACCTTATATAAAACAATTATGATAACATCATGCATATTGGAATCCTAGAGCTATGCAGTACTTAGATGTGCACAACATACACTCTTATTTGCGGTTGAGACTTTATCTCATAACCTTGAGGAATTTGGAACCCTATAATTTAAGTCCGGAGTCTACCTATGGTAAATCCTTGCTACTCACTGAACTTTTAAATCCTCATCAGGCGTTATTTCAGAACTTACTTCTGACAAAACATGTACCTGTCAAACAGGAATTAATTACAAATATGGCCATAAGAGGAGTTTATGATCTAGCATATTAAAGAAAAAGGGCCAAAGGAGTCTAAAAAAATTTAAAAAGGGTCTTTTTCTAATCAAACTGAACGAATGTTAGAATTTGTTTTCTAAAGTAATGTCAATGAAATATGAAGAATAATGATGATTTCATTAAGGTGTTTTAAAGCGAGTTTAATGGACAGAAACCTGGGACAGGCTCCTTCTGGCAAAGCACCGCCTAGGGCTGGCTTTAGAGCTGGAGGTGCCCGGTGCGATACTTATATTTCTGATGCCTCCCCCACCAATTACCTCCTCCATGGATTCCCACCTGTCAACAGAGCACCTCAACTCTTCATAGCTCCTCTCTCACATATATTTTATTGTAAAGTGCTGCTTGGGAATGGCTTTACTAGTAAGAATGTATATCAAACCAAATGAACCCTTTTCAGCAACATTAGAAGAAGATAATGAAAGACTGTGGAAAAAACAAAGTCCTAACCTATACAATGTAGTTTGAGGGCATCTCTTTGAAGACAGTTCATATTAGCATTGTAAGTTAAGAAGTGCAAGTAACAAAAAGGATACCATGACAAAAGTAGTATTCAACTGAGCTATCCATAAAAGATACAGTTCTCTGGTCTGCATTCTCCGCAGCAGGCACATTAACCCTCTGTGCTACTTTATGAGTCCAAACTGCAACTAGACAAAACGCCATCAATCCCCAGAGTAATCTTGACAATTTTATTGCTGCCTGGAAACTCTGCAGCATCTGCTTTTAACACCGTAGGCTAATCTAAACACAGCGCCTGTTGAGTTCAGCTCCAGGTGTAGCTGCACCGGTCGCACCGCCCTACAGTCGGCGCTGGCACCATAACAACAAGCTGCAATCAGCATTTCGTTAGAGGCCAAAAAGTTGATGCAGGTGCATGTACCTAGGCTGGAAATATGAACTGCACAGCCTTCAATTTGGGATTACACCAGAGACACATTGGGCTCATATTATAGAGATGCTGAATGATGGACACTGCACCGCTATTTATACTATGATTGGACGGCGATCCTGGTGCCTGCATCTTAACGGCAGAGAACTGCTGCTTCCAGAGCTGTCTGTCAGGCACCCCACAAGAATGCTAAATACATTTTTAAGAAGTAGGTCAAGAAAATAAAACATTGCTGTCGGCAAAAGCTGTGCCACCGAGCTGCGGTATACCTTGCACATATTTTTGGAAACCTGAGACAAAACAAGCAACAAAGTTTCATGTTTTTTACAACTTATCAAAACTTTGTACTAATCAAAATAAAATACAGAGTTGAATAGAACACCAAAAAATGTTTCACGCTGCTTAGTGTACGAGATCTTGGTTTTCAAGGACCCTGACAGCAATAACAGTTTTATATGAGCGGGCAAAACGCTGCCAAAGTAAACCCAGACAATTAAAACATAGACGAGGATCCCTCAAACCCTTACCCCCGTCTAAGGAACAAGTCAGCCCCAGGCTTTAGAGGTCAATAAAACTAAGTGAGGTTCAGAAAGGACCTGCCGGACCCACTCATCATAAAGTACCAATCAAAAGCTATCTCTCTGGCTGACTTGGCTTTCACCTTTAAATGAGTCCACCACTAAACTTCACCGTCTATAGGTCCTCCAGAACTTTTTCAGGAAAAATGTTTGTTAGATTATGGGGTCTCTAGTTGGCACAGGTAGGTACTTGTGACAAATAGGGACCCTCTCCTCTGGTCAGGATAAGGGGATTACACTCCTAAAATAACCCCTGCTCACCCCCTTGGTAGCTTGGCACGAGCAGAAGGGCTTTACTTCAGAGGCATTGAAAGTTAAGCAGTTGTGACCACATACAGTAACCCAGTGACAACACTACAAATGGACACCACACAGGTTTTATATCAAAAAGAGGAAGACTTTATATAGAGTTACCACAAGACCATAAAAGACAAAAATACAGACTATGATTACTTTAAAATGGTAGATTTAAGCTTAGTTCAGTTAAGTTCTTAGATGCGACACTCTGCGTCGATGTACCTTAGGTTGCGATGCGCTTCCACGACAAGCAATGTCCCAGCAATGGGAAATGCGGCAAAGTTCAGATTGGTTCGATGCGTGGACTGCAGCGGTGACACCCTTCTTCGGAGTTGCGGCGGCGGGCGACACGCTTCTTCTCGTTGAGTCGCGCTTCCAGCTCTTTTGAAGGCCCAAAACAGCAGCAGGCACTACTAAAGAACTCTGGGGAGCTGAGGGGTGAAGTCTGTTGTCCCTGAGACTTCAGCAGGAGGCAAACTCTTTTCCAAGCCCTTGGAGATCCTTCATAAGTGGAAAGCAAAGTACACAAAGTTCCTTTCTCCTTCCTTTGGCAGTTAGGCAACCACTGCAGGCCAATCCCCCAAGCAGCACTTCAGCTAGGGAATAGTCTCTCCTCAGTTTCTTCAGGTTCCTCTCCTCAGTAAAGGTTTCTTCTTGTAGTACAAAGTGATCTAATTCTTGGGATCAGGGTCCCAATATTTATACCCCAAAATCTTTGTTCTCTGAGGTGCCTTTGCCCAATCCAAACTAGTTCTGAAGCACTCTGTTTACCAGACTTCTTTCTTTTTACAGTGCAGGGCATGCACATCAGACGCCCCACAGGAGGTGGAGCCAGCATTGTGGAAGGCAAGTACAGTCCTGGAGCACTTTGTTTACAGGACTCCTTCTCTTCTTTCAGTGTGTAGGGTATGTTATGTTATGTTATAATTTTGGTAGAGCGCAACAGCTGCCCCAGCAAAGAGGAGTCCCGGCGCTGATGAACCACAGACACTATACTGAGGAAAGAAAGGAGTGGGATATACAGGAGTCCTAAGGAGAGGGGAACAGGTGGGTCTTGATGGCCTTCCGGAAAGTAGACAAGTTTTCCAGAGAGCGGATGTTCAGTGGCAGAGCGTTCCAGAGCTTGGCTCCCAAAACCCTAAAGGAGCGACCACCATTGCGGCAAAGCTTTGTACGGGGTACAATCAGTAGGTGCTGGCCTAATGAGCGCAGGTTGCGCCGAGGCACGTACGGTGTGAGGAGTGGTCGCAGAAGTTCTGGGCATCCGGATTTGAGGATTTTGAATGTCATAATGAGGGTTTTGAACTCGATTCGGGATTCGATAGGTAACCAGTGCAGCTTTCGGATAGTGGCTCTGGCCGAGCATCTGCGGGGAAGACCAACCAAGGCTCTTGCCGCAGAGTTCTGCACGCGTTGCAGTCGGGCTATCTCCCCTTTATTGGCGCCAAGAAGTAGAACATTGGCGTAGTCCAAGTGGGAGAGAATTGTGGTTTGGACAATGAGTTGGCGAACCTTATGGTAAAAAAAACCGTGTATAGGGCTGAGACTCCTCAGCAGGCCCACACAAGTAGCTGCCACTTTTTTTATGTGGGTCTGAAAGCTGAGTGAGGAGTCCATCCAGACGCCTAGGTTTTTGGCCAAGGATTTGGGTGGTGGAATAGTGCCTAGTGACGAGGGCCACCAGTGCTCATTCCAGTAGCTGGTGTTCCTTCCGAGGAGCAGCACCCCTGTCTTGCCTGCATTGAGCTGCAGGCAGTTGTCCGTCATCCACTGGGCTACTGCAGCAAGGTCATCCCTAAATCTTGAGGTCGAAGTGGAAGGGCCTTCTGTGAGAGTGATGGCCAGCTGCGTGCCATCTGCATATGACATCAGCGTTAGGTCCCACTCTTTAGCCACTGCCGCAAGTGGCTGCACGTAAAGATTGAAAAGGGATGGGCTTAGTGCAGAGCCCTGCGGGACTTCCTGTCCGATGGGATGGGGTTTTGAAAGAAACGGGCGAGCTGACACCCGGAAGTATCTGTCCTTCAGGAAGGAACGGAGCCATTCCAGGGCAAGACCGGAAATCCCTACTGTCACCAGACGATTTAACAGAATGTTATGGGATACCGTGTCAAAGGCTGCGCTGAGGCCTAATAGAATCAGCGCAGCACTCTGACCGGCATCGAGGATCATCCGGAGATGTTCAGTCGTAGCCAAGAGGGCAGACTCGGTGCTGTGGCCTGGTCTGAACCCATTTTGAGATGGGTCCAAGATGTTGTTTTGATCCATATGTAGGGACAGGACGTTGTTAACATGAGCCTCTGCAAGTTTAGACAGCCATGGGAGCAGCAAGATAGGTCTGAAGTTTTCCAGTTTGGAAGTGTCTAAGGTGGGCTTCTTGATAATAGGGGAGACCCAAGCTTGTTTCCAAACAGTCGGGACACTAGCCGAAGAAAAGGAGAGATTCAGTATGGAGGCCAGGGAAGGCAGAAAAAATTCGAGTGATTCCATGAATTGGGTAGGCCTCATCGGGTCTGCTGGAGAGCCAGACTTGACTTTCCTGCAGAGTTTAGTTAGGTCCTCATAAGAGATTTCTGGTATGAGCGTCATGGTGGTGCCATTAGAAATGGAGTTAGTGCGGTTAGGCGGGTTGGGAGAGTGCTGTGGAAATGATCTGTATATTCTTTGCACTTTCTCTACAAAGAACGTGGCAAGGTCCTCACAATGCTGCGCGGAGGTGATAGTGGAGGAAGGAGATCTGCTGCTCTGTAGTTCTTGTACCAGTTTAAAAACAACTTTAGCGGGATTCGAGCTAGAGTTAATTTCTTCTGCATAGAAGGAGGCGCGTGCGGAGCAGATAGCTTTATGGTAAAGTTTCTGTTTGGATAGGTAGAAGGCTTTGTCTCTATTATTGTATTCCCTTCTCCATATTCGCTCGGCTTTTTTGCAATCTTTTCGCATGGATTTCAGGGTGTCGTTATACCATGGGTTGGAGGGAGAGCTGCGCCCTTTGGTTCATTTGGCTGATATGAGAGCATCTAGTCCTCTAGTAATCCAATCATGAAAGGCATTATAAGTCGTGTTGATGTCCAAGTTTGCCTCACGTTGGAATTCTCCTAGAGTGACGTGCAGGTCACTGGTTGAAAGTTTATGCCAAGGTCTCTTTAGGCGTCAAGTTGGCTTAGTTTTATTAAACGTTTCTCTAACTAACCTAGTCATTTTAATAAGATAATGGTCTGTCCATCCCATAGGTTTGGGCACTTCTGTCTTAACCTCCGGGATGTTAGTGAAAACAGGGTCTAATATATGCCCGGCCGAGTGTGTGGCGGCCTGGATTAGAGAATTGAGTTGTAAGGCAGCAAAGTCGGCCAAGAGGTTTTTGATAGTAGGGTCTTGAGACAGATCAAAATGAAGATTGAGGTCACCTAATATAGTGAAATTGGCTGACCTCACCACTAAGGAGTTTGCTATTAGAGACATTAGCCGCTCCCCAGGGGGTGGAGGCAGCATTGTGGAAGGCAGGCACAGCCCTATTCAAGGTTCAGGTGCAACTCCTCCCTCCCATCTAGATGCAGATCTCTCTGTTCACCACCGGGTGACTCAGCCTGTCTCCTGGAATTCCCCAGCCCTGTCACTCACAAAACCAGACATAGGAATACACAACCTAACAGAGGCAGGTTTGAATGGTTAGACAAGCAAATACCTACTTTCTAAAAATGGTATTTGCAAATACAGAATATTAAAACCAACTTCACTAAAAGATGTATTTTATTATTCTGAGTTCAGGCATACTAAACTCAAATTTCTACCATGTTCTCTGAGAAAGTTGGGATTATAAAATATAATGACTCTAACAACCCATTCTGGCCTATGGAGAACAGGTAGCCTTGCAATAGTGAAAACGAAATGGCTGTAATTCACTATTAGGACATGCCACACACACCAGGGCTTGTCCTACCTTATACTTACAATGCACCCTGCCCCTGGGCCTACCATAGGGGTGACTGATATGAAGAAAAGGGAAGGTGTAGGGACTGGCAAGTGGGTGCACTTGCCCAGTCAGCATGACAGTACCAGACTGCAAGCAGGCTCTGCAATGGAAGACCTTAGACACCTTTTACAAGGCTGCTTCTGTGGGTGGCACAACCAGTGCTGCAGGCCCACCAAGCAGCATTTGGATTTACAAGCCCTGGGCACACTCAGTGCACTAGGCTAGGGTCTGACAAGTAAACCAAATAGCGAAACATGGAACCACTGATTAATATATCAATTTACAATAGGGAGCACTTGCACTGTGGCACTGGATAGCAGTGGCATAGTGCCCAAAGCATCTAACACCAGCAAAAATACATGAGGCAACAGCAAAAATGGAAGGGAGACCTACACCAATGGGACCAGGTCTAATAATGTTCTTCACATATGCCTGAAGACCCTGCAATGCATTGGATCTAAGGTAAATTTATCACCATCAAGCTGTCTGAAGTGGCTGCAAGATGACATGTCGGCAATATATATAAATAATACTTTTCCTTTTATTTTCATTCTTTTTGCAGTTTTCCTAGTTTTGTATGTGTAATTGACGTGTGTTAACGCCTTTTCTGAGGAAGTACCCTGGTGAGAAAAATAAGCAATGGGAAGTGTGCTTCCATTTGGGCACTATTGCATAGTAAGACAATGTCTGATTTATGAATAGGTGTGTCCTAGTGGGATCATGCACCTACTGGGGAGAGACATTCTGTTGTATTGAAAAGATGTCCAGTAGCCCAGGGAAGATTATATGAGATGTTTAATAAGATAGATTGTATGAAGAGCCCCACTGGGAGCAGCCATCCTGATGCTCAGCCCATCCTCCAACTGACTCCCTCACTCATCAACATTCCTCAACATCATCACACACCAACATTCCACACCACAGTCACATTGGCTGAGCAGCAGGTATAACAAATCTCCCTTATTTTCACAGAATAACATTAGACTCATGCATGGTGTTTACCATATTGCAATGCGAAGCAATGCAGATGCATGAAGATAATAGGTGGAAAACATTGCATGCATTATGCACAACTAGGCAAGAAACATACACTAAAAGTGCATGTGAAAAACAGATGAAAACATTGCAAACATTATGTATAACTGAAAAAGGAACATAATAATTGCAACGGACCATGAATGTAACAACAGCAAATAATCATACTGAAAATAACCCCTTCCCCATTTCTACCCAGAACACAGCATACACTCTACTAAACCACTAATCCTCAAACAGACCCCAAAATGCTGCAGACATGCAAGCTGGCCAGACAGACATAAAGAAACAAGTATGGAACCAATCACAGGGGTGCAGTAGTGGATAGCCTATAGCAAAAGAACAAGAGAACAGGACAGATGAAACACCTAAACTGGTGAACCACCTTGACTTAAACGATGTCCCCTCACCCTGACCCGTAGTAGGGTGGGGCAACACTTCACACACGCATATATTTTGACTTCAACCCTACACTTCACCCTAACCCATAGTAAGGGTGGAACAACACAACATATAAGTCAACTAGCTTCAACTCTGAACTTACCCTAACCCATAGTAAGGGTGGAAAAACACTTCACATACATAGTTTGGCTTCAACCTTGATATTCACTCTAACCCATAGTAAAGATGGAACAGCACTTCACCTAAGTCATTTGGCTTCAATCCTGCCCTTCACCCTAACCCGTAGTAAGGGTGGAACAACACTTCACATCAGTCATTTGGCTTCAACCCTGCCCTTCATCCTTACCCCATAGGTAGGGTGGAACAACAACGTCAACTCTGCTCTTCACCCACACTTCCATGGATAGGGTGGCACACCTACTTGCTGCAAGTAGTTTGAGCTTAGCTCTGCACTTCTATCCTGCATGACTACTACTTATAAAGTCAATACAGAAACTACAATGGCCGGTGATATTACTGCACCATTCCATAATCACAGAGTGGTGGACACCAACCTAATCGCTACACCGTCCCACAACCACATAGAGTCATAAAACATGAATGACTGCTCCTTACACACTGATCACCATACCAAAACACACACTAGTACAAAATGGGTGAATTACCACCTCAAAGTCATCCCCAAGGATACATCACTAGTAATAAATATGTTGTTATTTTATGGGAAAAACAAAACAAATAAAATGACAAGCAACGGCTACATCCTTACATCATACATAACAAAGCACATCATGTCAAACATGTAGGTAAAAATGTTTATATATGGTGAAACATATGAAAGCACACCACAATGAGCATATGCGGCACAAATACATGAGAAGAAAACATGACATTACTGTTGGTGCACCAGCGTTGTTCAAAGTCAAAAATGCCTCCCAGGACTAAATATCACTTTGGGTTATGACCAGGGTGTTCAGTGTGACCTCCGACTCAACCAAGTTGCTCCCTGCTACTGACGGTCATATTCATATGTCTCCCTTAGAGATAGCACATCCAAAGGCTACCTTGCATTCTGTCCCTTAAAGTGTCCTCCGAGTCCTTACACAAACAAAGACCAGCAGGGAATACTTCCCACAACATCGTGACCACCACGAGAATAAATGTACATCTTCCCAACGACGAAGGTGAATGGACTTTTCTTCCGATACTGCTAAGCGTCTGTTCTCGTGGAACTTCCTTCCGATATAAAAGTCCTTCCCAAGCAAAAATACGCAAAAGCAAGGCAGTTGCTCAGGAAACCACTTCGGCTTTGATTGGTGAGTACACGCTGTTTAATGTCTCTCTAACAGGTACTGCGCAGCCATACTGTTGCACACGCCACTGAGCTGCGACACGCACCACAGAACTGCCCCACATGCCACAGGTAATTCAAAACTCGCACAGCTACTGGACAATTTGTGCTGCTGCCAAAGCTTGTACAAAGCTTGCCCCAAAGCGACGCCACATACTAACGCCCCAATCTCCTCCACACCAGCTCCGAGTACATACATTGACACCAACCAAATCGAAGGTTCCCCATGTTTCCGTGGCAGAGCGATCTGCTGAATGTGCGCTTCAGACACTTCTAGCTTGCAAGAAACAGCCCAGCATCCCACATCCTCACAGACCGCTGGCAGGGACACCTGAGCAGGAGTAGTGCAAGCATCAAAGCGGTTGCTATCTTCTGCCATCTGGTCATGTAGTGACATTGAGTTGATAAAAGGATTGAATTCAACCATGCCCTGGCTGTTAGGTTGTCCTGTAGTATAGGACACTGTTGGGGCTAAAGGGCATACCATCATACTCTGAACTTCAAGTTGCTTATGTATTCTAAAGATCATTTAACTTCCTTCTTTCAGTTGTATTTCTTCTTTCAGTAGTACTCCTTCTTTTGTTTCATTAGTTTCTTCTTTCACTCAAATAACACACGCAGGTTCATCTTAATTCCTCTTCAAATCGTTGTCAAAATATATTTATTGAAAAGATGTCCAGTAGTCCAGGGTAGATTATGTGAAATGTTTATTAAGATAGATGGTATGAAGAACCCCACTAGGAGCAGTCATCCTGCTGCTCAGTCCATCCTCCAACTGACTCCCTCACTTATCAACATTCCACACCACAGTCACACTGGCTGAGCAGCAGCTATAACACATGCCAACACAATTTGCAATATTTTGTGGTTGGATTCAGAAAACCTTTTCTACACGCAGGTACAACTAGCACATGGATTACATTGTAACCCATGTATGCATGAATTAGTGAATATTCACAAGGGTAAATGTGTATATATGTATGAGTTGGATATGTAGTTGAATTATACAAATAATTCAGAGCTTCCACAAAAGCTAGAGCTACATACGTGTTGTAGTCCGGTTCCAGAACATGTAACAAGGAACTTTTTGGGGTTTTTTTTTTGCCCTTCATGGGCATATGGCCAGTGATGGACTGAACATACAAGTCCATTTTGTTAAGTGGACTGAAGTCTGATTCTGCCCATGTGCCCAACATTGCAAAAAAGCTATTTTAAGGCATAAACTGGTGGATAAAGCAGTCTCCAGGCAAATAATGTTGTGGCATTCAAGAGAACAACATCTCTATTCTATCAGGGCCCAGGTAGCACTCTATCATGCTTTATGTTCACCTGCAATAAGCTACAAAGAAAAGCAAAGAGTGTGCATGCTTTGTGTGCATACTGTAATTCACAGCAGAGCGGCAATAAAGAACAAGCATTAGCAACACTAAAAGGTCAGACATTTGCTGTCAGACTTCTGCCTTTGTCCATGCTTGTTCTGTTTTCAGAATAACTATATTGTTTTGGAAGCTGCTCAGTTCGCAGCAAATATTTTATTTAAAAACAAACAGTGCTTAAAAACAAAAATGTAGACATTGCCATAGTGGTCCCTTGCACTGAAAGGATCTACTTTGTGTGTGGATTTTCTCATTATAAATCGGTAGAATGTCATCACTCACAGCAAATTTAGTAATCACTGGCTGAGGTAGACTGCCCACTGCCTCCTGCTGTAGTGGGTGGAAGATAAATGTGAATGGAACAATAACAGACCAATGGATAACCAAACACCTGACCAAAAAAGAGAAGTAATTCTAGGTAAGAGATGCTTGAAGCATTAAGGTTAAACAGACATGTACTGTTTGATAGTAAACAGCAATTTTCAGTGACAATATATTTTCTGACATCACAGATTTCATTTAAGAATTCCGAGCTACTTCATCTCCTTAGATAAGAAGAACATTGCTACTAGAGAAAAACTGCGGTAGAACCAGGAGGTAAGGTCTATATTCTATGTTTACCTTACTTGTCCAGTGTAAGTGGGGATTTGATCGGGGTGCACAATGAGCACAGCCCAAATAAAAGTAAACTTAGCCTACAGTGAACCAGAAATATCTTGAAAAGCTTTAGGCAAGTACATCAAATAAATGGGATGCTCCAATTAGAGCACATAATTATTTAAAATTCTAATTTTGGTCCTCAAAATTTTGTATAAACTGTCTTTCTGGGTGTAATGCCATTGTGGTGCTGCTGCCGGCCTCCTGTCCGTAGCCAGCGGATAAGGCTGTATCGGGCTGCTGGTACACAGGGCCTTTCAAGAGCGGGGAGGACTGTGCGGGCCCCAGAGGGCTGCCACGATCCACTTATTGATGGGGGCTCATGAGTCTTTTAAAATTCGCATTGACCATCACAACCTTCAGCGTCTCTCGAATATGCAGTGTAGGAATAGTCGGCAGGCCTGGTGGAATTATTTTTTCAACCAACTAGACTTTATCAGTACACATATTCCTGGCACTAAGAACATCCCAAAGCTCGATAAACGTTTGGTTAAAATATCCTTTTTTCACAAAATATCATTTGGGTAGCTTAATCATTTCTTGAAAACGTTCAAGCCAGTTATTCTAAAGAAGAATGGGAAATCTTGCAAGGACTAGTGTGTAAGAAGGAACATTTTGTTTCTTCAAAAATTGCATTATTTGTTCCTTCTAAAGAGTTGAGAGTGAAGTGTTCAAGATGTGCCACAATTCTCAAAATAATGGTCATAGAGGGATTAAATCTACTCTGGAATTCATTCTTTGATCCTTTTGTTGGACCTCTGTTCGAAAGGATACTGAACTCTATTTTGGTTCTTGTCCTAACTGTGCGCAGGGAAAGACATCTCACTCAGTCCTCAGAACTTCTTCAATCTTTACTAATTCCACCAGAACTTTGGCACACTATTTCTACTGATTTCATCATAGCTGTGCCTCCTTCTGAAGTGAACTGGGTCATCGTGGTCACCATTGATTCTTTTTTTTAAACAGTTCCTTTCACAGCCCTTAGGACATTGCCTTCTGCCAAGAGCTTGGGACACATTTTTTTAACAAGACATTTTTCTTTTACATGGTTTGTCCCAAGGTATTGTTTCAGAGTGAAACTCTCAGTACAACTCCTGCTTTTGGAAATCTTTTTGCAAAACTCTTTAGATTGATGAGGCCTTGTCCTTCGGTTTTCACCCCGCAGACAAATGGTCAAAATGAACAATTAAACCAAGAACTGAAACAATATCTTAGATGCCTCTGTAATTCCGCTCAAAGTGAATGGTCTTCCTTTTTGACCATGGCTGAGTTTTCCCATAACTATTTCATCCATAGCATGACTCAGTCTTCGCCATTCATCTGTTTCCACGGTCTTGTCTTCAAGCCTTTGCCTCTGGTTTTGAAGGTTCCAGAGCCAATCATGTGGCAACCAGCTTTGACAGTTCAAAACTGCTAGATAACATTTGTTTCTTAATCATCAGGAGTCAAAGAAAAGGATGAAACTGTATGCTGATGGCCATCGTAACTCTCCTCCTACCAATGAAATTGTGAATAAAATTTGATTATACTCTAAATATTTGAATACTTATCTTTCCCAAAACAAATTAAAACTTCTATTCTATGGACCTTTTAAGACTGTTCAAATCATTAATCCAGTTACCTTCAAGGCTCAGCTGCTTCTGAATTGGGAAATGTATCCAGTGTTTATTTCCTGGAGTTTGGTATCTCTGGACTCACAATTTAAAAACACATCTTTGCAAATGCCACTTTTAGAAAGTTGGCATATTCTTTCTTTATGTATCAAACAATGGGAGAGTCAGGGAAAGGAATCACTCTTCTTCCCCAAAACAATATACCTTAACAACAAAAGAGTGACTAATGGCGCAAGAAAACACAATATATGTAAAAAGGGCTGGGTACGATGGGAAAAAACCTCTGTTTTTAAAAAAAACCCTTGCTCACCAACCTGGTTGGTGACATGCTTCATCATCTGGTTCCCACCAGGGAAACCGAGTGTCTCCCTGGTGTGCTGCGACACCTGTATTTACAGCGGAGCTGGTTATTTTTAGAACTGAGTGATAGTGCAAAAAAAGGAAAGTGAGTTGTGTGGGGATTAAAAGATGGCGAGTTGCACCCTGTACCAACTTTAATAGAGGGGCAACCAGCAATGGTTAAAAAAAAGTTCTGCGTAAAAATATGCACATAGCCTGAAACTAAATAAATCTAAATTAAGCTCTGCATTCTTTAGCTTTTGAATAATGCCAGGAAAATCCTCAGGCTGAGCGCACAGTGCAAGCACTAGTGAGTAAACTATTTATCAAGGCAATAGGCATGATTACCAAAGATTGGTGAAGGCAGATGCAATTGCTGAGGTGTGTTAGGCCAGTGCTATCTAGGGTCTTGAAAGTGTAGGGGAGGAGTCTGAACTGTGCTAGTTTGTGAATGGGGAGCAAGTAGAGCTCCTTCAGGTGTGGTGTGATGCGAGGTTGACAGTGATTCTTGCCACTCAGTTCAGAATGGTCTGAAGCTGTCTGGAGAGTTTTTTGTTGATCCTGGCATAGAGTATTCCCATAGTCCGGCTTGCTTGTGACCAGGGCGTGTGTGACAGTTTTCCAGGTCCTAATTGGCAGCCATTTAAAAATCTTCCTCAGCATCTTCAGGATATGGAAGCATGATCCAGTTGAGTGATGGGTGCCGTTCCTAGATCTGATGGCCACCAGGTGGAGTCCCATAGTTATGTGCTCTTCCTGAAGATGACAATTTTGGTCTTGTCCGGGTTCATATTTACACAGTTGGTCATCAGCCAGTGGGCGATTTCAGTCATGAAGGCATTGAACTTGATCCAGGTACTGTGCATCTTGTCCGTGAAGGAGAGAATGAGTCGGGTGTGGTCAGTATAGGAGAGGACGCTCATATCATGTGAGCAGATGATACCCGATAGAGGGTTCATGTATCCACTGAAAAGGGTCAGGCTCAGGAAGGATCCTTGCAGACATCCGCACATGAGACTGCGGGTGTTCGAGCTGCACGGTGCCAGGCTGACTGACTGTGTCCTTCCGGTCAGGAGGGAGCAGATCTTTTGAAGTATGTGTCCTTGGATTCCGATGTTGTGTATGTTTTGAATGAGGATGGGGTGGTAGACTGGGTCAACTACTGCGGCGAGGTCCAGGAGGATGAGGACTGCTGTGTCGCCTCTGTCCAGAGTCATACGGATGTCATCCATGGAAGTGATGAGGGCAGTTTCCATGCTTTGGTTGGTTCTGAAACCAGACTGAGTGGTGTCAGGTTCTTGGTGGCCATTGAGGTATTTGGTGAGGTGTCCATTCATGCTTTTCTCTAAGACCTTGGCTGGGAATGGTAGCAGATTGGTCTGTAGTTGGCAAGCAATGAAGGGTCCACAAAGGGCATCTTCTGCAATGAGAGGACAGTTGTGTGTTTACAAGCATGTGAAAAGGTTGCAGAAGAGGCAGAGGGATTCAGAGTAGGTGTGAGCATGGTGCTGATGAGTTGCAGTCCTATGGCTTAGGCATGGTGGGGGCAGATGTCTGATGGGGTACTGAGTGGATGGACTTCATGGTAGTGGTAGTTTCATCTGGGATGATGACAGGCTGTGTGGTTAATATTGGTTCTCTGGATGATATTGGGAGACATTTGGTGAGGTCTGTCAAGTCAGGTTGCTGAAAATGGAGCTGATTTGTTTGCTGGAGAATTGAGAGAAATTGTCGCAGAGGTCATGCAAGAGTATTAGTGAGTTGGAGAAGGCCAATGATGATATGACATCTTTCACAATGGAGAAAATGTATTTGCTTCTGCTGGTGCTGGCATCAATGCGGTCCACCAGAGTGGGGTATTTGGTGGTCCAGATACTTTGGTGGTAGTGTCTCAGGGTGAATATGAACATGCTGCTGTCTGAATTGTCCTAGCTAACTCTCCATTTGCACTCCAGTTTGCAGTGGCGTTTCATCAGTCTGATCCTGTGGGGTCTGGATCCTGTTGTATTTTTGGGTTTGATTGAGGGCCAGGTAGTCGGCTCAGGAGGTAATCCTATTGTTGAAATTCTGGATGGCTTTGGGGAGCCTGTTGCTGTGTTTGGGTTGCTGGGTGTTGAGAGTAGTGTTACAGTCATTGTTAGTGATGCTGTTTCAGTTTCAGTGGATTGGTCTTGACAAGGGTGTGATTTGTCCAAGGAACTGGTGTTGGCTTGTCTACTCAGAAGTTGCTGAAATTGGCGAAAATAAGGTCAAGGAGGTGTCAGTGACTTACGTAGGTTCCTTTACTCATTGGGTGAGGCCTAGACTTTTAAGATCTTCAATGAGTGCTCCTGAGTTGGGGTGAACAAAGCAAACACAAGGAGATGATGGATGAAGCGCCGAAACGTTTCAGACACTCACCCCTAGACACAGATCGTTCTTTAGCTCACTTTGCCACCCCAGTTTAGATCCAGCCATATGCAAATCAGTCTTGACACTGTGCCTCATGGGAACAATCCAGCCTGAACTGCCAGGCCACGTCCTCCCTGGACTAGAAACATGCATCCTGGGACCGGTTTTGGGATTACACCCCTCATTAGCCAGGCTAGCTTGATTGCAGTGCAAAGTGGGCAAGTGACCCACCTCTGGGCATACCCTGACAAGTTAGGGAGAACAATGCAAGCACAAGGAGATGATGGACAGAGTGCTGAAACTTTTCAGACACTCGCCCCCCAGTCACTGATCTGGGTTGAATCCAAAATCTTTCTTTAGCTCACTTCGTCAGTTGAGTTGGAGTCGGCATGGTTTTCCAGGTGTAAGTTCAGGTTTCCAAGTAGGATATAGTTGCCAGCATCAAGGGCGAGAGGAAAGACAAAGTCTGTCAGAGTGTGTGAGTGAAGATGGTGTGTGGTCCTCGTGATCTGCAGATAGATCTGTAGAGTGAAGTTGGCCTTGACAGGAGTTCCATGCTGAAGGATGATGTGTCCATGGATGAGGTGTGGCAGATGATGTCCTTGTGGATGTTGGTGATCCTTGCTTGTAAAGCCCGTCTTGCCTGACAATTTTGCCAGGGGTGGCTGCAGCGATGTCTTGTGCCAATTTTAGATTCAGCCAGGATTCTGTGAGACAGAGTAGGTCAGGCGCATTGTTATGCAGCAGATCCAAGATCTCTATGGTGTGTTTGCTGAGTGAGCGGGTGTGGGGCATGCATGCGAGTGTGGATTGTTGTGTGTGTGGTTGCAGGTCTGTGTGAAAGTCAGAGAATGGGGCATGGGATGCTGTCGGTGAAGTGAGTGTTGGGATCGGAACTGGACTTTCAATCCAACCAAGAACAAATATGCGCTTTCATAAAATAGTGTATCGAGGTCATAGAAAGACCTGCCTAATTATTTTCATTAGACAGTTTGCAGTTTGTGACCCTGCAATAGGCCACATTGACAGGATTGCCTGCAAGGGCCCCATGTCTGTGATTGTTTTGAAATAAAGAAAACATATATTTTCCCTGAACGGAAAAAGTACTTTTAAAAAATGGTTTCACTGAAAGTTGGCAGTGGTCTAGTGGAGCTAAGCCTACTTTCCTTGAACCTTTTTTCAACATTCTTAAAGCGGAGGTGTCCAAAGGGGAACTCTTTCCTCATCAGCAGATCAGTGACCACAACAACTGGCTTGTGATCCGAAATTATGCAACTTATTTATACATAAGTGTATGAATCCCAAATATGAAGGGAAACCCACAGCATGCCAAATAGCAATGTATAATCCAATGCTAAAAACATTTTCCAATTTAGAAACACAGTCTTGAAGCAGTAAATATGATTAGTAAATATACAAATATTTTACCAGTCGCAAACCTTCTGATTTAGTGAATCTGAGGGTTTGCAACCATTAACACATTTTGCACTCTTGGCCCTTAGCCATTAGGCTACACCTCACACCAGCCAGCAGACAAAGGTGCACAGCAATCACTTAAAACAGAAAAAGGATAAAATGCTCCTAGCCAGATAGGGACCAATGCTACCAGTCTTTTTTAAGAAAGTTTCTACTGCGATAAACCATCACAAATCCACAAAATACGAGCAGTGAAAATTCTGCATGTACAATACACCCATTCAGAACTGCTATTGTATCTTTTACGTAAATTTTATTATTTTATTTTGTTTTATTTATGCGATTTTATATAGCGCGAACTTTACCCGAAGGTGTCAGAGCGCTTTACATAAGAACCAGTTGAGAAACATAAGGACTTTAGATTACATGCATTACATAAAGGATACAACCAGAAAAAAATTGCAAATGTACAAGATGTAAAGTCACATAAGGAGGAGATACAAATGGATATACTCTAAGAGTCACAGAGGAATGGTAGATAGTACAACGGTCTACTGCATATACTAGTGATTAGAGTTATCTCTATATACATAGGGAAGGGATATGACTGGATATACTCTAAGAGTCACATAGGAATGGTAGGTAGTACCAAGGTCAACCGCATTTACCCGTGATTAGAGTTATCTCTTAATACATAGGGAAGGGATACACATGGATATACTCTAAGAATCACATAGGAATGATAGAGAGCACAATGGTCTACTGCATATACTAGTGATTAGAGTTACCTCTATATACATAGGGAAGGGATACACATGGATATACTCTAAAAGTCACAAAGGAATGGTGGAGAGCACAGCGGTCTACTGCATATACTAGTGATTAGAGTTATCTCTATAAACATAGGGAAGGGATATGAATGGATATACTCTAAGAGTCACCTAGGAATGGTAGATGGTACAAAGGTCTACTGTCAATAATAGTGATTAGAGTTATCCCTATATACAAAAATATACAAACATAGTGGATTTCCTCAGGCAGAGTTCCATTGAGTGGGGTAGGAGAGGGGAAGTAGTCACAACACCAAGGGAGGGGAGGAAGGAAAATTTAGTTTGGGGGCAGTCGCTATCTTGCTCACGGTGTTTGCAACCAAAAATTCCAATTTTAGGGCCAGCTACACAAGTTAGGTCATTGATATTATGCCCATGCACCTCCAACCAAAATCCGGCGCTGGAAAACGCTCTCCATTCCGGAGTGTGGTGCTGCAAAAATCCCTTCTGTAGCCTGGAGAGCAGGGTCGACACAGAGCTTCAGTTCCAGGCGCATTTGAGGGCAATTTTGGCCGCCATGTTAAAGTCAGGCATTTAAGGATGTAAAGCGCCGTAGACTCCACCGCCTCCAGGGACCCCGAGCGCGCTTCGCGGGGCTCACCTCTTGGATCCTCATGGTTCAGGAGTGTCAGTAGCAGCGATGTTTCTCAGAGGGGTCGGGCTGTCTCATCACGGGTATGGTGCAAGAGTCTATACCCTTCTAATATATATAAAATAGATTGTTATAGTAGTTGAATATAATGGTCATCCTTTTCTACCAATCAATATACTTTTCATCTGAGCTAGAAAATACAGTAAAACTTCTACATTTCCTTCCCTGTTTAACCTCTTTGATATTGGAAGCCAAATCCTTTCCCCCCATTTCCCATCTTGACGTCCCTTATAATCATATAGCGTTCGCTCTAGGTTATAGAAGGCAATAAAACGAGTCAGCTAAGCTTAAAATGTTGGGGGATCAGAATCTTTCCAGCTAGTTGCTACCAGCAATCTGACAACTGTAACTGAAATAAATACAAAGCAGGTCTGACTATAATCTAGCCCTAAACTATTGTTGTGTCCTAGTAACATTAAAGGAGGGGCCAGGCCAACCCTCCTACCAAGTATCTTCTCCCAGAATTTCTCCATGTCCCTTTTTAAAGATGATAATTTAATACAGCCATAGAACATATGCGTGACTTCAGCCGGACCCAGCCGTGGTCCGTTCAGGTGACAGTGGTGGGGCCTAGTAAGGGGGGATTTCGAGGGACGATGCAGAGGGAAATTTAAATAAATAATTCATTTTCCCTCAGCATCGTCCCACGAAATCCCCCCTTACTGCCCCACCGCTGTTACCTGCATGGACTGCGGCTGGCCGGTCTGATCCCACATCTGGGACACTTATCATCCTCCCTTTTTTTCAATTAAATAGTTTAACTGGAGTAAAATATAAGTTAAAAACCGTCTTAAAGTGTAGCGCCTTCAGGTTAGCTGAGAGAAGAGTTTTGTTGCCGATCCTAGTGACATATCTATATCAATCTTCCAAAGAAGAGAGTTTCCCAGATAAACCAGAAAGGACTGGGTAGACGTAATCTGAAAAAAGGGGGGGTTCCTTTCCTTGTTCTTCAGTTAAATCTAGACCATTTGGCAAATAACAGATAAACTCAATCGATTTTCACATGACATGATAGAAATATAAGATACGGAAAAATTCTATAGGTTCCTCATTTCTCACAAATTTATTTTTAGAAAAACCAGATTAAAATTCCAATACACAGATTAAAAACAAAGTAAAAACAATATGCAATCAATTGCTCAAGTCAAAGATATTCTTATTCTATACAGTTCTAAATTGATCTGTGAGTCTTTGTTGGCCAGTGTTACATAAATTTAACATACAGCATACAAATTGATTCAATTTCATACAATGTAAATAAAACCGATAGGTGGACCCCCTGTAAAATAATAAACAGAGCCGGCTTGGACAAGAGGGAGATGAAGAAATAATCCCCGTGCACTTATCAAGTAACATAACGATAAAGCCGATATTGCCGCAGCTCCAAGTAGCAGGAAGGTCTCTAAGTAAGTAGAAGGAAGACTAATGAAAATAAATCTTTCCTCGATAATATAGAGTACCTGGGAGTTCCTACAATGTTATCCTATTTCCTTAATTCCTCAGATTACAGAGGTGACGCCATGACTTTAAACCGGCACCAATAATATAATAACCACAGTAGCAAGTTCAAGTGAGCTGCAAATGATATGACTTTAGTACCTACTGGAAAGTAAGTGAGATTGATCCAGTTTTTAACAAAAGAACTAAGGCTCTTTTTGGTAAATTTGTGAAAATGACGATTGATAAATTCGCTTATCCGCTTGAAACAGGTTACATGACTGAGGCACAAGAATCTGAACTTGTAAGAGGACTAGAAAAGTCAAGTTGACGGTCCAGTATTCCGAAAAATTAATGATGAATACGCAATAAAAGTAAGCTTGAGATATTGGCCAATGCAAAAGGATATAACACAAGTAGATATGATATGTTAGAATAGGGATCTACATTCTCATAAAAAATTCAGAGTCTAATAGTATGTATTCTCCTTTTTAGAAAGAATATACCTGGTTTTTATCAAAGTTCAGTCCTGAAGAAGATGTTTATTCGATCCAAACCTAAAGCACCGAAACGCGTCGACATAAGGACTCCAAATGTTTTTTATTTTTTTTTATTTACATTGTATGAAATTGAATCAATTTGTATGCTGTATGTTAAATTTATGTAACAATTGCCAACAAAGACTCACAGAACAATTTAGAACTGTATAGAATAAGAATATCTTTGACTTGAGCAATTGATTGCATATTGTTTTTACTTTGTTTTTAATCTGTGTATTGGAATTTTAATCTGGTTTTTCTAAAAATAAATTTGTGAGAAATGAGGAACCTATAGAATTTTTCCGTATCTTATATTTCTATCATGTCATGTGAAAATTGATTGAGTTTATCTGTTATTTGCCAAATGGTCTAGATTTAACTGAAGAAAACAGAAAGGAAACCCCCCCTTTTTTTCAGATATCTATATCAATATCAGCGTTCTCCAATTTGCTATCCCACTTTGTTTCAGTTTTCTCTATATCGTCTGGTATTTGATCCAACATTAAACCATATAGATGTTTTTTTATCTTACAATCAAGATGGCCAAGTGCTTCAAGCAAAGGGATCTTGGCCATCGATATCACCTGTCTATGTTTATTAAAAAACTCTTTTATTTGAAGATATTTAAAATAAGACCTATCAGGAATATCAAGTATCTTTCTGTAGTTCAAAAAAGGGATACACTTGATCTATTTGGTTGTCCCCAATTGTTATAAGGCCAAACTGTTCCCATTGTTTCCTCATTATATCATAGAAAGCCAGAGGGAAACAAGCATTTACAATGCAACGGTCTCGCCTTTTCAAAAGTTAGAGCTATTGACATTGTAAATGACAAATGTTTTATTTATGTGTTGGTTTTGAAAACAGATAAATAAATGGCATTGTCATTTACAATGGCAATAGCTTAATCTCTCGCAAATGCGAGACCTATTGCATTTGAACCCACACACACACACACAGACACACACATAGATGTGGTGGTGGTGAACGTGGTGGTGGTGGTGAATGTGGTGGTGGTGGTGAATGTGGTGGTGAATGTGGTGGTGGTGAATGTGGTGGTGGTGGTGGTGGTGAATGTGGTGGTGAATGTGGTGGTGGTGGTGGATGTGGTGGTGGTGGATGTGACGGTGGATGTGATGGTGGTGGAGGATGTGGTGGTGGAGGATGTGGTGGATGTGGATGTGGTGGTGGTGGATGTGGCGGTGGTGGGTGTATGTGGTGGATGTGGCGGTGGTGGATGTGGTGGTGGTGGATGTGGTGGTGGAGGTGGTGGTGGTGGATGTGGATGTGGTGGTGGATGTGGTGGTGGATGTGATGGTGGATGTGGTGATGGTTGATGTGGTGGTGGTGGATGTGGTGGTGGAGGATGTGGTGGTGGTGGAGGATGTGGTGGTAGAGGATGTGGTGGTGGAGGATGTGGTTGTGGAGGATGTGGTGGTGGTGGATGTGGAAAACCCGGAAGGGAGAGCTCAAAGCTCAAACCACTGTGAGATGGAGAGTCAAGGGTCACCCAGTCCTTGCAAAGGAGAGAGTGTCCCTCCAACCAAACCCAACCAATGATGATGAATCGCCAGCCCCACCGCGTACAAAACTCATTCATCACCGGAACTAGCAATATTGATTTACTTTAAGGGTGTGCTGTCCACAGCACTGACTACGTTTCAATTAATCAGAGAAAAACAACATCCCTGACTGGCTAAATCCCAATACTGAATTTGGAAAAAAAAGCCATTAGATCAAAACGCCTTTGTAACTTGTGGTAGCACTTCAACCAATGACTGAGACGTACATGAAAGTCCAAAGAGCGACTTGGGTAGTATTGGCCTGTGATGTTGAAATAAATGGACGTACTGTTTACTGGGGGTGTCCACTTTAGCTGGTAATGGGGAAGCTTTCAGTTGATGAAAGAGGTTGAAGATGTCTTTGTGTATTCGAATAGCGACCCCTACCGGACAAAAAATTGCCAGATGCGAATATCCAGTTTACTTCAGGTCTCATGTCATCCGTGCATGTGCATGACGCATCTCGCATGTACCTCTCGTTTAACCCGGGCAGGAAGTACCCAATTTGCGAGCAGTTTTAATCGCAGGTCGAACCAAACTACAAACCTCTGTCCCTTTGAGATAAATTACGGAGAGGGATCAGAAAACCCCAATAAGGCCCTTCATTCTTACAGAGCCACCATACGGCACAAGCAGACACATAGCTGGCTATGAGAGCAGTAGGGCTAAACATGTATTCACACCAACGCTATTTAGAAAGGAGAGTCCTTCTGATTTTAGCAAAATGCGGTGCTATATATCAGCTTTCCTAATCTCTTTCCCCTTTATTAGTCATCATAAACGGTAAATTGACAAATAGAGTTAATCTCCTTCGAATTCCGAAATCCCCTTCCCGGGTGTTCCCGGATGCCAGGCTGTGTTATAATGCAAGGAAGCATTGGCCTGGATTCACTTATCTGAAAGTGAGATGCTGTAACAATTGGATCTCCTGCGCGCTCTTCGGGGTGCAGTAGCCGGCAGCGATGCCTCCACAGGCTGTGGGCGTGTACGGGGTGGGGGTTGTGTTCCAGCCTGCCATCTAAACTCCCGGAGACAGGCCAAACCTGTCTGGTTTCCCTCCCGCTTTCTCCTGATCTGCCTTTTACCGAAACGGAGAAGCGCGCAACTCCCTGACTCAAGATGCAGGCTCACCCATCGCCTGCAGCGTGTGTCGCCCTCAAGGAGAAACGGTGGGCGAATACACCAGACGTCCCCTTGTCCGGCCTGCAAATAATGTATGAGCGCCGACAAAATAGTTCCACCACACAAAAGATAGTTCTGTGGGTCAATGCCCTGGCTGCAGAGAATTGTGTGCATGTTGCCAGCCACACACATCCGGTCCCAGACAAACTCTCAAGATTCCCAGGTCTAAACAAGATCTTGTTTGCTATGCTAACAATACTCATCTGGTTGGCATTACATAAATACAATTTATGTCTGGCGTCAGGGCACCCGGCTCCTCATGCCACCTCCCCCCTCCATCCTACACCCCTCCCCCCAGGGTCGCCAGCTCGAAGGGGACCCTTCTCCCAGCTCTTAAAACGATACTTTGTTCAGCCTGCAGTCACTTCCGGCAGCCTGGTCTCCATCTATATTGCACTACAAAGGCCTCGCATCCCAATTCGTTTTCATTGGGAATGAGCAGTGTTTTTGGCTGGGTTCATTTTGCATGACAAATCCAACCAGAAGGGCGTGACAGAAGTAGCTGTGAATCTCTCCCCGTTCGCAAATGAAAAAACCTGTTCTGCGAATGGCCAGCAGGAATCAGGCAAACTGTGCGCACTGGAGCGGTGGGGAGCCGAGGGGACGGTGTACCAGAGGGAGGGCAGCAGAAAAGTGGAGAAGGAGACAGAGGGGAGGGAGGATGGTAAAGGAGCAGAGAAAAGACAGAGGGAAAGACGGAGAAAAGAGGTGAGCGAGAGAGAGGAAAAGGGAAGGCATAGATGAGAAAGGAACAAAAGGAGAGTAAGGGAGAGACAGAGTTGTCGAAGACAGATGGAAGCAGAAATAAAGGGACAGAGAGTAGAAAGGAGGACAAGGGAGAGAAGGGAAGGACGAGAGAGACATAACCGCAGAAAGAACAGTTAGTAGGGCGGAAAGGGAGAATAACAAAGAAGGGGGCAATGCATGGACAGAGAAAACAAAGGGGAAGTAGAAAGAACGGTTGTGAGGGGAGTGGGGAGTGGGTAGGAGATAAAAACAAGAACAAGCCGTGAGCGTGCACCTGCAAATCCCGAAACCGGAAGTTCGGGAGCGTCACGCCTGTCGTGGGGTGGGACTTCCGTCTTCTGCGACAAGCCCAGAAGCCCGTGCCCATGGAGTGGATGGCCCGGGAGCAGTGGTGACGCGGGGCTCCCATGCCTGAGGGAGAGCCCCGCGGAGGCAGCATACGTCAGGAGTGGCGGCTGAGGCCGCTGATACGGTAAGTGGGGCTTAATTGGGGGGTGGGGGGCGGCGTGTGTGTGAGTGTGAGTGCGTGGGGGTGCGGCAGCGGTGTGTGTATATGTGTGTCTGTGCGCGTGTGTGTGTGTGCGCCTGTCTGTGTATGCGCATGTGTGCGTGCCTTCGGCCGGCCTCAGTAGCGCTGTGTGTGTGCGCATACGCGAAGCGCGTTCACACACCCTATGCGACTCGTGCACCGGTCTGTCTCCCTTGACAGGCATCTTGGCAGCAATAGGTCTCGAGGACGAGACCTAAAAAGCTGATCGCCAGAGTGGTGTATGCCTGGAGTATTTTTCTATCTTTATGAGCTTTCAGATTTTCCCCCAGGTTTTCCAGACATTTATTATAATTTTGAATTGCACCATCTTGAAGTAGCTGGGTTCTAGTTCACAAAGTAGCAAAGCCCTTTCCCCCTCTCCGAGTGCCAATTCACATATAGTTAAAGGGCCTCAATCCCTTCAGACCGCTCGCTGGAGCTACTTTAAATAAAAGTATATTCATTTGTTGTAGTAATGCAGCCGAGCAGTAGAAAGTAAGGTTAGGGTCAGCCCATCCACCTCAGGTTTGAGGGAGAGTAAGACATTTCAGGGATCTCCTGATCTTGCCATAATGCCAGATAAAATTGCGAAAAATAGAGTCCAGTGTCTTCAATATAGAACCTTCAATTTCCACAGGGAGGGCCCTAAACAAATATAAAATCTGAGGTAACATTACCATCTTAAGGACATTAATCCTACCAATGATAGTCAAATGTAGTGCATTCATGAGCCTCAAATCAAACGACATTTTAGTAATCAAAGGGTCAAAATTAATCTGAGCAATCATCTCTACCTTTGGATATATCCTTACCCCTAAATATGTGGGGGTGGCTACTCACCGAGCATCCTGAAAGGAAATATTGTCAGTGCATATTATCTGTATCTCTGCTTTATTCATTAGGTATCTGGACTCACGACCTTATACTTCCGCCATAGTTTCTCATTTATTTATAGCCGTCTCGGGATTTGCGGTTATTACGGCAATATCATCAGCGTATGCTAATACTTTGGTTTTATACTCCCTGGTAAGAGCCGGGGTGATTACTTGATTTTGTAGTATCTGCTCGATAAAGGGGTCAATGTAGAGAGCAAGGAATATGGGGGGGCATGGACACACCTGCCTTGTTCCTCTAGCCACTATTATAGTGTCTAATTCTTTGCCCATACGGATCTGTATACATTGCCTTAGCGGCAGTTATCGCCCTGGGACAAACCCTTTAGCTGCCAGAGTTCCCCATAAATACTCCCATGCATCCTGATATAATGCTTGTTCAGTTTTGAGGAGGATCATAGCCAGCCGGCCACCGGTTTCTTTGGTGATGTAGAACAATGCCACAGCTCGTCTTATGTGATGTGTATGAAGCTGTGTTGCCATGCCGTGACAAGATGGGCTATGACCCCCCCCCGCCCCCCCAGACGGATTTTCAAAACTTTAGAATACATTTTTGCATCTGTGTATATTAAGGAGCTAGGTCAATAAGAGGTAGGATTATTGGAGGCTTGTATTTTTTAGGAAAAAAGAATAATATTAGTGCCTTTCCAGGACTCTGGGGTGTTACCAGTATATTGTACCCTAAGAATAGATCCAAAAGCAAGGGGGCTAATTCTGCTTGAAATATTTTGTAGAACTCCAATGGGATCTTGTCCAGGCCAGCTGCTTTCCTTGAAGCGAGCTGCTGTATAGCATTTTGCACCTCTTCCAATAAGAAGTCAGATCCTAGCTCCTCCCTGGCAGCAGAGTTTAGCTTCCTTCCTTCTTCATATCAATACCTCTCCAGGGGAACACCTAATGGCCTCTGACCACCTACATCATAAATTCTGATAAAACTTATGAAAAACTCTTGTTACATCATCCGAATCTGTGTATGTCATCCCCTCCCTTTTTATTGAAGTTATCTGGCTCTTAAGCGTCCTTTGTCTTATCCTTAGAGCTAGGAGCTTCCCCGCTGTCTCCCCAAACCCATAGCTCTCTGTCCTAAGGGTCTGATATTCTTCTGAAATTTTCAGAGTGTAGTATGCATTTATTTCTGCCTTGGTCAGCATCATTTCTAGCTGGGTTTGGGCTATATCCCCCCTGCACTATTTTTACCAAATGTTCCTTCTCAAGCTCAGTCAGTTTTGCTAATACCTTCCTGTTCTTCAAATCCTGTTGTTTCCAACTATGAGAGACAAAACTAAATTTCTCCCCCCTTATCCCTGCCTTAAAGGCGTCCCATACCATGATGCACGATGTGCTGTATCTGTATCTAAAATAGTAATATATCCAATTCTTAATATGATCAATGAAGTTGGGGTCTATCAGTAATTTCCTATCGAACGACCATTGACATTGTTGCTTTAAATTCTGTTGAATCGTTACCTCGAGAATCAGGGGATTGTGATCCAACCTCAATTTCGGCACTTTTTGTTTATTCCTGCCTCAGTCAGAATCTGCTTTGGTATAAAGAAATAGTCCAAACTGACATATTTGTTACGTGTACCCAGGAACCCTGGGGGAAAGTTATAATCCCAGTCATCAGTCAGTCTATGGCTAAAAATGAGTAAGGATAGAGCCCTAAACTCTAGGTTTCCCTGATTGATACTTGCTGGTCACGGTCCTCCCTACTGCTTGATGAAGATTCACTTCCCCACACATAATCAGGGGAGTAGGTCAGTATGCTAGCTCCAGCCCCAAGTCTTCTGTTATTTTCGGATCATCTTGGTTTGAGCCATAAACAGTGCCTATTGTTATCCTAACCTCTAGCTCCGCCAATGCCCATCTTCCACATGCATCAACAAGTTTTTGTTTCACCCGCCCTAGTTTGTTTCTAGCTAAGAAGGAGACCCCTCTGATGCTAGAGCTCCCGGGAGGAGCAAGCCAGTAGTGTATAGCCCTTAGCCGCGATTAGCCCCCTTTTGCCCCATGAAATATGTGTCTCTTGGAGGCGGATTATGTCAGTAGCTATGGTTCTTACAATCTCCATGATCCTTAAATGCCTACTTCAATCAATTAGACCCCCTACATTGACTGAACAAATAGTAATCCTACCCATTTGAGTTTAGTAAGCTAGCCAACTCGATTTTTCACCCATTTTTTGTATAGCTTGATAAAACCTTACCATATGGTCTCTTAACCTTATTCCGACCAGCTCGTTTTTTTTATTTTTATGTCGTTCTATGAAAAATGTTCTTTTTTTTCTTATCCTCCCCTTAATACCCTAAAGATACACCCTATGCCCCTGCCCCGTATCCAACCTTGCCCATCGGCCCACACTACCCCCACCTCTCCTGACCCCTTCCCCCCCCTCCCTGCCACCTCCCAGTCTCTAGGAAGAATCTAGACCGCACATCATTCTGTATGGAGATTTAAAGCAATTTACATGAACCGTGAATATATCGTGAACATTGTACTTTAATTACTAGAGTAAGGGGATTCTTTATTATGACTCCCAAAGATTCCTAAGGGCCCTCAGACCTGCCCTAAAAGTGTATCCCTTCTCAAGCCTCTATCGATATTGGAGCAAAACAGTCCAACAAAGGAAAAACCAAGAAAGAAAAAAGACAGAGAGCAAAAACAAGAGATTAGCCAAATATATACATGGTCTTCTGAGCTTGGCTTAGGTTAACCCACTGCGGTGTTATGGTTTAAGCTTAATCAGAAATTCATTGTCTTTTACGTAAAGAATTTCATCTTGCCCCACCAGAACACCTTCAGAGATGCCGGGTTGTTCAGAAAAGGTTGAGCCACTTCATCCTGAAAAGGTTTGATTAGTTAACATAATCCCCACTGCCTTTCGACTGTGACATGACAGAAGTCTGGTCTGACAAAAAATGTGACGTCTCCAACATTCCGCTTAGCCTCAGGTCTGGCTTTTTAAATTTTGCAAAAATAATTCAACAGCTCAATTGAAATAGATGGCACTTAAGGACTTTACAAGTTTTTTGATTTCGTTTGATAATGAACGTTTTAAAGAGTGTTTTTCAAATGTAAGCACTGGTGTTAATTAATCCAGCAATACATTTTTCACCCGTTTCATTTATTCATTCATTAAAGAGTTGTATCAAATATTTATTTGCATCATCACCATCGCAAGGGGCTTTATCAAATACATTAGAAAGGCCTATGCATGCTACATGTACGTTGTCCTTCATCAAGTTCCTAAAGTAGCAATTACTGTCTCTCAAGAATAGTAAAATCTTCTCATCAATGTTATGATTTGTACAAGGTTCCACTTGGAGATGGTCAGCAATCCATTTTTCAGCCTTGATACAATTGCTTTTCTAATAACTTTGGACATAGAGTCCAAACAAGATACTTGTCATTTTCCAGTTCCTTTTTCAAAATTAGGCACCATATTCCAGTACAGCTAAGCCAAATAAAAAGCACCACCAATCAATTATAAATTTAAAGACCACATGACAGATTCCAGGAGAGCCAGGAATACTTCATTTTAATCCAACAAAGAGAGTGTTTTTTTCTTCTGGAATTAATAAACATTTGAAAGTACCTCTCATCCATAGTAGTAAATAAGTCAATTTGCAAACATCAAATAAACCCCTACAAGATACTTTAATGATTTGTTCTCTCAGGAATCACTGGTGAGCTTACTATTAGTGCTGTCAGAACCTTTGGTAACCAATGTCCAAAATATTCTCACATTTCCTCCACGTAATTATCTATGCTAAGTAATATCTTACATTTTACAAAACACTTTCCAAATCCATTTCCCATTTTCAAACTGTTCTGGTCTTCGTTATCAGCTATAACTCAGAGATTCACAGAATGCTCTCTTTGTGTGACTGACGGCACTGCACTACAGACCTATGCTGTCCGGCATTTACAAGAAGAAACTACAAGTTATGAGGAAAGGCACCTTCAGCCAATTTTCAGCAAGGTTTGTCGCAGCTCAAGGTCATGCAAGACTATGTTGGGCACTGTACCATGTTTGAAATGTGGATATATCTTCTGGACTACAGGTAGAATTTACTAACCAGATTTATATTCAGGAAGGGCAAACCCCTTATCAGATGGGAAACAAAAACAAAGCAGGACATTAAACATTACACAAATATTACACCAACCACAAGTAGGACATCCCTGACACTTCAACTGTTATTGGAAGTGATGAAGTTCACTTCCAAAGTACGAGCAAGTCTTTGCACACTCACATCCTGCAGTCCAGTCAAAAGATCAGTTTGCCTGCATACTAACTAAAACTGCGTATACAAATTTCCAGATTTAGGGGTAGATTAGGATTGCAGATTTCCGCATCCTCCTGGCCGGCGGAATCCACCGCCGGACCGGAGGATGCGGGAAATCCGCAGCGGACTGAGAAAGATCCCCCGCCAGATAAGGATGGCTGGGGAATCGTTTTTCAGTCTGCAGCTTTTCCGCCGCGGTGGAAAAGCACTAACATGGCTGGCGGTGTCTATCAGACACCGCCAGCCATATTAGGATGTCTGGAGGAACATGCCTTTACACGGCGGCATTTCCGCTGTGCAAAGGCAAACAGATTTTTGTTTGGGGGCCAGTTGCGGGCCTCCAGGGCTGAAGGGGGGCTGGGGGGTGCACATGGGGGGTACCTATGGTACCCCCCTGCATTTGCCTGTCACTTTGTGCATGCAAATGTACAACTTACATTTTTATCATTGCGGCGGGTGCTGCTTCAAGCAGCACCCGCCACAATGATAAAAATACAGGATGTGACCGCCAGGGTGGCGGTCACATCCTAATTTCCATGGAGGGACCACCGCTGCCCCTGCGGACGGTCCCTCCTACTCTATGGTGGCGGACGGACTCAGGTCCGTCCGCCATCATAATAGGCCCCTTAGTTCACTGTTCCACTATAATGGCTGTGCACAGATGTGTGCCGAATAATCTAATGACACCAATGTGCAATAATGATTTGCCACATGTACGGTATGCTATTGCAACATAGTTACTGTGACCAGGAAGCTGTGAATTGTATTTGTGCCAGTCACTAGTTCTCAGAAACATTTATTATCTTCATAGGAATAAGGTAGTTGGTTCAACTATCAACATTTAGCTAGATTGCCTTTAATCAAGGATGTGTGTTCTGCTGAGATACCTCAGTAATGCTGTGATGCCACCATCAAATGTTGGTGTCATTATTGATTCAGATATCAGTTGCTTCTACATAATAAAAGAGACTCCGTTGTTTTAATGGTAAATATATAGGCTCCTATTATGTGTCTGTGTGCACTGCACTTTGACTCTCATAGCTGATATAACGGATCTTACTGTGGTGAGAATGTACATCCTATTTCATGGTGGCCTTTTTTTTTTAATGGCAGCCTGGATAAAGAAGTTTGTGAATACTGGCTTACATGTGTGGGATTCTGTATCCTTTACTGTGAAATGATGGTGAATTTGTGGTTAGATTTGGGGTACTGCTATAAAAATAAACACTTTAGTCTGAATCCTGGTATTCATAGTGACACTGTCTTAGTAGCTGTGCTTGTTTTTGGTTCTGCCACAAGCCTGCATAAATGTCTACTTGTATTTGATAGCAGCAGTCTGTCTCTATGGAGGCTTAACCACATCAGCGCGGCACAGATTCCTGCGCTGTGCTGAACGTTCTAATGAGCCAACGGGCTCATGACGGAACGGTTCCGTCATGAGCACAGGCCAACCGACGCTCATGACGGAACCGTTCCGTCATGAGCATCGAAGGGGTGAACCAGAATCTCTCTGTATGCTCCAAATGTGTTGTCATCCTCCTTCAGCTATATTGAGTCTGTGCTGTCTAAAAAGCAAAGTCTATATGGTCACAAGAGCCCTCTCTGAGGGAAGCTGATGATTGCGGAGATATTGAATTTATTGAAATTAAACCCTACAATGATTTCATAATTTCTCTACCACTGCCACCACTTAAGTCTATATGGTCTGTCTCACAGACATATACTTTTACATCAACAATTCAGCACTTAATCTGTTAGTCTCATCTGAGCTCAATGTAACTTGGTGTTTGTAAGAGGAGCACTTATAATGCCTGCAGCATCCTCTTGTGTAGCACTACCCAATGCAGTCTTACCAACATTTTGTATTATCCACACGTTCAGCCAGTTAATCACCACTGTTTACAGTCCTGTACAACCTACCTTTTAACAGATGCTGTGGGGTTACTCCCATCTTAAGTTTGATTTCAAAAGGTTTCATGATAGTTCCAACCATGATCCTATTCTATGCTTTACCTGTGACTGACATACTTGAAATTGTAGCAATAGAAGACATGCTGGAGCTAGACAGATTCAAACTTCCTCTCAAGCAAAGTACCAAACACCTGACATTTCATTTGTCTTCCAGGCATCAATTGCTATGAAAACCCAGAACATTGTATCAACTTTAATCCTTATGAAAAGGCAAATGTTTACTCCTAGAAGGGTAATTCACAACTGCCATAGAAGGCCTAGTACTGTCCACCTACCTGGAGGCAGCTACTTACCAACATGAACTTCAAAGCTTACTACACTGCCTACAAACATTAGCAAAAAAAATGCCAATGGCTGTCAGAAAAACTGAATATCAGTGGATCAACACATCACAAAAAATCCAGATTATTACAAGGTTATAGCCACATAAAAGAAACAAACACTGGCAAAACCAATATGTCTTGCCTTAGCAAGCTGATGAGATCATCATTTTAAAAACAATGATTGCAAGGATATGCCATAAAAATGAAAAGAAGAAAAAAGAAAACACGCCATTACCTAAATATGGCAGCTGTCGGCTAGCAATTATTGGCATAAAGATAATGGACTGCTGCCACTGAATAAGTGTAAGGTGAAAATATAGTTAAAACACACAAAGACTACTGATAAATATAAAAAGGATAACGAATGGAATGGGAAAAAAGTAAACAAAAAGAAACAGTGTACTGACCAACCCAGATCTAGCACTGAAGAGCCTTTAAGTTTAGAAAGTTGCTGACATGTGATCAAGCAGAATGCCATTTCACATGGTGCAAGAAAAATACATTTGTAGAGATATGTAAAACAGGTCTTATTTAGAATTAACACTTGGTATGGCTGGATTTATAACATCCCTTACTGATTTTCATATACACTTGCTTTCAAAGCTTGTAAACATGCAAGTATTTTACCTGGGCAGTCATTAATAAAGAAATATTTATATAATGCTTTATTGCACATACCATTGTGGAATTCTGAATGTGGTCATTCTGTCATTTCTCAGGCAGTTTTTCTATTAAGGGTAACATTAATGCCAAAATCACTTTATAGAGATTGTGTAGCTAACATCAGGTTTTTGATGGAATAATATACTTTTCAACACATAAAAGTGAGAAACAATTCAACAAGGAGACACAGCATGTGAAGTAAAGTAACAGGGAGCAAGAATGAGAACAAGGGACACACAGAGAAAGACACAATCAAAGAAAGAGAGAGAAATGACAAACTAACCTAACCTGCACTTTTTATGTGATGACATACATTTTTATATGTTTATCTCAAGTTCAAAAGTGTGTCAACCACATCTGAAGCTAAGGAAAATGATTTCTGACACAAGTGCTAACAAACCAGTTTATGAAGCCAGCACCAACTGTTGTCATAACTTGAGAACCAAGTATAGGTTAAATGTTTCAAGTTGAGATCATTGACAATGACTATATGTTTACTCTCATGAAGGAAACAAATACCTTTAGATGAGGCACAGTAAATTAATCGGGTGCACAGGCCATTCAAGATGACTGCCCATGGCTGAAGCATTGCTACGCTCTGTGGTTTCTTCAGCAATTCAGAAAAGAATATACATCCTGCCGTTATATGTATTTCTAAGACGAACCCCTGTTCAATTTACAAATATATCAGAGCTGGATGACATTTTGTGATGCAGACAAATGAAAAAGACGTTCATTCATCACTGTCTCAGTCTCTTGACTCACATTTCCTTAGTTAACAATTTACTATTACTATTTCAACAAATACTGCCTTTCAAGACGATTATCCATGACTATAGATTGTAAAAGCAGAATAGCTTTTTTAACATATTTAGTGGATTAGGGAGAGGGTCATTGTCCTCATAATAATGACTTGCCATCTTGTGTAGTAAACATATATACACTATGGAATGCTACTATACCTTTATGTGCATCTTGCCACTAGATGAATGTACACATTTTCATTGAGCATATAATCTCCTTGTTGTATTTATCAATTCTTATTCCATCAAAGCTTCAGTTGAGTGCCTACCTTGTTTAATTGAGAGATATGCATGAACTGCTTCCGTTTAGCTCACCTTGCTAATACTAAATGCGCTCAGCTCCAGTTTATATCAAATTATATATCTGTTAATTCAAATGCTATGCTTGTTTTACCAGATTAACATTTCATACTTCAAATAATACTACAGTTAGTGTTTGCTATTTCAGTTTCATCCAGTATATTAAAGTGCCAGCCTTCTAATAAGTCTAAAATGCCTAATTATTTAGTTGGTTATCAACAGCTTATTCATTATATTGGCAGCCCCAGAGATTTCTAAAAGCTACACAAGTCCAAGTTTAGATAGTAACATGGTCAATTTAAAGGTTTTGTCTCAATATAATGTTTAATGGAGTAGTTGATCTACTAGCCTTTATGCAAGTTAACAACAAACAAAACGTCAACAAAAACCAGACAGGTGGGCACAACATGCCCTGATCCTAAGATTTATGTATGTCCCAAGATCTTTCCAGGGCAACCGTGGCAAGAAACAATTTTTGCCATTGCACTTAAATGTTTAACAAACTTACTTGTATAAAGGTATTAACAATGTAACAACTTATTCTTTTGAAGTGCAAACTTAATATTGTATTAAAAATGAAGAGTTGATCATACAGAAAGTTCTCAAGCTGAAAAAGCTTTGTATTTAGCATCATTTTTTGGCCTACTCCTTCAATCAATCAATCAATCAATCGGGGAATTGTAAAGCATGCTACTCACCCGTGAGCATCTCAAGGCACAGGGGGTGGGGGAGGGGCAGGGGGGTAATCTGCACCGGTCAATCGAAGAGCCAGGTCTTGAGGGTCTTCCTGCAGATGTGCAGAGAGGGGGCACTTCTAGTGTCGATTGGGAGCTTGTTCCAGGTCTTGGCAACGATGTGGGAGAGGGCTCTTCCACCCGTTCTGGCTCTTCAGATGCGCAGAGATTCAGCGAGGGCGAGGTCAGCGGAACAGAGGTTTCTCTTGGGTACGTGGAAGGAGATTCTTTCATTGCAGTATTGGGGTCCGATGTTGTGGAGGCATTTGTAAGCGTGGGTGAGTATCTTGAAA